>NC_052060.1:40820047-41475672 GCF_903992535.2 Arvicola amphibius | reverse complement strand
GTAAACAGCGATGGGAGAGGAGCCCTGGGAACGTGATGGCTGGGTAATGCCTCGGATAAACTGTGTGCACACTGACACTGTCACGCTCCCAGCAGCCCCAAGTGTGCTGGTAGCCTGGTGCAGACAGACAGCTCGAATTAATCCCAAGAGAAGCGCATGACAGGCGAGTGAAGCAGACAATTAGAATGAAGGAGGAAATTGGAAATGGCAAAGGTGTGAACATATGTCAAATTACAACTAAATGATAAATTACAATTCTGTCATCGGAATAAGCGGTAATTAAGAAAGATTTCAGCTATCCCTCTTGAAAAAAAAAAAAAAAACTGAGAGCGCCATATTTTGCCCCCAGTTTAGATTTGTTTGCAGAATTGTTTCCATCCATCTCACACTCGGGGCTCAGTCTTCCTGACTTTTGAGCTGCATTATTTGTGTACATTAAGGACAATTCTCCTCTTTCCTCTTCCCGGTTTTCCAGACTGGCAGAATGATAGTGTCAAAAATGAACAGGAAGCTGATACTATCTGCTATAAAAACCTACACTGAGGCTCACTGCTGAGGCTGCTGCTGCGGCGGCGGCAATCTAATTATTTTAAACAAGCCTGCACAGTCCAGCTGACAATTAGGAAAGTCTGCTCTATGGCTCGGGGGATTCAGAGGAAGCCTGGTAATCACTGTACACTCGTCCTTTTCGTTTAGGCCGTAATGAATGTGGGTGGGGCTTCTTGGCAGTTTTCGGCCACTTAACCACAATTTAAAACAGCTGTGTAATTAACGCACGTTTCTGCATCCAATAGACAATTCTAATTTAGAGTTTGTAACACCTGTGGTTTTGTTACAACCTCTAAGACCACGGCAGGGGGATGACAGAAGCAAAAGCATAGAGCTAGAAAAGCCTATGTGGGGGCATTCTGTCCCAAGGGGCCCTGTGTGCCCAGATTCCACAAGGAAGGAATCTTTACGTGTAAACAGAAGGTGCTCCGTGAAGGGAGGATTTCTACAGCAAAGTCAACACAGAATATTCTGGCTTTCAATTTGTTAAGAAAGCAGACCTGTCTCTGACTTATACATCCCTTGCAAACTCTATCTAAAAAGAGAAAGAAAGAAAAGGAAGAGAGGGAGGGAAGGGAGAAGAGAAGAAGGGAGAGAGGGGGAAGAGAGAGAAATAGAGAGAGGGAGGGAGGGAGGGGGTAGGGAAGGAAGGAAGGAAGGAAGGAAGGAAGGAAGGAAGGAAGGAAGGAAGGAAGGAAGGAAGGAAGGAAGGATGGAAACCTAAGGACTGGGCTGGGCCCTGGGCCCAAGGTAGCAATCTGATTTAGCAAATCTCACAAAAAGGCAAAATTGAATTAGTTGGTTATCTTCTACCTGTTATTTAATGACCATGAAAACCTTGATTTTAAAAATGCAATGAAAAATACAAGGTTAATAGTGATGATTTATGGAGGGCTTGATCATAAATAAAATTTCTTAATCTATAAACAACCCCCAGTTGTTTGAATATGTACAAGACAATGTTCAAAGTTTTCTGTGCATCATATTCATTGCCAAACGGGGACAACATTGGAGAGCAACAGTCCCTCCCTCACAGAACGGTAACAGGACAATGAAAGCCTGTTAAAAAGAAGCTGAAATACTCAAAATTTCTCCCAGGACTTATGTATATATTTACTTTATTCCTTTTAACCCCCCCCCCCCCGAGGACAAAAGAAGCAGATATCTAAAAGGCTAAATAAAAGTCTCTAACAGGGATATCATAAGCGCTGCTGATTTCCTGGGATGAGTCAATTTTTAGTAGCTATGACCTCAGACTGTACTCCAAGACCTCAAAAGCTTAATTGGAGCAGCATGTTAAAAGTTAAAGGGCCAGTCATGTTAATTACATTAGGGGTTCCTTCAGGAAATCCACTCAGCCCAGCACCACTTGCCCCTCCCCCAGATAAGGGTGTGTGTCTCTACAAGCCATTGTGATCTGACGAGGGTTGTTTTAAAAGGAATTCACTTATAATCATCTGTATTGTTCAGGAGTAATGATGCCTCATGTGTCCATTCCTTATGTTCTTATAGTGTGAGGTCAGAAGCTTCTAATATCATATGCCAGGAGTTTAGACGCATCTAAGGAAGGACAAATGAAAGCTGGGTTCCAGCTCTGCTAAATAATGGGGCGGTGGGAGAAAAATTGCTGCAGTCACATGTCTCACTCCTCAAAACAGAAGTTCTATTACAGAAATTGGAATGCAGGGAATGGGGGAGGGGGAGGAAAATGGGAGGAGGGGAGGAGGTGAAAATTTGTAATAATAATAATAATAGTAAAAAAACAAAAATAAAAGAAATTGGAATGCAGGCATGTGGCCTGCAAAGGTATAGGATCTTACTTCATTGGAGGGAGATCGTTCCTAAACTATGTTCTGATAAAAATAAAATAATCATATTAACTCCAATCTAACAATTTAAACATAGGTTAGAGAATAGAAGCTGCACGTAGAATTTGTCAGTATTCAGACTTTGGTCTGCTTATATGGAAGAAAGTAAATCATGAAAAAAGTATCCGAGGTTTTGCAACCATGTAGTTATATTCCACATTCAACTCATTTCCAAGATATATTTATGTATGAGCCTATCACAGTTAGCAGAGGGGCTTAAGTATACTTCCTCAGAGTTACAGGCAGAAGAAAACCCTCCTCCAAATATTGCTACTTATTTATTTGTTTGTTTGTTTATTGTGTGTGTTTGGTGGCATGTACCACACACTTGTGAAGACTAGAGGATAGCTTGCCAACATTCTTTCTTTCCACCATGTGAATCTCCTGGACTGAACTCAGATCATCATATCTGGCTTGGTGGTTACCACACCAGTCTTGGAGGTCACACATCAAGCTTGATGCTCACCATATCAGGTTTGGTGGTAATAAGAACATTCACCAGCTGAGCAATCTCACTGGCTGATGGAGGATTCTTATTGGCTAATAAACAAACTGCCTTGGCTTTTTGATAGGGCAAGATTTAGATAGGTGGAGTAGACAGAACAGGAAAAAGGAAGTGAGGTAGATGGCTCAGACAATTGCCCCACCTCTCCTCTCTGGGGCAGACTGCCGTGCCTCTCCTCAGGGAGGCATACGCAATGAAGCTCCAACCCAAGATGGACGTACGCTAGAAACTTCCCCGTAAGGCACCACTTAGTGGTGTTACATAGATTATTAGATATGGGTTAGTCAAGATGTGAGTAAGAGGCTGAAACTAATAGGCCAGGCAGTATTTAAATGAATACAGTTTGTGTGTTGTTATTTTGCGTATAAAGCTAGCCGTACAGGAGCCGGGTAGCGGGATGCAGCCCGCCACCCATCACTACAACTGGCCCCCAAATAATGCTTATTCGGTTTTGGTATTTTCAAGAGCAAACTGAATTCTTTTAGTTGCTAAATCTCTTAAGAGAATGCTAACAACCCAAAAGAGTTATGGAATTATAGCTAGGGATCTTGCTGTCCCCTATTTTGTCTTGATATAGACTTTTGATATGGGTATTGTATAAGGCAGTACTTTCTACAGAGGTATTCTGTCTTTAAGTTAGATAAGACCTGTGAGTGCAAACCAAAGACCTTGACCGTGGAATAGCATTCCTGGTAACTTTTGGGCAGATCTGGGTTCAAGTACAAACTCACATGGTACTGAGGCAAGAAAAGTTTAACAAGAATGCAGACCAAGACAAGACATCTGGAAGTTGAGACCAGTCTTCAGACATCATAACAAAATGTCTCTCTGTACAATCATCCTCTCAAGCAGATTACTGAATATGAGTTATAGTGAGCATAGCATGTTTATAATTTATATGTTCAATTACTTGCTAAAAATAAAATCAATAATGACAATTATCTAAGAACATTATTTTAATTGTAAATTTGAATGCCAGCACTCGAGAGGCAAAGGCAGGAGGGCCTTATGTGTTCAAGGTCGGTTTTGTGTGGCATTCCTGGCCATCAAGGCAACATAGAGAGACTCTATATTTAAAAAAAAAATAAAATAAAAATCAGAAACACATGCCAAATCATAGGCAAGACAAAAGCTGACTTTAGTCTCTAGGGAATACCTCAAATTAGCAAAATAGTATGGAATTATTGTTTAAGTCAGAGAAGGCTCCTGGGACTTAAAAACAAAGCCCTGGGCAAGAGGGAGAAACCCAGAGTTACAGGATAATCTGCAGAAGCGTTAAAGACATGAACAGTCACCGAAGTCTAGCCTTGGAAAGCAAAGGTAAGACTAAAATGTCAGGCCTAATCAGCTATGTTCACCTGACCACTGAAAAGTGACAGCTAAAGTTGTTGAACTGACATCTAAAAAGCCCGTATCTTTAGTATAAGAAAATACCTAAGAAGAGCTACATTCCAAAATGATATGGATCCATCAAATTAGATAATAAAGAACTGGATTGCTGCTACATTCCTTTAATCCCCCTACACTAGCTAAGTAAAGATCATGATGCTTTGTTTGAGCTATAACAAATAAAGCTTGCCAGAGGATCAGAGTGTGGGATGAGCCACTAGTAAGCCATAGAGGCCAGGCAGTGGTGGCACACACCTTTAATCCCAGCAATTGGGAGGCAGAGGCAGACAGATCTCTGTGAGTTCAAGTCCACCCTAGGCTACAGGAGATTGATCCAGTCTAAAAGAGAGGTAGAGTCAGGAAGTGGTGGCTCACACCTTTAATTCCAGCATTTGGGAGTCACACATCTTTAATCTCAACACTAAGGAAGTGGACACAAGAAGGGATATGGCTGGGCAGAGAGAGGAATATAAGGTAGGAGGAGACAGGAGACCAAGGCATTCTGTTTGAGGACTTGTAGAGACTGGATACATCATTTAGTTTGAGGATTTCATAGAGGTAAGAACTAATGATGGTCTGTTCTCTTTCTCTGATCTTTCAGCTTTCATCCCCTAATATATGACTCTGAGTTTTTATTAAGACCGATTAGAATTTGAGCTAAAATCATCCTTTATTTTATAGAGAATTCAAGGTCATCCTGGGTTGTAAGAGGCCTTGTCTCAAAAGTAGACTAGCCAAAAACAAAAGAAAGGACAAACTATAAGAAGTGCCAACGTTCAAACTGCCTAGCACAATGACTAGACTATAAAATAAGAATCCAGAGGGGATGGAGGACACCAACAAAGCCAGGACTTCTAAACACAGCAAGACCAATGCACATATGAACCCAAAGGGACTGAGCATGCACAGGGCCTTCACAGGTCTGCACCAGATGGGGTCCTAGAGCTCAAAGGGGAAGTGGAAACGTGCCCCCATCCCTAACTCAGAAAGCCATCTAGCTCTAATAGATAACCATGGGCAAATGAAAATTTAGTTTCCTCTAGGGGAGTCTCTCTGGAAAACAAAGTGCCCTTAAGGGTAGGCTGCATGTCCAGCAGTAAATGGCCAACTGAAAACAGACTCAATGGCTTCTTTGCAAGTTCCTTGTCTCATAATGTTGTGTTACAGCGTCTTTTTTTCTTTATTTTTTCTTCTTTAGTATTTTTTCTTTCTATTTTTTTACTATACAAGTCCACACTCACACACACACACACACACACACACACACACGTATCGTGCCTTTCCAGTTTTGTGTTTTTATGGGAACCCTGCATGTGCGAATGAGTTGATCTCTGTGTCTATATCTGTTATTTTTTTGGCCTTTCCTTGGATTCTTTCCATTGTTTGTTTTGTCCTATTCCAGTGTGGGTTTTTGCTCGTTTGTTTGTTTGTTTTATCGTATCTTATTATATTTTATCCTATTATCCTATAGAAGTCTATTTGTTTTCTAATGAGATGGGTGGGAGAGTAGTAGGGAGGAACTGGGGGTAGTAGAAGGGAAACCTTAATCAGGATATATTATATTAAAAAATAGTTTTCAATAAAAGAAAAAAGAATAACAAAAGAGGAGTTAAGAAAATGAATTCTACAGTCTAGTTACCTTGCTTTGTAAGCAAGTTTATTTTGGAACATAATTGTGTACACTTGCTTTAAGTATTTCATATTGTCTTTCTCACTATAGCAGTAGAAGGAGCTAGGTATGCTATCATCTACAACATTAAATACCACCTGGAATTTTAAGAAGTGATTGCACATGACTCTCAAAACATTCATGCCTATACTTAGGTGTGTCTTTACCTTCCCATATCCCCTGGTGTTTAAATATATGTAAAAAAATTGTCTTTATAAAGTCTAACTCTGCTTATGATAGAGAGAAGGGATGTAGAGTGTGAGAGAGAAGGGACAAAGGACAGAAGACAGACAAGCAAGAAGGAAAGAGGGTTGGATGGATGGAGCGAAGGATGGCCAGGAAGCACAGCTACATATGACAATGAATCTACTATATCTAGCACACAGAACAAAACCACTAGTTCCTATTTTCAGCTTCTGATCTAACTTCCTTCAGTGATAGGCTGTGATCTTTAAGGTGAAATAAACCCTTTGCTCCCCAAGTTGCCATTGGTCATGGTCATTATCTCAGTAATAGGGAGAAACTAGAATAACAATCAATTTATACTGTTCTCAATGTACACGATGTGAATAACAATATACAGGTTTATTTGGAAGTAAAATGAAGCAAACAGGTGCATCACAAAGATGATATACATAAGAAAATAGAGCAACTATATTATAGTCATATATAGTAGATTCTAAGAGCATAAGTATTACCACAGGTGAATAAGAGATATTTAAATCAGCTTTCAATCCATAAAAAAATGGAAACAGTAATTGTATGCCAAAAGCGATAGAATATTCCAAAATACATAAATAAAACTGGAAAACAAAATAGAAGAATTGCCAAATACAGAAACACATTTGAAGTGTTAACTGCTATCTGGAATAATTATGCATATAAGCAACATCATTAACAATGCTGGAAATTTCAATAGCACAACTAATAATTTGACTCACTTGACACTTACGAAATGTTATAACCAATATACAGTGTGAATTTTAATATTCATGAAATGAGCTATGTGTGCAGCTCCTAATGCTGGCCCATAAAACATGTATCCATAAGTTTCAGCCTAAAAATCATAGGATATGCTTTCATTCTAAACTGGAATTAAATGAGTATTTTTTAATTTTCGGCATGCAGAAATTAAACTCCATACTAACAAATAACAGGGTCAAAGAAGTAATTTTTAAAAAGTAGAAGTATTGAGCCCTTGACCCCAAAACAAAAACAAGGCTAAGATTTTTTTCTCTGCCATTTCAAATTTAACATTGTAGAACACAAGCTGCTTAGGGAAAACTGTGAGACAGGATGAAAAGAGGCGAAAGTAATAGAGACGGAAATACTGCTGTTTATGTATACGAAGGTTCAATTTTTAAATTGCATCCATTCTCCAGATGTTTTTCTGTCATTTCAACACCGTATGAACTCAAGCCAAAATAAGCTGCTTTATGGATATTGATTAACTGACTCTGAAATTTTCATGGGCTGTAAAAAGACTCAGACTACCAAACATAACACCTAAAAATGAAGTTCGAGGCCTGATACTGCCTGACTTCAAGCATTATTTTAAAGCCATAGTCACCTAGAGGGTGTGGCACTGGCTAAAGACAACCAATATGTCGGTAAGAACAGAGAGCTAAGGAATGGACGTCCCCACACTAAGAGAGTTCACTAATAATTGACAGAGCATGGAAGAACAAGCAATAAAGCCAATTTAATCTTACACAGATCGAGACGCATACATTATAATTGTCACAAATATCAATTTGAACGGGACCAGAAGTCTTAAGTGTGAAAAATTACATATCTAGTTGATAATTGGGTAAAATCTTGATATTAGATTGGACCAGGACTTCAAACACAACCTCCAAGTCAGATTCCAAAAGGAACAATTGATTAACTAGACTTCTTTACAGTTAACAACTTCTAGTCCGAAGAAGACATGGTCATGGGAGTAAGAGACAAACCACAGATGTGGAGAAAATATTTTCAAAGATATCTAATAAATGATTTAAATGGTTTGTATAATATATACGACACATATATAATAATATAATATAATTATATAACAATATGTAATAGAATACATAATATAGCAGTATAATGTATAATATTAAATATATAAACCAGCATGTGAAGGAGGCATATAGATCCCCACATGGTATCTTCACATGACTTCCTTTATTATAAATATCAAACAATAGTGGGTGCTTTTCCTATAGCTGATGAGTTGGTATTTATGCATCATTGCCTAATGTTATTGTGTACATCAGGGTTTACTTTTTGCATAATAAACTTCATTGGACTTTGACTAATGATAATTGCCATATATCCATCTTTAATTATTGTTCATAACAACTTCACTTCCCTAAAAGTCCCCTGTACTTCAACAATCCATCCCTTTCTGTTACTCTAATTCTCCAATTGCCAGAAACCACTCATCATATTGCTGTCTGTGAGTTTGCCTTTGACAGGGTGTCTTGACTCAAACATGGCATAGCCCTTCCAGACTCAAGATCTTTCTTATATCTTTCTGGGAGGACAGTTCATTTCTATGTTCATAGGTATACAATAGTTGATTCTTTTAATCATGGAAGGATGTTTTGTTTGTTTGGAGGTTTTGTTTAACTTGTCCTTAAAACAATGAACAAAGATTCTGTAATTATTTATATTTAACTTTGTACACAGATGTAAGCCTTCAGTTCTTTGGGTAGTTAGGCGATTCTTAGCTTTGCGAGAATCTACCTACCTACCAAAGTTGTTGTACCCTTAACATTGTGTTTCTGTTGTAGCTCATCCTTGTCAGCAGTTGCTATCGGTGTTTTGAATTACACTCTCTCTACAGGTGTGTAACTGCCTTACATGGAGGTTTTAGTTTATATTTCTGTAATGAGATTTCAATAAAGCATGTTGTGTGTACTGATTTTTCTCTGAGTATCTTATGACAGGACATCCATTCACGACTTGGTCCTAACCTTCCACTGGCTTATTTATCAGCACTGAGCTGGAAGAATTCTTCGTCTGTTTCTATCTATATTCATGCCTTTATCAGATACTTATTTTCCAGATACGTTCTCCAAGTGTGTTACTTCCAATTTTATTATCTTAACAATAACATTCACAGGGTAAAAGCTCTTAATAGTGATTGAGATCTTTAGGAATGACCTATAGGGTGTTGAATATGAGAATTCAACCAACTCAGTAAGTGCTGTTAAAAAGTGCTCCGGGTTTTTCTTTAGCTGGCCGGTACTTTCCATCTTGCTTATGATGCTCCCGCCCAATTTGAGATGATTTTCACAAGTGTGAGATCTGGGTTTGAATTCATGCTTTTGCAAGCTCATTTCAAATTTGATGCTTCATTGACGAGTGTCTTCTCTTTATGGAACTGCCTTTACTTCATCAAAGTTAAACTGATATGTGAGTCTTCTACTTTGATTCCAGTGATTTTTTTTTGATCAATTCTACATTATCCTTGTGGAAAAAGATTTTTTGTTTATTGCTTTGTTTGGTATTCTGAGACAGAGTTTCAGTGTGATAGGCTTGCCCTAAACTCCTATATAGCCCAGGCTGGTCCCAAATTTAAGAACAGATTTAGCCTCAATCTGCTAATGGCTAGGATAGCAATCATGAACTATATTGATTCCTACAGTTTTATTTGGAAGTTGCAAAGGCCTGGTTCTCCAATTTTGTTCCTCTTTAGTATTGTGCTAAATAATCCTTCAATTTTTGCCAAATCAGACAAACTTTAGACTTAATTTGTTGATATCCATAAAATAATTTGTCTAGAATTTGATTGGATTTCATTGAATACATTAAGCTGATGAGAACTTGCATTTTAAATAGTCTCACTCCTTGACCACAGAATATTTGACCATTTTTTAGAATTTCTTCTTTGTCAGAGTTTTATAATATTTTTGTAAAAATCCCATACATATTTTGTTAGATTTATGCAGAAATGGTTTATTTTTTGAGTACTGATGTGAATTGTTTTCATTTTCAAGTTTCAGTTGTTAACTCTGATACATCAGAAAGAATTCTAGTGTGTCCCACCCTCAAAGCCTATGGTCTTGAAGGATTACCTGTAAAGTCCAGGAAATGTTCATCTTTTGGTTATTTCTTTGAAATGTTTTATATAAATAAATATGTCACTGGCAAGCAAAGTTTTTGTTTATGTCCTTTTCAAATTTATACCTTGGTTTCCTCATGTCTTTTGGAATTAGCTAGTACCTCCAGCATAATGCTGAATAAGGGGGCAAGAAGCTTAGAAAACAGGAAGGTCCTTGTTTTAACGTGCACTCTGTAATATTCCTATATTGTCATCATCATCATCATCATCATCATCATCATCATTTGATGAACTATAAATGTAGCAAAACTGACTTGTATTAATCAATAATATTTACACAAGTTATTTCCATATTAGTCAAATATTTGTTCACCATTTCAATTAGCCAAAGCTAAATCTATGAATCCCAAGCTCATTGTAAAAATGAATCTATGTGCTCTTATTTTTTACCTGTTACATAATAATAATAATTTATCTTACCTTTAACTTTTCTCTTAGATTCTGTTGCCACAAAAATATTTTACAGAACAACAAGACTGTCTTTATACCAAGACTTTATACTAATTTAAGTAGATATGTTTGAATTGTATAACTTAATGCATAACCAATGTATTATAAAAACTGAATTCGTTATGATATGCATAGATAAATATATTTTAACTTCTATTTAACATTTAGATTAACATGTTAAGTCACAATTTTGACAAATATGTTTCACTCATAGAACCAAGGTGTCTTTCTTCTAGGAAGTGATAACTGTATTTCATTACTATTAAAGTTTAACTTCACATTTGACATTTGAACAGGATGTTAAAATCGTATGAGATATTTTACAGTCATTTTTTACTTCAGTGATGACTGTTGAGGTTATTCCAGTACAACCTTTAAACCACAACAATGCTACATATTTGAAGGCTGTAATCCACTTGTAATGAATATTCTTTGCATTCTGATAGAATTCATTACTCTCATTTCAGCAATAATAAGTGAGGCCTATGATACCACATCACTCTACCGAATGTATAAGACTTTGTGTATGTACATTATCTTGGGTATTTGAGATTATATTGCCTACAGTATATTGAGAAAAATAAATAGCTTAAATAAGCCACAATTGATACACACTGGAGCTTGTGCATAAGCCACAATTGATACACACTTGAGCTTGTGCACATAATTTCCAACTTCATTCATAAAGCTACTTCTTTCTAAATATGCCAAAGAGCGAACTTAAAACCCAAATCAGTACTTGGTTTTCCTTTATGAATCTAATACATGAACTTGGGATCAAACTATTGGACCAAGAAAAGAAGAAAGTAAAATAAAAGCAAGAACACTGGCAAGTCTCTGTTATAAATAAGTTAACACATAACTGCGATGCACTTTAGACTCCTTACTTGGCTCAGCACCATCCTGCTAATAGTACAAAACTCTTCCTGATGCTGACCTTTAAAAGAAGCTAAGGACGATCTTTTTCACGGCTTAAAAGACCATAAAAGTGACGGTCTGCCAGTGCCAGAAGCTCCAACTGAACCTCTGCAAAGAATTATTTGCCAAAAGGGAAAAGGGGGAATTAAAAATGACTCTGTAATATGCACCATTCTTAATGAAAGCACTACAGAAGAAATCAAATCTTCTATTAGGTAAGAGGAATTAGGAAGGATAGATGGAAGCGCCACTAGCTTGGCAGTGTTGTGCAATTTTGCCTTAAAAAGAAACACCTTTATGTGTGGTCAGCAGGAGCCTTGACTTTCCCCTTGGAACATGCTTCTATAGTTAAGCTATTCTGCTCTGCACTCAGCTAGCTGTCCACAGCCACTGCAAATTGCTTTATCCCCAGATAATGGTTGAAGCTGATGACCAAAATGTCACTGTAAAACACTTTAGCAATTTAAGGTGTTTGGGGCCCAATATAACCTGATATTAACCCTAGTTTTAAATGTATTAGCATCTGCACAAATTCTTAAAGGACTTTCACATTCTCCTTAACACGCAGGATCTGTTTTTTACCCCCACAGCAATTGCAGAAAGCAATGTAGAAGTTGAGGGGAAAATGCTGTGTTAGCCAGAGCTGGGAACACACAGACTGCAGAGAATGCCAGAGCTAGATTTTGTGCAGGGCATCAATTCAGACCACATTCAGAATCTGTAAGTACTATATGAGTCACCACAGTTCCCAGAAAACAAAATGTTAATAGGCAAATTTCTATTCCTTAAGTAATCTTTAAACATTCTAAATATCTGACATCTGTCTGCTAAAAGAACTACAGTGGTGGGAAGAGATGGTTAAACATTCTTGAACTGTGAATATATGTTATTTTTCACAAGTGGAATAATGTCAGTTGAGGTTGACTTTCAATATAAATCTAGGAATGTTTAGTAAAGACACTTTTCTTAAATATACAGTCCCTTGCAGAGTAAAATTACATCAGTTTGTTGTTGGTCACTGAGACCATTCCAGGTCCATGGAACTTGCTTATGAACTAGTCATGCGTAGCTTGAGAACAATGAGCGTTCTTTAGTATGATGTTATATGCAATAGTAAATATTTATCTGACTTGCTAAAAGCAAAAACTACTCTTGACTTCAAAATTTTTTTCTGTGAAAATTCCTAAAAGTATAATTAGTGAAAATGCTTCTGTTATTCACCAATGATTTGCGGGTCCCCATCAAGAACTATTAGTAATATTCAAACTCTATGCTAAATGCATTCTGATATAATTAATACAGAATTTACACAATCATCAAAACAACATAGTGTGAATTAAAGAAATGGATTTATTTATAATCCCTGTGTATAAACTGACATTCTTATTTCTTTAATGGATTCTGAGTTTTCTAAACTATTAGTGGCTGACCTAGTTTTATACATAAATTGAATTCAACCATATTTAATGCTGAATAATATTATGAGAAATAAAGCTGTGTTTTATATCTTTTCATTCCATATGTGCTTATTTACAATTTTTTGTAAACAGAGATCTCATTAACACATTTTACTCTAGACAACTGTAACTATGTTTTAACAGTACCAATTCTTTTGTTTCTGGGTAAACTATTCCTATTTAGAGAATATTTCAAATACAATGAATTAGTTCTCAGCTGATAACATCTGGGTAACATTATAACTCACATAACAGTAAAAAAAACAGATTTCAGTCATTGTACTAAGTAAAAATGTAAAAAACTAAATAAAAGAAATATCGTAATGATGTATGGTAAATAGAAAATTAGGTCACTTAGTGAAAATGTGTAATGAATCTTCTGATGTCTATGTAAAAGAATATTCTGTATTTATTAAAACATGATCGATAGAGAAGCACATATACAAACATTCATTTAAATCCAAGGAAAACAAGTGATTCTGCCATAATTAAAATACATGCGTGAAAACCGGACCACAATCCATCTGTCTGTTCACCACAATAGTAACTAATACTCTGAACACTGAGTTCCTATACTCTAAATAGAGATGAAAAAGCAACACATTGAGGTTGGAGTTCTGAGACTAATGGTAATACGTAAGAAGCAATCAAGTTCCCAAACACTGACAGATGGACCTAAAATCGTCATAATGCTTTAGACTTTTTTCTTAAAAAGAAAAAATATCTATATGTAAAGAGTTATGAGTTATGGGTTTAAAGTAAACTTTGCTGTGGGTTTAGTTAGATAATTGGTGTGTTTAAACTTTAACATATTGAGATGTTAATTTCTGTGTGTATTGATATAGTGAAGAAAAAAAAACCCTTTCCTTCTACCTCGTAATCCATCATGAGCCTCTTAGTAATGAGCAATCAACAACATCTTCTATTGAAGGGACAATGTATTTAACTTTTTTAAGTAATTCATTTTCCTTGGCATAAATAATTTATCTCACCATTTTGGAGACCAATTCACTGGAATTCTGAAATTGGCAGCATTTTAATATGTAAGTCACATGAATTTTTAAAAGTAGTCTTAATATTTAAATTGAAATTATATGATTTCATACTTTATCCCAATTGATTTTTAGTTATAGTACAAGGAAGGGAGTTTACTCTGGGAGGAGCAACAAGAGCCTAACTATGTTTTCCTATGCAATGTTCTCTCTGTAACTGCTTTCCTTCTGCATTACAAAGAACAAGGAGGGCAGAGGGGCAAATCCATTGTTTCCCATTCATCTAACAAATATATTGAGCTATGATATGACTCTGTTGCCCCCTTCCACTTCTGTTTCACAAGACTGCAGAGTTCATGCACATGAGCATCAACACCTGTGCGTGACGGGATCTGATGTGCACTTTTGGGTGAATGCAGTGCCCATGGCCATAAGGGAATGGATGTGTAATGCCTTGCTGATACCAGCCAAGTAATGGAATGTGGTGCCGTTAGGAACATTATTCATAGTTGATGAACACATACCTTTTCTCATGAAACACATACATTTCAGGAAGAAATGCATAGATCATTTACTGAAGCACATTTATTATAGCGAAATGTGTACCTCAACTAATGAAACACATAGATCATAGAGTAAAATGATTATACTTAGAGTGAATAGATTTAACCATTTATGGATATTTTGAGGACAAACCAGTTTAGCTAGCAGAGAAAACTGAATTTAGAAAGAAAAAAATTGTATGGGTTAATTTGCTAATGTTATTTTGTGCTTGACATATGCTTTATAGTAAAGCTATTCAATATATCTTTAGTTTTACAGTTTCTTCTATGATTGCATATGCACAGTTAATATGATATAGCATTTAGCATCTTTCCCACAATGTTAACCAACATTGAGTATGAGGAGCAGGGAAAGTCTGAAATACGATGTTTAAAGAAGGCGGGACTCATTTCAGGGTGCCAATTTATTGCTGCTTTTCAAATAGAATTTAGTACTTGCACTTTGACACAACTCTGCTCCGGACTAGCAGCATATCTTGACACATCTACCTTTATCTGAAGTAACAAATGCCAAGGAAAGCCAGAAATAGGATGTGAGCCAATGCCCCTGCCCCTGCAGGGTCAGCAGTAAGCTATCAATTCCCACTGTATAAATTCAGTCAGCCCAGGCTCTCTGATACCCTGAGGAATACAGTGGGTCAAACACTTTGTTTATGACTAAGGAATCCCTCCGTACATCCAGCTTGAACCATAATCCTAACTCAGCAAGCTGGGAATAGATGTGAATTCCAGGCTCCTGCTTTATTGAGAACATAATTCACATAGACAAACCCTGGACTGAAAAGCTTTGCAAGATTGATCTGATTTGTTTATTGCTATGAACCGCATATGAAAACCTGCCTTACCCTGGCCTCCTCTGGTAGCTATGTACAATGACCTCTGACGGTTTCCTCCATTGTTTTGAAAGGAGAAGAAAGTTAAGGAGTTATCCCCTTTATTTTGCTTCTTTTTGGTCTGTTAATACAATATACAGAGAAGGAGCAGGGGAAGATAAGATCAAATATGAGAAATGACTCATTACAGTAAACAGAGTCTACTCTGTAATGGAAAATGAATGTGTGACTTTATTGTTCATTGTATCAGCCCAATTGTTTATCTGCAGAAGAAACCAGTCTTCCTTTTCTCTCTTTTCTGTCTTTGGGATTTCCCCCTGAAATTCAGGACTCTCTCCATTTTAGAAGCAGGGGTTGCCCCATTGTTTACAGCTGACTGTTGTCCTGCCTTCAACTTGAAAATCTGACTAAAGATGTTCATTGTAGTTGATAGCTGCTCTTTTCTGAAATTTACTTACAGTACGCCATGATTCAATCTTCCATTTGTAAACGGTTTGTTTACTTCCCCTCCCCCACGCTGTGCAGTGCAGTCCTCGGACGTAGAGGTGTGAGAGATAAAACTGGATTAACTGGAATATTCAATGTGATGCACAATGGGTTTTTCACTGAGACACTCAACTCCTCCTTAAGTTATAGATGCTCATTTCATTATTCAGTGACCTCTCCAGTGACCCTGTGATTTCGCTATATAATTTATGCTTCCTGATACAATTCAACGGTGTAATCTTATGATTTATGTGCTTCATTTATAATTTGATCATCTCGGTATAATGCATGTTTTCCTACATGATTTATGTACTTTATCCTATAATATATGTGTTTCTCTATGTGATATATGTTTTCATCAGCTATGTATTATGGCATCGGTGACACATTCCTAGCAAAGGGGGCAGAATATCTCAGCCTGAGGGGAAGTCTGGGGTTAATTGCAATCAATTCACCTTCCACCCAATTACACTTTTATCTGTGAGGGCTTGGGAAGTGAGTAAGCTCAGCAGGGCAGCAGCAGAGAGGCACCTGTGCCAGTGTCCCTGTTCCCTAAATCCGAGAGAAAGAAAATTCGTGCAGCGGACCAGACCGCCAGATCACTACACTTTGGTGTTCTCGGAAAAGGAAAAGGCCATTAATCATAGTTAGTCCTTCTGATAGATCCTGATTCATGCTATACCAGATGCATTTACAGAAGTGCGGGAAAAAGTAAACTCCTATTGCAGAGAAGCTATTTTCAACAAATAGTTGTTTAAAAATTATGTTGCAGCAATCACAAATCTTTGTAGAAAACATGTTAAGACAGTCATTCATGAAGCTTGTTATTACAGCAAATGTCACTGAGTTGTATGTCAGGCATTTTCATTTTCGAAAGGCTTCTTTTCTGTTATAGTTACCCACTGAATACCATGTGTTCAATAGATATGCGTTAAGCAATTAATTTGCTCAAATAAATATAAAGCAGACCAAAAGCCCTGGCTTCACAATACTTACATTCTATGATAAGAAACAAATAATATGTAAATTGGATAAAAAGAAAAACAACAGAGTAGAATATGTAGCAAGATAAAAGATGGAAATAGAAAAAAAACTCCTATGTAGATGGTGATGTTTTGTTTAACTTAAGTCTAAATTTTATCTAAATTTCCTTGTTTTTTTAATTCTTGAGAATCTAATACATGTATATAGTGAAATAGGTTCATCTATATCCTCCTAGTTCCCCCTCCAATTCCCCTCTACCCCCTCCCAACTCTATGTCTTATTCAAATATAAGCCCCTTAGTCTAGTCACTGCTGCCTATATGTGTATAGGTGCTCTGATGCTTTTGTTATATAGCTATTCCCATTTCCACTCCTTACCGCAATCCACTTTTCAGAAAGAGTAAGGCTTCCCATGGGGAGTCAACAAAGTCTGACATTTTACTTTGAGTCAAGACCAGGGCCCTCTCCGCTATATCTAGACTGAGTAAGGTATCCTTCCAAAGAGAATGTGCTCCTAGATACCAGTTCAAGCACTAGGGATAAATCCTGGTCCCACTGTCAGTGGCCCCACATACTGCCCAAGCCTCACAACTGTCTCCCACATTCAGTGGACCTAATTTGGTCCTATGCAAGTTCCTTGCCCCCAAGCTCTCAATAGCTCAGATCAACTGTTTCTGTGGGTATCACCATCATGGTCTTGGCCCCTTTGCTCATATTATCACTCCCTCCTCTCTTGGACTTGTCTCAGGTAGCTCAGCCCAGTGCTTTGCTGTAGATTTCTGTATCTGCTTCCATCAGCTGCTGGTTGAAGGGTCTATGATAATAATTAATGTAGTTGTCAATCTGATTACAGGGGAAGGCCAGTTTAGGCATCCTCTCCACTGTTGCTTAGAGTCTTAGCTGGGGTCACCCTTGTGGATTTCTGGGAATTTTCCTAATGCTGTGTTTCTCTATAGCCCTTTAATGACTCCCTCAATCAAGGTATCTCTTTCCTTTCTCTCCCTCACTATCATTCCCCCTTCTTGAGAATCCCATTCCTTCATGTTCTCCTCCCTTTTCCCCTCCCCCACCACAAATTATCTCAGTAGGCCTTGTCTATTTCCCCTTCATAGGGGGATCCATGTACATCTCTCTTAGGGTTCTCCTTGTTCCTTAGCTTCTCTGGGGTGGTTATCCTTTGCTTTACGTCTTATATCCACTTATGAGTGAGTACATATCATGCTTGTCTATCAGGATATGGGTTACCTGGGCCAAGACTTTGGTGGTTACAGATGCAGTGAGGTTGGTAGCCAGTGTGTGGAGGCTGCTCAGAATCTCCCTGGGACTCGATGGGTGGGGTGGGGGAATGGGGTGTTCCTCCCCGAGCAAGGGCCTACAGAGCTGAGCCCTCTACGTGGGGACACAGATGCTTACCTCTCCAGGAGCAGTCTGGGAAGGCCACTCTGATGTTTTTTTAAACTAAGTAGGGACTTGCAAAAGTTTTGCTAAGAAGAAAACATGAACAAAGAAGATGAGAGAAGTGCAGCTGTTGGTATATGGGAAGGATGAAGATGCGCAGAGACCTTGAAGTTGAAGTGGACCTAGTGTGGACTAGAATGAACGAGGAGAGCAACATGGCAAGAACAGGACGAACATGAGTGTAAGTAGAGGAATTTCAGGAAAACCTTAAGTAAAAATAGATCAAGAATGGCCATGTTAAAATTGCAAATATCTTGAAGCTTACTCTGCATAAGACGGGAGGCCTGTGATGGAAAATGAAGCAGTAAGAACGACCCGAGCTGCCTTCTGCTTTGCACAGTCATGTTGTGTGTGCTACACATGGCTATAGACAAACGCAGAAAGGTGGGCCAAGGGACAGTGTAGGGTTATTGCAAAAGACTAAGCTAGAGTGTCAGTGGGTCAATTAAGGACGGTAGCCATGGAGATAGTGAAAATTATTCAGATTCTGGGTATTATTTCTAGTTAAGCTGACAATACTCTCGGGGGGATTGACTGGAGTGTGAAAGAGAGGCCAACTTATTCATAAGGACATTAAAGTAGAAGATTAAAGCAAATACTTCAGTCCTTGCTTAATGTATTTATTTTACTGTTAAAATAAGTAAAAGGAAATGGACTGCATGGCTTTCCACATGGAAAGTTTATATTGATAGCTACAAAATTATTAAGTCAGCTCAGTGCTTGTTTTCTTGATGCATACTCATATCAAGTTATTCTCACCTCTTTGCTCAATGAATTTCTACTGCCTTGCTTTATACCCTGATTTAGTCTCCAAAGAGGTTGATTGTTTGCATGTGTGTGTATTCTGATGTTTGATTGTTTTTAGTTTAGAAACACAAATACAAAATAAATGGAGAAACAAAACAGTGTCTATAGTTACTGTGTTTTGTTTTGTCTAATAAAGTGAAATAGTTTCAAACAATTCTGTACTTATTTTTACTTTCATCGATATATATCAAATACTAATACTTTATTATCTGTATAAGTTATTTTCAATCCATTAATGATAATACAGATATAAATTTTAAAGTTTTATAAGAGAAACTATGTTCATTTTTCTTCTTAAAGTAGGAGGGTATTTCTTTAGAATTTTATTTACATTTTCTCTTGATTTGTATTCAGGTTTTAAACAACAAATAATTTTTGTTTTTTAGCTGCAAAAAATCCAAATAATAATATTTAATTTGATATTTCTGATGTGGGATTCCCCCCTGTATGCTATGAATATGTTTTATTACTATTGGCTTAAAGAAGCTGTTTCAGCCAATGGCTTAGTAGAGTAAAGCCAGGCCAGAAATCTGAACAGAGATATAAAAAGAAAGTAGGCAGAGTCAGAGAGACACCATGTAGCCACCAAAGGAGAAAGATACCCAGGAACCTTACCGGTAAACCACAAGCCTCGTGGTAAAATATAAAATAATAGAAATGGGTTAACTCAAGAAATAAGCATTAGTTAATAAGAAGCCTGAGCTATTGGCTAAGCAGTGTTGTAATTAATACAGTTTCTGTGTGACACTGAGAGAAACATTTAATAAATGAGACCTCTTGAAACTGAGCCGCTTCTGTAAAGCAAAGGACACGATCAACAAGACAAAATGGCAGCCTGCTGATGGGAAAAGATCTTCATCAACCCCACATCGGACAGAGGGTTGCTCTCCAAAATATGCAAAGAACTCAATAAATTGCTCATCAAAAGAACAAATAATCCAATAAAAAAAATGGAGTACAGACCTAAACAGAGAACTCTCAACAGAGGAATCTAAAATGGCTGAAAGACACTTAAGGAAATATTCAAGATCCTTAGCCATCAGAGAAGTGCAAATCAAAACTCTGAGATTTCATCTTACACCTGAAAGAATGGCCAAGATCAAAAACACCAATGACAACTTATGCTGGACAGATTGTGGGGAAAGGGAACACTTCTGCATTGCTGGTGGGAATGAAAGCTGGTACAGCCCCTTTGGATGTCAGTGTGGGGACTTCTCAGAAAATTAGGAAATAACCTTCCTCAAGACCCAGTAATACTACTTTTGGGTATATATCCAAAGGATGCTCAATTGTGCCACAAGGGCATGTGCTCAACTATATTCACAGCAGCTTTGTTTGTCATAGCCAGAACCTGGAAACAACCTAAATGCCCTTCAACCAAAGAATGGATAAGTTAAATTCAACTTTTAAAAAGTTATTCTAACAGCATCCGTATCATTATTGCACCAGTTGGGATATCTTGCAGGTAGGTCATTGTTATAATTCACAGATTTTTTTAATTAGTCTCTAAAAATACTGATTATTTGAATTCATGAAAGTCACTCCACAAATTCTTAAATAAAGGTCTTAAAAATAATTCTAATTGTCAGTTTGAACATACAAATAATTAGTAGTGGTATTATAAAAGTCTTTCTCAGTTTTTATACAAAATATTAAATTGCAGTGATAGATTATCCCAAAGTATAATAATCACTATTTTTATTAAAGTTATATTAAATAATATATTCAAAGAGAAATGAGAGAAAATAGATAAGTATATAAAAATAATTATTCACTTCATTTTGTTTTCCAATATAAAGGATTTTTCTATTATAATTTGAAGGTATAACTTTATAAGAAATGTTGATATAAAAACCTATTAAGATTCTGAAAATTCACCATTTTGCTGAATTTGAATACAAAATTTTTGTGATACAGTCTCCAACTCTGTGCTGCATCCCCAGGGAATATTTTAAGCAACCTTGCATCTACTTTTGTAAAATAACACAGAAGGTGAAGGGTAGCTGTCGTCTGAGGTTTTCTGTCCTGCCTAGTTCCCACAGTTGTAAAGTTCCAAAGAAATCACACAGAGGTCTACATTAATTATAAACTGATTGGCCCATTAGCTCAGACTTCTTATTAACTCTTATAACTTATATTAGCCTATTATACTTGTCTATGTTAGCCACGTGGCTCGGTACCTTATTCAGCGAGGCAGTCACATCTTGCTTCTTCTGTGACTTGGTCACAACTGCAGAAAGAGATTCTCTCTTCCCAGAATTCTCATTGCCCTGCCTCTACTTCTGGCCTGGCTACTGGCCAATAAGCATTTATTTAAAATATAATTGATAGGGTACAGGCCATTGTCCTACAGCAGGAAGCCTATACGGATAGGACAAAAGGTAGGAAATCCATTGCTCTTCATTAAGAAAAATAATTGATAAAATTAAAAGCAAAGTGTTGAAACACGCACATTTCCACTCAACTGATCAATTTGAGTGTTTGTTGTGTCAAAGTCCTGATTTTCAGGGGTTGAATAATGAGTGTGGTATCCCAACTTCAGAGCAGACTCTATGCCAACTAAGGGAGTTGATTATTTATAAAAGTGTGTTGGAGCTATGTCAAATGAATACCTAAGGTACTACTAGACAGTATGAAATAAAGTCATGGAAGCAGCTAGGTCACCTCAGAACAAAAGCTTTATGTGACAGTTCTTGAAAAAGTTGAGGCACCAACACAGATGCAAAGGATGGTTAGCGCCAGTTAACTTAGAAGAAAGGGTTTGTGAGGAAGTCTAGGAGATTAGAGCGAGGAGCTGGTGGTCATCAAAATGCCTTCTCAGCTTAAGCGTCATCTTTCAGGACTTGCTCTGAAAGGGTAGGCAATGAGTAGATTCCCAAAGATCTGGGAACCTGTAGGTGAGATTTATCCTTTGGGTCAGAACTCACTTTCCTATGTGCTGGATACACAGATGCATGGATACGTCACAGCAATGATCCTTGCATCTTTGTAGGATAAAAGGGACTCAGTTTGGTCAAAACCCTAGAATAAGTCAACTCAGTCCGTAAACCTTCATGCTCATTTTTCTCACTGTGTTCTGGATATACGATCTTTTCCTGCAATGTTGGGACATGTGAGTTAGAAATATTGTCGTTCCCATAGTAAGCCTTAAATTTCACCTGCCAAAGGTCTGGTTTAGTAGGACTGTGATCTGCTTGCTTAAGGTGTGGTTCTTCTAACAAACAGAACTACTCTCTTTTGCCAAAGAGAACAGAGGTGGCAGAGCAAAAAGGGAAGCACAGATTTCATTTTGCTCAGCCCTGCTGTTTCTGGGAAGTGTGTGAGGCTGCAGCAGAGTTTGAGCACGCTAGACGCCTCCATGATACCACCTGCCACACAAAAGCAGTGGGCAACTGTGAGGATTTTGGTGTATCTGCAAAGAGAAAAGAGTGAAAAATCTCACAGCTGAAGACAACTTTCAGTACTGATCATCTGGGGCACTCAGAGAAGGTGTCTAATTCTGAGAACTCAAGAAGAGAGAACATCCTAGCGATCCATCTTTCATTTAGTTCTCCAAGTTTCTCCAGCCTTCTGTATGTGGGTTACCATGTTTGCATTGCATTTAACTGAGGTTATTTGACAAGTGTTTTTCAAGTAGATACAACAGTCCAAGAACTACTCTGTGTGGAGGAAAATATCCTGTGTGTGTGTGTGGGGGTGTGTGTGTGGTGTGGTGTGGTGTGGTGTGGTGTGGGGTGGGTGGTGTGGTGTGGTGTGTGTGTGTGTGTGCGGTGTGTGTGTGTGCATGTGTGTGTGGTGTGCATGTGTAGTGTGGTGTGTGGTGTGGTGTGTGTGTGTGGTGTGTGTGTGCATGTGTGTGTGGTGTGTGTGTGGTGTGTGTATGGTGTGTGTGTGTGTGTGTGTGTGTGTGTGTGGTTGGACTGCCCCGCTCCTGTGTCATGGCAAGTGTGTGGATCTTAGAGGACAATCTCTGGTGTCAAGTCTTCACTTTCACCTTGTTTGAAACAGAGTTGCCACTAGGTAAGCTAAGACAGTTCATCGACACCCAAGGTTTCTCATGGCTCCCCCTCCTTCTTAGTGTAGGAGTGCTGGGATTACAGACTTGCACTTTACATGATCCTAGGGATTAGAACTCATGTCCCCAGGCTTGTCCAGAAATTATTTACTCACTGAACCTCATCCCAGTCCTATTCTAAGCTGTGAACATATTCTTTACTCCCCATATCAACCCAATGAAGTTCTTCCAATTTTAAAAATGAAAAAGCCGCCAGGAAATGCTGGCACACACCTTAATCCCAGAACTCAGGAGGCAGAAGCAGGCAGATCTCTGAGTTCGAGGCCAGCCTGGTCTACAAGAGCTAGTTCCAGGACAGTTTCCAAAGCTACAGAGAAACCCTGTCTAAAAACAAAAAACAAAAACAAAAACAACAACAACAAAAAATGAACGATAAAGCAGATTCAGAGTGGTTAGTAATTGCACAAGATTGCACAGCTATTAATTGACGTTTGTCTCCAGAATCCATAACTATATTGTCTCATAGGATGCCAACATCTATATGAAGTGATTCAAATGTAACAGAGAATATAAAAGCGTCCTAATTAGTGTAACTTGTGACACATGTTTAGATACACAAATCTTTCACTTACTAGTGTTTTTACTCAGCAATGTTCACACTTGGCAGTATAATCCAGATAGTAGTAAGACTTCCTTAAATATTAATATTTATGCAGAACCCGCCTTAGCCTACATGAAATCTTCCGGAGATTTCTCATAGCTCATAAAATTAAATGCGCAGTTGCTATTACGGCATGTGAAATAATCTGCCCATCCCAGCCTCTGCTTTCCAGGCTCCCAGCATCTTTCATTGCACAAAGCACTCGAGTGCATGTGTTGCCTCCCTGCAGTGGGGTTCTGATGGGTCCCTCTTCATCATGCAGCTCAGCCTCTGACACTACCTGTCAGGATTTTTCCATGTTGGCCGAATAGATCCTCTCTACATTTTACATTTAATGTTGACCATAATATTTATCTTTAAAACTATGCTATTTGTTCACATTTTATAACTATCCATTCCCTGGGCCTACAGGAGAATCCTGACACAATAAAGGGAGAAAGGTTGTCGTCTTCTGCTCACTTAAGGGAAAGTGTGATAAAACCTAAAATACAGGGACATTTTCTGGGACATTAGTGCTCAGTACTTTGCCTTTAAATAAAATGAATGGATTATCAGGGAAATGGATTAGATGAAAGCTCCCATTTGGTCAATAATAAAATTGTGTTTACCTTCTGAAAAAAACTTCACTCTAATGGTGAGCATAAAATGAGTGATTTATGAAATTCCCTAACCATTGCAGAATCAATATAATGCAATGCGCAGAACTTTGAAGTCAAACAGACCTGCTTAGAATCCTAAAATCGCTAATTAGAGGCTTTATGAATGAGGGCAAATTATCTGATCTATTTATGCCACACATTCTTCAAGTTTTAAATCAGGATAATTATAAAGTACACAATATATAGATTAAATAAAATAGTTTATAGTAAACTCATCATAGAACTTGGTGTTAAAAAAATACTAACTATAATTATTACCACTCTAAGGAAATTAAAGCCAAATATCCCTTCTGTTACATTGAATCCAATGGATAATAAATAGATAACCTGAATTATCAGTTTCAAGGTGAAATCACTCTTTTTGCTGCCTAAGATATTTTTGGTGTTTTCATTGAGATAAGCTGGGGAGGGTGGCAGTGTTTTCTGCACTCAGTTTGGCATTTCCTCGGAAGGTGCAAGAGTACAGAAATAATTGCTCAATTTCAAATGAGGACAATTTGAATCCAATCAGATATACTTTATGGATGATGTTAAAATGAAAACTAAAATTAAATCATAATGGGTTTCTTCAGTTAAATGTAAGTATATAAATATTAGCCAATATTTTCAAAAGTATACAAATTCCTATTTAACATGGTCAACCCATAGCAATATTCAACTATAAAAATTCATAAGGCGACCTAATGCATAATAACAATGTCATGCAACCACATCTGCTTGTCAGCTTAGTGAGAACTATATGGATGCCATTATTTTGGTGACATCATGGTTATGTGAAAGGAGCGACAAGAAGTATAAACTTTTTAAACGAATTGTTTACCCCTCACTGAAGGGACAGATTATATTGTTTAAATGTCTTCATAATAACATACCCAAAGTGATCATCCCTTAAAAAGTTTAGAATTAATGCTTACATGAACTCTATCTAACAAGTCTGGGGATTCATTTCTAATAAATTTGACAATGGTGCTTACATTATTTCCAAAACTTGTAAGTACCTCACTGCCCAGTCCTCCAGGTACAATAAACACAGAACTTTGACTTACAATTTTCTGTACTTATTATAAATTTGAGCCCATTTGTCATTTTTCTGATAATAAAAATAAAATCTCTCTTAATTTCCTCACAAAGTAAAACTTCACAGAGATTACAAGTTAAAAAGAAAATCTCATATTAATGGACCTGAAATATATATATATCTATATATCTAGATCTCTATCTGTCTATCTATCTATCTATCTATCTATCTATCTATCTATCTATCTACTGTTAGTACAGTCAGTTAATCATAATTGACTGATATGAGCAGAAGATAGAAATGGGTTAGGCTGTTTAGGGACAGGGTCTTTGTTTAGTGTCCTTGGTCAGAAACGGAATGCCCTTGATTCCTTCCTGACCATGAACCAGAGATAATGGAATAAATTCTGGTTTCTGTCCTGGATTTGTGTTATTCCTCTTTCTCTAATAGAAACTGGAGACTTGAGACTTGAGAAACTAGAGTGTGACCGAAACTCTAGTTTAGGAGCTGGAGGACTGGCTTAGCTGTTAAGCATAGTACTTATCTTCCAGAGGACTGGGGTTCAATTCCCAACACCTACCTGGAAACTTACAACCATCTGTTTGTAACCCCAGTTCCAAAGGATCTGATGCCCTCGCTGTCCTTCTGGACACCAGTATACAGGAACATATGCAGAGAAACACTCATATACAAAAAAAATTAAAGAAAATTTGAAAAAGGAGAACAAGAAACTCCTGTCCATACACTAAGCCTATATGGAGAAAGGCTTTGGATTGGATCTCTGTATCTATATCTCTCTTGTAAAAATATGTTATATAGATTCTTTGATTTTAGCTCATTTTCTAAGTAATTTTAGGGTCTCAGCTCTTGAGAGAAAATGTTATAGTAGTGGAGCATTGTGAGTGAACTTCTCCCTTTAGGTCAACTTTGGGCCACATCTCTCATTTCCCTGGTAAAACTAGACAAGTAGATATCACCGTTGCCATTTCTTAGGCCTCCGGGTCAAAAGCATACTATCTGCTGCTGACGCTGGGTGAAGGCATGGCATTCTAGTCTGCTTTTAAGAGGAGGACTTCACGTGCTATTGTCTCTTCCTTCAAGGGTTAATCCAGTTAGACCTGTCAATCATCTGTCCAGGAGTCCACCCCCACCTCACATGCACCCTGTAAGAAATCTGATTCAGCTGAAGACATTCTTAAAGAGACAGGAGGAATAATTATCCCCTTAATGAGATACCGTACTAAACCTACTCAGAACCCCTCTCCTGTATAACTGCTTGCATAGCTTCAAATTGTGCAGCATTGAGGTTTTCCCTCTCTTTTGAATACTGTCCAGAACCAGGTTATGATTTCAGTAGCACTCTGGATTTTCTCATTTGTTCACGGGCACTTTCCCCGCTCTCTGCCATGAGGCTGCTTGCTGACCTCCATTGCTGAACTTGCCTGCTATCTTGGACCAGGTTGATAAGCCCCAGCTTTCTCTTTTCCTATTTTCCATCTCCTACCTCCTGGCAGCTGCTAAGACATCCCGTCTATCCTGGAGTTTTCCTCTCAAACTCTACAAAATCTGACCTCAAACTTTCTTCTGTGTCTGTTTCTAAATTTTCGTTAATGATAGTAGTAGGCATTCAAAGGGAGGAACCCCAGTTTTCCTTTAGAAACTTTTGACAACCTTTTAAAATAAATTGCGGGGCAACAGCGGGAATCATAGCTCTTTCAGTGCACATGCCTAGAAAAGTCACTAAAGAAAGACATTCAGGATAGGGCACACACCCTCTGTATTGTGAGACCTAAACTAGAAGTGTGGCTTTCTATACACAAGACCTACTATCTGTAGTCTTGTAACAACTCCCAAGGAGAAAGAGTTCAGAGAAAATGTCAAAACCTAAGGAGGAAATGCCTTGGAGTGGATTTTCCATGTCTTTGCTTATTAATCTATTTTGGGAAAGCCGTGTCATTAAAGCTTGCAAGCTAAATTTCTGCAGAACAAAATTTTTGCGGTAGTGCCTGCATGCAAAGGGTTACCAGCTATGTTCAATATTTCATACCTAAGAAGAAACTCCTCCTTGGCTTGTTCCCTGGCTTCAGGGTACATGGTCACACTCATCACAAGCTGACCCCTGGCTAAGGAAAAAGCTTTTCTACATGGATAGCTTCTTCTCCAAATTAAAACTCACATTGCACATGGAAAATGTTCTGTTTTTCAGGATGATTTTTTTTTTATTTTAGGAAAAAAATACAGCAAACTAGAAAAAAATAGTTGATGACTGGTAGGTTACAGTTATCAAGCTAGCTATAAAAAAAAGTCTCAAAAACAAAGCCCTGTTTGCTGCTCCTGCCAGATTTCCCACTCTGGCAGCTCTGTGGAGTTTATAACTACAAAGGCTTCTGGATTGTCTTGCATTTATCAAATTGTCTTCTTTTCCTTTCTGGTTTTTTTTCATTGATTGGAAATGAATGTGCAAAAGAAAGGTTGGTTTTTATTTTAAATTTTTTTTAAAAGTCTGTCCAGGAAGGAAGAAAATATTTAAAAGGTCCAAGCAAACAAACTGTTAAAACTGCAAGCAGCGAGATAGAACACAGCTCTCTTTACAGGAGGCTTGGGAGGCATTTGCCTGAACTGTCTGGGAAACAGCAATGTAAAGCTCAGGGATTGAGGGAGTTGAAGTGAGAAGGCACAAAATCGTAATGCTTCCCAGAGTGGTCGAGCTCAGCTCTGTCCCCCAAGGCGCCTCCCCCTCCCCCTGTGACCCTGTTCCTCTAATGAGAACACATTAAACCTTTCTCAACGCCCTGATGTGCTCTCACACCGAAGAATCCCTGCATTGCAATGCACACTGCCGTCCGAGAATTTCCAACATTATAAAGTGAGAGAAAATGCTTTCTAGACAGCTCATCCAGCCCTCCCCAGCCCTCAGCGGGGATTTAAGTGCGCCTACTTCCACTGAAAGTAAATGCATGCTTTTGCCCCCAACTAAAAGGGACTTTTTCCCTGTTTTTTTTTTTCCTCACAAAGCATCTATATTCTCCCTGAATCTCACTCATGCACTGTAGATATTGTCAGAATTTAGAATTGTAAAGCACACACATCGTTGTGTATTGCTTTATAATATCATTACCTTCTATTTTGTCACACACGTTGCCAATTGTTGTGAAGCTCTTTGTTTAGATTAAATATTTAGCACAGCTGGGAAGGATGGGAGTGCAAATTAATTCTGAAAATAATTCCATTTAATTTCACTCTTAGTTTTGTATTCTCTTAACTGCCGGAGTCAAACATTCTGTTTCCAAAAAGCATTTTATTTTTTTTAAATTTCGCTCTCACACTTCTTGTGATTCAGTGACGACGCTGCTTGAGTAATTAATCCTGTTCTTAAGGATTTTTAAGATTACTTGGTCTATCCAGAGTCCTGAATCTCCTAATTTTATATTCACAGGAAAAAAAAATGTTATCTAAAGCTTCACTTTCTTATCAGCCCTAGGAGTTTCAGACACACCAAGCAGCACTCAAAATAGCAGGCAATAGCAACAACAACTCTACTACTGACAGTGGTTCAACACTGGGAGAAAATCAGGCCAACACTAAGTGCTTTGCTAATATCCTAGATCACTGCCCTGCTGTCAGAATCTCACCAGTCCTCCAAACACTGACCTGATAAACAGGGATACACCTACTTGTGACTTAAGCCTGAAGGGAGTGTGGTGGACTTGGTACAGGCCGGATGTGTGCCTGGCTTATAGTTTCAAGTTGGCCTGCATGACTCCTTTGCAGCTGTCAGAAATTTAAAAGGACCAACCCTACTCCAATAAGCAATGCATCTACTAAAGCAAGCCTAGAGCTGCAAGTTGGAAGAAATGGAGTATTCAGTTTTGAAGCTTTCACCCGGCTAGCAGGGTTGATGCATGCAGGGATCCCATGACAAAGACACGTCGTTTCCTTTATGGTGAAAAAGAAAAATGGAAAATGAATTGTTAACTGATGCCTGGGCAGCGGAACTCCAATCAAAATCGGAGGTTAGCTACCAATATTGTACTTCCCTGCCTTGCCACTTCCCCTAGGACTTGTTTTGAGAGGGAAAATATGCCCCCTCCCCCTTCAGGCTATAAATGAACAGCCCATCAGTCTTAGACTGTCTCCTTGACAGTGATGGGGCTATAGTCCAGAGAGAAGCCATCAAGCAGAAGTTTTGGCTTGCCTCGAAGACAGACCTGTCTGTATGAATGACTT
The DNA here is from genome assembly GCF_903992535.2 of Arvicola amphibius. Classification (NCBI taxonomy): domain Eukaryota; kingdom Metazoa; phylum Chordata; class Mammalia; order Rodentia; family Cricetidae; genus Arvicola; species Arvicola amphibius. The sequence continues at coordinate 41,446,051 of NC_052060.1, read as the reverse complement.
GCTATTTTTGGTTTCATTTGAGCCAATTATTTCTTGGTCTCTAACTTCTACCTAATATAACTTACTCAAACCAACCAAAATCATTGACTAACACCTGTGTACAAGGAAATAAAGAAATATTCTGACAATTGCGGAAGGTGGACAATAATGTAGCCAAGTTCTCTTGGTCCTGAGTTGAGCAAGGATTTTTCACCATGTCTGTGATGAGGGCGATTGGCACCTGTACAGAGGGCTGACATGTGTCCCAGAGGGTACTCAGTCTTGAGTGTTGTCCTTGGTTGTTCTAGGCTCCCAGGATGGAGTCCACCCTCTTCTAGCAAACAAAGGAACATTCACTTGAGCCCTGAGAGCATAATGAAAAATATTAAACTCTCCTAGTCATGTATTCTAAAGTAGGTATAATCTGCCAGAAAGTAAGTACCAAATGGAGTAGTGGACTTAGTGACTACCTGGCGAAAACAAGGGAAGAGAAGGTTGATATGAGATGTGGAACTTGAATGCTTAATACCTTCCTGCTTTTACTCACTCTTTTAGACTCTCCTTTTAATTTGCCTTCCTGGATCCTTTACATTAGATGTGCCTGCAAACACAACCAATTATGCTAAACTTTGGAGTATCGTTATATTGCAGCATTAGAAAGAAGCCAAGTCTCTCTCATCTCTCTCTCTCTCTCTTCTCTTTCTCTCTTCTCTCTCTCTCTACTCTCTCTCTCTCTCTCTCTCACACACACACACACACACCACACCTTTTCTAGTGATAAGAATGCCCAGTTTCTGCAGAGCCCCTTAGCTGCCTCATTAAATTCTCTTTCCTGCTCTAGCCTCCTCTAGCTTCCAACATCACTTTCTTGAATCCGAATGCCTTAGTGAGCTGAGTGAAAGCGTATAGCCTATCCAGTATCCAGGTACTACTTTGCTACCTTATAATCGCTGGCAGGTGCTGAGAAAGGTGCTTGCGGCGCCATGCATTTCAGAGCTACATTGTGAGTGGTCACCTGGCTTTCAGGAAGCAGTCAGCCAAGCACCTGACAAGGGCATTGCCAAAAAAAGATTTTCAGTTTCCCAAGTTTGTTCAAAATGACTTTGAGATTTTATTGCTCTTTGCTTTCCTCCCTGAATATACTGACTTTCTTCCTTGGCTTGTGCTCAGCTTGACATATTAGAAAACAAAGTAAATAAACAGGTATGCAGGAACAGAGATAAAAGGTAATACATTTGGCATATTTTAATTAGATGATTTGACAAAGAAGTTCTAGTCTTAATTGGATGCCGTAATTATTTCTTCTTTCTTTTTCTTTCTTTCTTTCTTTTCTTTCTTTCCTTTCTTTCACTTATTTATTTGCTTATTTGCTTAGATAAACCTTTCTTCATAAACACAAACTCAGATTTTCCTTTTGCTTTCTGTTGACTGTTCTTATGTTGACCATGGCTAAGGTCCGTGGTGGCTTGTCCTTCCTGTCTCTCTTTTCATTTCTGTCCTTAGCTTTTATACTTGCTTAGGGATACCAGAGAAAATAACTCGGAGTCAAAAGGTATTTTGCAGATGTAGCTACTTTTTTTTTCCTGATTATTAGTAATCATGGGAACTTTTTATAGAGCACCTAAAATTCAAATGTCGCCTCCAGGAGACAATGAACCTTTGTGTGTGTTGAGTGAAACCTCCCATTCCTCTTTGTTGTCTGAACGTATTTCACCCTTCTGTCAAACTGCGTCCACTCTAACCTCTCCTCTGGCACTGCTGGCTTCTCTCCAGTCTCCAAAACGTGTGTTTTGCTCTCATCTGACACCTTATCTGATATAGTCACAACACTTCTTTGCATAATAAGCAGGCGCTCCCTCCCCAGCAGAAAGGTAATTAATAAAATGTTTAGATTTTTGTTTTCATAGCTGTAACAGTTATAAATGCAACTTCTGCTCAATTAAGCGCCAGTGTCAGCGAGAGGGGGAGGGGAACGACGGGTCTTTTAATAGGAGAGCAAGTTCTGTGCTTCTGTCTCAACCCTTGAGATCCCGGTTTGTGCTTTTTCCCTCCCCCACGGAAAGGAATCTTTAAATAAAGATGTCTTCATCTGCATTGACCACCGTTTATAACAGCAAATCTGGCTTGGGCTGGGCTGCCTGTGAGGAAGGAACATTCCTCCCCATTACAGCGGCATTTGCACATTTATAGGAAGAATAAAGGAGAAGATGCATGATACATGTGAAGCAGCCTCTCTCTCTCTGCCTATGCAGAGAAGAAGAAGCTAAAAGGATATAAAAGTTCAGATTAAAATGATATACAAATCTAGCATTTTGGCTCCAATACTAGCGCCTTGGTCCTCTGAAGCTAATCTGTATGCACCCTGTGACCTCCCTCGCAGGCGCATACCCTGCTAAAGATATTATTCCCACGGGGGCTTTCACTGCTGCTTGGTGTCAGAAATCATATGTATGAGGCGCGTGATGGGAATTCTAATAGATCTGCCTGGCCCTGTGCTGCTTTTCATATATCTGCCTTGGACTATTAGTGGCCGGCTCGGTGCCTGTGAAATAACCGAGATAATCTTTAAGGTGGCACTGTTAAGGTGGAACCTAAATGTTGCTGTTTTCAATTAAAACAAAAATTATATTCATAAATCAGTCAGTCCGTTCTGTGTAACCTTGCATAGTCACTCTGGAAAGCTGATTAAAAACAAGGTGGGATTTAAAGCTTTGGGGAATGAAATGCTATTTTTAACTTCTATTTAGAGTTCAGAGAAAGATTTTGCATTTTCAGGCTAATGATGTATTTGGGGGAAGGGTATCAGATCAGAAATGAAATTTGGAAGACTCACAGTTCTCTCACCTAAAAATGCTTATTTGGTCATCTTACGTAAAAGAAAAATAAAGGAGCCATATACAGGGATTGCAAAGAAAGCATTTCCACCATAATAGATGAAGATGCATCTGCATATTTCTGTTTTTATATAATTTGTTCACACTGAAATTATTGCACAAGTGAATTTGATAGATAACATATAAACTAATTTCCTCACCCTAAGCAACTATGCTATGTAATTTTTTGAACATATATATGAACAGTAATTTGAGGGAGTGAAAAGTGGTTCATTGGAGTTCGGTTACCTACCCTTACCCACGAATGTCTTCCCTTCCACAGCCACTCATCAAAGCCCTGTGCAAAGATCTACAGGTCTGAGTTGTGTACCAGGACTGTGGGACCAGCCTCTTGCTTCCCATTGTTTCCTTCTTTGTTTTAATGATGCTTCTGGTTCAGTTTATAACATGGGCATGCAGCACCCAAACCTGGCCACAGCGATGTTTTGTCGTTGCTGGCAGTGGTGGTATCAATAGTGGTATGAATGGGGTAGCTGGGGGCAGGTCTGCAATTCACGCATACATGCAACCAACTTTTCATATTCTGGGGCTGGGCTCACATCAGCACAAAGTAAGGAATAGAGAGCTTTCACTCAAGAAGGGTTGGGATCTGTTTGAGTGTGAACTTGTTATCCCCACCTTCATCCTCTGATGAAGAAATCAAATATAACTCTTTCTCCCTTTTCTGCACACTTCATCCGCACAACACAATCTGCCTGATAGCTTTCAACAACTGACCCTGGCTTCTGTCTGGTCTTCTCTGTACCGTGTGAGAGGATTCAGCACTGAGTTACTGAGGTAGGACTCTAAGTTGAAAATATCCCAGAGAAATCATAAGAAGCCATGAGTTTATTAATAAGCTGCCTCAATCTATTTGGGATTTATAATATTAATTGATAAAAATGCATATTTTTATATATTAGTTTTTCTACTTACTTATTAAATAAAAAAGATATCTGACATGAACCCGACAGAGACGTGACCACTGTCACCCAACACAAGTCTAGATAGCACATGAGAAAGTTTTCTCTGAGCTTGTCTTGGAAGGGATGAAACTGCCCTGGAGAACTACTAGAAGAAAATACTAAAAGCACAAGAAAACAACCAACTGCTCTTTGGTTTCTTTGTGGAAGAAATGGAATCCCATTTCCTCACTGTACTCAAACTGTCAGTAGGCTCCATGAATAAAACCCATAAATGTTTAAAAAGTTATATACCATCAAGTGCCCCTCTTCTGCCCTATAATGAAAGAAAGAAAAAAAACGGTTCAGTTTTGACTGGGCACAAACAGTCAAGATTTAACCTGAGAGATCTCAAGTGATTCGATTTTTTCAGTCTTTCTTTTCAACTCTCTCTTTCAACTCTTCAATTAGAGAGTAACTGAAGACAAACAATTTTATATGCTTTATGTGTCTACCAGCTAAATGTAATGCTGTGAGGTCATATATAAAAGCTTTTGTAGAAGGAAAGGGTATTTTGATAGTTTTATTAATAAGTTTTATAAATGCTTAATGAATGTGACACTTAGAAATGGAGGGGCAGAAAACACCTACTCATTCATGCCAAATGTTTCCTTTTGCTCAGAGTGAATTTATTAAATTTCATAGATGACAAAATCAAGATAAAATAATATTTTCAAATAAAAATATATGGTGTGCATGTATATATGTATACTGTATGAATGAACAACATTTTTTCCTCCCATAATGTAGATCCCAGCAATCAATTAAAAGGCTTGGCAGCAAGCACTTTTATCTGCTACGCTGTCTTGTTACCCCAAAAGAATACATATACATATACATTGCATATACATATACATATATGCATACTTACACACACATGCACAGAGAGAGGGAGACAGACATATTTAGTGTGTGGAGGTGTGGGTGTGTGTGACAGTAGACCCAGGTACTCTCAGAGGCCAGAGGCATCGGATCCTCAGGGAGCTGGAGTTGTAAGTAGTTGTGAGCCAGGTGTGAGCTTCTCCTCTTGAGTACTAGAAACTGAGGTTGAACCCTCTGCAAAAACAGGAAATGCTCTTAACTGCTAATCTATCTCTCTAGCTCCAAGAATAATTTTTAAGGTAATTTATTTTAGTCTGTTGGTGTCTAAGCCTAAGCAATAAACCATGAAATAAAAAAATAACAAAATAGTGGGTTAGTAAGGCATCCAGATGTTTACAACAAGAAAATAACATTTCCGTTTAATTGTCATTACCTTGCGATTGTGAAAGTATATTAATGAGTTTATGCTTTCCTTATTTTCCACTTTTCTTTATTTTTCTAAAAGAAAATTACTGGGCTGTGTTACAAGATCTGTCGTGGACATGCATATAAAAAAGTATTCTGTGCAACTGTAGTCTTTAAAATGTGTTGTTGTCCCAAGAAACCTCTACTTGTGCTTGGCACACTTTTTCCAACATATTAATCAAAATATTAAAATCTTCATTTTACCTTCTCAGTCACAAAAATAGATTCACCATCTAACAAATAAAAAGAATGCATATTCAATTATTTCTGCCTACCCTAGGATTAGAGATTTTCAAATAGAGCATCAAACTACTGAATAGGAAGGCAGTCTCATCTTAGATTAAAAGGGAAATCATATCTTGACATTTTGTGCAGATCTCGAAGCAAGAGGGCTTCAATCCCATAGGTTCTGTGGCCTTCCAGTGAGACAGGAATTTTCCATCCAAGGAGATTGAAAATGTGTTTACTAATTTCAGTTAGGAGGAAATTTCCTTCCTACCATTCTGTTTGTGCTCTGAACTTTCAGTGAACATTTTGTTCAACAAAAATACAATCTGTGACTAAAGAGATCAAACTAAAGGAAGTACAGAAAAAAAGAGTATAAGATAAAAATGTATGGCCCCTTGTGAATGAAGAGTCTATTTTAGTCTTAATTCCCACCTTCTTACCTTTTGTTTCTGGATCCATAGGAAGATTTTATCAATCATCTTAATATTTTCTTTAGTATAATAACAAACAAAAAACTTGGGTATAGACAGAAGTTTCTCTCCAGCCTGGTCCCACAGCTATTCAGTCCCAAAGAAACTACACAGAGGCTTATATTAATTAGAAACTGGCTATTAGTTTCAGTTATTATTAACTAGCTTTTACAACTTAAATTCACCCCATAATTTTTGTCTATGTTAGCCAGCTTGTATCTTTTATCAGTGAGCATTTTCATCTTGCTCCTCCTGCATCTCTGCTGGTGTGACTTTCCTCTTCCCCAGAATTCTTCTAGTCTGGTTGCTCTGCCTATTACTTCCTGCCTGGCTTTTACTTTGCCAAAAGAACTTTATTCATCAACCAGTAAAAGCAACACATATACAGAGGAAATCCCACATCACTGGGGCTTAATGCTCACAAAGAATTTTACATCTTAAGCAATAATGTTACATAATAAAGTGTTTACTAGAATCCTGTTAACACCATGAGAGCAGAGTTCTAGTCTGTTGACTATGATGGTCACTGCCATGCCTACACAGAAGAGTTACTGAGTTCATTGTCCAAATGGGGGGAAGCCACCCATACTCCTAGGGTATTCCTAGGGGAGGTGGTTTAGCAGGAGAACTGATTGCAAGGTCTTGGAAGAAGCCTGGAGCTATAGGAAGAGCAGAGCAGTCAGTGAGACAGTATTGAAAAGAGAGTGACCAGGAGCCCAGCAAGTTGCCCCTGTCCTGGGCTGAGGTATGGAGCCTGGGAGTGTCTGGTGGCAACCGTGTTGGTAAGACACTGGGAAGTAAAAGGACAATTGAGTTTCAGAGCCTTGATCCCACTGGGAGTAACCTGAGAGGGAGCCAGGATTCCCTTCTGAGGGAAGCAGGTTCTGAGGCTTGGACCAGGCAGGTACAGGCCTCTTTTCTTCTTTTTGTCTCCCAGAATTCCACTATATGGACCCACTAGAAACCATCTGACAGTGAGTCAAAGAAAGGAGCTTGAATGCTTTCACTTTACTGGTTACACAGCATAACAATGAGAGTGAAAACGGAGCAGGGAGACAAGAGGCACATGTACAGGACAATAACTTTTCAAATATCGTGTGCTAAGTGAACTACAGAACACATTAACCTACCTGAGAAAGGATCACTGGTTCCACTCAGAGCCACAAGCTAAAATCCAGTCATTTCCTAATTGGCAACAAAACCCATTTTTATTCAAATAAAATTTTAACAAGAAATATCAAGGTATACCACGTGGAAAGAGCAGCCACTTAAATTATGAGTGAAAATATATTATAATACATGCTACAAATTAATCGGGAATTATTGAAAATAAATAAAGCAGTCCTGACAACAGAACCATTTGGCTTTAAGAATTCTGCTGACGCTTGCTTTGGGGTTCCAGAAAATTCCAGTGAAATGTGAAATATGTCCTGATAAAGAACCTTTTCATGTCAGAGGGGCCCAAAGAGCATTTACACTTTTCTGTTCTAATAAAATGGTTTGCATTTGAGAATTACTCCCAAATTATGACACAAGTCAGGATGCCCATAGCAATAACTGTTTTAATAAAGTAACTCTTATTTTTTAATACAAGTCATTCTAACATATACCTAGACAAAATTAGGTCTATCAAAATATGTAGCAAAAAAGTCCCATCCTATATTAGCCCCCCAAACTATGCTTATCAACAACATTTAGGATGTTTGATCCTGCTTTATGGACCTGACAAGACAGTCTGGTTTTACCAGAGCAATCCTCTGCCCAGATAATTTCAATATTTATCTATAAGCTAAAACAAGAGACTCCCATCAGCCAAGAATCCAATGCTTTCTAATTGAAATGTAAATAATCTTCCAGTCACATCCCTCAAGATTTTTGTCCGTGATGCATTTACTTCAACTCAAGGCTCTCTGTGTGTTATTCACATTTTTCCATCCTTTCACCTTTAGTCAAGTCATCCTGTTCATCACATTATTTCTTTTATTCTACTCCAGAAGGTTTCTCAAGTAGCAATACCTTCATGTACTACAGCTGCCTGCCTTTGTATTAGCCAATAACCTATGTGTATTTGAGTGTGCATACTGTGTGCAGGTGCATGTGTGTGTGTGCATGGGTGTTCATACTAAAGAAAGATGGGCTGAATTTGAGAACACTATTTATCAAAATTCAATTTCAAGTCAACTTTAAAAACAATAGAAATAAAAGCTCTAAAATGTGGCAAACCCATGGAAATAATTACAACAAACTATAAAACTTGGTATTCAATATTTACTTAATTGATACAATAAAAAAGAGTTACAGATGTTTGAAAATATTGTAATATACCCTGACAGGCTTCCACCTAGCTGTCTGTCATCCAGAGGCAGGCATGAAAAGTCAATCAAAGCATTTACTTACTGAACTAAGTTTTCTAGGATGTGGGACTACCCTCTGTATGCTATGATTATGTTTTATTGCCATTGGTTAATAAAACTGTTTCAGCCAATGGTTTAGCAGAATAAGGCCAGGTGGAAAAATCACAACAGAGATATAAGGAATAGGTGGAGTCAGAAAGACACCAGGCAACTGCCTAAGGAGACAGATGCCAGAACTTTACCCAGTAAGCCACAGCCTCATGGAGATACACAGAATAATAGAAATGGGTTATTTTAAGATGTAAGCACTAACTAGGAATATGCATAAGCCATTGGCCAAGTAGTATTATAATCAATATAGTTTCTGTGTGATTATTTGGGTCTGGGCAACTGGGAACGAACAAGCAGTCTCTGCTTACATACCCTGATTAACACAGTACCCTGAGCACGGAGTTATGCATCGCTGAGAACAGAATCAGAGATAGTCATGTACCATCTACTGAGTCTTTCAAATATAGTAATTATTATTGTCATTTAATATTTAATGTTTTTTTCAACATTTTGTTCCATCGGTTGGACTATAATTCATATGCTAGTAGGAGGAGAATGTAGATCCGTAGTCTACACACATCTTACCACATAACTGGCAATTAATATTTACCTTATGTGATAAAATGTGTTTAGAAGCAGAGAGCTAGAGTTCTAGGGTATCCTGATTCATTTCTACAATGTGCCTACCCACTCAGTATACTCCTGAGAACCTGGAGACAGATGGCATAAAACACATTGACTTTACTGGATGATTGGTGTCTGCAGAGCATACTCAGTCAACTGATTATAAGCAGTTCTAATGTCCCTCCTACTTCCTCTGGGTTAATCCAGTTTTTCTTAAAGATATATTTCTATATGCTTAAAATAAAGCAGGCACAGACAGTCAAACTTTTCCCCTCTGTCTCCGAGTCACAAATATTTTATCCTCTATTGCAAAATGATGTGATCAGTTCTTTTAAATGTCATAGCAGAATAAGCCTTCATTAAAGGAGCCTGCAACTAAATACTATGATTAGTAAGGCAAGATAGAATTATAGAACCCTTAGCGTCTGTGCTCACAGAAACAGAATGCAGGATTGGGTGTGAATGGTCCAATCATTATTATCACCAAACAAAAAGCCGCCGTACAGGTTTGCAATAGGAATGTCACCACTTTTGTGGGAGCCACAAAAGATCAATGACAATGTAACTAAAATACCATCTTCCATGTGGACTGAAAATGGCAAAACTCCCTTCAGAAACATAAGAAAAAATACTTCATTTAATCATCTTTCCAGTCTTCTACAATTCTTCTTCTCCTACAATTGGAAGAAGCCAATCAACACAGAGAGTGTGGAAGAGTCTATTTCTCCTACAACTTTTCTTCCATAAAAATAATGAATCTGATTGTGGTTACAGTACCAAGATGAATCTAGCCAGGAGCCTTCTATCAAACTCCCATTCATCATGCCTGGTTCCTCTGTCATATCACGGTGTAGCTAGATAATCCCTTTTCCATTTTGGCTCACAGACCTTTATACACAACACCTCATTAACTCCACACATGCTGTGTAAGCTGAAGGAAGAGAAGTAACCCGGCGCAAGGCCCCGGAGCCAGTCACCAAGAAGCAGGCGGTTCAGCAGATGCTCAGGCATACCTGATGCACACACACACATCTGAGTGCACATGCCAGGATTTCAGCTCTTTTTTTTTTTTTTTTTTTTTTTTTTTTGGTCTCTTTTCTATTCATGGGTCTTCACATAAATATGGCAAGCAACAAGGGATTAATTCTCTAGGGGTGATGTTCAGTGTATAGATAGCCAATCAGAATTATCAGGTAAAACACAACTACTATGGACTGGCTTGCACCAAAAACCAAAAAAAAAACCAAAAAAACAACAAACAACAACAACAAAACCAAAACAAAAAACTCATAAGATTATCAACAGCAACTTATGTAAATTGGTTACATATGTGCACAGATTTACTGGATTCCTGGGAGGTTTGTTTTGATAAGAATAACTTTAGAAGGCATTTATCTACTTGCGATAAAACTTTATACTTGAGAGAGTCTTTTTGCCTCTTTAGTTAAGCTTAATATTAAGAAACAAGTTAAGGTCTGGGCTCAGAAAGTAAAATGCGTGTCTCATAAACTTGGTAACTTGAATTACCAAATAATTCAAGTCACAGAATCCATGGAAAAGTAGAAGAGAACGGACCCAATAAAGTTGTGCTCTGAGTTCCTGGATTGTTCTGAGACATGTGTGCAACCCCCACATCATACACACAGGCAAAGTAATAATAATTTTTTTTTTTCGAGACAGGGTTTCCCTGTAGTTTCTAGAGCCTGTCCTGGAACTAGCTCTTGTAGACCAGGCTGGTCTTGAACTCACAGAGATCCGCCTGCCTCTGCCTTCCGAGTGCTGGGATTAAAGGTGTGCGCCACCACCGCCCGGCCTAATAATAAAAACTTTAAGGAATAACTTGATAACAGATCTTTGAGAATAGTACTTTAAAGAACTGACTACAAGATTGTGGTATTTCCAGTTGTTCTGCACAAATACAGAACTTACCAGAAGGAAGAGTCCTAGGTTGTCCCCCCAAGAGATGTACCATATTTCTGAGATTCATTTCTGTTACAAGCTATATTATTAGAACATGAAATATAACAAAATTTCACAATAAAAGCATAGATCCAACTTAATCCATGCAGGACTTAGATTAATATCTTGCGGTAAACTTATCCACAATGCTCTCAAATATGCTTATTTTATTTCTAATCCTGAAAAAATTAATTTCAAATAACCAAACCTATTCTGAACGTGTGACTGTCCCCATTACAAATATGCATCAGTTGAGCCAAATACAGTCAACAAAAGAACAAGTGTCAGACTATAAAGCTGACAAAGACGTGAATTCCAGTTCTCCCTGAAACTCTTGACTATATCCCAGCCTCTCATGTGTCTCTGTTCTCTTCTTATCTAAAGAGATTTCATAACCATGCACAATTCAGGTTAAAAGTTAGAGACTTTTCATTTTCCCTTACATACCTGAGGAAGTCCTATTTAGAAAGCCTCGTTATCAGTTCTGGTCTTGATTGGGTAGCCACTCTCGATGCCTAGGCCACTATTGTATAAGACAGAGTCTGAATTATTTCTCAGTTCTAAGCTTACCTCTATCCAATATATTCCTTCTTATGCTGAAACATCGACAAGTATTTATTGCAAATAACCTTTAGGATTGTGACATGCAGAATCCTCCTTTGTGTTTTACCCATTACTTTTGATTGTTTGATTGAGTGATTTTTGATTGTTTGATTGAGACAGGATTTCATGTAGTCCAAACTATTCTCAAACTCACTTATGTAATTGAAGATGACCTTGAACTTCTCATCCTCCTGCCTCTACCTCCTCAGGGCTAGGACTATGAGCATGAACCGACATGCCTAGTTTCATCATCTCAGAGCTTTGTGTATACCAGGCAAACGCTCAATCAACTGAACCAGATCTGTAGTCCATTCCTGGCCACATGTTAGAAAGATCTATTTATTTACTCATTAATTGTGTGTTTCATGTACATGTGTGAACATCCATGTGCTATGGCATGTGTGCAGAGGTCAGAGGACAAATCTGTGGAGTCAGTTCTTCCCTTCCACTTTGATGTGGGTTCTGAATAATGAACTTAAGTCCACAAGCTTACGCAGCAAGCGCTTATTCCCACTGAGCCATCCTTCCAATCTCTACTCTATCTATTCTTAATAGGGACAGGCAACATGATCTAGAAAACTCTAAATACGGTTTTCACAAGTCAACTTAAAATGTTCCTTTAGGTAAAGTCCTACCTTGGAATAAAATATCCCTTACAAACTTGCCCTGCTTTGACTCCTTGACTTATCACTTCTAATTCCATCATTAACTGTGCTAGCGTAGTTGAGAAAGCTATAAGTTTATCAAGCCTCTGCCCCTGCAATTTTAAATTGCTCGCATAACTAAACTTCAGTTCCTAGCATCACTTGCCAGAAGAATGTGTATATAACAAAATGCTGACAAGGTGTCTTTATTGTGTCTTATAGCTGTGAAGAGACAGCATGTCCAGACTACTTATAAAAAACTTTAATTGGGGGCTTGCTTATGATTTTAAAGGGTCAATCTATGACCATCATCCTGGGCAGTATAGCAGCAGGGAGAATGACATTTTGTTGAAGAATAGTGAGAACTTACAGCTAATCCACAGACAGCATGCAGAGAAGGAGACAGAAAAATACTGGCCTGGCATAGGGTTTTGAAACCTGAAAGCCCATCCCCAATGACTAAACAGTTCCACTAGTTGGGGACCAAGCATTTAAACACGGGAGTCAATGGGGCCATTCTCATTCAAATTACCATACCAAGGGAAAGGGAAAAGAAGGGGTGTGTCATTTCTGTGACAGAGTAGTTAAAAAGGGGAGTGTCTCTTTTTTGCTGTCTTTTTCTATCTACCTACCACAAGAGAAGATTTTTAAGGAACAAGGAAAGGACGAAAAAGGTGCTCTGTATTAAAACACTTGCCTAGTCCCCGATCCCTAAGTTGTATCTCCTGGACAAGCAAAGTAAGCAAAGAGATAGAAGACAAAAGGCAGGCTGAATCTCTGCATCATTATGTGGAATGGAACTGCACAGGAATATTGGCAGTGCATTATAATTTGCTCCTTCTTTTTAATACAAATACTTTGCCCTTAGGTTATTCACAATCTTTATCCCAATTACCTTGCTACTGTTTTCTCTTAGTGTCCACTGCACTCTAGGTACAGCAACTGCTGTTGACTGTCTGGAATATTCTGCCCCTCACAGTTGCTTCCATTTCTCTTACACACACTTATCTGTCAGATTTCAGACTCACCTAAACCTCACTCTTTCTGAAAGCCATTAGGATGCCCTAACCTTTCCCATGCCCTGATCTATATGCCCCCTCCCGTGGGAATCCATACTCTATCTCTGTGTGTGTCTCTCTCTGTCTTTCTCTCTATGTTTGTCTCTCTGTCTCTCTGTCTGTCTGTCTGTCTCTCTCTTACTCACATGCACACGCACACACACACACACACACACACACACACACACACACACACACGTACCTTTGTGATTTCCACACCACAACTAGCAAGCCTGTCAGCAAGTATTCCTATCACTTAATCAGGTTGTATGTTCAGCAGCTTAAATAGGAACTGGTTCACAGTAAGCATCACAAGCCAAGTTTTTGAATTTTGCCATGAAACTACCTTCATTTATTTTTAAATTGTTAAATATCCTATATTTATCGTTGTAGTCCTTCGTGAACAAAACTTACCTTCATGTAAACTGTTTGTATTTTAAGTATTATTATTGACTTTTGTTCGTGCATTGATTATAAGCTTTCAAAATCTTAGGGGGACATGAAACTTTCAAGTGGTCTTCCTGAAATCTACCCATTTATAGTCTCTGTTCTGTGCATTTCATGGAATGAGGGGTCAGCCAGCGGTCTGTGTTGTAGTGGAATATACAGTTCTGCATTATTAGCCGCTTCCTTTTATAACACTCCTTCCATGGAGCTTCTTCTGGATATTAATGGGTGGCCCGCTCTTCCTTCTAAATAAAAAACACCTCTCATGTCACATGGTTCCGTCAGTGCACGGAAATCCTGCCGAAACCCACTTGTCTAACTGAACCTAGCCTCACCACTCAACGTTGGAATTGTTTGTGCCAGGCTTTCTAAACTATATATAGTGTCACTAACAAACATGAAATGTGGAGAAGACAATTCACTTATCATCTTGCAGTGACAAAGCTCTGTGTCTGGTGTCTTTGTCACACTGGGTGACGCCATTATATCAGCAGCCAGCCATGGAGGAAATTGGAGAATAATTGTCAACTCCTCACTGTCCTTTGTTTCAGATCTACTGTCGTCAGCACTCAGAATAACTGTCCTCATCCTTCCTGGATTTGTCCCTTCTTCACTGTGCTTTCAGCTGGTGGCTGTATATGGATCATGTTAAAATATTTTCATCTCCAAATGTTGTGTTCCAATGATATTGTCACATGGGAAATGAATGTATTTATCAGTAAAGCTTTCACTAATATTGTTATTTTGCAAACCCTAGAAGAGATTATTCAACATATTTGAATCTCTATTTTTAATATACAATTAGTTAAAAATAATGTTTATATGGTCAGTTGTTTTGATTTTGGATAATAACCTATACTTGCGAACTATGTCTCAATGTTCAAATAATCAAATTCAAAATAATCTATTGAATAAATATTTTTGAAACCCAAATATTAATGCTGTAAATAAAAATTTCCGGCATATGAAAAATAAATTTAAAAGCTACTTGAAAAAAATTTTACCACTGTAATGCACAAATTAGATAGAGTTCCCAAGTGTCCAAGGAGATGTCTCCAGCTTGTTCCTTGGGCAGCAGAGGAAAGGGTGACTGAACTGGCCTTGTCCTATAGCCACACTGATGATTATCTTGCATATTACCATAGAACCTTCATCTGGTGATGGATGGAGATAGAGACAGAGACCCACATTGGAGCACTGCACTTAGCTCCCAAGGTCCTAATGAGGAGCTGAAGGAGGGAGAACATGAGCAAGGAAGTCAGGACCGCGAGGGGTGCGTTCACCCACTGAGACGGTGGGACAGATCTAATGGGAGATCACCAAGGCCAGTTGGAATGGGACTGATGGAGCATGTGATCAAACCGGACTCTTTGAATGTGGCTGATGGTGGAGGCTGACTGAAAAGCCAAGGACAATGGCACTGGGCTTTGATTCTACTACATGGACGGGCTCAGTGGGAGCCTTGTCAGTTTGGATACTCACCCTCCTGGACCTTGGGAGAATTGGGAGGACCTTGGACTTCCCATAGTGTAGGGAACCCTGACTGCTCTTTGGCCTGGAGAGGGAGGGAGTGGGGATGTGGGTGGATGATGGAGGACTTTCATTGGCTAATTAATAAAGAAACTGCTTGGGCTTCTCCTCTCCAAGACAGAAGCAGGTTAAGATCTCTCCTGGTAAGCGACCACCTCGTGGTGCTACACAGATTACCAAATATGGGTTAAAGGAAGATGTGAGAATTAACCAATAAGAGGCTGAAACTAATGGGCCAGACAGTGTTTAAAAGAATATAGTTTCTGTGTAATTATTTTGGGTAAAGCTAGCCAGGTGGCGGGACACAGCCGGCAGCTCCATCTACAGGTGGAGGGGAGGGAAGTGGGAGGAGGGGAGGAGATGGAAATTTTTAATTTGAAAATAAAAGATGAAAAAATATATAAGGGCCTCAATTCTATGACAAAATGTATATAATCTGCTAAAACTAAGTAAATTAAAAAATAGATATTTCTCAAAATAAGCAAACAAGTGATCAAGGGGTATATTTCTAAAATCTAGAACTAGCATATGATTAGTCTTTCACTGTCTATCATCAAAGGAAATGAAATCGGCATGTGGAGAAGATACCTCTGTCCCCTGTGTTCGACAGCGTTATCCACATTAGTGAACACATGCGGCAACCAGTCTTCATGTGTGAATGGACTGGTAAAAGAAATGTGGCACACGTGAACAGGAGAGGTCTACTCAGTCACACACAGAAGCGATTTCTGCCACTAATAAGATGAATGAAGCTAGAGGACATAATCTGAAACAAATCACAGAAATGCAGTATTGTGTCATTGCTTACAGGTGGAATCATTTTGACCTCATAGAAACAAATGGGAAAAAAATATCAATGAGTAACAGGGCTCAGGTCATTGAAGGGAACCATGAGATGTGCAAGGTGTAGATGAAAGAATTCAAAATTTTAGTTAGGAGGAACAAGTCTATTTATGAGCTCTAGATACAATTTGATGACTGTAGCATAATAATGAAAACAGGTTTTACATTTTTTGTTATTATTAATTATGTGTTATTGCAAGAAGTATTTATTATTCATCCTTATGATTGTATGTGCATATATCTGAGTATAAATGTAACTATATACACCATGGTGCGTGTTTGGGATTCAGAGGACAACTCTGGGAGCAGGTTCTCTCCAGTCACCTTTAGGAATTGAAGGATTGCACTCAATTCATCCGAACCCTGACCAAGAGCCTCTATTTACTGAGCCAGCCCACCTACCCAAACACGTAAGAGAAGGGCTATGAACTAGTTCCACTTTATAAATGATATTATGCAAGGTGATATATATGTAGGCAAGATTTTCTCATTCCACTACATACACACACATACATACATACATACACACACACATACATATACATATATATTTTACAGAATCATCCATAACAATTTCCCATTATTTTAATGAGAGAGAGGAAAGAGAGAGAAAGAAGGGGAAGCACTAGCTATTGACTACTAAATATGTTCCATTTCTCTAGTAAGTTTTTTCTTTAGCAGTTACATGAATACATTGTAGATGATGAAATTATTAAAATGTGAGAAAGTCTTGCCATACTGTGAATGCTGTGGGAGCACAGGTCATTATAACCTATACTATCTGTGACAGACTCAATGCAGTCTGAAGAACGTCCCTGGAAAGAGACAGACTCTGTGCAAAGACTTATAGTCTTCCTGTAGAGATGATCCACTTAATATACTTACATTCATCTCTCTCAGTTACTATCCCTTTGGCCTTACTAAAGTACTGAACTTTCCTGAGATCAAGTTGTAAACAACCAAAAGCTTCAATTGCCATCACTACTTGAGCAGGGCCACCATAAACAGATAGGTGAACTGTGTGATACACAAAGACATACAGGAAAGGAAACACAGAGCTTAAAGGGGTCTGTTCTTCCCTAGTTGGAGTTTGAGCACTGGTATTAGGGCTCCCGGTATCAGGAGGAGCAGTGCCTTTGCCTTTCCAGTTTCCTTGACCTTATGGTGGCTTGTACTCAGGGCTGCATCTTCCCAGAGAAGATGTTCTCTGGGAACATCTTTAGTTCCATGTTCTCATGCACTAAAAGTTGTAGCTAGCTTAAGCTTTGATGGTGATGAGAAATAGAACAGAACAAGAAATTGTAGAATTCCATAGACATTAATCTAACCGTGCAACAAACTAGACATGAGATACTGAAAACATGGGAGGAATTTAATCATGCTAATAGATGTATGTCAATTAAAATATCTATAAAATATCATTTTCTTATAAAATTAGCAAATAACAAACTAACAAAATCCCACCAATGAGATGACAACTGATTGAACAGAGACACTGTTGGGTTATGAAGTATTAAACATCTTAAAGTCATTTTTATAAAATTTACCAGAACATTCAAAAACATTCCCAACGTAGAATATTTGTGGACATCCAGCACTGGTCGTCACAGAATTTTTCCCCAAGAAAGCAAATAAAATATAAGGCAATGTTTCCAAAACTGTATTAAGAAAGTCATACTAGTGGGGTTATATGACTAAAATAACATCTTAGCATCCTTTAACGAAGATAACAAAAAACACTTCACATGTCCAGCCACTTATTTATGTCGTAGATTTATTCTACACAAATCAATCTGAAGCTAAGAGAATGATGTTCTTGCATTTACATGCATGAAACAAAGTCAATTTGTTTAGCAGACAATTGCAGGAATACCGATCAAATAGATCAGTTTATCTATTAATTAATCAGTTACTTTAGTCAGTTTGACCAGTTATCTAGAAAAAATAGAGAAATGTCTCTTTTAGATGCCTTTCTATACTTTTGCCATAATATCCTCAGGCAAACTATTATTCTTGAACTGTCTGTGCTTCTGGTTTTTCCTGGTGATCATTTTAGTCTGTTGCTTTAAAACTACGATATTTTTATAATCTGTCTCATTCCCTGGGAGCCCTACATCATCCATTTTCTGAATTCATCAGTACAATCCAGTGGTCTTTTCTGTTTTTATTCCCTGCTGTGTCTCTCCTCTTAGCTGGTTGAGACTCTAGTAGTTCACACATTCACCATGTGTTGGGAACAGCTCCTTTGCCCCTCTGCCTTCCCACAGTTCTTTCCCCTTAAGCCTAAATTTCTACTTACATGAGTTTACACCACTAGTGATGAACAGGACTGGGAGAAAGTTCTCGGCCATGTTGAGAGATGCAACATTTTAAGAAGGACCTTACACGTCCCAGGACTTCACACCCCAGTTGAAGCTGAGTACAGATGACACAGTAGCACATTCCTGTTCCCCTAAACTTGTCCTTACCCACATTGATTTTTCTCTTCCAACCAGCAACACCTTTCCCTTATTCCAATGCATACCGTGACTTTGCTGTCTCGTTCATTTAGAAAATGAAAGTTATTGGGAAAACCTGCCAAGCCTGTGTCTAATTTGATGAGAGAAGTCTTCGCATTGATTGATTTCTTCCCTTCTCTTCAGATGAACGATATATGTTTTGTGGTAAGTCCCCTTTCATTCACTCTGTTTTTTTTTTCTTTTTTTTTTTTTTTTTTTTTTTTTTTGGTTTTTCGAGACAGGGTTTCCCTGTAGTTTCTAGAGCCTGTCCTGGAACTAGCTCTTGTAGACCAGGCTGGCCTCGAACTCAGAGATCCGCCTGCCTCTGCCTCCCGAGTGCTGGGATTAAAGGCGTGCGCCACCACCGCCCGGCTCTGTTTTTTTTTTCAAAGTGGGCATTAGTGTTTTGGCAAGTTACTCAGAAACTGACATTAGAGTATGTGTAAGGATTTTTCTGATAAACTCTTTTAATAAGTCATGAATCTACCTAGTGCTTCTGTAAAAGTCAGCCGTAAATTATTATATGGTGGCTTCATATATCTAACAAGGATATTCTAGTTTATGGGTCATGTTGCATAATGCATAGCAGTAACACTAATCTAATGACGCTTATCTTTGCGTTTTCTTCCCAGGGACTTTCCAGCTCATAGTCTTAGCTTGTGATACAGATAACAACCATAGGTACATGAAGAGAAACCGGATATAAAGTCCATCTATTTTCAAATTGGCTTCACCATCTGTGCCTCAGTGTAATACTGAACTGAAAGTGAAAATTGCAGCATTTCTTTGAGGAAACAGAAGTCTTTAAGATCATGGTCCTTTGAATTCATTGATAATGGGTTACAAATGCGAGATAATTCAACAATAGTAAAAGAAAGCCTAGAACAGTAGTCAAAAGTATAAAAGATGAATCAGGTTTATCAAAACATCCCATATGTATTCCATAAATATATACTTTAATCTTATAATTTATATAATACATTATATTTTATAATTTATATAATATGTATAATTTCTTACTTTAAAATAAAAACATATCTCGATCTTAATGAAAACCGTAAAATGAAAGCTAAAACTTTAGAAGTGAAACCTAGTGAACAAGCATATATACTAAGGTCACATTCCTGAAAATAAAATTTTCCACACATTGACACATAATTGAAAGTAGACAACCATTTCTATAATGTGATGTATTTCTTATGGGTCCCAAGAGTACTTTGTCTATATTTTCTGGCATATTAATCTAATCCTATATCCAAGATGTTTGCTAAAATGAGGACAGTGAGTAAACTATGTGATAGGCAAAGAACCAGAGATTTTGAACACTATTCTCATTTTTACTAGGTGGTAGTGGTCAGTGTAAGCTTACCTCTATGAGTTAGAGTGTCTTCACTTGTGAAATCGAGAATATAAAATATCTCTAAACTTGGTATATGTCAAGACCTGATAGGGACCATGGCAGTGACTATTGAAAAGACTACTATGTATAGACTTTAGTATAAAGGTATACTAAATAACTGTTTGAAAATCACACCTTACACTTTGCTCTACTGTTCCTGTCTTCCTCATTAACAACTACAAAGCATCCTGAACCATGTCCATGGCATCAGTGAGACCTGCTTTGTGGTGATGCTCCAATCCATGTTATTGGTCCAGAGCTTGCTTCTGTGAGTTCTTGCATGTATTAAAGAAACTCAAACCCAACGTGAGTGAGTTAACTATCCCGTCCTCATGTTTCACCTCAAAACCTATTCTTTACTTTGATACAATTGACAAGTCAGAAACCTGCCTATCTCCAGGGCTGTCTTTTCCTTCACTACTATTTCCAACACGCTGGCAAGTTTCAATCTGTCCTACCTTCAAGCATCACTATTGCTATGTTCAGCTTCTAGTTCCTTCTTCACCTTTGTTATCTGCACATTCTGTCTTCTCTTTTAAGTGAGGTCACAGTAACAGAGGTGATGTATCTAAAAAGAAAACTATTTTTTTTTCTACTTCTCAGAGTATGATCTTCTGGGGTCACAGCACCATATAGAATGACTCACTAAGATCATTAGGTTTGTCTGCATGAGAATTAGTTGCCATAGTTTGCTTTCTATTGCTATGATAAACAACCTGACCAGGATTAGAGTACAGGATTTATTTGGCTTACAGTTTATGGTCCATCATGAAAGGAAGTCAGGGTAGGAACTCAAAGAAGTATGAACTGAAGGAAAGACTATTGACGAACACTGCTTACTGTCTTGCTTTCCAATGTTCAGTTACCCTTGTTATACATCTCAGGCCTATCCATCCAAGGATATCACTGCTCACAGTGGACCCGATTCCCCACATCAATCATTAACCAAGAAAATACCTGACAAATTTGCCTATGGGACAATTCTGATGATGGTGTTTTCTCAACCGAGTTTCCTTCTTCCCAGTTGACCCACTTTGTAACAAGTTGATGAAAAATTAACCAGGACATTATCCTCCTCCTGTAAGCGTGGGCTACCAAGAATCTACACTTGGCCTACAGATGAAATAATGTCTCTTCAGGATGTCTCTTCTGGGCAGCCACACCCCCATCCTTTCTTTGGTCAATCCATGGGCAAGACAGTTCATCTTTCAAGGCATCAGCTTAACATCACTCCATGCGACCCTTTCTACTCACCTTTTCTTCATAAAACCAATTGATCTTTTAGTCTGACTTCTCTGATCTCTACACCTGCTTCTGTAACAGATCTTCCTTCCTGTTCCTTCCTGCCTTTAGAAGGTGGTTTTAACTCTTGGTCTCAGTGCCTTAAAAGCACTGTATCTAATTATTCATGCTGTTGTCTATGTAGATACCAGTCAACGGAAACTGATGCCACAATCACTTTGTGATCTAAGGAGTCTTTAGTGATGAGATTTACTTTCTCAAGAGGCTGAGGGAGCAGGCTCACAAGTTCGAGGCCTGCTTATGAATTCAAAGCTCTCCGGGGTAATTAACTTAACAAAACCCATTTTAAAACTGAGAAATAAATAAATAAAAGGGGTTATAAATACATCTCATTAGTGAAGTGACTGCCTAGCATTCAAGCCCCAGTGTTGCCAAGTATATAATTTAAGAATTGAATAAACACGTCAAGACACACAAGCAGAATTCTGAGAGGTCAGAAAAGAATTAGTCTGAATTTGGAAAATAACACAGAGGAAAGGATTCCATTCCAGATCCAAGCAGGATAGTAGCACTGGATGAGAAACGTATTCCTATTTACAGAGATGCTGAGCGTCCAAAGCAAATCCCATGTGGAAATATCAATAAATAGCCCCTCCTTGGCAGTGTTTCCATATTCTCAACCCAACAAAGTAGCTGGAAGAAAATTCAGAGGCTACTGGCATGTGCATTAAGTTGTCCTGGAAGAGGGGGCTGGAGACCCAGAGCAGAGTAGAAAAATCAAGAAAATATATAGTGCAAAATCTAAAGGTTCTCATAGATGCTAATTGCTTACCTGATGTGTGTCAAATGAAAACTCACTCAAGGATTATTTGTGGGCCATCGAAATCTGAACAAAATGGACAGTAAAGAGTTAAACACAAAAGCTCTGAGATAGCATTTCTGCTGCCTTCCTCCAGGATTATGCTGTGCAGCCACTTAGCTGCTTCCGCAGAGACATGCTTTAAAGGGAAAGTGCAAACAACACTGGAAGGAAAGGTTCTGTCGTGTTTCCCACGGGAGAAATGTGTTCCTGGTGGTGTTACCCAGAAGGCCGTCCTTTCTGACAAAATGGTGAGGACGAGAGGGGATAGATGCAAAGAAAATTAGGAGAGCCTGCATATAAATGCAAATAAACAAGTAGACACCCCAAGAGTAATGATGCTAAGTAAGAAATGCCAACAGCACAGAGAGGTAAGTGAGCATCTCTGCAGAAGGGAGGCAGCATGACAAAGAGGGAACAAGGAGACAGAACTAAAGTGAGCTAATAAGGATTTACTGGAAAGGAGGCAGGGAGTGGCATCGGCCAGAAAATGGGGTGTCTGTAGAGGCAATCTGTAGGTCTCCCACTAAACTCAGAACAACTGCGAGAGCCCTGGAACAGCATGTCTGCCAGAGTGGAAAGACCCTCCTGGAAATGACAGCCTGCTCATAGAGCAGAGTGTGCAGAGGACAATGTAGGTGCGAAAGGAAAACAAGGAGATAACACGGGAAGATGAGAAGGCACCGCTTGCAACCCGTTCCAGCCCAATCAAGAAGGATGCTCTCCAAAAATTGTTTCCAAATGACTTTCATTAACCACACATGTACAAATTAATTCTTCACTAAACTGATTATCATTTTAACATTCTGTGTATACAGAAGTAGTTTCAGATAAATCAAATAGTTGATTAAGCTCCTAATCATGGGTAGCTCAAAATATTATAGCCAGGTATTGTCAAAGGGAGGAATTCATGACTTCATAGATGCAAAAAAAGCATGTAAAGCCATGTGACACAAAGTCAGGAATATGAACTTCAGTATCAGACAAACCATTATATCAATTTCTGCTCTAGTGCCCAATAGTTATATAAACATGGTGCCAGTTTTAACTTGAGGACAATGCTGGTTTCCCTTCAGAGGCTTCACTGGAACCCCCTTTGAAACATAGATGGCTTGAGTTCTTTGTATATTTTGGTGATCAGTCCTCTGTCTGATGTGGGGTTGGTGAAGATCTTTTCCCACTCTGTAGTCTGCCGTTTTGTCTTGTTGACCATGTCCTTTGCTTTACAGAAGCGTCTCAGTTTCAGGAGGTTTCATTTATTAATTGTTTATCTCAGTGTCTGTGCTACTGGGATTATATTTAGGAAGCGGTCTCCTGTGCTAATGTGTTCAAGTGTACTTCCCACTTTCTCTTGTATGAAGTTCAGTGTGGCTGGCTTTATATTGAGGTGTTTGATCCATTTGGACTGGAGTTTTGTGCATGGTGATAGATATGGTTCTATTTTCATTCTTCTACATGTTGATATCCAGTTGTGCCAGCACCATTTGTTAAAGATGCTTCATCAAAAGAACAAATAATCCAATTAAAAATATGGATTACAGACCTAAACAGAGAACTCTCACCAGAGGAATCTAAAAGGGCTGAAAGACACTTAAGGAAATGCTCAACATTCTTAGTTATCAGAGAAATGCAAATCAAAACAGCTCTGAGGTTCCATCTTACATCTATAAGAATGGCCAAGATAAAAAACACTGATGACAGCTTATGCTGGAGAGGATGTGGGGTAAAGGGAACACTCCTGCATTGCTGGTGGGAGTGCAAGCTGGTACAGCTACTTTGGATATCAGTATGACTATTTCTCAGAAAATTAGGAAACAACCTTCCTCAAGACCCAGCAATACCACTTTTGGGTATATATCTTAAGGATGCTCAACTGTGCTACAAGGACATTGTGCTCGACTATGTTCATTACAGATTTGTTTGTCAGAACCTGAAAACAACCTAAATGCCCCTCGACCAAAGAATGGATAAGGAAAATGTGGTACATTTACACAATGGAGTACTGCACAGCAGAAAAAATAGTGACATTTTGAAATTTGCAGGCAAATGGATGGAGCTAGAAAACATGTTGAGTGTGGTAACCGAGACTCAGAAAGACAATTATCACATGTAATCACTCATAGGTGGTTTTTAAACAGAAAGCAAAGAAAAACAGCCTACAAATCACAATCCCAGAGAACCTAGACAGCAATGAGGATCCTAAGAGTGACTTACATAGATCATCTAATCTACATGGGAAGTAGAAAAAGACAAGATCTCCTGAGTAAATTGGGAGCATGGGGACCTTGGGAGAGGGTTGAAAAGGAGGAAAGAGACAGGGAGGGAAGCATAGCAAAATGTAGAGCTTAATAAAAATCAATAAAATAAAGAAAAAAAACATAGATGGCTGTGAGCTAACACAGTGCCTGGCACACATGTGTACGCATGTCCTAAACTATGAATTACACTAGAAATTACAGTTTACTTGATTTCCTTGAGGTGAAAAGGAAACATGAAATGTTAATATCATACAGATTATAAACTAGTTCACAATTTTAAATTCCTATCATTATTTCTAATTATTTATGATATGATATAATATTATTTATATTATGATATGTAGGGGTTGATTTTGTTAAGTGGTTGACAATGACAATTTTTAGAGCATCAAGGATTTACATGTGTATGCTGGCATACCATAGAAGTTCAAAATTTTATAGTAATAGCAGTAGATAAATACCGGCAATTATTTCACGAATTAGTTATACATTAGTAAGTAATCTGTAGTGCCATGAATTATCAGCTATTTTAAATCATATTTTCTTTTCTCTAAGGTCTCCTGCTTGCTTTATTATAAAATATAGAATAATGAAGACAAAGTATATACTTGATTACACATTACCATTTCATTTCAAAATAAAATAAAACTATATACACCAAATATAGGATCTTAAAATTACAGGAAAGAAAATAATCAATATATTTTAATGATTTGTGACACTAGATATTATATATATTCTATGTATATGTATATATATATATATATATATATATATATATATATATATATATATACACATATGTAGTGTGTGTGTGAAATGTTAAAAGGGGCCCTTCAAAACTTGCCCCAAACTGTGTTCTGAATGTAAGAGCAGCTTGATTTAACAGTAGACTCACGATCTAAAAGACCCAAACTCCAGAGACTTCAAAACATTCACTGAAAGCAGATTTGTTGTGTTGAACTCAGAGGCCAGATTTGGAAAACCTGGGGTCAATCCTTAAAGATGAGATGAGAAAATGGCAGATGAAAGCCCCGAAGGCTTGGGGCTTTTGTGCCATCATCTAATCCTTCAGAATTTGGAAAGGACGTTTACCACAGTCGACCACTAGCGAATGCAGCAGAGGACCCTTGCAGAAGTTTTCAAGGCAGCATTACCTTTATACATACCTTCTCAACTTCAGGTGCCAAAACTAAATTCAGTTCCAACATTACCTAGCTGCCAGTTGTTGGGCTTGGTAAAGGGGAAGAGATTATTTTCCAATGGACTTTCAAAAATTAGTTGCCCTATACCAAAAAGAGCACAGGAAGTAGCCCTTGGGTTATTTTCCCCCCTTGGGTAATTTAACAAAGTACTTGCTCAAAAGGGCTGAGAAGTAAGAATAGGTAAGGAAAAATATGATTTGGGAGTATTTTCTCCATATCTAATTTTCTTTCAATTTAACACCCTGAAAAGAGTCTTCAAGTGACAGGCAAGTTTGTTGCTCTTAAAAATCTGCTTTGACAGCTTTCTCATGGAGCCATGCAGCAGCATAATACTATTCCAACCGAATCTTCCATTCTACCTGTTCTGTTTGCACAGGTCAGCCACCATCACGCTCTGAAGAATCCGCTACTTTACCCTGTTCTTGATGACATGATTTCCCTTGCATTTCTAATCCCATAATAAGATTTGCTTCTAAGTGGATATTTACATGAATCTCAAAAGTAAATACACCCACAGATTTTATAGAAACAAATATTGGGAAGAAGACCTGGAAATGATAGTACACCTTGAAGGCCAGAAAGAGAAAACATATCTTACTTAACCCAGAGAGAAAAGTGGTGAAGATGCACATTTGGTGTTTAGCATAAATAAAAACTTTGTTATTAGAATAGTTTTGGATTGACAGTATGGGCTAAAATAATTAGGAAACAAAGAGTTTTGAAAGTTGTATAAAACTTCAAAATTTGAGGTATTGACACATGCATCTTTGTGTTAATGTAGAAGATATTCACACTGAAAGACTTAAGTAAACAATGGCATATAACTAAAACCAATAATTTTTTTCATGTTGTTCTAAAGCCTAAATAGGGTTTCTGCCATTCGGCTCTATCATCAGGTTTAGGTGATATATGAGGGGAGACTAAGGTACATTTAAGTCAAGATGGTGTAAACTGCTTTAAGTGGTTAACGTATCTGTAAACAAAATTCTGGAACCATGAATCTATTGGTGCCAGAACTATTGCTAAGTAACAATTAGAGTCCCATTTGCCACTATAGGATAAGGTATTTTTAACTCTAAATTCCAGGGCAAATTGGAATCTCAGGAGAAAGGCTTCTTTCAAAGTTGGTAAACCAAGTTTGTTTAGTTCATATTTTTTCTAAAAATATTTTTTTCTAGAAATGGGAGTTTGCTTATAAGATAAAAGATACACATTTTATCAACCATTCCATTGTAAAAGAAGCTAAATTAAGCCATGCTTATAAGAAGAGCCTCTAAAACAAACAGGTGAGACTTATTCCAAGGAATATTTATATACTGTTTACTTTTCCCAATGAAATATGAGAAGTAAAATAGTTTGTGAGATTATTTAGTGTTTGTAGGACATAAGTTAGTTGTCTCTAGGGAGTTGTTCATTTAGAAATGAATAGAACTAGAACATGAGATGATTCACGGAGTTGGTTTTCTCATTCTAAAGAAGCAGGTTTTAAACACCGACTCAACATGATAGTTTAGTAAATGTTATGGATCAATAAACCCAGGAGTGACCTGGGTGTGGTGGTATCTGAAGGATAAGTAAGAAGTTGGCAACTTCTAAGCTCCACAGGCTACACAGTGAAACCCTGTTTCCCATACAAGAATAAGACAAACACACAAAAACAAATAATGAAATATAAACAAAAGCTATCTGAGCCCTACAACTTTAACTATTACAAGAATAATCTTTTTTACTCAACTAATCAGTTAGAATTTCCCATATGTAAATCTATCATTGTTATCAATGATATAAACATGAACGCCTTGACTTTAGAATGAATAACACTTCCTCTTTAAAATTAGCATTCATAGAGCTGTGTACTCATAATTTGCTAATCTCTCAAAAGGACAAATAACTAAAGAATTTGTAAATACAGATACAGACACAGTATTCACAGTATTAAAGTCTAAGGATTTATCTTAAGAGGTAGCACAGTTTTATAGCCACTCCGATATACAAATGACAAAGTTTTCTACAAATACGTTTATTTATAGGTCATGAAACAATAATTAAAAATAAATAAATAAAAGTGAAGAAAAAGCACATGTAGGTTTCACAGCCCTGTCTCTGTGTCAGGTTTTTCACACCAATACCCGTGATAAAGCTCTATCTGTTTTAGTCACTCAAATTGTTTCTTATTATTCAAAGTTAAAGAGAAACCCAAGTCAAACTTTTATAAATCATTATTTCTTAGCATTGTTTGCTTAGGAATTTCATTGTGAATATATACATTTTAATCCCTCTACTTGTCTATTTTAATTAAAAAAGACTGGATTGCATGTACTTTTATAGTAAATTAAAGAAGGAGAAAAGGGGTCTGTAAGTCCAGAAGTGCTGGATAGAAAACATATCTATATGGGGCAAATATACACTATTAGTTGAATGTTTCCAGTTGAATGTCTGTACATGAGGCAACAGATGGAACAGGGGTTCCAACACTTGAGGACACTGTTCTCTATATCTAGAACATCACGGGCCTCACTTACTGTACCCTTACCTCTTCCTTTACCTAACAGATGTGTATGCTGAGTGAGACCTTGTGGGTTTCCATTTCTCCATGTAAGAGGCAGGAACCTTGTTTTTTTTTTTTTTTCTGTGCCTACACCCCTTCCCAAGATAAGGACTCTTCATGTGCCTCTGAACATTGATTCTCCTCTTTCACCAGTCTGGTTATCAAGGGAGGGTCCATTCCCTTGAATCAGTAATGCAATGACAAGGACAAGTGCCACACATGCTAAGCCAAACCAGGGTATTTTTGTCCCACTCTCCCTGTGAAATCACTGGAAAATAAAATCCTCTCTTGGTGCTGAGTAGTCAAAGTGGTATTACAGGAGATGTCTATATACAAGAGCAGATCGTGTTACCAACAAGCGAGAGAGCCTCGATTGATTGAGGTTTGTAGTTTGTCACTCACTGAGCACAACTATTTAGGCGAATCTGTGCTGAATGGAAGAAGACAGTGAAATGATTCTGACACGAATTTTAGAGGAACCACAGCCATGTCTGCAAAGCCTCGTCCGTCAAGAGTTTGCGCATACTGTAAAGTACCATGAAATCAAATGCTTTCCTCGTGTCTTTATAGCTTAATTGACAGCTGTCATCCAAACAAGCCACGCATGCCAGGATGGCTAAACATTAAGTAAAAGGGATTTGAACTGACGAAGAAATTGGTATCTTTATTTTCTAAAGAAATTCTGAAATACTCCTTTTAAGTTAGTACTGCCTTTAAGATACTTACAAATGGCCTTCCATTTGACATGAAGTTGGCCGTGCACACTTGTGCCTATCAAGTAGGTCCTGTTGTCCCAATCCCAAAGCACCTCTTGAATACAGCATTTGTCCCTGCTCTTGTCTCTTTGTACGATTTCTACCTACAGATCTGTCTTCATGGCCACGAGTCCTTCTTTTCTCACCTGTATCAAACTGACTGACGTGGTCAGTGCACCCGCACTTCATCTCCACCATGGGCTTTGTTTCTGGAGGGGCCACCCGTTCCCCTCACATAGTCCTGATCTCTGCTGACATCACTAAGGTCCACCTGATTCTCTCAAGCAGTCCTGATCTCTGATGACATCACTAATTAAGCATTGGGTGCTGCCCACCTTTTCAACGACAGCTCATACTGAGCTCCTTTTCATCATGGTAAAGGTGACCCTCATCTTTCTGAGTTAGGGATGTGTTAGGCTTCATTAGATGTCTCTGGAGGTTCAAGAATGTAGCCATTTGTCAGGGTTCTTTTTCTTGTAAACTCAACAATTGTATCATTCTGGTGCTTTGCATTCCCAAACAAAAACTGTAAGTTTTCTTGGTAGGATTTAGATTTTTACCTTCTCAATGAAGAACATACATTGAACCGGGTGGTACTAACAGTCACATTCCAGCTTTGTCTTAGAGCAAAATTAGTGCAACACACTTGATATTGTGTGTTCTATGCTTTTATTATTATCAAATAAGAGCATAAAATTGGAAAGGGACCATTTTGTTTCTAAAATAAGACTTTTTTCTTTAACACAGGATAATTAAATTCAAGATGTAAATACAATGAAACCGGAAAACCTTTGGTTTCATCATACTCAGTGGTTCAATGATGAAACAGCAAATATAATGAAAGCATCTATGTAAAAATATTGTTAAAGTTAGTGGCTAAGTCCTAGTTTGTGACTTTGGTGGTCTTCTGTTAGTTTTCTGAAAGCAGCTCATTTTCTGTAAAAAAAAAAAAAAATCATTTGCTTGTGTTCTATATAAACAACATCAGTACAGATTTCTATAAGGAAGTAGGTTGACTATAACAGATAGAGTACTGCTGGAAAGCTAATCAAATTGATTGTAAATAATAATCTTCATCTCAGAACTGTGTGTTCCCTGAGCCCTAGTCATAGGTAGAAGGCATTGCACATGCCTGTTTGTTGTGTGTGTATGCATATACATGACTAATTAATAAAAATGAATCTTCTGAGTTAACCAAATTGAGTTATCAATTATACAGAAATTAATGACTCTATTAGGATTCCAACCAAGGTCTCAGTTTCTCCGGCTCCACCTGACGCTGCTTTCTTATCCATTAATCCTTCAATGAAGCACTCATTTTGAAGAAGTCTCCTGACTTCTCCCCTATTGCCTTCACTCCCTCCATTTCCCTTATTTTTTTTTTTTGTTATCCACTGTTAGTGCTTCACTGACTTTTCCCCTTTCATTCATATCTTCTGCTAGTTCCCTTTGCTGCTTATCTTACCCTACATCTCTTATCCTCTGATCCTAATTTTTTTTCTGATAAGCTTTCCATTCATTCTCAATGTGATGAACACACGGGGAAAAGCATGCCACCTCCTTGATCACACGCACTTCATATTCTTGACTTTTTGTTGAGCAATCAGGCAACCAAGTATTTCTGTGTTTGGCATAGTTGTTTTCTTGTTCTGGATGTAGAGGTTCTTGGGGTTACAGTGGACTAAGACAAATGTCCTTGATTTCTTCAGATTTGCAGGAATTTGGTCCTCAGAACTACAGTGACAAGGATGTACTGGATCCTCTGGAAACTTCTTTAAGATGGTGGCTTCAGAACCTAAAGAAGTGGGACTGCTTTCTCTTCAAATACAAAATACAAGTCCTTATGTATTCACCATACACCCTGGAAGGATTTTCAACTCCTGGTAAAAATGTTTATAATTAACTCTGCAGAGAGTTATGGCAACATAGAAACTAGCGTGAAAATTAATGGAAAATGTATATTGCAGTATTTTTATCATTATGAGACAACTTTTTCTTTGCGATGGATCATTTGGGCAAATCCTTTTTTTTGGGGGACTGGAAGTAAACAAAGACTAATCTCAATTTTCAGTATCTACCCACTTTCTGTTCCAGCACTTCAGTCCCCATAGATATCAAATAAATAGTAAGAATATCATTTTAAGGGATGGCCAACAAGGACTATAAACACAGAAAGATGAACTGTGAAGTCAAATTCAGTACAATTGTGCTTATTTTTTAAAAGCAGCAGTTATGACATTCAGCTTGTACACAATGTGCCTATGCGTTAGAGATAAGATTTGCATATGTAATTAATTAGAATTATGTGTGGGTCAATATTTATTGATAAGTGTACAAATCTAGCATGTGATAAAGAGTTTGGTCCAGATCACTCACACTCACCCCTTCAATAGCCAGGCAGGCTCTTCTTTGTAAATACAATTTCTACCTCCAACCTACGAATCTACCTTGACCTTGCAGCCATATTATCGAAATTAGTATGTTTAAAACAAGCTATAACTTCCCTCATGTCAGCAAATGTTGACTTCCCTTTTCTAGCTATTTATGTTAAAGTCCAGAAGTCATTACTCGTTCTTCTCTTTTTAACCTATTTAACTCTTTGCATGCCTACAGGTCCTGTTGCCTTTATTCTATGTTATAAACTGAACTAGTGTGATTTTACGATCTTCACTATCCCTATCCTGATTCCACATTAAATCAGCATTACAACGGCTTTAAGCTGCTGCCCTTCCTACAACTTTGACCATCTAACGGTGTAAAACCCATGGATAGTTCTTGGGATTCCTCCTTATCATTAGTGGCTTTCCCTTAGTCCTTTTGGCAAATCCCCAGTGTGATCCACAAGGTCCCTGTAATCTGAGCCTACGACCTCATCTCCTGTCTCATTCCTCTCTTCTAAGGCCCAGACACTTAGACATTCTCATGATCTTTATATTTACAAGACAGGTTTTTTCTTCTCAGCACAGGACAATGTATTCATACTGTTCTTAATGCCTAGACTCTTCTCTTTCTACCTGGTATTAACTTTTCATTCTTTAAAGCTACAGATCAAGTCACCTATCAGTATTTAGGTGTTCATTTAAACTTCAAATTAAATACCTTAATAGAACATAAATATACCAATTATTCAAGTGATGTGAAGGGGAGTAATACATCTGGAGAGCAAACGTAGGCACAATTTCAGGACAGCTCCTTAAGTATTTGAAAGTAGGACACAATAAATCAAAACCAGACCTCAGTAAAGAACACTTACAAAGCGCAAAAGATTCTACATAATTTGCCCAGCAATTCTCTGATTCCCAGAGAATACAGTAATGAAATTCAGTTGCATATTAAAAAAAAAAAAACCTTTCTGCTCAAGTTAGACTCAGACTGGGTTTAAACAGCAGCACTCTTGGGAAGACACAGCAGCGCCTCCACCTGTAAAAGACATAGCCATTTTCACAACCCGAGAAAGGAAGACCTGAATGAAGATGGAATTTGGTTAATAGCTCACAATACACAGCAGTTAAGAAACA
This sequence comes from Arvicola amphibius, assembly GCF_903992535.2. Taxonomy (NCBI): domain Eukaryota; kingdom Metazoa; phylum Chordata; class Mammalia; order Rodentia; family Cricetidae; genus Arvicola; species Arvicola amphibius. The sequence goes on along the minus strand of NC_052060.1, from coordinate 41,413,857 downwards.
CTGACTTGAGAATTGGCAAAATAAAAAAAAAATGAAGCAAATGAAATAAAATAAAATAAAATAAATTTGAATTGTTAAGGATGCAAAAGTAGAATGCAAGCCAAAATTGCAAAACAAAAAATTGGAGGCTCAATTCTCAAATAAACAAGTTTCCTGTCTAAGTTCTACTTACACAGCACATGCAAATAGGTCTATGTGCTGTCTACAGTGGTAGATTTGAATATTTTTCTTCCCACACCAAACACACACACACACACACACACACACACACACACAGAAGAGTGGGAAAACCAGTTCTGCATAAAATCATAACCAAACGCTTTTACCAACACACTTAGAAAAACCATGTTGTGTATAGAAACCATACAAATTATCTGGCTTAATATTAGAATAGTTAATAAGGCATTCTACTTTTCAAATTCTTGAAAAATCATCTCCTCATCTTCACATAGGAACCTCCACGCATTCATATTATTGCCAGTTTGAAGTAAAGAAAAGTACTATTTGCCAAATTCCAACTGAATATATTTAGCATCCTTCTGTTGCTTGCACCCAAATGTCAAAAAGTCATAGTGACTTACCTGAGTTGTTGCCTATTTGGGAGTTTCTTGTAATTAGAATTACTAAAGTCCTCTTTCTTCCTCTATGTAATCCCATCTTGTTGCCTTATTCCAAATATTTTCCGTCTACAATGTTAAATCCTAACAGTGCACACATTGATGTCAATACACGCATAAATCATCTTCCCATGTAATAGGCTGTGAACATGAAGTCTTTGAGTAGTATGAAGTTCTGCTGTGCTCCTATATCAAGAATTTCCAAGGTTTAATACCATGTTCTAGTTGGAATGTGTGTGTGTGTAGTCTCAAAGGCATCAAATAAAATTAGCCCTTGTACTGCGAAGAGGTGAAGCAGGGTTTCAACACATAGTAAGGCAAAGTTGTGGACCACAGCATTTCAGTACAAGAAAAACTAACACAATGCAGAAACCCAAACAAAATGAAAGGGAGTGGCTGGAGACACAATCCCATGTGCCGTAGTTCTTCATGTACAACATCTTCAAGAGTCTGAATCACTAAAGGTTTTCACTCAAGGCAGAAGGAAGGCTTGAGGTGTTTTCTTTAGGCATGCTTACAGTGGATGAGGAGGAGGGGAGTTAGGGTTCATTTGTTCATCTTTAAATTAGTCTTTAAAAGTTTTCAAGAAAAATAGATCCTAAGCATAATATTCTTTTTTCTTTATGGAAATTAAATAGATGGATGGATAGATAGATGATAGATAGATGATAGATAGATAGATAGATAGATAGATAGATAGATATTACATAGGCAGACTTAACATAGATATGGATGAACAAAAAGAACAATAATAGCCTATTTTATTAAAGATTTGCACACAGCATCATACCACTGAGATAAGGGCACAGGTAGAATAACAAACTTTTACATATAAGCAATATTAGATTTTCATAACTGAGTGTTCATTAATTTAAATCCCACAAATAAAATTTTCATCATGGAAAAATGGAGATATTTTGAATACTAAAGTCCTTTATTTAACAACACAGAAATTTCACAAAAACAACTTTACTGGGCAAATTGAAGTGATTTTTAATTTTTTTTACAGTTTTGTACATGCCCCATAAGTGATTTTTTTCTTCAATAAATACACTGTTTTCCAAAACTGATTTTTTAAATAACTGCACACGCTTACATACACCTTTACACAAATATCTATTAGGAAATGTAACCGATAACTGCACAGTTGGGAATGGGAGGCCACTAGTAAAGGAGTACACTTTGAGACCCACGTCCTGAAATATCTATTTGGCCATCGTGAAATGGAATCCCTCGGAACCCAGTAGCTGTGCTCCATTCACTAGGAATACAGATCTGAGTGTGAAACGCCAAATGGAATTAAAAACAAAATCTGAAACGTTTAGCTGCTACAAGGGAACCAACTGTTTGCTATTGCTGCGAATCTCACCATGATCAAAGACCACTACAGCTCTCTGCCCAACATATTTGACCCCAAATCACACATTTGTTTAACTGCACCCCTCTTTTCATTCTTTGATTACTGATATTATCGGCTTCAAGGCTTTCTATGCTTTAGCACTAATTAGTCCATGCCAGGGGTTCTGACAAGGGATGGAACATTTCTTTCTTTTAGTGATTACTTAATATGAAGTCATAGCAAGCCCATTGTCTTCCACTCCCTGGGATTGCTCAGAAGGAAACTGAAGGTTGGGGGTTAAGCAACCAGGAGACTTCGTATATCTGCATATCTTAGGGGGACGATGATTCTATTTGTGTCCCATGGATGGATTCAGTACTACTTTGTGAGCATGCCTCTGCTTGTATGAGGACATACGGAGGCCACTAGAAAGAAACTCACCTTAGTCTGAAGGTCAGAGAAGGCATCTCTGCACTATGATATTCCCAGAGTGCTGAGGGCTAGCTAAGAGGAACATTTACTTAGTACAGCAGCTGTCAATAGCCCATATATTCTCCTGTGCTTCTCTCAAATGCTGCCAGGACAAGACATCCACTGATGGCTGAACTCTTGTGTGTGTGAATTTCTCTAATAACCTTAGCAACATCTGAGGTGTGACTTTTAAGTTGTATATACACAACCTACAATCTGATGGCTAATTTCTAAATTTCCTTGATATGAAGAATGAAACATAGAGTGAGCCACTGTTAAAGGTTATGTTTCATTGATATTTTGGAATAAGGAAAATGCGCACCTTTAGGTCACTGCCCTAAGGCTACAAGTTGCCTGTACACCGACACGAGAAAGAAAACTAGAGGGAATCTAGGATAATTTCTTTACCATCACCAGTGAGAACTGTATATGTACCCTACATTGTGTAAACTGAGTTTAAGGGAAAATATAAAAATTATGTGGCATAAAAGAAATTACCGTAAATAACAAAATGTAAGAATTAAAGAAAAAGGCCACACTGCTCATTATAGTAACACATTCCTTTCATTAAAAATAAATGAACTGCCAAAAGAAACACGTATTTACAATACACATATTCACTGTCTTAAAAAAACAAAACACAAAAATCTAAAAAACAGAATACATCAAGACATACAATACCACCTTGAGTTTTTGACTGTCCATATGTTGCTATGAGGTCCCTATTGTGTGCCTAATACAGTCTGAAAAGAACTTTGTTTCATTTGTAATCATTTTTACAAATGCAAGGGAAGCTTCCCAATCAAGTGTGAAAGTAAGTTTCCACATACTCATAGTTAACACATTGGCAAAAATAAGAATAAAGTAAAATAAAAATTGTAAATACAGAGAGAGAGAGAGAGAGAGAGAGAGAGAGAGAGAGAGAGAGAGAGAGAGAGAGAGAGAGAGAGAGAGGAAAAGAAAAAAATAGGACAATGAAGGACTCATATAGCGCTCATTGGTCCTACAGCAGAAGCAGAAATGATAACCACCAACCCTCTAAGGAATACACATGGAGTAGAAAGCTATCTCAAAAGTAATATACAGCCCATTTTAGCTTCTGATGATTTCATTCCTTTCTCTAAACACAGGCGGGTGTAATACATAGTGCATTTTCCTCACAGAGACTGCTTGACCACACTGCAGACTAGGCGTTGGGATGCTAGCTAGGCACATTCGTCCCACTGGTATCCGACACTGGCGTCGTACAAACCTACTCTGCTCTCATCAAGGTGCCCCAGTGACGCTGGACTTGACCTGCCTTTAGAAAAAATTGTAGTCTTCTTTCCTATTCAAAACTAAAAGATTTGGGAGCACGATACGCTTTGAAGTCCTCACCGCTCTACCACCACCCTTCTGTGGTTTTTCTTCTCACTCATCGGTTTGACAGGCAGATAGAGCCAAGATGTGAGAACATGGCAACTTTGCTAGTCTATGTGTTTTTACTAAACTATGTTTTATTCCTGAAACTGACCCTTACAGTCTAATTTAAAAAAAAAATTAAAGTATTTGTTTTAATGGGATGGGCGTCCTTTAAGAAATACAATTGTCCTAGGAAAACCCAATCTTACAGGACGAGGCTCCTGGGGTCTAAAGCATCCTGGGGGGTCAGCTGTCTCGTCTTTTATGAAATTCCTCTCACTCTGGCCTTGCTTTATGGAAAGAAAGCATCCTGGGATAAGAACAGGAATGGAAGCAGTGGGTGTTCCTCTAAGAGGCCGGGGGAAGAACACTCGTCCAACTGAGGCTATAGAAAGGAAGATAAAGAAACAAAAAATCACCTCACTTTAATGAATGTCTTTAATTATTTTTAACTTGAAAATATGCCCAGCCATGCCTTAAAGTAGGCTTTGATGCATTCAAGGATTGTTTTCAACCTGCCCATTCAATGTCACACATGGAATTAAAACATTTGAAGACCCTTCTGTTTTTATCTTTCCTACCCCTCCCCAAAGCAAAAGAATAAAACAAATAACCAAAAAGCTTGGACAGCCTGTGTGTGGCTAGGAAAAAAAAATTGTCAGGCATGACCGTCTCTTTCTATGATCTGATAACTTCAGCCTAGGAAACAATTTTTTTTTAATTAAAAAAAATTTATACAGCTGATTCTGCATTTCCCAACTATTCTGAGTACTCCCCTTACAGTGCAACCCAAACAAGTCAACTACACTAAGTATTTGGGGGTATACCCTCTGTACAGCTCGTTTGTAAGCAACGCAAGTGCATAACCACTACTCTAATATAGTGCTCAAAAGATGCATTGAAACCTTCGCAGTAGCTTTCCTTCTTACATTGACACATTTGAAGGTAATTGCTGGATGCAGCGTTATCTCTTAGTCTTATGAAACTGTGAATTACCACCAGTGTTGCTGCTGCTTCTACAAACCACTGGCAAAAATATTTAAAGCTAAAATTTATTGCTCCAGATTTATCTTGCAGAACCATATTGTAGTGTACAAACTGTTAATCTCCATAGATGCTCAGACATGATTGTCTCCTTGTGTCTAAACACACAAAATACAAGCTGCTATCTGTACAGTTTACAGTACTGAATCACATATATTTGAAAATGAAGTATAGATATGTACTTTGCAAAGATACATGATTTTACAGTTGGGGGTTACCCAAACTTATTTTTTTTTCTTTTTACAGCCACTTTCAAAATAGACAACAACTTCACTAGTATAGCTGAATTACATCAAAGGAAGAATCAGTGTATGGAAAGTAAATAGACTGGCCAATTCCCCAAGCTTCCCTGTTAATTTTATGTCTTTTTTTTCCTTTTCTTTTCCTCTTGTTTTTTGAAGAAATCCCTATACATAAAATGAAAATAATTTCTGGATATTTTCTTCAATGGTGGACTAAGTGGTTTCTTAAAACAAGACATTAGTTTGCCCTTCGTTTCCAAATGCCTTGAAAATAAGATACACTACTGCTTTAAAAGAACCACCGGAATGCTTCAGCGCTGGGAACAGGTGTTCTCTATAAAAAAAAGAGCAAGAAAACAGGTTAAGCTTTCTTTCCATGTCAATATAATATTAGATTTTCCCCTTAACACTTCGGCAATAATTCTAGTCAACCATACACAACATGAGAACCTTGCAGCAACATACAGTAATAGAGGAAACATTCAACTTTAAAATATAAAAATCATACTATTTAATTTAATACTAATAATACTGATTGAATGACTGAAACCCATTACATACTAAACCACAGGAAATGCATCCTGTGACATATGTAGCAATCAGAATAAATGGAAGTTTCAAGATATTAAACCATTAGGAAGAGCAACTGGTGCCTGTATGTAAACCCGGTAGCTCCCTCATAGGAAAGCCACATCCGTTTCAGTTGATCATCTTGTGTGTCTACACATAAATGGGACATTGTCATCATGCACAGAAAATAGATTTTTCATGATCTTCATTTATATTATTTTAGCTATCGCAAAAATTCATGACCAGCTATGCATGCCATCTTCAATGTGCTACATATAAGCCTTTTACACAGCCAAAGTGACTATGACTAAATTATTCCACCCATTACACTAACAAGTATGTCAGCAGGCAGTAACCTCAAGTTTTATGTACAAAGATGCGGAAAATACATACATATTCAATTTATGCAAGATTAACATCAGAACTGAGTGAATTATTTCTTTATTGTGGCAAACTGAAAGGCTAAATGGATGTTACCAGCAATCCATCCGCACTGTGTGTGTGTGTGTGTGTGTGTGTGTGTGCGTGCGTGTGGCTATATATATATCTTAAGAGAATGTTCATAGTACTTGACTTTCCTAATAGAATACAATGAAAAGTGATAGTACACAAGGCTCTAATAATGGATGTTGGCTTTGACTTTCTCATACATAAATAATTTGGTTGTTGTTCTCTTTTCATAAAAATGTTAATTGAAAATAAAAATCTTTATTAACCTAGTACACTATCAGTCAGACTTTAGACTACTTTCCTTTGAGCATCCCAAACTCATGCTCTTGGGTGTATCTTACTTTATTCCAAGGGACTTTCTTTGTCTTAGATCTGGAGCTTAAGCCTATATTAAAATATTGTTAAAAAAGAAGTTTAAGTGAATAAGTTAACGGTTTTGGAAGGCAAATTCCATTTGTATTGTCGGCACTTAAAATTGTTTTTAAAAAACTGCTCTCAAGAACAACCAAAACTTCAACTAAGGCAAATTAATTTACTATAAATTACATAATTCAAATTTGCATGCATATATAAAAAGCAGTAAACTGTAACTTCTCAAAGCACAAAAAGATCTACTATACCCAATAGAGTAGCACCTATTATACTGGGTCTTGACTCCTCTACTGATGGTTTAACTGGTCTTGTGCTCACCAGCTCACTGTAAATACTGGCCCTCCATCATTTGGCTGATTGGGAAAAAATTCCTTAACTGTTTTCTAAATTCAGCCTTTGAATACTAAATGTAATAATTATAATTGTAGTTACTTTTACTTCATCATTACTGAAGGAAATACACAAAGCAATAGGAAACACAACATACCCATTCTAACATTCATACTTTGCATAGGCACTCACATGGCACACACACAAATGAACACACACACACACACACACACACACACACACACACACACACACACGCAGGAAATGAAAACTGAAAAGTTCTACCAGATGCCACCTTGCTTTCTGATGCCAGCTAAGAATGAAATCTATATAAGTAAGTTTATTTATAAAAAAATGTAGTCATTTTTAACAAGATACATTAGAATCAAGTGTATCCATGCAATTATATATCTACACTCAGATTCTCATAGGAAAAATAAACATGTGCATATATATTCATATATATGCACATTTATGTGTATATGTGTGACAGAGATGCCAACTTACTCTCAGATGCCAACTGGAAACAAGTTTATAAATATATACTTATGCAATCCTGTATCTTGATAAACAGATATGTTTATGAAGATAAACAGAAAAAGTACAGAGGACGTTTTTTAAATGAGCCGAGTCCTTATGCCTTAGATATGCTTTTAGATCTATTTTCTAACTCCCTTTAGCCCTTCCTGCTACTCAATTTTATTTGCACTATTTAGTGAAAGCAAGCTTTGAAAACGCCACCTAGAGTCAAAGGTCACTTTTGTAAGGAAAAGATGGTCCTCTCTCAGTGCTCGCCAGCACTAAGAATTCATCACACAGGAGGAGACATGAGAGAAGTGAAGCAGAGGTTTCTATAGTGATGGGCTCTGCCATAAACTAGCACCCCAGCGATGCTCTTCTGTTATAGCGCTGTGCATTGTGGGGAGGTCAGAAGGCAGCCCCAGCCAGGGGGATGGGGACGGTAAGCAGCAAAGTTTTTTAAATGGCTTTTCTTCACATTAAGATCTTTGAAGTCATGAAACTTAAAAAAAAAAATGGTTAAGGAATCATCCAAAAGACATAAGAAAAATTGGGAAAACTACCTGTGCAATAATTGAAACACATTATCAAATATTTACTAGAAACTTATGATTTCCCTGTCAGCTTTATTTTAGGATTAAAAAGACAGCAAAACTCTTTAGTGTCTAGGGGTTACAGTGACTGTCACCTCTAACATTCTGTCCAGTTTTCATTTGGCTCACTGGTAATTTACTTGAGGGTGAGGCTGAGTTATCTACAAGCAGCTAGAAGCAACTCGTTTCCATACCACTACTGGGCTAAATCAGAGGTTTCTAATTAGTCTGTCGCATTTGGACACACGTCTTCCTGACTTTGTCAACTAACGAGTTCATCTTCATAAGAGGACCACTGTGAATTGCTTAGAAGCTCAGCACATCAACACAGGGGATTAGATGCCCTCACCAGCTACCTCCAAGTTAGATACATTCAAGGTCCCAGCTGGGGAATCGCACTCCTGATAAGATTACTATGACTGTCGATCTCGGCGATGCTGGCAAGGGATAGTTATCCTGAGTGACAGGAGGACCAGATTGCCCTGGAAGGAAATGGGGCGGGAGGTAATGAACAGAATGGTGTTGATCGCGTTCTTTAAGGCAGCCTTCACTACTTATGCGGGTGTGAGAAGCCTGTCTCCCAAGGGACCTGGGGAGAAGTCTGTATGTCCCCACCCCACACGGCACTCTCCCTCTCCCTGGCATTGCTATAAAGCATGCTGCAAAGAATTCTTCTGACAGAGGTCAGATAGAAAATGACCTTCAAGCTTGAAAGAAGGGCGTATGTTTATCCCATAAGTAATGCTTCAAAGCAAAGGAATGTCCTTCAACGATGGAATGACAGGATGAATGTAACTCTAAATACAGTTTACGTTCACCTACAAAGCTACAATAAATATGGTCTCTGGTGAAATGGACTTCAGTAGAAATTTCTGCTAACTGACTAATGAAGAGCAAACAAAACAGCCTCGAATAACGCAAACGCCCCAAGCTCTGCTTTGAGAATTTCAGAAGGTTTCTCTTTTTTGGCACCTGTCAAGTGACCACTGGTACCTTAGTGTCTTCAGGTCAAGCATTGACCTGCACATTCCTGTTAGAAGTATGTGCAGATGAAGGAAAATTCACCCCCTGGAAGAGACAAGTGGAGCACCCGCAACTGTACAAGCAAGACTGTGGAGGGTAGTCATTTTAGATGTAGATGCCACAGATGTGAATGCAGTGGTGTTTATCACAGTATATTTAAAACTTCTTAATGACCTTAGATCTGAGGTTTCAAAGACCAAATTAAAGATGAGCTTTGGCACTGAAATTCACCTCAGAATGCATAACGTTCTAAATTGAGATAACAGAGATGGCATTACAATTTTCAGCTGAGAATGTTAAATAATTTGCCAGTGTTTGCTTGCATTACTTTCTAAAACAAAGATTCCCACGATTCACCTGGGCCTTCACAATTACTGTGAGTCAGGGTAGGTCTACACATGATTTTACAGAGCTAGAATTTGAGAATAACATTATTCTTGCATTGATTAAAAATTATTATCCATGTTCTTATTGATGACTCTTAAGGGAACACACATTACCAAATCATTTTTTTTTGATTCCCATATTGTGAATGAAAAATGTTTTCCAGACAAAGTCAAAGGAATTTCGGCTGACCAGAGCCAATGAAACCTGTTTTGAGACCTTCTGGGGTGTGAAATCCACCACCAGTTTCTTAGATTCAGAGGCATCTTAGACCTTGAATTTTGAAATATTTGCTATATTTGATCCTATATATTAGCACCACAATTTAAAGATTTTATTGAATCCCTGAAAACCTGAATTAAAAATTACATAAATGAGTAAGAAATGAGTAAGACAAAAGACAATAGATTCCCACTGCTGTCTTTCTGCATTTGACTGTGTGTGTGTGTGTGTGTGTGCGTATGTGTGTGTTTGTGTTTATAACTTTAAATGAAACTTCTCAACTTTAGAAATTTTTTTAGATAAACAAAAACAAAAGGATTCTTGGTAATGAAAAATTCCCTTTTTTCTTTTGTATCTATAAAATAACATTAAAATACCATTACATACATTGAACTTCTGCCTAACAAATTTGCTTTGAGATATGAGACATTGTATTGCATGTACAATACCATTGATATGAAAATATACCATAATATATGTTTATATATAAATAAAAAATCTTTGAATAGTTGTGGTGTAAAGTGAGACCTAGCAAAGCTGAGGATTTCCCTAGATTTCAACAAAAATGACTTTTATGCTTTCATTTTAATATTATACTATAACACATCAAAGTTTACTACTATAGAGCCACCAGGAAGATTAGGTAGAGCATGATCATTGTATGAGAAGACTATGAATTTATGATCGGGGATCAGTGTGATGCCTTTTAATATGCTGTTAATAAACAAAAATAACTTCATAGTAAAATAACCTATAAAACATAGGAATTAGAATATGATTTCACTTTCTATCATTTTTTCTTATTTTATTTGGTATTTTTAAGTAGGGTCTCACCATGTCCTAGTCTGGCCTAAAACTCAAGACCCCCCTTCCACAGCCTGTGTAGCACTGCAACTACAGACTTCAGTCACCTCTCCCAGCTCTCAAGTTTTAAACTGAACCTCACCTTTCTTCTTTAGGCCTGGCAATATCCCTGCAGTGTGTATACAATGTGTAGCAAAGCTGATTCATTTCTCTCACAGCTGACTCATTTAGCACATCCTTATTTGACATAATGAAGCCTTATTTTGGTCAATATTTAGATTAAATAAAAACTAGTATAATATTACCACTTGCTGGTAATAGCTAAAGGAGGATAGGCACTAAATAAAGAACAGGTGATTATAAGGTGCATTCACCCTTCCTGGCTTCTAACTTGACAATCTGACATTTGAAACTGAGACTTGGGGAAGAACTACCACTGGCGATCTCAGGCTCCATTCTCCGTGGGTGTTGCTCCTATTACTCTTCCTACCTGGGGAATGAGTCTCTTGCTTTGCCTTCTTACCTATATCTTTAGAACCACCCTCACTACCACCATGTCAAAGATGAGGTGACATTAGAAGGCAAACCAAGCTAAGTGCATATGGTGGCAGTGTCTGTTAGGGTTGAGAGACGTTTACTTCAGGAGTGATGGAGTGGGGTGGGGAGATGACACATGGATTCCATGAACCCAAAGGACACTGCACTTTCTGTCGCTTGTATCTAATACAACTAACTTCTTTAGACATGACTCTAGATAAATACTACATTTAAGTTTGGTTAAAAAATAGTTAAAACCACAACAGCCCAACAAATGAGTAACTTATTGTGAAACAAATGAGTATTTCAGTGACGAAAATGTTCTTGGAAAGAAATAAACCACCATGATACAGCAGCAGCATGTTGTAGAGAAACAGGTCATTTTTAAAATGGCCCAGAGATTTTTAAAAAGTATTTTTCATAAAAAATATTTTTCAAAAATGATTGCATATAAGAATTTCAATCTAACTGCAAATTTTAGCTGACCATAGCGGTGTGCACCTCAGGATTTTGGAAGTGTAGGCAGGGGGATCTGGAATGCAAGGTGGTCTCAGGCTACAGGTAGAGGCCAACCTGGGCTATATGAAACTACCTCACACAAATAAATGTGTAAAAGTTAGGTTAATGAAATCTAAGCTCTACCTTTTATAGCTTAAGTGTATAGAATGTTATTTATAGATCCACAAGCTTGTATTAGAGTATGGGCATATATAAATACAACTGGCTATTGGTTTAGAGTATATGTCTGGGTACACACACCCACACACTGAACATTTAATAATCCAGTCTCTCCTTAACGCTACTCTGCTCATTCCTGTCTGAACTCTAGGTGAAATTAGTTATTTTTTTAAAAAAAGGTGATGAAGTTGTTTAAGAATTTTGAAATGTGGGTTAAATTTTTGTTGCAACGATGGATTTTTTTATCAAGCTAACCATTCTTTTACTGAAAACAAGAAGAGATATTTGTATAACCATGAGAAAACTGTCGATCACTTACAGGACTTAAGATGTTTAAGCTATCAAGGCTAGGATTGAATAGCCTCTAACTTTTATTAGAATAAAATGCAGTAGTTAAAATTATCGTCCATAGCCCATCTTACTTATGGTATTTTCATTCCTATAGGCCCGGGCTCTGGAGAAATATTTATTGTTTGCTATGATATAAACATGAAGGATGAGTGATGTTTTGACTAAGGTCACTTGCATGTTGTTCAGTGTCTCCTCAGGGAACACTGAGCCACTGACACAGACCCAGCCCAGAACCTCCTGAGGGTATTATGAGCCCAAATTGCTCAGAGGAACTCAAAGAACATTCATTCTAAGTAGTTCCACCAATTAGATGTCATCACCAAAACAGTTCACTTGGTTAGAAGCATGCTCCCAAGAACACCATGGCTACTTTGCAGCCTGGCTCTCCCAATATTTTCTCCTCCTCTCTCCTCTCGGCTCTCAACTTAACACAAAACATGTTCACAATTATTCTGACTTCTTTGTCTTTTTAAATATTTTTTAATAAATGATATAAAGCCAAGAATTAATTTAATTAAATAGTTCAAGTTTTTACATGTGTCCTCAATCACTGGAAAGATGTTTGAGTTCACTTATGCTAAGAGGATACACACAAGAAGGATTCCACGACCTTGACATCAGAGTATCACCACATCCCAGAATACTCCAGTCTATACATTCAAGTTCATCCTCAGGAAATACTCATGAGTTTTTCTACATCTTTGTGCAAGCACAGTAACTCTTAGAGAAAATTAATAGGCCTTCATTTTTAGGCGTAAGATTTGTTTATAATATGTTGCAAGCAATAATCTTTTCACCATCACTATGGAATATTTTCTATGTATTCAATTCAGCATGTGCCCAAGAACTTTCCTTATAACCCCTTTAAGATCATGCTAACATGCTTGAGTGCTTGGTTGTTTATAAATTAGTGCCCTTAGTTCCCTAAGCACTATCATTAGTTTGGAGGATTTGTCTTCTCACCGTGGCCTTACTACATTTCTAACTGAAGAGTTGATTTTTATCCTTAAATAGGAGAAGATAGGAAAGGAGAAGAGGAAAGGGAGGGCTGGAGAGAATTCAGGAAAGGCAAGAAAAGCTAAGATGAGCTAATTTCCCTGGAAATAATTTTTCCATTGCGGTGAATGAAGAGAAAGAATTCTGAGTGGGTCTAGTGGGTCTAAAACCCAGAACCGTCTTCTCATAGGCTGTGAAACATTAACAATCTCTGGCCATTTCTGATATAAGGAGACTCAAGAGTGACCTAAAGCTGTCAATGCTTCCCCAGTCTGCAGCAGTCCTGTAGCCTTGTGTATTCCTCGCTTCTCCTGTCCTTTCTTTGTTTCTTCCAACATTCCCTTTTCTCTTATACAGAACCTAACCACACACCTTGAAACACAGCATAAAATCTTAATATGACATCATGCACCACCCAGAGTGGCACTGTTGTCATCATGCATCTCTGTGTGTCCCTTATCCAGGTGTGGAGGACAAAGCCAAGGTGAGCCACATGTGTGCTGTTGCTGCTAGAGTCATATAAAATTCCAACTGTTCAATATACACTTAGTTTATTTCTTAGATGGGAATTGAACATAAGAATAATAACTAAGAACCTTGCATTAAGACTTAGCATTACAGAAAATTATTAGCTTGCAATATGTTATATTCTTTTATGCTTTGTAATATTTGTTTAATAATGCAAAGATATATTGCTTTGTGTTGCATTTGTTAAACTGTGAAGCTATGTTACATTGCCTGCCTAAAACACCTTGATTGGCCTAATAAAAAACTCAACGGCCAAAAGCTAGGCGGGAGAGAGAAATAGTCACGGCTGTGAGGCAGAAAGAATAAATAAGAGAAGAACAAGAAAAGGGAGAATGGAGAAAAGGAAAAGAAAAGACAGGAGGATGCCTATGGCCAGCCAGCCAGCCAGCCATGGAGTTGAGGGAAAGAAAAGTATAGAATAGAAAAAGGTAAAGGCCCAGAGGCAAAAGATAGATGGGATATTTAAATTAAGGAAAGCAGGTTAGAAGCCTTTAATCATAGCACTAAGGAAGGAAGGAAGGAAGGAAGGAAGGAAGGAAGGAAGGAAGGAAGGAAGGAAGGAAGGAAGGAAGGAAGGAAGGAAAAGATGGCTAGAAACAAGTCAACCTAAGGCCAGGCCAGGCATTCATAAGTAATGATAAGTCTCCATGTGTTTGTTTGGGAGCAGGGTGAGAGTAAAAGAGAAACAAGCTACACCCTAGAGTTAGGGAATCATAAATGTACAGACAGGGGGAAGTTGGGAAGAATAAAAAACAGTTCGTTAAGCCTGGACACACACTGCAGCTGCATGTATGTGTGTGTCTACAGAGCTTAGAGATAGGCATTAGAAAGCAGTAGCACCTGCCTACAGATATGCTTAGCTGAATGTAGTTTATCAAGGGTTTAACCACACTCTTAGCAGGACCATGAATGCACAACACAGGTAGAGGCCTACCTCGAAGAATCAAAGCATGTCACTTATAGAAACATTTATATTTTGCTCCTTATCTTGTTAACAAATGTTCAAAGGATAATTTCCTCCCTCACTATAAACTTGTTCAATTGCATTATTAATATGGCATATGTTTTCCCATTTTTATTTGTAAGTGGCCAACACAGCAGCCTAATGCAGCTGAATCTACAACTTAACAACCATCACTGGCTGCGTTACGTTCATATATTTTCTGTTCCATTCTACTTTATTCTACTTCTAATGAGAAGCCAACAACTTGGTTTCCTGGACTTCTGATATACTATGCCCATACTAGTCTAACATCCTGTCACCTGTGGCCTGAACGAGTCTGCATCAAGCTCAACTCTCTTCCATATCACACGAATTCATGTTCATGGGAAGAGGCAAACCCAGAGAAAGATCACACTTTAAAATGATCCCCAGCCGGGCAGTAGTGGCGCACGCCTTTAATCCCAGCACTCGGGAGGCAGAGGCAGGTGGATCTCTGAGTTCGAGGCCAGCCTGGTCTACAAGAGCTAGTTCCAGGACAGGTTGTAGAAACTACAGGGAAACCCTGTCTTGAAAAACAAAACAAAACAAAACAAAAAAACCAAAAAACAAAAAAATGATCCCCAATGCTACACAAAGCAGCCTTGCAGCAAATATAAAATATATTTCTTTGGGTATGGGAACAAGCCAGCATTCTCTATTTTGTTTTCTATGGATTAGAAGTAGCATATAAGATATTTAAGACTTAATAAAAGATTTTGCAACTGACTTTTCATCTATCTATATCTTGTAGTTTTTCTTATTCTTGATTCCATCAAAATCATTACGTACCTCATTGAAGCATACAGAAACATATCCGTAGAACTGTAATTTCCCAGAACCATAATTTTTTGATCATTGACCCACCATCACTAATTACCCCCATTTCCGATAATTACACTTCAGTGGTTTTCTTTCTTAAAAAAAAAAAAAAGTTATTTCATCAGTTTCTACTTTATGAAGTTTTAGAGAAAACAGGTCTTTTTCAGAACTTGGCCGATTTGCTGAAATCCGCAGAAATGCCCATCACTCTTCCTGCTCTACAGACATGCATCGTGTTCTCTCCTATTTGATCTCTACCCCTTGGATGCTTCTATCAATCATCCAGTTACGGTCTGGTGTGCTGAGCAAGGAAGAGCACTTTCAGCAGAGTTTTCTCCCTGTCCAACACTTTTCTCAACGCCTTAGACTGCCCTCTAAAACACAAGTTAAGTGAAGAGGAGAGTCACATGGGTTCCTTCTACTACCTGAAGAATTTTAGCTGTACTCTGCGATAATGCTACTTATTCAAAAGCGGAAGTCAGAACGACATCAGCTGTGACACAGAACTCTCCGTCTCGAGAATTCACCACTGAACCTAAAACCTACACCCAGGTCTCAGCTCTCACTCTCAAATCAAATGTTTAAGTCACATCTTGAGCCCTCGTTCCTTCCTTTTCTCCTGTTTTCCACGCTGCAGATTTTCAAACTTCTGGAAGAATGAAGGAATAAACACTCCATCTTGACAAACATCCTTCTACATAGTGCTTGGCATCCTCTTTGGTTGGAATTCTACTTCTTTTAGGGACTCTCACTTTTTCCTTGTAGGAACACTAGCTTTCCTATATCAGTGCTTAAAAAAGCCACCTTCTCAGCAACTCGCAAACTCTTCTATGGGGTGTGTGGGAACAACTGCCACAAAACACACAACAACAAAAACCCCACGTAGATGTGATCACTTGACTTCATTTCCAAATCATATCATATACATTTCTCTGACATGTATACTAAATGCATGCCTGTACCTTCTTCCTATAGTAATGTAACTAATATATACATCTCAATTTTTCAGCACTAAATGTGTTCTCTAGCTCACTGGCATTTATAGGAAGCATTTAACCCTTTCCTTACATTGATTCCCTTACAATAACAGACATCAAGAATAACCCCTTTAGTGAAACTATGTAATGTAATTAATCATTGTTTATTTAATAAGTTGCTTAAGACTAGAAGCACTTTTTACACCTTCTCTGTGTGACAATATGGGCCCAATATTTTTAACTACAAAAACCTGAAAAGCCAGTAAACTAGTATATATTTCCCTGACTATAATTTATATCTGATTTTACATAAAAATACACAGTGATTAGAAAAAGTAGCTTTTACTGTTAGCAAAAAAAAAAAAAAAGCAGTAAAGATGAATACTCAAAAAAAAAAAATGGAGAGAGGCGCCAGCAGGCTTGATTTTCTATTTATGTATTCTCAAGTTCCTAAAAGAAACTAAGACACAGTCTATAAGTTTCACAGAGAAAAAAAAAATTTTCCTCATAATGCTTTAAAGAAAAAGTTAACAAGACTGCTAGGATCCTTTCAAGCCCTGCAGGACGAGTCCTCGGAATTATTTAAGGGCTGTCGCATCTGAAGTACGATGCGGCATCACTCAATAGGAAACAGAAACCATGATGCTGAACGGACGGAGGATTTTCAGTTGCCCTGCAGGATAATTCAGTTTCTAGACAGGTGTCTCTGCAGGTGAGGGAACAAGAGATGACCTGGATGAAATCACCACTGCTCCCCTCTACAGGTACCTTGAAACGCCCAAGGATACCAGAGCCAAGTGAAATAACAAGCATAAGATAGGCATAAACCACTGAAGCGGAACGGAAGGGACACACATGTGTAGGCATGCACACACATACCCACAGCACTTATAGGTCTACCTAAAGATATTCTTGAAAAGATGTTTTTATCAAAACTAATTTCCAGACTGTTTTTGTTTCCTCCATTCAAATCACATAATATCCTCTGCAATAGCCGAAAAACACACGACCAATCACTAGCCTACAGCAAGTATTTTGAGCTCATTTCAGCTTTCATAATTTAACTAATTCATTGGAGAAAAAATATATTTAAATACAGCTTCACTCCAACCTATTGCTTTATCTAAATATTGCTGTATGACTACATCACAATTTTTTTTTAGTATTTTGTATAATATAAGAAATTGGAACATACCCTGCTTGTGTGAAATGTCCTGAATAGGACACCATCCTATTAAAGTTTTCAATACAAAATTAAAGTGAATTGTTTTCTGGTAAAGGTGAACAATATGTTCAGAGTAATAGATTTTAAGAGGACCTGCAAGTACTAAAAAGCATGGGGACCTTGGGAGAGGGTTAAGGGGGAGGGGAGAGGCAGGGAGGGGAGCAGCGAAATACGTAGAGCTCAAAAAAATCAATAAAAAGAAATAAAAACACATTTGCACCTATTCCTGGGAAATAGTATTAACTTTGTATCCAAAATGAACATCCCAACAAGATTTTAGGGCTCAGAGCAAAAACTCCTGTCTCTAGTTTCCAATGATAAACAATGTTCCACTTGGAGAAATCATGGCGGAAATCTCTCTCCTTTCTAAAGATTTTTTAAACATTCAGTCTCACAGATCACTTGCCCAAGCCATTCTACACCACTCTGTAAGTCTGGACTGTGTGAATCTCTGCCACTCTGTCCAAAATCTGGTGCACAGATGAGCCATTCAATAACGAAGTCATTAAAACTTTCCAAGTCAAGTCACCTTTACCGCCTTCCTCACTAAGAAACATCTCCTTCATCATCAAATAGCTTTCTGTGATCAAGGCGAAGCCTGAAGTTCAATGTTATTTAATTTTTTTCTCATTGTTTTTCTGAATGTTTGTTTATTTTTTATTTGATGATGTCTAAGTTTCAAGAATATATTCTCTATAAAATAAAATGCTTTTCCCCCCATTTTATTTTACTCCTTAAAATTACCACATAAAATACTGCTTAGAGTCCTCCATGCTGTTTAGATGGATCAGAGTATTGGTTTCATTTAGGAAGCAATATTATCCTATTTTCAAAAGCAACTATTTTTAACCAACAGAAAGTGGTACGGATTTACTATGTACCAAAAAAGCTAGTTTGTACCCAAAACATAAAAACAGTCTGAAACTCCTGTGGAATCTAGTGATTGGCAGATTCCTATGGAATCTAGTGATTGGGCGGTTCAGTGCCATCATGATAAAGGTGTCTTGTGGCTTTGATCAAAACCGAACTTTTCTGAGCTATTTACCTGTTGTTCATCAATTCTGGATCTTCTCCATAGATTATCTCATTGTTACATTTTAATGTAACAAAAACATTTGTCATCTTATTTTGATGTCATTGAAACTTTTTCGTTTTCCCTCCTATAGCCAAAATATATTGCATCTTTGTATTAAAAATATTTCCTACTAGCATGTTTTAATTCTTAAACTGAAAACTCATTTTGAAATTATTACATGAGGTTACAAATTGAAAAATGTTTCAATTTAAAATATGAAGGGTTAATATTTTATCTATGCCTATGTATGTATTTTTAAAACCCACTTGACTTCAAAACTTTATGAAATGTTATTTGCTGATTTCCCCTTCTCTACTTCTCTCAATTGGAGTGACAGACCTACTTTAGATGTGGGCTACAAATGAATTTCCTTAGCAGGAAGGTGCCATCACTCTGCACAAATTACAGACGTGTTTTGTCCAGGATGTCACAGCTGCCATTGGTTGAGGCCCTTAGAACTTAAAATTGAATCTAGCATGTCTCTCCCCTTCTGGAACATGGTTCTACATAAAGTTATCTAGCTTTACTTGATAATATCAAGGTGTTTGTCATCAAATCCCTGAGAATCTCAAGCTAGCTTCTAGGAACATTATTGTGGTTTTGTACAACAACACACTTTTTTTTTAAATGGGGGAAAAGAGGAAAAAAAGGAAAATAAACACCCTTGCCCCTGATTTTCCAGTGTTTCAACCTCTTCTCTATAAAGTGGCAGCAGGAGGAACAGGAGTGGGGGCAGGGCAACCCCCAGAGGCACAGCTTCACTAATGTAATTCCATAAATCAACTAATGGGAGAGAAACCAGATCTGTGTGGTCTCTAATGCTGTCCCACAGAGATCAATCATGTCACCTGAACAATGTTCAGAGACTAAGAGGCCTGGCTTGCCCATGGGACAACTTTATCCCCTGAGTTACATTAGATTGGGATTTTTTAAAAAGTTAAATCTTTGCATCAGAAAAATAACTGTTGTGTGTGTACAGTCTGAAGGATTACCTTTACAAGATAAAGTATTAACTTAATATCATAGTAATCACCTGCATGGTCATATTTTAAATACATCTAGGAACTTAATATTAATTAAGGACATAAATTTTTAAGATAAATTTTGTCCCACAGGAGCACAACACATTTGTATCAACTGCTTTCAACAATTAGTGGCTATTTGTTAATATCATGATTGATGAACGAGCAGTGACATATGCAAATACGCAGGCCACAAAGCATCCAGCACTCACTATTTAATGGGTACTACCATCCTGAATGTCAACAAGCAGTGGTTTTATAAACATAAGTCACTCTTAAAATGGGACTAAGCAGGGATGGGTCATGTTTAAAGGAAGGCTAGGGAAGGGGGCTTAAGAAAATGTGGGCTCAAATCCCAGTACATCCATGTGACTCTTTCTTCAACTTGCTTTACAGAGCCTGAAAGCAACCTGACTATGCTTTCAGTGTCTCAGATAAGAACAGCTCAGAGGGAAGAAGGAGAGCACACAGGCTTGGAGTACTGAGTAAGAAGCTGAGCTGTGTTCAGCATGCAGATCTTAACTCTGCAAGTGTCCATAAGTGAAAGCCACAAGCATTAGCTACTAAGTTTATGACTAAGCTCCAGGTCCAGAACTTCAAACAGAAGTCCATCCCTCCTCAAAAACATCTCCTGAGATGATAATGGATCAGATGAGAGACAGGAAAGCAGTTCGGCAGGGGATTTTCCATCTTGGATTCAGTCACTCAAGTTCTGCTGTTTGATGCCTCAGCCCTGGAAGTTTCCTACAACTGTAGCTTGAGGTTGCATGTGGGTTTGAGGAAATCACCCTGTATTACCTTATTCATGATCTGGATAAACACTCAGGCTACTATGAAAACTTTTTTCTTTCGTTCTGACCAGTATTCCATTAATGATCATGGCCTTGAACCACACAGCCCATGCGCTGGTAGGAAGGAACCCTCGGTCAGGAAAACATCTGTAGAGGGAAGTGGGCATTCTCTCTTGACCTCTTCCTACCTTCTGAGGGACCACACAACTTCTGTGCGTGCTCATTTTCAAAGGTAAAAATGATTCTATGATGTTTGGAATCATGGGGAAAAATTATAGTTTGTGGGAAACGAGAGAGAGAGAGAGAGAGAGAGAGAGAGAGAGAGAGAGAGAGAGAGAGAGAGAGAGAGAGAGAATATATGAAGCCTTTTTAGATGAGCACACTAGCAGAGAAACTTGTCTGAAAGCTTATTAGTTCTCATAGCAAACTCCTCTGGAATGGTTACTAAGTAAGTCAGAATTATTCAGTGGTCCTCTCCACTACATTCCCTACAGCAGTGTACAGGGTGGTACAGTGACTGTAGCTAAGTCTGAGGCCTAACAAAGCCAGAACTATAACACTACATACTACTTTTCAAAGAGAAAGCAGAACCCATACAGTCCTATTCATTGGCATTTGCAGGAAACCACAATGTAAGATCAATTTTAATTTTCCATGGTCTTACAGACCTAGGGAAGTCACCGTACATTAACTCCCCCAGAAAAAAAGAGTTCAAGAGTTAATTTTTGCCATCTGAGAAAATGCATGAGCCTGCACTGTGGCTGCTGTTAGCTTTGCTTGACCAGAGTTACCCAGAGGAAGAACAATGAAGCACCCTGTGGTAAAATTAAAGTTCCCAAGAAGACATGGTTTCTTCCTAGAGGGAAATAAATACACACAGTATTGTGGTGCAACTGCAGGCCATGATGCTTTCTCTGACTCTGGGAATCCCAGCCCCTTGGCCTTGGTTTGTACCCAGCAAAGCAAGATGACCCATCTTCTTCGTAGTCAAACCAGAAGCAAGATCTTTCACTTTTTCCTTTATTCATTGGAACTCCAATCCTCAATGATTCAAAGAGAACATCCCTATACCGTGTTCCTAATTGGTAAAAGAATGTGCAAGTATTTCTCAGGACAGATGTGACAGTCACTCTCGACCTGTGCTCTCTACACAGTCCCTTCCCAAACACTAAATGGCTCATCCAGTCTCACACATGCACCAGGAGCTAACCTTACTCTACTCCATCATAGACTGTGGCTGCCTGTCCATATTTCCTTCTTAATATGGCACCAAAACAATATACCTGTAACTCTGCATTTCTTCGTTTTGTGTTTTGATTAGGACATCAAACAAAATGTTCACCACATACATCCATCTTAATTTGAAATGTAATTAAAAGCCTAACTTTAGCATTACCTTGGCAATTAATGTCTGTTTTAAGAACTTACAGGAAAAGTAAACTATTTTTTACTACATATGGTATCAGCCAAAACCTCTCTCTGTTTAGAGTAATATTGCAACCACAATATAGATACTTTGTTAGATGTAGAACCCCAGGGAAATGTAAAAAAAATAAAACAACAATAACACCAACGACAAAAAAAAAAAAGAAAAACAGCAGAGTTTTTCTGGAACTACATAAAATATTTTAAAAATCAAACACCTATTAGACACAATAGTAAATAACTTCTGCTTTACTAAAAGTAACATCTCGAAAATGGCTGGTGACTATCAGCTCTCTATAAGATTTATGCTTGCTCAAAAAATATTAAGAAGGCAAGAAATAAAACAAACAAAAACATTCTATCGTGCTAAGGAGAAAAATTATTCTAGAAGAGAACTGAAAAAAAAAAAAAACAACACTTGAGTCCAGGCATTGCAGCACACACATATATGTATGATAGATGGTATATGCACACATGTATGTGTATAATGTAGGTTGTGTACCACATGTGTAGTGTTAGAACTGGGTCTCTGGTGAGTCTTTTTTTAGACGTATATATATTTATGATGGATATGTTCAATTTGGGGGGCTGAGCTATTTGTTGTGGGTTTTCCTAAGAGCACTGTTGAAACCAGCAAGGGAAAAATATTAACCATACTCAAATGTAAAACTTCGGATTCTTAGATCAATTGCTTTTTTTCCAGAGATAAGAAAAGGAGGGGCACCCTCTAGCAGAAAGGTGGTTCAGGCTGAGGTGCAGCTGGGAGGGTGGTGTAGAGGCCATGCCCTCTGCAAACCACCTATGACAGTATGTTACAACCTGCAAGAAGCTTCAGAAAAGGGCGTGCTGCGTCTTGAAGCCAGACAAGAAACCCTGTGGGGGAGAGGAGAAGGGGGTGAGGAGGGAGGGGGCAACACTGGGAAACAAGAAATCATCTCCTCTGACCTCTAGCGAAGTGCCAGGTTTTTTCTTTAGCTCTTCACATTTTCTAAATTTGCAGATCTGGTGTCCCGTTTTGCGGTTCCTGCAACTGCTGCAGACGCCACAGTTGATGAGCCTCTTGCAGGGCACGCAGACCCCACACCTTTTCCTCTTCTTCTTGGCCGGGTTGGCTCCGCCAGCTCCCCCCGAGGAGGACGAGGAGGAGGAGGAATGATTCTGCGGGCAGTCTGCCAGATTGGCAATTTGAAACGCACTGTCTGTGACGGCTGCTGAGGCTGCTGCGGGGGAGTGAAGGGCTGTCATGACGATGACCCCTGGAGGTAATGAGATGCCCCCTAAAGCCGGGATAGCGGAAAAAGTCCCCACCCGCTCGGGGAGATTCATTATCTCTGCTTCAGCAGCGCCGCATTTGAGCTTGTTCATGCATTCCCCCGCCAAAGGTCTGCAGTGTTCGGGGGATAAGGTGGAGAGGAAATTAGTATTTGCCATTTGCAACGACGGCTCTGGCGGACAGCCAGCCTTCCCCAGCCGCTGGGAGTCGTTCCGGTGGTGCATGCTGGTCCTGCCGCCGCCGCCGCCGCCGCCACCACCACCACCACCGCCGCCGCCACCACCGCCGGCGGAGGGGAGGATCGCCGAGGAGGAGGCGGAGGAGGAGGCGGCGGCCGAGGAGGATTTCCTGCCGGCCCCGCCGCCCCCACCCCCGCCCCCGCCGCCCCCGCCGCCGCCCCCGCTGCCCCAGAGCATCGCAGTGGCGGCGGCGGTGGCCGCGTTGTCGCAGTTCCACGGGGACATGCCGATGCGCGCGGCGGCCGCAGCGGCGGCGGCGCTGCTGGGGAAGATGGGGGTGGTGATGCGCGCGATCTTGGCTGCCTGCGGGAAGGCGCCCCCGTTGGTCTTGTAGAAGGAGGTGGCAAAGGAGCGGTAACGCTCCATCTCCGAGTTGTAATCCACAAGGCTGTTCAGGGCCCCCTCGGGCAGGTGGCTTTCCTTGGGCAAGCCCGGGGCCTCCGGGCTCGGCCCGGGCTCCACGCAGACATTGGTGTTCATGGTGCAGGGGGGGAAGAAGGGGTGCAGGGTGGAAGTGGGGACCGCCTGGTCCGACACCTGGGTGGGAAAGGGGGAAAGGTGGGGGGAAGGGAAGCGGGTGATGGTGGGGTCGGGGTACCGGCCGGGCCGGGCAGTAAAGGGGGATCCGGGTGGGGAGAGCAAGGTGAGGGCTGCTTTAGTCCTCTCTGGGGCGCATGTCCACAGACGGTGAATTCCCAGGCAGCGTCTTCCTTTGCATTATTCTCCAACTGTTACAACTAAAATAAAGAAAGTCATTCCAATGAGCTGCACGAGGAGAAAAATTAAATATAAATAAACAGCCACCCTCGCTAGCCCACTGCAGACACCACAGAAAGCTCCCACGTTCTCAAGTCGGGTCGTTTGCATAACAATCACCAAGACGTGACCCCCACACACACACCCCCTAACACTCCCAACCCCTGTTCCCTCCCTCCCCACAGCACACCACACAGCTCCTCCCCCCACCCCCTATTCTTGTAACCCTCCTGAGAAAAAAATGTATTAATAGCTAGAGTACCCAGGGAAAGAGGAAAGACAGGGGTGACAAACGCCGAGGGAAAAGGGCAATTGGAGTGCTAAAGACATGCAAATCAGGGGTGGGAGGGCGGGCGATGCTACCTATAAGCAGAGGGCATTTAAACATTATGAAATGTGTGAACAAGTGCTGCCTGGGCATGCAAATGCTGTAAAGTAGAAAACAGCAATGGCCCTGTGAGGAAAACGCACAGGAAATTAGCAAATGAAGTACTGAGAAAGTCTACAATACATCCGAGCATAAACTGTAAGCACACACAATACAACTGAGAACTACAAGGCTGCCCACATACAATCTGAACTAAAGAGGCAGGGGGGAAAAAAGAACTACCAGCTGCCACAGTGTCCTTCTGTGTCTGTGGTCATTAGTTTGAATCCCAGCACAGCTGGCTCTGTTAGGGTCTTAATTCAATGGACCAAGGACAGGTCTCAATTGTACAAGCCATTTGGTGGTGGGGCTTGGCAGGGGCAAGAGGGTGGCGTATTACTTGTTTAAAAGAAAGGAGAAAAAGAAAGATGGAATATATATAGAGAGGTCTCAAATGCAAGCAATGTCACAGGCTCAGAACTAAGTGTCTGCTGCCCCTGTAAGAATACCCCCAATCATTTCTAATGGAGATTGCTGTCTCTTCCCAAGAAAAGGGACGCAAAAAAAAAAAAAAAAAAAAAAAATCTTGCAACAACACTGATTTTTGCATAGAGTGAAAGGGAAGGAGATTCCCTTCAGGTGGTGTTTACCCAAAGAACCATTAAGATGATTTTTTTCTCCTTTTGCTATTTTTTTCTGTGAGGAAAGTTCAATGTTAACTGGGTATTTGCATTCTCTCTGCTTACAGGCCATCATTAAGCGTTAGCAAGATGTATTTTGGTTGCTAATTAAGGGGGAGAGATATCCCGCAGCCATTTAAGAATTAAAGCAGAGATGTAAAATGTATATTCACCTGAAAAAAGAAAACAAACCACCAGTTTCTTTGTCTCCCCCCACCCCCCTTTTTTTTCTTTTTGCCAGAGTACCTTTCTCTGGCATCTTCTGAAACCTATAGATTGGGCTAGAAGGTGGAGTTCAGGAATTTAACTGAAGGCCTAGTAGTGTCTGTCTGAAATTTTCAGAGTTTCAAATGCATATCAATTATAGCAATTACGCTTATAATTAGATTAATGAACCATTTATGTCCAAACTCCAAGTGTGAAAACTTCAAGACCGACTGATGAGGCACCCTAAAAAAAAATGGGTTCCTGTAAACAAATCCCTATTAGGCAAAGTAAATCAAGATAAGGAACCTCCCCCAGGCTGGATTAGAAGCTAGCAGGCATCCTTCAATCACAGCAAGTCCCTAATCACTCAGGAACCACCTCTGTGGTTTCCCATGAGGGAATACTGCTTCCTTCAGAGGTCTGCTGACAATACAAAGGTGCCTCCAAATCCTCCTGGCTAAATATTCTTGATACTTGCAAGGGTTTGGGGGAAGACACAGCACGAATATGCATACAACTTCAGTTTCTGTGAATCACATTGAAAATGCAAAACCATAATAACTGCCACTCACTAGAAACTAGTTATGCCAACCATGCAATAGGCATTCTCACACTGAGCAGAGGGGAAATTTAACATTTTAGTCTTTTGACCTTGTTCCAAATAAAGAAAGAATTTAATATCCCCTTTCAGAGTCTTAGTGTGGTGTTTCCAAACAAGCTCTCCTTGCTTCTCTGATTGCCACCACCTCCCCCCTCCCCACCTCTAGGTTCAATGCCACCAGAAACTGTAGAAAATGATTGTGCCTAGTATCCAGGTCATTATTGTTTAATCAATGCATCCCTGGAGCATGAAAAAGGTATCTAAGCCACAGCTATTGTTTGGCTTTTATTTAGCAACAAAATGAAACACATACCAATAACTATAGTTCTAATACTAAAGCTAAATTAAACATCCATACTTCATGATCCTGCTTTGCCCCTGAACAATGTGACTGTACATGGCTAATACTGTATGTCTGGTCTACCAGAGACACAGGGATCAAAGGTCATATTTAACATTCAGGAGGAGGGGTGGGTGCAAATTAATTAATTAATTAATACAGTCACGGGTTTTTATTGCTGAAGTCCAGCATTAATCTACTTTTACAATCCCACCGGACAGCAAACATTTAAGAGAGAAAGAGAGGGGGGAAAAGCCAGAGGAAGAGAAAGAACAATCACTTACCAGTCTCTTTTTATTTGGGGAGCCTTAGAATTTGCAGACGCTGCCAGTCTGCCTTTAATTAGTTGCACATCACCCCCTAACACAAAGAAACACAAATCCAGATGTGTCTTGGCAGCTCCCAATTACAACTTTAATACTTGTAAACAAACTGTTGGGAATGGGGGGTGGGGTAAATAAATATGCGGATGAAAAAAAATACCTGTAAATGGCTTTTTTTTTCTTGTTGCAGAGAGGAGGAGGAGATGGTGTTAGTGGAGGGGGTGGAAGGAGGAGGAGGTGGGGGTGGAGAGGAAAGCGCCGAGTGTGAGCGTGTGTGGGAGAGCGCGGGGCTGTTGTCGGTGGTCTCTGCTCTTCCCAGCGCGTTGCTCCGGGTCCGTCTCCAGTCGCTGTGTGCGAGGGAGGGAGGGAGCCGGGGAGTCTCTCTCCCTCTCTCTCTCTTTCTCACCCTCCCCCCCCCTCGCTGTGTTTGTGTGTGTGCGTGTGTGCGGTGGCTGGGGGAGGGGATCGCAGAGAAAGGCGAGGGAGGCGGTGCGGAGCCGGGGGCGGGGGCGGGCCGCGGCGCCGAGGTGAGCAGGACGCAGGCCGCGGACACCTCCCGATGATTGGCTGCAAATTACACGGGGAACAAGAGGCGCACGCGGGCCAGCGCTCCTTTTCACAAATCCCCAGCTCGCCGGCGCGGCCACGTTTCCCGGCCCGCCCGCCAGCACCCGGCGCGGCGGAGGCTTTGCTTTTTTTTTTTTTTCCTCTGGCAGATAATTGTTTGGAAGGGATGGAAAAGAGGGCGTTCCCGCCCCTCGCGCCCTCGCTCTCTGCGGGTGTGTTTGTGCACGCTGGGCGGGGGGGTGTGTAAATAAACTTGTCTGGGTTCCCTGGCTGAGCTGGGAAGAGCCATGCCAGACACAGAGGGGAGGTCCTGCGTGGTGCAGGGAGGCTCAGTTTCGCATCCCCGGTCGCGTGCTTTTAAATGCTCTTCCTGGAGTGGCCGGGAGAGACTTTAAAGAGAATCATTATCGTTTTTTTGTTTTTTGTTTTAGGAAGGGAGAAAAGGACGGGCGTTCTGGTGGTTCGAATCCTTGCAATGTTATTTTGCCAGATTGCTAAAAAATAAATAAATAAATAAATAAATAAATAAATAAATAAATAAATAAATAAATAAAAAACATGATGTGATGCTTGACCGATCTCAGTCTGAGGCTGCCTTTCTCTCTTCTCCCTCTCTTCCATTCCCACTGCGTCTGGGTCGGGTCTCCCTGCCCCATAAGGCTTCCCCTCCCCCACTACTATTTCATCTGGTAGTTCCAAGGAGTCAAATGTCTATCCCACCTCCCTAATTTTGATTCCAAACTTTATTTTATATCGAAATGATCTATTTTAACTAATATTAATGAGATGAACATTTTACTTCGCGTCACCTGGGGAAAATACTTCAAACTGAAAGATAAATATTTAGCACAAATCACATAGAAATAAAACTCATAGAAATGCAGTTATGAATTAATGTCTTCACTATTGCCTCAAAGAAAATGAGATAACATGAACACATGCTCTCTGTCTATTGAACTACCTACACACTGGAAAAACAGGCATAAAAATATGTAAAATTTGAGTCCTTTTAAATATGTTCCTTTCTCCTCCCCTGATACCCACTTGGATGGGACATTGAGAAAGGGCCTCACACTGACCAGGTGTTTCTGGAATTTACTATATATATATATATATATATATATATATATATATATATATATATATATATTTACTATATATTGCCCAGGCTCGCCTAGGTTCCTCCTTGGCAGTCATCCTGGCTCAAGTCTCCAGAGTGCTAGGATTAAAGATGTGCACCACAACATCTGACTCTAAAGGAGTTTTTCAAGAGGAAAAGAAAAATCAGAATAAGCTTGTAAGGTAGAGAAAAGTTACACACTGAAACAAAAAAAAAAAAACTATATTGTAGAATAACGAAGTAGTGTGGCTTCAGGGAAAGAAGAAAAGGACGAGTTACTTGTTTTGTGAGAACAAATTGCTAAGGGACAGCATAGACCACTTTGTATTTGAGTTTCCAAAAGATTTACCTTGACCTTGTCAAGATTTGGTGGTGTGCACGCTGTGGATAGCGGATACGATAATGAGAATGCTGAAGTGCACGCTCAAGGGATCCTTTCAAGAGGTAGCAGTGGCTGAAGTAGAGGCAGATATGTTTGTGACTCTGTGCACGTTTGTCATGTTTTTAGACATAGGCTAAGTTTGCTTATAAATAGTTATGTCCTCTTCAGACAAAGTAATTGGATAATTAATGAGACGTTACTACATTCGTGTGAATGCTTAACATATTCAAGAGAGGGAACTTTCCATTCAGTGTTTGTTTCTGTTTCTTTTGTTTTTGAGCTGAGCATCATATGCAATCTATCAACAAACTCCAGTCAACCTTTAATGAGTAAATACATCTACAAAGATTCCCAAGCATCTCTTCAAATATATGGTTACATAGATAGGGTTTGCTTCTTTTTGTTGAGACAAGGCCTTGCTGTGTATATCAGAGTTGCCTTAAATGTACCTTTGCCTAATGAGTACTAATAATATAGGGGTATTCCACCACATCTAGCTTCCAAAGTTTCAAATACTTAAAGCACCGGTTTAACGTTTCAAGCTACTATTGATATCTACGATTGGTGACCTTTCTGTTCCAGGCACCATGTTAAGCAATTTGCAGTATCTTATTTTATACCCATATTTTCATTTTAAAAATAATAAAATGGAGCCCTAGAGAAAGTCAAAAAATTACATTAACTCACGAAGCTAGAATTTCTCCAAATCCTGTCTCTTTCCAAAGTCTTTTGATTATAACATCTACCTGAGATTCATGATCAATAATTAATTGATCATCAGACACTCTCCAGATATTAGAATCTTAGATTTAATTATGATTGCAGGAACTTGGCTAGTATGACATCAACTGAACACACAGGGTAAATTATAAGCAATACTCCTCATTCAATATGGCGTCCAACTCCTTTCTACCAGGGAGCTGACTGACTGGAGGTTTCAGCAGATGCAATCAAGGAAAATTTTCTTGTTCGTTTCTAACCTCATTATTTTGATATGATCTTAGGTCTTGTATGTCCACAATCTTTAACATTAGTCTATGTCCTGTATTATTGCTTCCAAGAAAAAAAAGGCCAGAAGTTTGAAAACTACTTGCCTCTTTTAATTTCCAGTTAATTCTCATCAGGATCTATAATTACGTGAAATGTTAAAACTTAAGATTGTGCTACACGATGTTTGCCCCAACTTCCAACTAGTTGCAAGTTGTGTGTATCTTTAGCTTACTTCTTTGATCCATATCGCTGTCATCATCGCAGAATCCATGAAAAGGTGGTTACAACTGTTATAAGAAATAAACCCATAAATATATCTGTGGGAAATCATAGAAACATATTGCTTGTCCTTCTGAGGGTCATTCCAGGTTAGAGGCATGCTAAACTCTGATGGGCTCATAATCCCATCTCTGGCTGTCCTGAGGCTCTGGCATCAGATTCTCCTGTGCTGAGCTGGCAGAAGGGCACAGAGGAGACAAGATGGACTGATCTTCAAGTCTAATACAACACTACTCAAGCCACCATGTACTTGCCAAACACTGGGAACTTGCCACATGTGACTGCAAAGATCTCTGAATGGCTACTTCCTGGATGCAACTTTATTACTGGGAAGGGAAAAACATATTGATGGACAGCTGGCAGCCCCAACCCACAGTATAGCGAGGAGAATAAGTTGCTGTGGACTATACAGCTAGGAATCTCACCTTGTGATTCCTTTTCCTCCTGGGGGCTATTTTACTAATTACTGCCCTTTGAGATTACCACTGTAAGAGACAGTTTCTCTGTGGCTTTATGGAAAGTTTGACAACTAAGAACAAATAATGATTCCTTAAATACCTAGGGACAGATAAAACAGAGTTAGTTTGCCCAAATGAAAATTTACTAAACAACAAAGAAAGCAGTAATAATGTAATTAATGGAAGTGTCATAAATCAGAATTAAAATGGCATAGAGATACATTTTAGGTGGTGTCAGCTTCCATTACTCCCTCTGAGAATGCTGCTGATTCAGACCCACTTTCCACAGGTCGTGTAGGACACCTTGCCATTAACAAGCTAAGCACACTTACACGTTCTTATATACAGTTTGTACACCAGAGAAACACATGGCAAGAGCTATCCAGGGCTTTACATACATCTGTTGAATTGTTCTTCATGGAACCAAGTTTGGTCTTGCTCCATGCTTAGTTATTATGGCATTTCTTCCTGTCATATAATTACCTGTTTCTACAAAATTATAAGATGCTTATAGCAACACTGGAGAAATTATCCCCAAGCACAAAAATCTGCATACTTTCTACAATAACCTAAATAGGGGACATCTCCAGAAGGCTGATCTTACCACAGACTCACTTAGCTTGATGAAGATTAAAAGAGCTCTTCCTTGTGCTTTGCCATGAATATTTGGGATGCTTTCCTCGTAGAGTTATAGAAAAACTTTTCAGGTTTATTTCAATGTATTTAGTTTTAAAGGAAAAAACCAGTTGGTTGTGAAAACTCTCAAGGATGGTGAGGAACTTCTAAAATAACAGATCTGAAAACAACCTTGAAATTAGCAGTCCATTGAGGTCACTCTTTTCTTTTGCATGAAGATATCAAGACCCCCTGGCATGAGCCTTTTCCCAGAAAATGGGCCTCAGATTTGATGCCTTGTGATCTCTGAAGGGGGCTCTCTTCAAATGGTCAACAATCAAAAACAGCATCAGATATGGAAATACGGTGGGGAGATTTGCAACAATAAGCTGACTTTATCTGTCACCTGGCCCTCTTCTGTCAACAGGCACACAGTGTGACAGCAGCATGAGTGGAGCAGAGTCAGTTTGTGCCCCCCAGATCCTGTTCTGCAATTATCCGACAGGGTGTGCAGAACACTGGAAAGAAAACAGCCCCTCTGAGATGCCGCGCGGTTCTCAGTCAAATCCCCACTGCAGTCTGTGTCTCCTAGTGCTCTCTGTGACTGAGGAGAAAGGGGCGAGCTTATATAACTTCTGGGCAGACATCAAATGTCTCTGTATCTGGAACTCACTCTGTA
Organism: Arvicola amphibius; assembly: GCF_903992535.2. Taxonomy (NCBI): domain Eukaryota; kingdom Metazoa; phylum Chordata; class Mammalia; order Rodentia; family Cricetidae; genus Arvicola; species Arvicola amphibius. The sequence goes on along the minus strand of NC_052060.1, from coordinate 41,382,194 downwards.
GCCCAGGCTGACCTTGCATTCAGAGATCTCCCTGCCTCTACCTCCACAGTGCTGGGCTGGAAGACCTGTACCACTACGACTGGCTTTTTCATCCCTATCTTGATTCCCCTATTTTTAAATCCGATGAATTATTTTTTAATAAAAATGTTTGCAATAGAATTTAATTTTTTCTCCTAGATTCGAAGTTTTTAGGCTTCTCTTATAACCTAAATCACCTCATTTGCAAAAATCCAAGTTTGTAAATATTTTTGTCTTAAGACTTTCTTTCTAAAACTGGATGTTTCCATTGTTTATTCCTAGTTAACCTTAAAAAAAATAAACATCACATTTCCATTTCCCTCCATTGAGAGGAAAAAATCTAGATACTATCACCAAATTGTTAAAATTCAATCCAGGCAGGATCCCCACTCCACTCCAGCGATGACCTTTGCTATTCTGTAGTTATAGCAACCAGAAGACTTCCTTCTGTCTGTCTGCTGGGTTCTCTTTCCAAAGTAATGACAGCCTTTGTATGCTGTGGTGTAATGTGGAGAAAGGTTTACATGTTTTGATTTCTTGATTCTTTGTTGCACTCAGCGATTTTAAAAAATGAAATTAATCGAAATGGATTTGCCATGGTATATATAATATATATGGAATATGGATCATTCTTTTAGATATTGTTTCATATCGTCTTCAAGCTTGGTTAATCAACTTGCAGTCTAATGTCTCAATAATCAAATTTGCTTATCCTATCAGTGTATCTTAATCTAAGCACACAGAGAGAAAAAGACATAAAACAAATAGGACGGTTTATAGGGTATAGTCATCTGATGAAATAATGTATAACTGAGCCGCTAAACTAGGCCTTACGGTTTTCCTCTGACCTTGGGTATTTTAAGTCTTATTTTACCAGTCTGAAATATCACTTTAATTATAGTAATTACCTATCTCACAGGGTTTGTGAGGCTTAATTAATGTTAGCAAAGTGTTAAAGCTATTTAGTAGAACAGTACTATAGAAGCAAACTACCTGAAAACCCAGCCTTCCACCTTTCAGAGCTCTCAGTTTTACACTCCTTTCCTTTGTGTCTTCAGCCTGATATTGCACTTGCCCCTTTTTAAAACATCCACGTCCATATTGTGGTCTTTTCCTCTTGGAATTTGCCTTGGATGAAAATATCCCTGGATCAGGAGGCTAGGCAATTAAGAGTCCTTTCTATTGAGGAGACTTCACATTCCTCTCTTCAGTCAGAATCATACAATGCCCGCCAACAATTTGAATTTTGTTCTCAAAACATCTTTTGTTTGGAACCAAGGGGTAAAAGACTGGGATATCTGTTTGCTGCATTCTGGAAATGGTGCCTGGGGCCAATTCTAATAATGGAGCCTTAAGTTTACCAGCATTTTTGGTACACTTTACTATTTTAACACCTATCCATCTAAGCCCTAGAATTTGCAACTTAAGATCTGTGTACATTTGCACTGCCTGGTCCCTGCACAGCAGTTCCTGGCCTAATGGATCAGTGGAGGCTGACATCCAGTCCCTTGTTCTACTAGCCATGCCATGTTCTTGTGGGTCTACTTTCCACAAGGGCACTAATGGAGACCAGAAATGGTCTGGCTAGTAACCTAAGTTAGTTAGTAGTGTGAAAGTAATCATGCCCACACTTACTAGTATTAAAAATAGTATCTCATATTTTAAATATCTATAGAAATATATCTAGGATAAGATTAAAATCATATGCTAGCATATCTTTACCCATTGCACCTAAAACAACTTCCATCGTGTATCCCAACTTCAAATAGAATGTAAACGGCATAAAATTCTCATTTGTATTCATTTATTGCTGCTAGGATAGGGGCTATCTGTAATTTGGAATGTGAAAAATAATAACTAAAACTGGAACACAGATTGAATAGTCATATAAATGCATTTTTTTCATTGAAATAACCATTCTTTGAAGGAGAACCCATTGGATTAGTCCCAGCACAGTCTGTGTCCACTGCTAAAATTTTGTAACAGTATCTTTGCTTGAAACACAGCTGTTTTTTTTTTTTTTTTTTTTTCCCTGTTTGTAACATGCCTCAGTTGTGTTACATTGATGACAAGATAGCTTTCCCTTTGGAATGTTTCTATGTTTCAAAATGTTTATACCTGCAAACTCAGGGCCACACTATCTTAACAAAGAGCAAGCACTTCTGCTTTCTGCCGGCAGCCCTGATTGACTTACCCACCTTTCTTTACCAAGTTTCGAGAGTCTGAAATTTGAATAGTGCCAACAAGAACTGTATCTATATGCTTTGCTGTCCAGTACCCTTCCTGGAGAAGCCCAGATGTGAAAGCTTTTAGTAAATTTATTCCTCAGCCACAGACAAAAGGCTGTCAGAATGAAACTGAACCCATGAAGAGACACTTACACTGACTGGTTGAAATTATGAGTTCAGAGTAGAGCTGGCTCCAGGCAAGGAATAGCCGTGGCTTTTCAATGTTTTGGTGACACGATTCCTCTTGTGTCTTACGTAGTCATCTCTTCACCTTGGCACCTCCTTCAGAATATTTTCCTCAAAGTTACCACTGCACCAGATTCAGGCCTTATACCCAGACATAAAGGATATTCAAAGAAAGAGAAAGGATTTGTTATGTGTCTAAATATTTAGCATGAAAATATTGCCTAGAAGCACTACTATTTAACTCCTCTGAGGTAAAATTAGACCACAAGTACACATATTAAACCAACCACTGTCAAAGACAATGAGACTTCTAAATATGTCATTTATGGGACTAAAGATGGAATTCCCCTGAAGAACATGACAGTGTTGAGGAGAGAAACCATGTCACTGTTAAGGTCCGAGGAGATTCTAAGAGATTCATTACTGTTGGCTAGAAATACCATTGTTTCCTGCCTGACTATCACTTGACTTTTGCTACCTTAGAAAGGCTACTCACATTTAAGTAAGCTTCGTGAATCAGTTAGTTTGAAGTAATAGGAGTTAGTTTTTTTTATTGTGAGCAAATTAGTGAATCATAATAACACTTATGAATACCTATTCAGTGGGCTTTATTTTGAATAGCATGGCTTTTGGGGGTGTTTTGACTTCTCTGCTCATCTTTATGGAGTCCTATCTCTGTTTATGATCACAAGGCCATTTGTACTGGACTATACAAATCATGGACTGACTGGCCGAGTGTCTGAAGTATTAAGGGATAGGAGCTAAAATTCTCTGGATGTGTAGAGAAAGAAAAAAAGATTGGAAACGTTAAAGGAAATTAGGTTAAGAGAAATCATAATGTTTTAGCAGCATAGCATATCTAGTTTAACACTGTAGTCCATTTTGAACATTTTCCCATAATGCATTCTACCGGCCCTCAAATCTACTGCGCTAACGTAATTGCCAAGTATCATAAGCAAAGTAAATAGCCAGTCTTTAAATTTTCAAGTTGATCCCCAAACTGACTCAAATTTGCAAAAATCTGGCATAATTTAAAAGTAAATAAATAGAAGCAGCGCTTAACAGAAGGTTCCCGACATAAACAAAGCTGTGCACGTTTTATTTATTTATGGGATCCTGCAAAGTGTCATGCTCACTTAAAATAGTCAGCATGAGAGTGATTGATTTTTAAAAATTGAATAGATTTCAGTAACATGAATTTTAATTTTAAAATTAAGCAGCTTGGTAAGAGGAAAGAAAAATGGCTTTTGGATAATATTGTACTTCAGAAAACATTTGTCTATCAGATTTTTTAAAGGTTTACTCTGAGAAAATAGTCGCTGTTTTTGCTGTTGTAGTTTTACCAAAAGTGCATTTGAATTGGAATAGTAAGGTATCTTCACACACATATAGCACCTGAAGGTCTTTTGAGATTAAGTGTTAAATATAAGTATAATTATTCAACTTTAATCTTTTTCATTCAATAAAATTTTACCATGCTCTAAAAAAATGCAATGAATTAAAAGTCTTATTCCAATGGAATTTTTAGTTTACTGTTGTCTCTTCACTCAGCTAATAGCCATTTGCTTTCCCTTTCCAGACAAGATTGTTCTTTAGCACATTTTCATCAAATAAATATTTCGTGAACACTTACTATATACATGATATACTGTCAAGTGCTGAGAAGTCGCTCTTAGCTTAATAAACAGTACTTAGACAACATTAAAACACACACACACACACACATAGCCATCTAGCAACAATTACCTCTCTTCCTTTATAAAGGGAAGTATTGGAAGTATTCACATGACAATAAGTCAACTAAAACAAGAGAAGACTCAGGAATCTTTCATACTGTAACTTTCCAAGGATGACTTCATAAAGTCTTCTTCAAGTAGAAGGACTGACGAGAGAGGAAGGGAAAAGGAGTATGGTACAAAGGAAGCTGTCATGGAAAGCTGAGCAAACACAGGCACACGAAGGCCGTGCTGTGGAATATGGACTACAGCGATAAGGACTTTCAGAAAGCAGAACAGTGATGGAGATTGAGGCACCAGAACAGAATCACATCGGATATAAGTTTTAAAGTCATACAACAAAGGGGAGTGTAAAGTGCTCAGGATCTCTGCAGTCAGCTGCACTTTTTGATTTCTTGGTTTGCTCTGAAAGGACCCTGCTGACTTAATTTGGAGAGGATGGCTGGGATGGAAGGGGCATTCTGTCCCTGAAGGACATTTTAGATTCCACAGAAACAGGAAGGAGACTCTACAGGCAATGCAGTGAGTGCTTAGAGTTGATCTAAGGTACACAGAAGCTTCCTGGCGCAAGGAAAGTGATTCAGTAAAGCTATTGAAATGACAGACAATCCCCCAAAGAAAGGTATCCCTGCATGGCTAAGTGGTCCACAGACAGTGATGTTTCATGGTCCTCAAAGAAGCCGAGGTTCAGACCTTGTGTTGTATCAGCAGGTCAACTTTGATAAGTTCCTGTTATTCTTCCTATGCTATGACTCCATAATCCATTTTTTTCTCATTAAATACCCAAACTATCATTGTTTCATAATTTATTTTATAGAAAATTATTATCTACTTTATAACGTAAAGGCTCTTGCTGCCCATTTCAACTTGCTCATATAGAAGCCCATAATTGTACCAATAATTTAGACTTTTGCCCCCATAGAAAGGGTTTCAAAGGCATTGTGGTTCCATGCATAGCTACATAGTCAACAATGTCTCTCTTCCAGTCTCCAGAAGTCAAGACGTCAAGAACAGGCTGAAAATTCTAACCCCTGCACATCCATTGTCACCCTTGGCCCCCATACTATCGACCAGTCATCAGTGATGTTTCTCTCAATGCACCTTTTCACTGTTTTTGTGACAACCAGAAGCTCTCGGTTCCCAGGACCTTGTTTATTTTCCACACTGTAGTTTTCATGTGGTTCTATATACCTACCATTAGCCATCCATGTGCCCTTAGTTCCTGAGACTGCCTATCCATTATCACCGAGATCCTGAGGATCTGTGGAAGTCCCTTTATCTTCTTGTACTGGCTGCAATGCATTTCCTTTATGGAGGTTGCATACTCCTCTTGAGGAGTCAACTGGAAAGCTGTGCTTTTGTCCTCACCACCACTCCAGAGTATCCTATTCCCTGGGTGCATTTTCACTCCCTTGCTTTAGTATTATGAACATCATGCCATACCATGACCTGCACTTTGTTTAAGCCATCTAAAGAACTCTGGGTTAAAGAACTCTCCTCTTAAGTCGTTGAAACATCAGCTCAAGAAATTCACCATAGAAAGGCCCCCTTTCCATCACAAATTATTCCCATCAACTCAATCATTACCATTGTGACATAAAACCTGTTTGCGTTGCTTTCCTAGCTCAACCCATTTCTTCCCCCACTACAGCTCCAGTCACTTCTTTTGCAGTGAAATTTCTCCAAAGCACACATGAAAAGTCATGTTTTCTTTTCAACTTTGCGCATTGAGCCAGTTTCAGTTAGCTGTGGATAAAGATTTCCAGTGCTTGCCCTTTGCTAGATTTAAACTTGACTTCAGCCTGCCTCTTCTACTGCCCATAAGTTGCACCTGACATTTCCCCCATAGCTTTTAGAAAATCACTCTTGTGGCTAATCTCCCAGTGACGAACTGGTTCAGGGTTGGACTTCAGATAATCTTTTTCTTTCCTGTCTCTATTCACTTCCTTCTTCATTTGAGCCAATCTAGTGACATTGAAATTCATCTATATGCTACGGAGTTCAGAAGGCAAATCTCCACTCTGGACTTCTCTATATAACTTCTTATCAGACACCTTTCTTCTGAAATACTCCCCCAACTGAATGTGTAGTTAATAGAAATTTCAACTTTTTATATCAGAAACCTCGATGTCACTCTCTATTCCTTGTTATGTCTATGATGATTAATTTTCTATCTCAACTAAACTGTACAAAGGGATATCCGGCTTTCCGGCAAAATATTATCTCAGAACACTACTGAGGTATTCTGGGGAAAGCCCAGTGTTTGAATTTGTGATGATCACCCCTATCAATGTTGGTGGACATAATGCAGCATGTGGAGGTCCAGAAGGAGGAAAAGTGTGGAAGAGGGAAAATACTTCTCTCCCTGTGGTCTGGAAGCTCTATTAGCACTTGTGTTCACGTTCACACATCGCTGCATTCTTGGCACTCTGAATTTAGGCTGTGACTCACAACTGGGCTCCCCCGGTTTTGTGAGCCTTCAGCTTGAACACGGTATGTTATAGGACTCCTCAGGCTCTGAAATCATGTCAGTCAATCCTCCATAATGCATTTCTCCTTTTTGTTCAATTTTCAAACAGAATCCTGACTTATACAATCTTTTACTCTTTACGCCAAATTAGTCCGCAAATCTTCCTTTTGCCTCTTCTAAGGTATAGTAAGGGAGTTGCTTATCTTCTGCTTAGATATCCAGTCAACACTGAGATGATTCCTCCTTGCCCCACCCAATTCTAGGCACTGTTATCTTCAACATATAGTTGACCAATCATCCCCCTGTAGCGTTTACTAACTTTTCTAGTAAAATGTGCTACACTACCTTAATTTTTCTCACCTCCCAATGAAGAAAACTCTTATTCCTCTAATGGTGGTGGTGACTTCGAACTATGATCTCTGCCTAGCCCTTGTCTTCCACTAAGAGGCAGTTTTCAGTATTATTTCTCATTCTATTGTGCTTCCTACATACAATGTGTGGTCAATTGAAGAGGATGAATGGCTGGCATCCCCATTTTTCAAGTTGGAACTACTATGAAGTGTCCACACACTGTAGAGTGACTTATAAAATCCCCTGAGTCATCCCTTGTAACTACAGCATGATTTGTTTCTTTTGTCAAAGCTTTGGATTTTCTTCTCATACTGGCCAGTTGTTGTTGAGAAGAGCAACTACCCAATCCATTAAAGTCTCATCAAATTTGACCTGTGACCTTTGAACTTGAATCATCATAGGAGGCAGACTCTACGGTAAATGTATGGAGCTAGGTCACCTGTCAGTCAGATTGCAATAAAAACCCCTTCAGAAGACACAGAAGGATCACTGTCAGTATCTGACATTTAGTTGCAGTGAAATTATTAAAAACAAAAAATTCGGAGGCATAAAACTGAAAGTAGATGCTAAAATTAATTCAGTGGCAGGTTCACCATCTCAGGAGTTTGCGAAATTGTGGCAATGGTAATTTTGAGGAATTTTGAATAGGATGATTATTTCTAGGGGCCACTGCTATATTGGAAAATAGTGGGGGAAACCAATCACTAATATAAAGAGGGTCTTCTGTGGCCAGTGAAATGTAAAGGCTGAAGATTATGTTTTTCTTTAGGAACTGAGTGCTGGGGACACAGAATTCCCAATGCTAGGAGGATTCTCCAGCTCAATAACGGGAAAGAGTGAGATTATGAAACCCGTGACATAGATACCTGGATTGAAGCGCTCCCAAACTCTAAATCTCCAGGGATTTCTGATCATTGAAAATACTCCTTCTTAATTAGTAGACCAGTCATTCTTTGACTGTGGTCTCTTCTGTGCAAGATTAGATGTGCTTTTCATAGGATGCACAACCATTCCCATTCTATTCCATCTGCAGTCATGTCCAGGTCCCAGCTCTGCCTGACACTAAGCCAATAACTAGGATTAAGTCCCAACTTACTTCATGTAGATAATCTACTAAAGTAACAAAGGCGTTGTAACCTAAAGAAAAGCTAGTCAATATATGTCATAAAGATCCCGAACAATAAACATGGGATACCAATGTGAGATTGTTGAATCAAACGTATTTATCCACACAAGAGGGCCCTTCCTGGTTACAAGATTTGAAACTGGTGCAAAGTACCTGGAAGGTAAGATAAGGTGATAGAATGAGGATTTCTCATTGAAGCCTGGACAAATCTGTAGCTGAAAGTATTTCTGTGTCCCACCCAGTCCCACAGCCACTTATTAAATAATCATTCAGAGGCTTAATATTAATTATAATTGTATGACTGATGGCTCAGGCTTATTATTGGCTAGCTTTTACATTTAAATTGACCCATTTCTAATAATCATATCACCACATGGGTTCCTGGTGTTACTTGTTTTCTAATACATCTTGTTGCTCAGGTAGCTTGCTGGCAATATTATCAACCCACATGCCCCTTTTTCACCTTTATCTCTGCTTGGATTTCCTGCCTCGCTATATTCTGTTATGCCAAGACCAAAGTAGCTTTATTCATCACCAATAAAAGCAACACATATTTGCAGTTTATAGAAGGACACCCCACATCTCAAATTTATTGGCCCTACTCTGAGGTGGAAGTATCAAAACTGTTTAAAACTTAAAAAGTTGTGAGCATCAAAGACTCACATCGACTGAGTCAGAAAACCTACCAAACCACTATGATCTCCGAGGGAAAATTTTATGTATCAAAGGAAAAATGGTATTGTTAGCTGCACTGATAATAACCAGATTCTTTGATAACAGTGGGATTCATAGGGGCTCTAATTAATGGAGACAAGGTGGCAATGCTGAACTGTCAGACTCCAGTTGGTACAATTATTATAATGAGCAGTAACATCAGAATGGCAGGCAGGAGAAGGCCTACGGAGATCTATAGAGGCAGAGAGTATAATGCAAATTATGTAAGAGCAAGATGTGTGTGCATGTAATCTAGATAAGTTTCAGTGCATGAAGCAAAATGAAGGAAGATGGAGGCTGAGGGCAGTCACTCAAAAAAAAAAAAAACAGAAATAAAAGATGTTCACATCCCTTACCTACATTCTACATCTCTACATCTACCTAAGTCTGTTTTTAGACTATGGTACTGCTGGCTGAAGGTATGGCTCTTCCCTAAGAAGAAAGAAAGCTGAAACACCCCAGAAAGACAGCAATGATTCCCATAGTCTATTCTAATCAGACCTTGACATTTGCAAATGTATTATACGCAGGAGTGAAAAGAGAAAGAAAAGTGTTTCAAAAGGTTTGTTAGACACAGGTCTAAGTTGACACAGATACCTAGCGTCATGAACGTGATATACAGTCATCCTGTTTTGAGATTGGGTAGCAAACGTTTCCAACTTCTGTCTTCTAAGATCCTCCAAATTTTTAGAACAAAAGTTCTGAAATAAATAAATGTTCCCATTATAGACCAATTTAAGCACAAATAGACTTCCAAAGATCCTATTACCATTTACACTGAATGAGTTCTTTATTTTTATATGAAACCCTAGAAGTTCATTTATTTCTTCTTATGCCATCTTTTCCACTATCAGCATAGACCAATAACCTAAGAAATTCTTGGCTAGTGCATATAGATTTAAATCTCTATGTATTCTTATGCCATTTTTTCTTACTCTGATTTTGTGAAATATAAGAGAGTATGCTATCGATATTATTCTTTATCTGGGATAAATATAATATCAATTTGCTCTTCTATAAGTTCAGTCCACATGCACTCAAAGGCACTTTAAAATGTAAAATTTGAAATAATAAAGGATAGATTAAAATCTAGACCATATAAAATATTGCATCACCAATATACCAGAAACTCAAATAGTTTGGAGCTTCTTGGTTTGTAAAATAGCTTTGCCTGCTGGGATTGAGTGAGAAGTAAAGATTTCATAACTTCATCTTTTTGGCAGTGAATTTTACTCAGAGAAGATGGCCTACAAATCACTATAATTATTTTTCATATGCTTGGATTTCCTTTCAGGTGGTGTGTGCATGTGTGTGTCACTATACTCACTTCCCCCCGAAAAGTTGTTAATTTTGAGAGAAATACACCTCTACCCTGCTCTGTGTGAATAAAGAGCTGTATCATATGTGAGCTTCATGATACCTAACTAAAGATATTTACCTCCTTACAAAATTTCCATTGTTTTGACCAGCACCAGAATATAGTCTTACACCAAATTAAAGAGTAGACATAGGTAAAATCTCTGACTTAAATCAAACATCAAGCTACAGAAAAAATAAAACAGAAACAAAGGTGTACACACAAGAAAATCATAATCTCCAAGAGTCAGTTCACATCTAAATGAGGGTTCTTGCTTTGATGCCGAATTAATTAGTACTATTTTTCCTCTTCTTTTCCTTGCCCAGAAATCAAGTTCCTCAGCTGTTGGAATTCACGAGTCTTCCTTAACACTGTAGTAGAAACAGAAAGAAGGGTTTTGTTTTGTTGTTGATTGCCTTCAGTTGATCCTTGTGTGCCTTATAATTGATATTCAGATGTTGTATAATTCCAATACTCGTGGGTTTTTTTCTTCTCTGTTTTACGTGTATTCTATTTGACAACATTTAACCTTTGGTTTTTATCACCTTTTCCTTGGAGCTTTCTTCTTGAATTAGTTCTTCCACCTGGTCTAGCAACGCTGCTAACTCAGGTTTAAGGCAATCTGTCTCCTATCATCATTCATCTTCTCTTCAAGTAAAAGTAGATACAACTCAGCCTCGACTCTCTTACCTCTGGGAGATTAAATTATAAGTTGGAAAACAGTGGATGTATCAATGGAAGTATCAGAAAGCCTCTAAGAGAAAATACAAAGGAAGTAAGGAATTTTGAAAGAGGTCTCTCAAAATCTTCACCCTATCTTCCAGGCAGCAGAAGGTGAGTCTGGGAGGGAGTTAGCAGCGGTCCAGTGTTTCAGGGCTCTGTAGAACAACCCAGAGAAATAGATTCACCCCACATTAGGTGGTCTAGCAATAGAATTTTGGGGTGGGCTGTTAGATGATCTAATAGTAAGATGGATATTCACTTGGCAATTTTATATTAAATATATTATTCATGAATGTGCTTACTAACTTTCATTTGATGGTTCACAACCCAGGATGGTGTTAACCCATTTGGGGGCATTTACAATAGGTAGGGACATTCTTATCATTACAATGATGGACAAATACACCTTGTTTGTAATGATGGCAGTGATCAAAGATATAAACCGGAATTCCTGGAAATTCAGTCCAGTGAAGTGTCAGCTTACACAGATTGCCATCAAGGCTCCTACTGAGAAATACAGCCACATGGATAGAGACAGATTGTCAGCCAGTTGTGACCTCCCATTTTCCATATTACTGATAATGAGCTACCTTTAGCAAATGCAGCAGTTACTGCAGCACTATTACCTCCACCTTTGGCTGTGCAAATAAAATCTGTACGTTTCAAAACTGTCTATTTGGAGTCAAGGAGAAAGGTCAAAATAGTTGTTTATTATACAAGTCATAAAAACAAATAATGCCTCGCTGAGTCAGCTACTTTCCACTTCCTCATCAGCTGAAGGACCTTAGTTTCAGAAGCATGCACACGTGCACATGCACACACGCACACACACATTTGTGCATGTGCAAATGCATACACACACACACACACACACAAATGAAACAAACTTTCCAAATTCAGAGACACAATCTCCCGTAGACCAAAGGTTCTTCAGAAGACTTAGATCTCTCTGAAGACTAGCATAAACACATGTGTATACACAAGATCTCATGCAAATTATTAACACCCGAGAAACAGACTATGTTTATCAAAAGAAAAATTCTCTGAAGAGAATTTTAATAAACATGTAAAGGATGATTTATGTTATGTCATTGGGCATCCTCAGTTTCAGACACAGATGGCTCAGAGGTGCACGGCCATCGATGCAGGGTGAGGATCACAAAGAGCAAATGCTGATCACACTGGCTGAAACTTCCTTTATCCATCTGAAAAGGTTTTCAGCTGTTTGGGAATGTATTCCTAGACTTCTGTGAGCGGGGAGAGATTTAGACACTTACATCATGATTTGAAGACTGCACCTGCTGAGGTGAGTAACTGGCAGCAATGGGACTGTCCTGAGTAGTATTTCATGAACTTCTGTGACAGGAGGGCTGGTTCACAGGTGTCCATGCTACCCATTCTTCTGTGCTGAGCATCTTTGAGTAAATAAAGTTTCCTTTAAGGTTTCAGATTTTACAGCTATCTAAACATTCTGTTTCCAAGTGACTAGTTACTAGAGTATATATTTAATATCTGAATATTTCTCATGTTATTTTTTGTTTCCAAGTGACTAGTTACTTAGAATATGTACTTAATATCTGGATATTTCTTATGTTATTTTGAAATTCATAGCAGTAGAAAGTGCTGTTTTGTTTTATGACTATATTAAATGTACTATATATGCCAACCCATTTTTTCATTCTTTATTTTTTTTTAATTCCAAATCTTGTCACTACTCATATGGACTTTGAATTGATTATGTAGACCATGCTGGCCTCAAACTCACCATCCTTCTTCCACAGTCACGTGACTGATAGAAATAGAGTTGTCTACTACCATGTCTGGCTTTTATGTGTTAATGTCTATATTATATAATTTTCCTTGAAATTACTTTCCTTCTTTTTCTTTTTGCACTCATAGATAAAGAAAATTTCTATCATGCAAGAGAGACTCAATGCAAAAATATAGACTTCAAAAATTTTACTTATTAAATATTAAAATAAGATTCATAGCAAAGTATATTACTCTGACTGATAAATCAACTTTTAGTGATGTTGATTTCTTTCTCATATCTAAATGTCTATTTAATACTTTAGCCCAATTTGGGTTGCAATTTCAAAAAAAATACACAATCATAGAGACAGGAAAAGTCACAAGGGGCTGATTCATGGAAAGTTCGCTGTCTGGTAGCATTGGATTTTGTTCCCAATAGTCTGATTCTCTAGATAGTATATAGAGCTAAATAGTATCTGTTTGCTTCTTACCTATGCAAAATGAAACCCACAATTCCATAGAAATGGAATGTTAGTTATTGTTGGAAATGGAAGGATTGGGACCTAGGATATCACAAGTTTCCTGGAAGTTTGTCAGGCCTGCTTCTCTGTGTCGGTATATCACTAGCTAACTGAGTCTTCTAACCTCTCAAGGTCTCAATGAAATTTGTTAAGTGAAAGTGAATTTCAGAATTCAAACCCTGTATTTTCCTGACTTTCACTGTAAGTACAATGGAAGCATAAATTACACGAAGGAAGGAGGAAAATAGATTTCATGACTTTAAAAGAATAGAAATATTCTCTATGTCAGAAATTATGAATAAAAGTATGAGATTTTCTCATAGAAAAGAGTTTTCATAGAAAGAGTTCTAGAAATAAACTAAGCAAGTATTATGCTAATATTAAAAACTCACAAAATTCAAAAGAAAACTATGACTCAGTTGTTAAAATAAGCAGATAGTCATCTGTGATTCACCAGAGCCAAAGATCATATCTCAAATCTCTAATAAATTTATGACGAGGTACACTAATAGTGCCGGGAGGCTATTTTCTTTCTCATATTTCAATCTCATATGTTGAAATATTTTTATTTTGTAACTTTAGTTTTTCCCCATCTATAGCCACCCTGTACCCATCCTCCTCTTTATTATGTTTCCCTACACTCCAGTGAAGAAATAAAAGAAGTCAAATTTTTCCTAATAGCCCAGCATCAAACTTGCAAACTTACCTGTACTTGTTACTATAGTCTCTGTCTTGCAAATTACAAAGATCATAATGTAGTTATTTCACAAAGCATGCACATACTGCACCAATTCTCTGAATCACAAATGTACTCAGGTCTTCCCAGCATTATTCCCATGTGCGGATAACAGAGTCATCTGCAGATTCACACACTCTAAAGGCAAACAGAAATCTGTCATACTAATGTTTTTTTTTTTTTTGTTTCTTTGTTTGTTTTTGCCTCAGACATCTTGTAAGAATGGTTGGGCTGTTTCCATTCTTCTCTGTTTGTTTATTCTTTGTTTTGTGGTGATCTAGTTGCTGAAACCACAACACATGGAATATGCTGATATGTTGATTCTATTGGATACATAGAGTCTACTGTTCTAATAATCACCTTTTGTCTTTTCTTTGTAGACCTCTGAAACTTCCACCTGCTGGCTCAGAGACACCCTGGTCATTTAGTATCCAGGATTATTTCCTATGTTGGCTCCTCATCATCAACCCAGAGTTTGGCTCTAGATTCCTGAATGAGGGGGAACATTCTTGTCTAATTGTCCTCCTAGATTTGAAGACTTGTGGGGTTTTGAATTTCATCAAAATCCCAGATCTGTGAATTTATATATCTGCCTGTCAATCAATATTAGTTTTCTATTTCAAGCATGAAAAATCCAAATGAACTTACTTTGGTAATGTTCCAGTTGGCCATGACTACAAAAATACTATGTAAAAAATAATCCTGGAAAACAGCTCAAAATAATAACTACTGTCTCATCCACATGGTGGCAGCCTGGCTGGAACTCTTCTGCTTTAGTCTTCTACCCATCAACAAGGTTATGGGAGCACATGTGCTCTAGAAGATTGTTTTCAGCTTTGGGTTTGAAGAATATTAGCTTCCCATTTAAGAACTTCCAATGGAGAAGCTTCCAGTGGGGACAGTGGAAGAATCATCATGCTACGGCAAAGTATAAAATTGACATATTGACACCTCTTTCACACTGCCATTGCCATGACCAAATTCAGCATCCCTCTAAAGGAGGAAATAAATGTATTATGGCCCACTGGTTGAGAACCGCTGGCATAAAGAGATGTCCAGAAAGCATCAGGTAAAGGATCCATATGACTGACCTTCTAACATAGGCCATTGTTTTCTTCCTATCTCTAGACAGTGTTGGCCTGCTTGAAATAGATTCTTGCAGGAAGCCATTCTCTTCTACAACTCAAAGACAATTACTAACATCTGTGATACCTGTTTCACAGTGGGTCCTGTGTGTTAAAAGCATAAGGTCAGTTTTCTTAATGACACAGACACTATTACCTCTCCATTTTATAGGTAAACTTGGTCTTTAAAAGGCATAGTGACTCCCACCACCAATGCAGGAATGTTCCCTTTACCCCACCACCTCTCCAGCTTAAGCTGTAATCAGTGTTTTTGATCTTGGCCATTTTTACAGGTGTATGATAGAATCTCAGAGTTGTTTTGATTTGCATTTCTCTGATGACTGAAGATGCTGAACATTTCCTTAAGTGTCTTTCAGCCATTGTAGATTCCTCCATTGAGAGTTCTCTGTTTGTGTCTGTGCTCCATTTTTATTAGATCATTTGTTCCTTTGATGACCAATTTCTTGAGTTCTTTGTATATTTTGGAGATCAGACCCTTTGGGTGTCAGTGTGGCGATTTCTCAGAAAATTAGGAAACAAACTTTCTCAAGACCCAGTAATACCACTTTTGGGGTATATATCCAAAGGATGCTCAACCATGCCATAAGGACATGTGCTCAACTATGCATAGCAGCATTGCTTGTCATAGACAGAATCTGGAAACAACCTAAATGCCCCTCAACTGAAGGATAGATAAGGAAAATGTGGTAATGACACCTTGAAATTTGCAGGCAAATGGATGGAGCTAGAAAACATCATTTTGAGTGGGGAGACCCAGGCCCAGAAAGACAATTATCATATGTACTCACTCATAAGTGGTTTTTAAATATAAAACAAAGAAAAGCAGCCTACAAATCACAATCCCAGAGAACCTAGGCAACACTGAGGAGACCCAAAGAGAGACATACATAGATCTAATCTACATGGGAAGTAGATAAAGACAAGATCTCCTGAGTAAATTGGGAGCATTGGGGACCTTGGAAGAGTGTTGTAGGTGAAGGGAGAGGCAGGGAGGGGATCAGAGAAAAATGTAGAGCTCAATAAAAATCAATAAAATTTTAAAAAGGCATAGTGACATAGTCAGATACTTGTATCTTGTTGATGATAGAGTAAAATTTGAATTCATGACTTTCTGTTTCCCCACCCTGTGTTCCAGTCTTAGTTAAGTCAATATATCTATTCATTTACTAGTTTGCATAAATTGTCTTGTCCTTTGAATGTTAATTTTTCTATAATCAGCAGGCAGACAGAAGTACTTCTGCAGCATTACTTTTGCTACTGTCCATCATTGCAAAGCAGACATATCTTGCATATGTCCATGCTAGTTCTTATTAACTCATTCTATACTAAAAGAATATGAAGTAATTTATGCAACAGGAAGCAATAGATATATTTAACTAGAGGATGGTTCATTGCTTAGACATTTAAGACAGGCAATACTTATGTTAATAGGAAAGGTGAACTACTAGCCGGGCGGTGGTGGCACATGCCTTTGATCCCAGCACTCGGGAGGCAGAGGTAGGTGGATCTCTGTGAGTTCGAGTCCAGCCTGATGTACAAGAGGTCGTTCCAGAACAGGTTCCAAAGCTTCAGAAAAACCCTGTTTCAAAAAACAAAACAAAAAGAATGAAAGGTGAACTAGAAGCACAAAGATTGGAAAGAGAGATAACTGGTATTTCTGGTCCAAAAAGAATTCAGGGTTGAAATAAGATGTCATAGCCTGTTGGGACCAATTGAGTCCTGGCCTTCAGCTGCTCTTCCCTGTCTAGAGCCTTCTAATTGAAGTTACTCAAAGCTCTGCCTTACCTAGAGGATCAGAGGGTGGGATTTTCACCTGTTGGCCATTGATGGCTGTGTATTTAAGCCTCCATGGTGCTGTTAAAGAAGGGTTTTTGTACCAGCAATTAGAGGTCTCTGTGCTGGTCTGTCTCTGCGTGTGTTTCCTCAACCTCCAGCCCCTTGCCCAAAGCTCCCAAACTGGATTCTAGCACATAGAGTGCAGACAGGGGGCGTGGTGCGTGGCAATAGCCTAGAAACCAAAGGGAAGGACAGAAGTAAATGATGTGTAATCACTAGACATGACTGATTGGTTGAGAAGGAAATGATATGCACGTTTTTCTAGCTGAATGTACTCGGTGTATTCAGTGGATTGATGTGTCTCAATGAAAACATGAAAGAGAGAACAGATTTGAGGAGGAAGTGTGGAGCCAACTATTACATATGTGTGAGATACGGAGGAGGGAGAAGGCACAGCCGAGGAGATGGTGAGTCAGTATATGGTACAACCAAACCTCAAACATTTGATCTGCAGGGAGTGTCAGTTCCTCGCTAGTTGTGGTTTTGACTCATGAAGCTGGCAGTCAGATAGATTTATAAACAACACTCCTCAGAAGACCATGCCTCCCATGGCAAGACAAAGTCCTTGACATTCTTTTATTTTAGTTAAAAAATGTTAAGTTGCTGATTTGTTTTTCGTTTGTTGTAGAAATGTTATATAGTCAATGCTCACCAGCATGGTTCCCACTTAGTGGTTTCATGGTTCCATGATCATAGTGACTTAACAATCTAGTATGGCTTTCTGGATTTTGTCAGCACCTCACAACTAGCTGAGCCTTTAGGATCGACTGTGAGTCTCAGGGAACGCGTTTTTGCTCAGTGTGACACGGAGTCACACTGGGGTGGTGAAATGACGCCCCACCCTACAACATCGGACTCACCAATCCTCCTCACCCTTCCCCAGGGCTGGCATCATATGCAGGTTGAAAGCCCTTTGGAACTGTACTGAAATTTAAGATAAAAGGAAGAGAGATCCTATCAATGATTTGGCAGTCTACTTCTGTTGCGGTTGTTCAGATGGCATTACGACAAATCCCAGAAGCCCTTCTTGGTCGTAGATGCTATGCTCATCACTGTGGATATCAGAATGTTGGCCTCTTCAGACAAGCCTTTTGAGATCGAATATATTAAAAAAATGTATAAGTAGTAGAAGTAAAATTGTCTCGGCTAAAACTCAGCAGTAAGAGTTTGGTCATTAGTGCTCTCTAGTGGAACAAAAATTTTTAAGAAAGCTTGTTTCCGGAGACGTTGTGGTATTCAGCACAAACTGTGTCCAGGACTCCGAAGTTTTTACGGTGGTGCTGAGTGCAGGACCTTGGTATCAGAACAGGTTTCTGTTCACTGTGGACATGGTATGGCATTGTCTCATTTTGATTGCATGTGTTTTGGAGTGAGTAGTGTGTCACCCTGCGCCTCGGCTTAGGGCCTTGTGTCTGTGGCTCACATATGAGCACAGAGACCACCTGACCTCAGACTCAGCTCGTCTGGGTTCTCCTGTCTTTCCAGTCCGCAGTTACACGCCACTGTGATTCTAAGGTTATTCAGTTGTGGATCAATATGAATAATGAGTCCAAGACAATTAAATTGGTTTGCCAAAATTAATTTGAGTGTGAACTGAGAAAAAGTTCAAAATCCTCAGGAAAGTGAACATTGAGAAAGTTATCTGAAAGAAAACCCCAATGACATGCAAAAAAAAAAAACCAACAAGAAAAAAACCATATGATTCCCTCAGATTGATATCATTTATAGTATTTCAGAATTCAGCACATTGGAAAATCCAAATGATTGATATACAAACAAATATGTAAATGTGACTTTAAAAATGAAAGCAAAAGCTATGTAGGACACTTGTATTATTTGTTATTCTAACCAATTTGCATATTACAAAGCCAAGAACAGCCTCTTCTCCTTTCCTCTCTCCATCCACCTTTCTTTCCCTATCTCTCAGAATTCCTTAGATTTCACGACATCAATTCTCCTTCCATTTACTGACGCTTCCCTTCCATGCATCCGTGCTGCTAGGCAACCCCCTCTCTTTATCACTAAGTCTTTTCTGGTGGCTCAGGATCTTAGCTCTTTCTTTGGGTAAACAAGTGAGCACCCTGAAACAAAACTCGTAAAATATAAAGAGCAATGGTGTGTAGAGAATTTTAAAGACAAGACAGATATTTAACAGAAAGAAAACGTTGATGGAGAGAGCTTTCAGAAAACAATTGCCAGCACCAGACAGGGGAAGGCAGGGAAGAGCGAAGAGCTATCTCCAGTCTGGATGCAGTGGGATAAGGAGAGGGCTGTTTGAAGGAACTGCATACCATGGACAAAAAAAAAAAAATCACTTTAAAAAGCTGTTCTCCCTTCACACCAATGGACAGACCAGGCATCTTGGACTTTGGACCTCTAATGGACCCTAGTTTTCAACTACTCTCATATCAAAATACTTCTGTTGTTTGAAGAGCAATCTCTATCTAAAGACCAGGTTCACTATATAAATAACATGCTAGAATGGTTCATATGGCACCATGTTGCACAGTAACAGTGAGTTAGTCAACCCCTCTGGTTATATTTTATCAGCATAAACAATACCCAACTCAAAACCCCCTTTTTCTATTATTTCTATGATTTTTAGACCATGGAAATCAAACCTCCCTCATTTACAGTTTTACTATGAAAAATAACTTACAGTAGCATGAATCATATCAACGCTAAAGGCTATTTTAAAAGTGTCATACTTGGGGCTATTTCAGTAGGAGCTGAAGTCCTAGAGAGTTCTTATTGGTGGGAAATTTTTCTGTGTCTTATCGGGCTTACGCAGCCTTATTAAAATCTCTGCTGATGGGAAATGAATGCTGTTGCAGCATCTGGAAAGATTGGTTCCACGCTGTAAGCAGGAATAGGCAGGATCCTGCATTTCGCAGGGAGTTTCTAACCCAACACCTGTAACTATCAAATGTTACCTTGGACACCATATCCTAAACAAAATTATTTCCATCTTGTTCCGAAAAGGATTTGACAGGGTTTCGAGCGCCACAGTATAATGATTTATGGCAGTCAACTCCAGGTTTAACTCCTTCAGATTAATAAACTAGCGAATATTTATCCAGCATGGAGACTTGCAACCTGATACAGTGCTAAAAATTAGCACTCTTACATGCTAGAATGGTTCATACGGCACCATGTTGCACAGTAACAGTGAGTTAGTCAACCCCTCTGGTTATATTTTATCAGCATAAACAATACTCAACTCAAAACCCACTTTTTCTATTATTTCTATGATTTTTAGACCATGGAAATCAAACCTCCCTCATTTACAGTTTTACTATGAAAAATAACTTATAGTAGCATTATTACTTATAGTAGCATTACATTCTTAATTCAAAGTTATTCCTAGCACTGGCTCCCAGTGACCAGGAAAGCAAGAAACTCTAGTCTCAGAGTCAGAATAATGCCTTAACAAAACAAAACAAAAACCTACCAAGAGGGTGGAAAAAAAAAAACCCCTGATAATACTGTAGAACACAAAAATGTGATGAGATGCAAAACAGAAAGTTGCGCTAGAAGTGAATAAATGCTGCAACCAGAAACGGAGGATTTGAGGAAAAGACCTAACATAAATAACCACACAAGGTGATATTCTGACTATACTCTAAAGACAAAAAGACCTGGACACCATAATGTACTAGGTAAGTCTTGTCTCTTGGGGAATATGGGTTAATAATTATGCAACATACAAACACATGCAGGTACATATGTATTTATCCAGTACAAAACACACTACAAGAAGCACATGTTGAGTTTGTCAACTGATAATTATTTTCTTTTATAGCCACTGATTCTGACTCTTGTCTTGTATTAGATTGTTCTACCTGTACTGCGTTTCCTTCTTGCTGCATGGATTTCACTTGTTTTGGCTTGTTTGTCCACAGCCTAGCTGGCTGTCTGCAATGTCAACCTGTCTTGTTCCCATATTGTGAAGGATATAAGCACTCCTTTTATCCAGTTGACATAATTGATATTTATTGATTTTTATTGAGCTCTACGTTTTATAAGCACTCTTTTATAGAGAGACTGTGGAAGTTCAAAACACATTGTTTGGTTAAGAATACAATAACAAAACTCAGCTAAATTCAGTAAAATACATATCAACTATTAAAAGATATAATTGAATGATAGAAGCCACAGTTGTCTTTGTTCAAGCTACTAGTGAACTTTTTTGATGTTTCTGAGATTGCATATTTGCACTGGCATAATAATATGTAAGTTTGACTTAGGTGCAAACTTAGAATTGTGAAATAGTAGATATAAGGTACATGGACCAAATTTTGAGATCAAGTAAGCCATCGGATTACTAGTGTATTTGCAATCTTACTCTTGTCCAAACTCAGTGAAGTGGTAGAACTTGCTGATGCTTTTTCACTAATCAGCAATATTACAAGAACACACATATAGGACACTAACTTGCAGGATTGCACTAGAAATAAAACAAATGCAAAATTTCGAAGAAAATAACATCATATATGCTCCTGGAGGCTAACTTCCACATCAGTAAGAACTTAGTTTCTCTGGCCATGATTTCACAATTTCAGAAATTGGCATTTATGCTTACAGAAACGTGACACTCTTCTCAAGGACAGACAGTGCTCACCCTACTGATCAACACAACTTACTGAAGAACATAGAAAGAAGAAGGCATGCCTGAGTTTCAAATGTAACAGTAACAGAGACATTAACATCACTTTTTCCTCACGGTTGTGAACACTCAATTATGATTGATTTCATACTCACACCCAAATGCAGTGTTAATGGAGAAACACTGCCTCACTAAGTATTCCCTTGCTCAAATCCTTCTGCTGTCCTCTGGTCTGAGGAAAAGCAGGGGAATTGAGCAGTAATTAAATGCTAATGTTTTTGTGATCCTTGTAAATGTTACTGTAAAGGAACAATTCCCAGAGATCAGGGAGTACCTACGAAGAGAGATGCCTGATGAGAAATCTAGGCAGGAGATTGTCCGGGCAGACTGGTGATAAGGAATGGCAAGCAGATCCCTAAAGGTAAGAGGGAGGCAGCAGAAGGTGGAAGGCAAGGAAAGGGAAGTGGTAAGTATCCAGGGAGATGCTGAGTGGGTGGGCAATTCTGCTCACCAGGACTGAGGAAGCTATCCTGCCATTCAGCTCAAAGAGCCCTAAAATTGCAGCAGCACAGCTATAAAGTGGCTAGGAACAACATCATTACAGGCCTGAAGTGGCAGTAAGGGAGTGCACTAAGCACCAGGCAGACGAGAAGTAGGGACAGTCTGCCCTGACTTGTCTGTCTCTCTCGGAAACAGGCTCTTCTGCTTCTATGATGGGGAAGCATAAAGAGACAGAACCCTGGAACATGCAACATAGGAAGCTGATAAGCCACAGGCAGTGGAGCTAACTCAGGAAGGAAGCAGACTCAAGAGGCTGCCAAAAGGCTTCGTCAAACAGCGTTCCTGCATGGCTCAACGTGAAGGTAGCCAGAGAAAGCAAGCAAGTTGTCAGACGAGGGTCTAGAAAGAGAAATAGAGTCGTTAGGAGGAAAAAAATGAGGATATGTGGGAAAACAATATGTGGTCTGTAATATATTTAATAAATGCAGGTTACCAGAATAAATTAACCTGATTTGAAGGGGAACACACGCATGAATGCATAGATTCCACTCTCCATGAACTCTGACCATAAATAACATACAATGATTTGTTTCCAGCATTCGACTAATTATGCTTTTTATTATTTTCGTGAGTAAAAAAAAAAGCATATTTTTTATTGTAAGGGTAATCTGTGTTTAGTCAAAAAACTTTGAAAGCCACATGGACACTATTAGAAAAACCCAACCAGAGGTACCACATGCAGATGTAATGACTGTTTCCTCAAGTTTTTCACACATTTTTCTTTTCTGAATAGAAAACTTTCACTTTATAGAATTAACTTTTGTAGGAACATTCTATGGCTATTTTCTCCTACTATTAAAACAGCTTAAAAGCCAGGTGGATACAGTATGACAAGCAGAAAAGGGAACATGGATGGGTTAGGGCCTGAGGAAGAGGATGCAGGAATTGGACTCAAGTTACAGAAGAGGATATAAAAATAATCGCTTTCCTAGTTTTAAATCTGTCGTGGAATTTTCGCTTTTGGTGATGCTTTCGGTGACTGATATGTGCAAAAAAAAAAATTCAATAGTGAAAGAATATAATCCAGTGTGAAGCTCCACGGCTTCTGCTCCAACTAGCTACTCTGTGTAGAAGCTCATTGGGAAGTATAGCCTTGGGTCTGGGTTTTTAAATGACTTTATTTATTTATTTTAGAGCCTGGATGCAGGATCCACTCCCTCCTCTCCTCCCAGTCCCCCCTTGCCAGTCCCCTCTGTTCCCACCTCCCAATCTACTCCTGCTCCATTTAAGGGCCGGTCTCCCGTGAGTAACAACAAAACATGGCATATCAAATTGCAGTAAGGTTAAGCACTTCCACATGTAGAAAGTGACCCAGTACGAGGAGTATGGTCCCAAAAGCCAGTAAAAAAGGCAGGTCTAGTTATTGTTGTTGTTGTTGTTGTTATTATTTGCAACTTTTTGAAATAAAGCTTAAAGTTCTTAAAGTAATATTTCTATTGGATGTATGTATGATTTATTATTTAGTAAATAAACAAAAAATGATTTATTATGTAGCAAATAAAATTCCCTTTTAAAAATTTTTTCATAAAGTGGGACTTTTTCACTAATTTTTGCCTTGAGAAAAATTACTATTTTTAAATCATCATATACATAAAGCAATCTATGTATTTTAAACTGTTACTCTCTTTTGGAATACAAATTATTTTCCAAACCTAAATTATTGAATTAAAGGACAACACTCTATTTTTTTGTATAATTTTCACATGTGCTCACAGTAAGTGGATAAAAAGTAGAAGGACCTACAGGACTGAACTGAGATGATGGGACTTTGAGGTTTCTATGAGATGGAAGACATTGGCAGTCAAAGATGCTGGGGCTACTGAGGGTGGATGCCCCCTCGAAGCTGGTCATTGCTGTGGCTCCCCAGTTCTAGGCTGGGGTCAGTCAAGCACATGAAGACTGAAATGGTCTATACAAAAAAGCATAAAGGAAGGGTGGATATGGGAGCAGAGAAGTATATATCTTAATTAAGGGAGCCATTTTAGGGTTGGCAAGAGACTGGACTCTAGAGGGGTTCCCAGGTGTCCAGGGAGATGTCTCCAGCTAGTTCCTTGGGCAGCAGAGGAGAGGGAGCCTGAAATGGCCCGATCCTATAGCCATACTGATGAAGATCTTGCATATCACCATAGAACCTTCATCTGGCGATGGATAAAGATAGAGACAGAGCCCCACATTGGAGCACCAGACTGAGCTCCCAAGGTCCAAATGAGGAGCAGAAGGAGGGAGAACATGAGCAAGGAAGTCAGGACCGCAAGGGGTGCACCCACCCACTGAGATAGTGAGGCTGATCTAATGGGAGCTCACCAAGGCCAGCTGGACTGGGACTGAAAAAGCATGGGATAAAACCAGACTCCCTGAATATGGCGGACAGTGAGGGCTGCTGAGAAGCCAAGGACAATGGCACTGGGTTTTGATTCTACTGTATGTACTGGCTTTGGGGAGGCCTAGCCTGTTTGGATGCTGACCTTCCTAGACCTGGATGGAGGGGGGAGGACCTTGGACTTCCCACAGGGCAGAGAACCCTCACTGCTCTTCGGACTAGAGAGGGAGGGGGAGGGGAGAGGGAGGAGAGGGAGAGAAATGGGAGGCAGGGAGGAGGCAGAAATTTTTAATAAAATAATAATAATAATATAATAATAATAATAATAATAATAATAATAATAATAATAATAATAATAATAATAAAAGAATTCAAACAAACCAGAAGGCAAACTCCAACAAAGAAATAGCATGCCTCGGGGAACAGTTGAGGACAGCACAAAAGAGGGCAAGAGGAGCACAGGCAGGCAGGATAATAGCAGGCCCCAGCCCTCAGGGAGGAGGAAGGAAGACATGTCTCTAAACAGTAAAGGACACAAGCCTACCTCCAGACCCAGTGGGATGATCCCAAGAAAGGAAGTACAAAGCGCAGAAGGCAGACATAGAGACAGTGCTAAAAGCTCATGAAGCTGGAAACTGGCCCTTGCTCCCCACCTCCGTATGTCTCCTCCTGATCTCCTTTCCTCTCAGCAATCTGGTGCCTGCTCTAGATTTCTCATGTTGGCAAAGCAACCATTCAGTTTCTCTGGCTCTGTCCTCTTTCTCGCCATCCCACAGCGAGCGGATGGATTCATTTCTGCCTCTGCTGGCTGCTGAAATGATTCTAGGAACTGACCCTGTAGTCTTGGCTAGAAGGCCTGCTTCGTGGGACATGTCAGTCGCCAGCCCTTAGGACCGACACAGAAAACATGGGACCGTGGCCCATCTTCCTCAACTAATGGGCCGATTTTAAGAAAGTGATCTTGACTTCAGTTACTGTACAAAATGACACAGATTGATTTCTTCTGCAAAGTTTAGCTTCTTGGGTATTTTCAAAGGAGAACTGAATGAAAATTTGGGGGAAAACCACCAAGAAACCTAATTCCCAACCCATATCTAGAAGTGTGTCACCTTAAATGTTAGCCAAAGAAAACACTCAGAATTCTGTCTCTCTTGAAACAGATCTTTAGTGAAAATAATAGTTCAATCTTTGATTAATGAGGTTTCAAGGTTTTTGTTATCTTCCCTTGTTTTATCTTTTTAAACTTCAAGAAGTATCATGCTCTCAATCACGGTTTATGAGTTGTGCCATTTTGATGTCAACAGATCCTTTCTAGGAAGTATAACACTATCCAATGTAAAGTTTGGTGTATAGATTTATTTCAGTTTGTGTGTGTAGGGGCACACACACACACACACACACACACACACACGCTTGTTTTTGGTTCTGTTTTTAGATACAGGGCTTTAGTCTATTTGTTACTTTCTTTAGTGAGAATGGGAATCATGGAGTGGATGCTTCCATTCAGTCCACATTGTTTCCCTGTAGAACCACAGAGTTCTGTAGCCTTCCCCTCACTCACAGATGCTGTGGTGGTAGATTTACTACCCATCATCTGGAGCTGCCATGGAAGTCATTTACTCCATTTCAGTGGATGCCATTTTAAATTTAAATAAATCTACTACGAACTGCTTATGTGTGGGGAAACAAACCAGAGAAGAATATTTCTGTGAAAATTAAGTTGAATGCTTTGAAAAGTCCTGATAAAGTTGGGTCAGAAGTTGTGTTTGCATTCTATGTAGAAGAAAAGGATCCAATAGGATGGAGACTGCATTTTGCCCTCTGAGGGCTTTAAAATTTATCTGTGCCTTAACGAGTTCACAGCTGGAAATGTTAAAGGATGAACTGTAAGTATGATCTAAAGAAAACAACTGCATCAAGGCTGAACTCTAAAATCAGGTGAGCTGCCCTGCCTATTCCAGCAACAGTGGCAGGGCCATATGTTCTCATCTACAGACTCTGAAAATCTATATTCAGTGCCGACTTAGGTGACTAAGACCTTGCTTTACCACTGTAGTAACATTATGAATTTTAGATTTTAGAACAAAGGACAATAGTGGCAAAACAAAACAGAACAACAAACGAAAAACAAAAAGCCTTTTATCATAGCACATTCATTAGCTTACACAAAACCCAACTTCTCTTCTTTCCAAAACCAAATTTCTCAAAAGAATATGTTGACTCCTTTATTCACTAAACTACTGGAGCCCAGTGTTGTGCAGAAGGCTCTGGACCATGCCAGGAACGGAGATGGAGAGGCCCCATCACTCCCAGTTTCCCTGGTTGACTTCACTGAACACGGAGGCTACTTCCTGCTTTAGCCTGTTTCCAGTTTGCTTGCTACTGGATCTTCCTGTGTTTGTTCTGTCTTTCTCTTGCGGGCCTGCTTTTCATGTACTCACTTCATGCAGAATTTGTGAATGAAACTCTTACATCTTTTCTTTAATTTCCTGATTATAAAAGCAAAACATAAAACTATAAATTAGACCTTGTCATGAAAGCAACTTCAAAGTAAAAATCATGTAAAAATATTCCACCTAGTGGTTACCACTCACATCTGACTGATACTTCTGCTGTTACATGCTTAATATATCAAATAGAAATGAAAAGATACCCCTGTTCAGTTTTGACATACCCAATTACTTTCTGCATAGGCCTTATAAACATAGTTTATACAGACCAATGTTATTAGTGAACATGTCTTTGTTTTTGGAGTCAAATCCTATTATCTGAATTTATGCTGGTTTATGTAAGTGATCTGCCTTTCCTGTTGCTTAATGTTATTTTGCTTTTATGTTTAAGTTTTTATTTTAAACTCAAATAAGAATTTCACTTTTTAATACCCTTTCATGCACTGTCCAGGACATTGTATGTGCTGGGCAAGTGTTCTAATACTGAGCTACCTTTCAGTCTCCTGACCATTTAAAGTAGAGGTAAAATAGGTGGTTTCCCAAGACCATACATGTTGAAGGATGTATTCCCAGTTTCCTCACAAATACATGGCTTGGTCTAGAATTCTTAGGTCATACCTTTGTCTTATGAGAACTTCATAATTTAGCTTATATTTCAGAGTTTACTTTCATGAAGCAAAAGTATGGAGTTATGCTTTAGCTTTTATAGGTATTGTTTCTTCTCTCTCCATCCATGAACTAACAACTTTATTGGCCTATGTCTAAAACTGACTGTCCAAACTTAACTTTGTTAGAGCCAATTCATCCAGGGCCAGCAATATAAAGGAAGCAGGCATTGGCATCTTCTTCTAAAGCCATAAAGCTGGATTTTCTTGGTGTAAAACGGGCTGACTCTCACGTAATAGTAAATGTGTAGATGCTGATAAGCAGTCTTCAGACTCATGAAGCAATATAAATTTAGAAAGACTTTGGCAAAAATACTAAGATACATTATTCAATTCTGTTTCAAGACTTAAAAATGTACCCACTTTATGATTCCAAATTATGGTGTATTTGTACATAATAATGATTTATAAGCACACCCATGCACCCTAGTTAATTTGAGTCTCGTCACAAGTGTGTGTGGGGGGATTCTAGGCTGCTGTACATTTTTCTATATAAGGAGCAAGAGCCCCAAAGCAACTCAGTGACTCTCCCAAATTTAACCACTAATTGAGTTTTGATGCCAGATATGATTTGCTGTACCTATTATGTTGAAATTTTTATGTAATTTATATAATTAAGAGCCTGAGAACAGACAAGAAATTCATGTGAGCCAAGGTAAGACAGGATTTGAGCCCAGTGTGTACTGAGAATCATTCTGCCCACCTTAATCCCAGCGTCTTGGATTTATCATATAGCCATCCTCCCCACCTTGTTTCTGCACAATATCCACTTTAAAAATAAACATTCTGGCAAAAATCACAACTTGCTTTTCTTTGTAGGGGGACACTTGAGCATTAATTAATAAACATGAAAGAAAACAAGAACTAGTGTGAGAAATGTCCACCAGCTAAAGAAAAATGGAAATGGTGTTCACTGCAAAGAACAGGACAACACCCTTTATTTCATAATTATCCAGTATTACCTCTACATGTAGGCATGATCACCTAGTGAATGGGCTATCGTTCATATCTATTGAGTTGTTACCTAAAATTGAGTAGGCCTGCTATTATTTAAATGTATTTTATATCTGATAACCCTTGTAAGTATCTAAAATATAAATTCTGAAAGATTTTTGTGTTAAATCATTTATAGCAATGTAAAAGTTGGGGCATTTTTCTATACATAGCACACAATGTTTTTCACTTTCAAATTACCAAAACAGGATAGCACGTTACAGTGCAACAAGTGTGTTAGGTTCTGTGGCACATTCAAATTAACATGCCTGCTGTTTGATTACTGTCTAGTGCCCATCTTGATTAAGTATGCCCATAGTAAAAAGGTTTCCTACATGTATGTAGGGTTTGCATTTCCTTTTGGTGGTTTCTTAATCCCCATTTTCTACCAAACGGTGCTCAAAGAGACAGTTGACAGCTTCACAGCTTAGGGGTTGCATCACCAACACTTGAGATGGTGACTTCTGAATACCATCCTGTGTCCCCCTGCTCTGGAGGATAGCACTATGTTCCAAGAGTGTTTGCTATACAGAAATTATTGAATATTTGGCTCGAAATAAAAATCTAACATTAGCACCTCTACAGTGCAAAATAGGATGCAGAACTGTCTCCCACAGTCCTTTGCAGGAAGTTTATCACTGTATTAAGAGATAATCTCTAACTATATAAAATCAATGGCAGCTGTGGCTCCAAAAGCCAGCCAACATCCAAGCACTGAGTGGGTAGGTGTTCTTAGGCTCTGACTCCAGTGTCTTCTGAGGATGGAAGAGGCAGTTATTTTTGAGAATATAGCTCCTGGTAGGCTAAGCGCACACCAGTGGATAGCCCCACACCCAGAACTAAATGACGAACAGAGATTGGATTGGATGGGTCGTTAAAATCAATCAAACAAAACAAATACAAAGGACTTGAAGATGGAGACTAGGGAGGTAGACCCAGGAGGAGTTGACAAGAGGAGCCAGGGATGAATATAAAATCGTGAAGGAATTAATAAAAATGCTTAGTTAAAAAGAATATCCGCTAAGGAGAGGCTATTTTTAAAAATCAGTAGTATATATGTATGTTCATTTTATGAATTTTTTTCTTTTTCCTACAGTTTTACAACTAGTGGCTCTCTTTTCACTACCGGAAACCTGTTTCAATTGTCAAAAACTCAAAGTAAATAGGTATGTTACACCGTGATCAGTTTAGGGAACTCTTAGAACAAACATGTGACTCTGTGTTCATAGTGTAACCATTAATGTTCCTGAAGAATAATCAACAAACACATTTTCAACCACCTTTCTCTATCAAAACATGAAACAAATTTGAGATTCATACATGCTTGTCATTATATAAAAATGAACACAAATTATTTTATGCTACTCATAAAAACTCTCAGGTAATTTGTTAAAATTAAAATTCATACATAATGAAATTCTTGATACTGGTAAATCACACACATGAAAAATAAGGCACTTAGGTTGTCAAAAAATAGATATCCTCCATTAGTACTTACCCTGTACAGTCACATTTGGGCACACATGATATAATATACATAGAATATAATATATACAGGATTTACAAATGAGATACAGAGTATATAGATTATGTCAATATGAATCTTTTAGTATTTTCATAGCTTCTCCTCTTTTGGTGATGTATACAATTATCTAGCTTAACTTAAAACTCTTAACTAAAACCTCTTGTTTTTCAATCTTGTTTTAAACATAACTTTGGTACTTTTCAGTGGAAACAACCAACAACAAAGAGGGAGGTGGGGGAATTCTAGACACTAAAAAGACTGGACAAGACTTCTTCAAGGAAACAGATCTGTCCCCTGCTCAACGATGATTCAAACATTCATTATCACTCAAGTAACTGCCAAGCAGTTGCAATCCCTCTAATTGCAAGTACCTAAATGTAGCTTATTGCCTTCCTCGCGCATCTCCCGACTTCTCCGGGTCATTTCATTCGCACCTCTCCTTCCAGCCATCTGGGATCTCTAGCCCTGCGAGCCTTAATGCTGAACACCTGGCCTGACTGTGGCTGCGGCTCTTTCACCTGCCAGCCCTTTGTTCCTCCCCAAGATTGAATGAGCACTACAAGTCCTGTCAAGCACGCACACCCTGCAGCTTTGCCTGCGCTCTGTCTCGCGCGCTAGTCCTTAAGTCTGCTAAATCCTTTCATTATTTTGCCTCACCCATCAAGCCGCTCCATCTACTTTGTGATCTCTAGAAGCTAAAAATCCACATAAGAGTTATCCGCACGTGACACCTCTAGAAGACCGGCGCGGAGGGAGGAGAAAAACAACTGAAAATAAATCACGGAGAACGACCCTGCTCTTGTTGGAAAATAGCTGTAAATTACCTGGTGGTAGCTCAAATTTGAAAATTCTGGGTAGGCTGTTTGAAAATATATGTCATCGGCAGGAGAGTGGGGTTAAGTAGCTATTCTACAAATTAAATACCCCTCACCCCCATACTGGATTTTCCACTCTTTGCCTGTCCCCCCTGCCAGGATCTGTGTCCCAGCTCTTGTGCTCCTCCTACACACAAACCTCCTTTTACATTTCCAAAAATAATCTCTGATCTGACATTCCCAGAGATATTGAGTCTATACCTCAACTCCCATCTGTTTCCTACTCTCAATTTCTATAGACTGTACCACTAAGAATATGCTTACTTGGCTTGACACTCACTCTTCTTAATTATTCACAAGTCTTTCCAAACTTTAGCCTTTTTCGAGCTGCTTCTTTCAGTCAATACAGACGATTTTCCCAGTTTAACTCAGATTCAATGACATATCTCCGGCCAGGGCTTCTGTCGAAAGCATGTTACCGCAGTATTTAATGAGACAAACCTGGCAGTGTTGTTGCCATTCCTGTTGCCTAGGAAAGGGACAATGGAAACAAATAACAAAAATTCCTGTTGATTTTTCTGATTATACAGCAACAACAAAGAAGAAAACAAACCAGATGTCAAGATATTTGTGTGTGTGTGTGTGTGTGTGTGTGTGTGTGTGTGTGTGTTTAGAATATTTCAGCAGAGTGAAGTCCTGTACTTCCAGGGCCATAGAGGGCAGAGGCAGGGGCATTGTTAGTTTTAAGATTCCTGGTTGCATATTAAACTGCTATAAAAACCCAAAATAACTCAAAAAATAAATGAGAGAGAAAGAGAGAGAGAGAGAGAGAGAGAGAGAGAGAGCATACCAACACAAAGCTCTGAAGTATCCAGCATTAAGAAAGAGATTAGGAATGTGTCAATACACTTTATTGAAATCATGAGAATGAAGGTTTTATCATCAGCAGTCTTTGAATTATTAGAGAAAGCTAGGCTTTCACCAATTCATCTCCAATAAAATGATTCCAGAAGTATTTTTGCAGTTACCTATAGAAAAGGAAAGAACACCAAATCAGCCACGTGATGGTGGAGAGAGTTTTAAAGACCGGTTCATCCCCCTTCCTGTTCTGTTGTCCTGTCGACACATTCCTGCGTGCTTACCCCATTGCAGGATTCATTGTCTGCCTGAGATATAAGTAATTTTAACCAGTAAGCAATGGAATATAATTAAGAAATTTATAACCCAACCAATAAGAGAACTTGGATAGCACATGTATTCTTAATCACAAAAGAGTGAAGAGAGAAATTGCAATCCTAGAATTAAGAGATCAAGAGAAAATTTTGAAGCATAACCTGTTCTCTGGTAACCATGAGGTTAGGGCTATTAGTGGCCAAGAGGTTTATAATTCAAAGGAAAATTTACTGGGGCTGGTGTGACAGCACAGCCTGGTTTATAAACGTCTGGTATATGGAGTAAACTTAGCTAGCTTGCGATTTCAGCTAAGGAAGTGAACTTTCACAATGCCATATGGAAAAGTAGAAGTAGAAGGATCCTTGGTTTAAAAGACAAACATTGGAAGGGGGAAAAAAACACCAAGCATAGGATGTTCTGTCGCTCCATAGCTGTGGAAAAGCCCAGAAAGTCAGGGTACAGGAATCTAAACAAAGGGCAAAGGAGACAGATATAAACAGACTCTAGATCACTCCAGGGGATTTAAACTAGGAAAGAGAAAAAAGTATAGTTCTGGGACGCATGTGAAGATATTTTCATAGTGATTGGGAACCTCTGCAAAAAAGACTTCAGTGACTTCTCTCAAGATTCCTTTCGTTTTCTTTGTTCTGGTAGACATTTTTGCCAGTGTTTTGAATGAGAATATAAATGAGATCTTGTATCTGCAGTAAGAAAAAAACGGACAATGGGAATGGTACGACTAGCTAGTTTGTCAATTTGCATTTCTTTAACTGGTTCAATGGCATTTTTTTCCTGCTACTGATCATGGCTACACCAGTTCTATTGGCTTTCTATTGCTGTGATGAAACACCATTAACAAAAGCAATTTGGGGAACAAGAGGTTTATTTCAGTTTGCATGTCTTGATCACACTCTATCATAAAGAGAAATCAAGGACGGAACTCAAGTTAGCAACCTGGAGGCAAGATCCGAGAGTGACCGTGGAGGAACCCTGCTTACTGGTTTCTTCTGCCTGGCTTGTTCAGTTTGCTTTTTTATATACTTTAGGGATACCTGCCTAGGGATGGCACTGCTAACAATGGGCTGGGCCCTTCCACATCAATCATCAATCAAATGCTCCGCAGACTTGCCTACAGGCCAAATCTGATGGTATCACTTCTCAGTTGGGGTCCCCTCTTCTTAGATGACTCCAGCTTGTGTCAAGTTGACAGAAAACTAACCAGCTCAATAGTTCCTTCTTTTCCTTCTCAAACAAATATCCTTAGCAATTTTTTATATCATGACTTTTTCACCAACAATATTCACACCTTGGAGCTCTCAAAATGCCTGATACCTTCACTATCCACCTGACCTACACTTGACAATCTTAAACCTGTGAGGAAGTTGTAAAGTCTAAAGACTTAATTCACTGGTCTTTATGCCTTCATCTTATACAAACGCACCCTCGGTGTTTCTTACTCACCATTTTTGTGTTCTCCTCTGATCCCTTGAAAGCGTGGATTCTACTTTGTTCTATTTGAGTTAAAGTTCTCTGCTCTCTCTCTCAGGAAAAACCTCACAATTCATACTTCTGTAACAGTCTTATGTCTCTAAATCCTAGACCAAACATCTCTTGAAGGTTCTAGATGGCATTCATCAAAACTAACAAGAACTATGATGTCTTTCTACCTAACCCATTATTCTCTGGAAGGTGTGGGTTCATCAGTGGACCCAGCAACCACACAGCCATAACAGGGCACAAATTCCTTTTCAGCTTTCTGCTCTATGTTGAGTGCTATGTGTGGAATTTGACAACTGTAATCAAGCAGCTCTAGAACACAGAAGAACAAGGGTGGAGTTGGTTTAAGGAATCTTATGCCCTGATAAAGTTTTCATTACAAAATCTTTTCAAGGACACCTAGAAAGTATATGGCAAGTTTTGAGTGTTTTCATCTTTTTACTGAACTATTCCAGTTTTCTGCATCCTCCTTACTTTAAGCACAGCAAAGGTTTACAGACTTTACCATTTCCCACTGTACCATTCTTGTTCTATGGAGAGAAAATGTGTGTCTCTCAGGGATGTTTTTCTGCGTTAAAAAGCTACTGATTATTTCTTTGTACAAAATGACAGCTTTAGCCTTTCAAGAAAAGTGGCAGATATTAATTTAAAACCTAATACAAAATGTCACATTAAATTCTTCTTGACACTTGGATGGTGTAAGCATGTATGTATTGTTTTCATTATAACATGGGGAGACCAATAGGGTTCATCCACAGCTCTACAGAACAGTCCTTCCCTTTCTTGTTCACACGGCCTTTCTAACTTCGTTTTCTACACGTCAAGCATGCATGAACACCACTGCATCTATATTTAGAATTTTTTTTAAAAAATGGTTCTCAACTTGGCTTTGATAATATCTTAATTCTGAGCTGCACTTTCAAAGTTCCTCCTATTCCTCCACTGAGGCTTATGAGCACGGCAATGCTGCTCACAATTCACTTTATGTCAGAACAAATGTTGATTCTGACCCTGCACAAAGAGTGGGCAGTTAGAAAGCCAATCAAAGCAATAGATATGGTACAAGAAACAGGATACTAGGGTAAGTAGAACCTGTTCACTTTGTTCCATTTATGAATGATGCAGAGAAAAGAGTTCTCTTGTTTATCATTTTGTACCATGAGCTCAAAAGCACAGGTAGAAGATGACTAAAGATAAATTAATTTCTTGATTGTAAATAAACAGCAATCATTATTTCCAGTGTTTTAACCTTTTTTTGCATATAGGTATTACACCAAAGTTCTTTTACCAGGTTTCTCATTTTGATTCATTTAACATTTTACTGTGTAACAACCCTACCCATAAGCCTTCTCCATCACCAAAAAGTCTCAGTGATTTAACAGAGAGACTTTTTTTTTTATTATTTCTTTCTGTCTGTCAGCTGGCCTAAGCTATAACAGGTGTGGTTTCTGTAACAGGTTGTCACTTTTAATCCTTTTTCTCTTCTGCATGAGCACACTTAACCTTTTCCTTTTCCTTTAAGATACATGCCAAGGCCCTTGTCAGATGTGGCTGCCTTATCTTGAACTTACAGACTCCAGAACCATGGACTAAATTAGACTTTTTCCTTACAAATTTTCCAGTTTCAGGGATTTTGTTGCAGCAACAGAAGGTGGACTAGGGTACATAGGAAGGAAAGATGGACTTCCCATTTTGTTAGAGCAAACTGCAAAGATACATTCTAAGGTGATATATCATGGCTACTATCATGGGAAGCAACTTGTCTAAAACACTGTATTTTCAAGTAACTATTTTATGTTTAAAACAGACTCAATTCAAACAGTTTAGTCAATTTAGACAGGATGGATAGGCTATTGTTTAGGTCTTCATTATTTTAGGAAAACCTAAAGTCTAGGAATGGGATGACAGGTAGGGATCAGAATGATGAGAAAGTATTCATGTTTTGAACTCTCTGTCCCTATCTTGTGAGATTATTCAAAGGCCGTGAAGACTTTGGGAAGTGGAGTTTGACTGGTACAAGACGACCACTAGAGTCAGGCCTTTGAAGGTTATACCTGCCCTGTCTCCAGCCTGCTTTCCCTTCTTCCTGCCCGTTGTCATGTGGACTGCCTCTTGTTCCTCTGGTCAGCACAGCCCCAGTGGGTTTCCACCATGCATTCCTTGCCATACTGGACTAAAACTTTTCAAACCACAGCCTACTACAGTTTGGGAAAAAGGCCTCCCATGGTTTTTTCTTACATCGTGGAATACATATTCATGGAAACGAGAAAAGTTACTAATTCAAGAAGATTCCTTTGTTCACATCAGGGACCAAGGGCTAGCAGGACTCAAATACTACCAGCACAGAGTGGAGGAACTTACCTACTTGAGGCTCCCCACGTGGGTTGGCTTCCATAGCATATGGTAACCGCAGGGTAATCAGACTCCTCAGGCGGTAGCTATAAGCTCAGAACTCCAAGACAAAGCTGCATTGTGTCTCATGACAGCCTTGGAAGCCATACGGCATTCATTTCTCCCTACTTAATTAAGGCAAACACAAGTCTACCCAGATTCAAGGAGAAAGCATTCTTTGCTTGAAAACAGAATGCTGAAGTCACGTTGTCAGCAATATATTGTTGCAGCTGTCTTAGAACAATGAAATGTTACAAAATCTGATACGACCTGGCATTTCTGCCCTCATCCGCTCACATTCTCCACACATGAGAAATACACTCCCCTTCCTCTCAAACCTCTATTATGGCATCAGCTTGAAGTCCAATGACTCATTACCTAAATCAGGTCCAGGTGTGGCTCAGTCTGATTCTTGGTGTTCTGCTCCTCCCCTTTAATCTCATGATGAGTGAGCTAAAGAGCTTCTTTGTCAGGCTGCTGTGGGAATGATGGCTTCGAGAGTTTTGGCAGCACTAATTTTTGACAGAAGAGATTTTGGGGGTATGACTGATTTCCTCAGAAAGGATTTCATCTGTTTCAAAGGGTCTCTGAAGTATCAGTGTTGATTTCTCTGACATCTTAGCAGGCTAGGCATAGTGGTATATAACTGATCTCAGCTGCTTTGGAGGTTGAGCTAGTGAGTAGGAGGCAAGCCTTGGTACATAGCAAAACTCAATGCCAGCGGGAAAGGATAAGGTATTAACAAGGGTTACACTGAAAGCCCCTTGGTTTTATCTTTATGCTATTAGTTGAAAGAGTTATAAGCCCACTCTGTTTCATAGGAGAAACTGCTGCAACCAACCTATAGAAAACACATCCCTTGGGCTGGAGAGATGGCTCAGCGATTAAGAGCACTGACTGCTCTTCCAGAAGACATGGGTTCAATTCCCAGCACCCACATGGCAGCTCACAACTGTCTGAAAGTGCAGTTCCACGAGAACTGACACCTTCACACCAATGCACATAAAATAAAGTTAAATAAATCATTAAAAAAATTTAAAAGAAAGTGAAAGAAAAAAAAACCACATTCCACCACGAGAGTAATGCTAATAAGCCCTTAGCTATATAAGATGTCAATGGTCAATGTAAATGATTCACCACACCTCCCGACAAAGTTATTCATTTGCTTCTTAGCCAAATATTTACAGAGGATTGTCTCTTTTCCAGATCCAGTTCTAGACACTAGATGCAAAGTGGTGGGCCACATATAATCATTCTGTCTTCACCATACTTTACAACCTCAGTGGGAAGAGAGACAAACGCTAAGCAGAGAGCATAGTAAATCGATGTTATGTGCCGAGGGGAGGGGGAGTAGAGTTAGAGAGGAAATTTAAGTGGCAGGTTACAAGTTTGAGTAGCCTAACTAGGGAGGGCTCCTTGAGATGTTCTGAGCGAAGATCTAAATCCAATTAAGGGAAAGAATACCTGTGGGCATTGATACGTGAAGCTTATCCAGTGAGAAATGTGGAAAAAAATTTTAAAAAAAGGATTCTGAAACTCCCGAGGCTTATCCTAATAAACAAGTTGTCCTTATGCTGAAATCATTGGGTTCAAAGTAACTTATATAAATAGTATTTAGAAACCCATACCCATTTGATATCAAAGCTGTTAGAAGTTCTTCTTGAGGTAATTAAAGGCACACTTTCTCCCTTTTAAATTGGTCTTTTCTTTGGAATATTTCAGTCAGCCTTGTGGGCAATCCATAAATTGTGCGAACTCTGGTCCCAGGCATCCATCCATCTACCCTTGCTGGGCAAATGACTGTCCTTCCCTCTGGCCTACAGATGGCTGCCCCAAGGTTTGTTTCCTAAAGTCTCCTCTCCATGAAACAGTCTCAAGTCACTCCACCAAGACTGACCTTTAGAAATGCTCTTGTCCTTACTTCATTTCACCGGTGTTGTTTCCCTCCGATTATAGACCCCTTTTAAGAGCAAGATGTCTACACTGCAAAGGTGTGCATTGGTTGCACTACTGAATCTGTGGACTGATAAAGGTAGCATTATACTTTTGGAAGGAAAGAACAGATTTAAATCAAGCATGAGCTTATGCTTTACCCAACATCACGTGTTACCTTAAGCATTTATTATGAAAAAATATGATTCATTTGCCAGAATTATGTTACAGGCAGGATGAAGGGCTATTCCACTATTAGGTGCAGTCTTTTTAGGATGTAGTTGTCTCATGCTGGACCACTGTCCCCATCGTTGGTTAGTACTGCCCACCGAGCACCACATCAAACAGAACAACTAAGCAGCCATGCAGGGACCTCTACCTCATTCTAATAGTTTCTGTAGCCAAAATTCCCATGTCGGTCTCATTCTTTTTACCTTGAATGTTTTTAGACTTCCAAATAGCTAGCGTTCTTATGACATTTTAAAAAATGGTGAAAGGGACAGCTCCTTTTTAATTGTAGGGATTACTGTTATCTTCCAGTTAGGTGGTGCTGAGTCCCCTGCTAATGATGCCCAAGCATATATACCCTAAACAAAAACAAGAGTGAAGGTGAACATTTCTACTTGCAACATTTTTTTTGATAATTAACAGTTTGCAATAGAGCTTCCAAGTATCATTTGACTTTTATAGTGATTATCAATACAATTATAAATCATCTATTAAATGTTGTGTTTCAGTCATGGTATAAAAGGCAACCATTGTTTTTGTGCAAGTTTATATATATTTTTTTCTTCATGTTTTTACACTAGCTCAAAGTTCTTGTGTAAAACTATTTATGCTAATAATTTCGAGAGAAATCCAAAGGCAATTCGAGGCAAACAAGAGATAATCAAGGAGTATCCCCAGTACATGACTGAAGAGAATGTTTTTCTAGAGACTTCCCTGTGGAATTCTGATCTAAAAAAAAAAAAAAAAAAAAAAAAAAAAAAGGTTTCCAGGAATCAGTCCTACCAACCACAGTATTCTAAAAATGTATTGCTGCTTACTCCTCCCTAAACAGGTGACACCTGGCATGTAGGAGACACACAGACACATTTTTTTTAAGTTTTTATTGTTTTTAAGTGTGTGTGTGTGTGTGTGTGTGTGTATGCAGATGAGTGCCTATGCCTACAGAGGCAAGCATTAGATCTGCTTGGAGCTGAAGTTGCGAGCCTTCTGCTGTGGAACTTCAAGAAACAAGCTCGTAATCACTGAGCCGTCTCTCCAGCTCCACACATGAATTTCTAAGACTATAAAAAGAAATGTAGAATGGTATGAGAAGTAGCAAAAAAGAAACAATGCAAGTTCATGAAGATGGGAGATGTCCACCCTGAAACTGCCCAGAGCTCGAGGGAATCTGCCACATGCTGTGTAGTCTATAGCAAAGATTTTCTGAAAGGATGGATTTATGGAGAGGAGAATAAGTTAACTGATGACATTCAAAACTACAATTATGAAAATTAGGCAAACTTCAAATCTTCACTTCGTCCCATGGAATAAAGACGTTTGCTTTCATTGCTTGGTAACAAACTATAAATATTCCTCTTGCTCAACTGTTTTGTTATTTTCTTTATTTTTTATTTTCTTTATTTATTTAGTTTTGTTGTCTCTTAATGATGACAGACCACTAGAGGTAGTTTCTATGTCTGACATAAGATGCTTCAATTAATTATATCTTAATTTTTAATATTTGAAAGATTTATTTTATTTTTAAATATGTATATGTTTGTGTAAGTCTAAGTCCAGGTGTATGCAGGTGCAGTGGGAGTCTAGAAGACAGTGTCAGGTCTTGCAGACTTGTTGGTGTTAGTTTATTTCATGCTTTGTTAATTGGTTAAATATTCAAAACAATACCTCCAAGAGCAAATGTTATACTGTTTCGATACCCCATTATACACATAGAAAATCTAGGCTCTACATAGATAAGTAGCATGGCTGACAACATGGGTGGGCATAACAGAGCTTGTTCCAACTCCCATTTTTGTGGCTGTCATCTGTAATTCTAGAAAGCTCGTCTCTTAAGCAAACTTCACTAAGAAAATCTTCAACTTGATGAGAGGCACTAATTTAGCTCCTTAGAGCTACGCTGATCGCCGGTACTGCAGGGCTGGACACAGGGTCAGAGTAGGTAACACCGCCAAGCATGAAACAAGACAAAGATAAATAGCGTGTGTCAGTGTGCTCAAAAGTCAGCCATAGGCAAGAGCAAAGATAACAGAGCGGAGGAAACAAAGAGTGTGGGGCTATTTGCAGGGCTGGGGAATGAGAGCAATGTGAAATTCTTGGACAGTATCCAGAATTCAGGAAATGTATAGCAACAGAAAGGGTCAGAACAATAGCAAGCAGGAGAGCAGAGTACATTATCGTGTCCGTCAACCTTAATCACTGAAGCAGATCCCTCCTCCTCGGGGGATTTTTTTTTTTTTTTTTTTTTTTTTTTTTTTTTACCACTGTATGTATGAGGAACAACACTGCATTGCAGGTCTACACACAGCATGAAGACGCTGAATTGGCTGCCCTGAGTCAAGAGGGCAGGGGAGCACTACCAGCTGCTGTGGAGCGGTTCCTGACACCTTAGCATGCCTTCTGAGAGCTCAGAGCTTTCACCATCTCTCTGTTCTCCTTTGCAAGGGGAATCCTTTGCAAGGGGAAATTGGTTCTGCAGCATCTGTCACAGCTCCCCAGCTGGAGGAGTGCAATCGTTGATTGCTGGAGTCTACCACGGATGACAGGCTCTTTCTTTTCTTCCCTATCAGGGAAACATGACTTGTAATGACCATATGATTCGTATGTAGGGTGTTGATTCATATGTAGGGTTCTTCTCTGTGTCTTTCTCTGTCTCATCTTATGTATCAATGCACTGATGGCACAGACCTACTTTTGAAATGTCACATCGCCAGGATACGCAAGGCACTGTACTGTGTTTACACTGTGCTGACTAGAAGAGCTGAAAAGATGAGCAGGACACGATCTTGCCTTTGAGGAGCTCACAGTCTGCACAGCCCGGTAATCATGGATAGCAGACACAGAATACTTAAAATGGAGGAGTGCTATTATATTTATTAACTCATTTAACTCTCACAACCATGCAACAAAGTTGTATTCTTACCCATGATTTAAAGAGGAGAAACGGGTATAAATAGGAACTGAATAAATCATTCAATATACAACGTATGAGTAAAAATCCTAGAGTTAAAAAGAAAGCACTCTGACTCCATAGCCTGATTCCCAAAGGCAGTGATGTACTGACATATCATGAACCCAAAAGTTACTTGTTAACGGAGGTTTCTGGCCTGCCTGGTCCTACAGCCATTTAGTCCCAAATAAACATACAGAGGTCTACATTAATTATAAACGAATTGGCCTAGTATCTCAGGCTTTTCTTATCAACTAATTCTTACCTCTTAAAATTAGCCCATTATTTTTGTCTGTGTTAGCCAAGTGGCTTGGCACCTTTATCATAAGGCAGTCACATCTTGCTTGCTCTGTGTCTAGATTCTTCTGTGTCGACTGCAAACTGACTCTTTCCTTTTCTTAGAATTCTCCTGTTCTCGTTGCCCCACCTCTACTTCCTGCCTGGCTACTGGGCCAATCAGCATTTTATTAAAATACAATTGACAGGGTGCAGACCATTGTCCCACAGCAGTTACTGATCACAATTATAAGGACAATGCTCAGGACATACATATGAGGTAGGACAATCCTATAAAAGGGTAAATGAGTGAGGCTCTGTCAACTCTCACAGCACTCTGGCTACACTTTTCAGCTTATCTACCTCTAATGTTATTCACAGAAGGAACAAGGTCTACTTCCAGGCATTAGTAGATAGAAAAAAAAAACTGTACATAAAGGCTACAGTTCATGTTTCTTATCCAGGGTGAGCATAGGAGACATTTAAGCAAAGATGGTCATAAATCTTCTGTCTGACACTCTGAAATTGCTACAGGAAGATGTAGAGGAAGTATTTCAAGGCATTGATGTAGAGAGGGGGGTTTTATTTAGGTCAACAGAACAGAAGCAACACAAGTAAATGTAGAAAACAGGAATCTAGCAAAAATAAAAGGCATCTGTACAGCAAAATCAACAATCAATAGGATCAACAGAAAACTTCTAGACTAGAAGAACATGCTGGTGAATGGCATGACCAGGGATGATATCGAGAATATGAGGAACTAAAAAAAAATGATGAGCAACTCAATAAAATTAAGAAGGATTCTAAACAATTAAACAGGCATATCTCAAAAGGATTCACAAAAGTGGCCAACAAACACATGAAAAAAGCCTCCAAATTCCATAATCATCAGAGTAATGTAAATCAAAATTATAATGAGGTATCATCTCACTTGAATTGGATTGGTTACTATGAGAAAAAAGTAGTAATAAATTCTGGCAAGAAAGAAAGAAAATAGGTCCTAGATACTGTTGGTATCCATGTGAATTGTTACAACTATAAAGAAAGAAAGCATGGAGAGTCTTCAAAAAAGCAAAATAGAACTCCCATATGATCCTCCCTCGTTCCCTCCCTCCCTTTCCCGTCTCTCCCTCTGTACTCAACCCAGTTCCCCCTTTCTAATTTGAGGTAGAGTCTCACTGTATTGCCAAGGAAGATCTGGAAATCACTATGTAGCCCATGTTTTATAAGAACTAATAATTCTTCTGCTCTGCCTGCCCTTCCCCTTGCTATCCACTAATTCCTTGATTTAGGAAGTGAAATCTTTATAGAAAAGACAATGCTTGCACTCCCTTGTTTACACTGTGCACAATAGTCAAATATGTAATAATTTCCACTTCTTGTCAGTGATTTGCAAAGTGTGGTATATTTCCACAGGGGAAGAGTAGTCTGTCAGAAAGATGGAATCCTATCATTTGCAGCAACCCAGGTGGGACTGCAGGGCCACTGTTGCTTTAAGAGAAATGCCCAACAAAAAAGACAAATAGCACAGATTCTCGCTCAGCTGGGGAAACTTGAAGATGGAGTGGAAGGGTGTTTATTAGAAGAGAGGAAAGAACTTTTTTTTTAAAGTAAGAGTTTTTAAAGACTAGAAACAATGCTGGGGGAAGAAGACAAGGGCCTGGCTAGAAAATGGGTGGAGCACACGATGAACGCATGCACAGATGGGAAATATCAAGATAAACCTGATCGGTGTTTTTAAATAATTTATATGTATTTTTAAAAACGACAAAATAAGAATTATTTGAAATAATAAAAACAATATTTTGAAGTTTGACAGAGTAACTGGCATTTGAATTGTATCCAGAATAACCACCAAATACCTTCCAGATAGAAGGAGAAACAGAATGTGTGTAACATGTTTGGAAAGTAAAATACCCTGGGTTTCTTTTTTTTTTCTTTTTTGAGTCAATCCATGGTTTGTGTGTGCATTCACTGGAAGAGAATAGCCAGAGAAAACATGATAAATGTTGGAAAAAATAGATTATAAAATCCTTGCAGAACATTAAACACTTAAGTAGTTCTCCATACTCATGTTATCGTTTTTGATGTTTGCCTTTGCTTCCTTCCAAACAGATTAAAGCACAAAAATACTTGTGCCATAACACAGTAAATAGTGTTCTACAGCTGTACAGGTGCTCTGTGTACCCTGTAGTGTGTGTGACCTCCCTCTGTCTACAACTCAGAAGCAAAGCTGGTGGAAGGTGTCTCACATACATCCT
Organism: Arvicola amphibius; assembly: GCF_903992535.2. Classification (NCBI taxonomy): domain Eukaryota; kingdom Metazoa; phylum Chordata; class Mammalia; order Rodentia; family Cricetidae; genus Arvicola; species Arvicola amphibius. Next base: position 41,338,655 of record NC_052060.1, on the reverse strand, counting down.
TGAGTGGCTTGTGGGAACTCCTGCCTGTACTGATGTCCCTATTTCTGGCCCAGACTCTAATATCCAAAAAAGGTCTTGACATAAATTTGTGTAAGACATGTTTTCATACTGTTAAAATCTAATCCTCCTGTGATAATAACAGCATCCATACGAAATCATACTTATAACTGTTTATGACAAGATTTTTATTCTATGACTATGCAACTTATCAGTTTAAACTGTGCCTCTGCTTCCCAGAATTAAAAGTACAACAGTAAGTAAAATAAATGCTTTGCCAATAAATTCTTTTCTGGGAGTGGCACTAAGCATGTCTCAGTTTTGAAGGCTCAATAAACAAAAACCTTATGCCATTGTTTCCTCTTGTCTTTCACCAGAAAGATAACTCGTACCTCAGTGACTCTGTACTCTTGGCCCTAATCTGATGAGAAAGCCCCATCTCCCTGTGTTGACAAATGTATTGTCATGATTCTTTCAGGATTATTGATTGACTATTCAGCAATTATTGATGTTGTATTGATTCTTATTTCATCACTTCTGTGTATTCACATGGCTTGGGACATATGAAATTATTACATACAAATAATTACATGCAACTGCTTACTTAGCATCCTATCAGAAATACTGTAGTTGTGACTTTAATGAAAAGTACAAAATTATCTTAATTTGATTAAGCTATCAATGGCAGCTATCATTCCTAACATTATTTATGACTTGCTTTCCTCTTATATTGAATAAAGGTTGAAGATTATCATCTAAGCCCAACGCGTTAGCCTGTTTTTTTTTAAAGTCATTCTTTTTCTTAGATGTATATCATCAAAATAATTTATCTGCCTTGTTGCTATGTGTGCTAACTTATTACTCTCCAATTTGGCACCATCTGCAAATTTCATTAACATATTGTTTACTCTCATTTCTAGGTGATTAATGTGAATATTAAACATAACTATAGCTAGCACTAATCCCTGTTAGGCTTGGTTGGATGGTTCTTCAAAATAAAATAAGATTTTTTATCATTACTTCTAATTTGTATTTCTATCAATTTTCTTTGCTGATGGCTTAAGAAAGTTGCATGCAACTTAATTTTATTTTTTAAGTATCTGTCTCAGATTACTAAAATCAAATATGTTCTGTCTGCTGCATTTCTCAATTCATTCATGGATTCTTTTTTCAATTGTGAACAATCCCATTGATGTATAAAATTAATTGATAAACCCAAGTTGTCTTTGAAATATGACATAGTCATCCTGGTGTCAAGGGGTATAGAGATTTGTATAGGCTTTATAATATTACGGGTCTTCTTAATGTCCACCAAGAATCTCCATTTGGCTTTCATTTGCAAAGCAACTAAAGCATCTTTGTTATTTTTAAAAATAACATGGAATTCACTTGGCTTTCCATTATTTCACTTGCTCTTTAATTTTAATAGTTGCTTGAAGTTGTAGGAGGCTGCTTGTCTGTTCCTAGCTGCCAAGATTCAAAATAACAACACAGAAACTTTATTAATTAAATCACTGCTTGGTCCATTAGCTCTAGTTTCTTATTGGCTAATTCTTACATCTCAATTTAACCCACTTTGGTTAATCTGTGTATCACCACGTGGCTGTGACTTACCCACAAGGTTCTGTCCCATGCTTGTCTCTCGTGGGGCTACAAGGCTCTCTGACACTGACTTCTTTCTCCCAGCATTCAGTTTAGTTTTCCCTGCCTAATTCTGCTCTACCCTATCACAGGCCCCAAACAGCTTCTTTATTAACCAATGGTATTCACACTATACAGAGGGAAATCCCACATCAGAAGTGTGATTTTATTTTCTGGTTTGTGTATAGGAAAATAAATAGGTATTTGTTACTTATAATTATTTTGTTTTGTTTAAAGCAAATAGGTAATTAATAAATGTTTTCCCTTAGCTCTCTTTTCTAGTTAGGGACAGTTAAAACACCATGGCCAAAAGGAACTTCTTCTTAATTCTTATGTTATAATCCATCATCAGCGTAAACTTTAGGCAGGAATTTAGAGGCAGAAACTAAGAGTGATATTAACTGACTTGCTCCCCATGACTTGCCCAACCTATTTCTTCTACCACCTGTCCAAGGGTGGTACCACCCACAGTGGTCTCAGTCCTCTGATATTAATTATGAATAATGAAAATGCCCCCAAAGACAGGCAATCGGATGAGGTATTTATCTTCTTCCTAGATGTGTTTCAAATTAACCAAACAAAAAAAGGAAGTTCTTCTGCAATGTAGAAATTAAAATAATGTAACCACTGAAAGAATCTAAATAATTGTTTAAATGAGAATATCTTTTCCATCATCATCAAGATATGATGTGGGATTCCCCTCTGTATGCTGTGAATACCATTGGTTAATAAAGAAACTGGTTTGGCTTGATAGGGTAGATAGGCAGGGAAAACTAAACTGAATGCTGGGAGAAAGGAGGTAGAATCATAAAGAAGCATTGTAGCCCGATGGAACTTTACCCAGTAAGCCATAGCAACGTGGTGATACACAGATTAATAAATTAATAGAAATACATATGTAAAAGTTAGCCAATAAGAAGCTAGAGTTAATGGGCCAATCAGTGATTTAATTAATAAAGTTTCTGTGTAATTATTTTAGGGCTGAGCAGATGGGGATAAACAAGTGGGCTCTTCCAACAAAGATATTCTCAATACAATAATTGAGTCACATGATTTTGAAATTTTTATTATGTTGCAAATATATTTTATTTAACGGAAACCTCTTAGTTCTTAAGAAGTTCTTCTTATTACCAAAGAGATAGTTTGACATGCAGCAAATTTCCCACATCCCATTCTCCCTCTACAGATGATTTAGGCTGATGAATCACAGCCCAACACCAGCTATGTGAGTAAATCCATAGTTGTCAGAGGGAGAAACATGTCATGAGAAAGAACACCATGTAAGAAGCTTACCTAAGGGAACAGAGCAGACAGGAAGAACTACCATTGAGTTATCACTGAGATGTCAGAGCAAAAAGTCTCCATCATGAAGCTCATCTCTAGGCTGACTCACCATCTCCAGGCTGACTCATTTGCATATCTACAAATATTTTCTCTTTCTCTATAGCCATCCATAATACAAAGGTCAAAGAATTCTTGAGTAGTTATTAAGCATACACTCTGCAAACTTAAGAAAAAAATACATTTGCTTAGGTTCTGTCATTATTTCAATTAAAATTAAACTTTTCAATTAAAAAATTAATTATTTCTTTCTTATTTTTATTATTTGCATGTATATGTATGAGCATTGTGTGGAGGGCAGTGGCAACTTCTGAGAGTTGGCTCTTTCCTTCTGCCTTGGGGTGAGGAGGCAGAACTACTGAAGCGTCGGTCCTCAGGTTTGTGTGGTGAACGCTTTTATCTTCTAGGTCACCCGGACACTTTCAATCTTACTGTGTATACCATAAACCACAGAAGTCTAATAAGGACATGTTTGTAACTATCCCAATGTTACAGAAGTATGGTAAATCACATCCAAGCAGTGGCCTTTGCTCTTAACCATAGCTGTTACTGCTTCTCAATAAAATGAGGAATAATGAGCGCAGAGGACATTCGCAAACATAATCAAGACAGAACATCACTGGAGTTGGAGGGACAGTGGGGGATGGATATGACCAAGACATACTGTACATGGATGAAAAGTTCAAAAAAAAGATAGACAAAGACAGGGGAGAATCAAAAGATGACAATTTTCAGGGAAATGGGAGGTCAATGTTTCACAAAATATAAAACAGTCACCAATGTGATTGGCATCAAGAGAATTAAATGTGAGAGTGTTAAAATTCAGTATTTATATGAATTGAATTTTACTGCTAGGCTTTGAATAGATAGGAACTCTGGCATGCGGGTAGTTATTGAAGAAACACATAAGAAAGGAAGAAATGTAAATGTAAAACATAAACCATTTCTGATACAACTACAGCGATCACTATTTCATCAATATTAAAGTCTCAATATGGAATCATTTTAAACCTGTGTCTTCACTATGTGTTCTGAAAAATGTTCTATCAAAAATACCTATCTATCTATCTATCTATCTATCTATCTATCTATCTATCTATCTATCATGTATCTATCTATCTATCTATCTATCTATCTATCTATCTATCTATCTATCTATCTATCTATCATGTATCTATCTATCTATCATCTATCTATCTATCTATCTATCTATTGTCTACCTATTATCTAACAACTCTATCTACCCATCTATCATTTGTCTATGTTATAAACCTAATATCTATCTACTACCTATCAATCATTTATCATCTATATATTCTTTCATTTATTTATTAAGTGCCTATCCACCTTTTATCTACCTATTTATCTATCATCTATTTATGTATTATAAACATATTATACATCTCTTATCTACCTATCATCTACCTATCATTTGTCTATCATCTATCTCTATCTATTTATATACCTATCATCTATAAATCTATGTGATATGTATATAGATTATGGAAGAAATCTACCAGTAAGTCCTGATATGAGATCCAAAATTTTCTTTACACAGTATTCCAGTTAAAATTTGCTTTCATAGAAGTATGCTTGGCTTTTTTAGGGGAGTATCATAATGAATTTGTTGCTGCACATAGAGTCAAAGAGTTTTGTTGTGCAACCATGTCATGGCATCTAAACAATAAGACAGGTGGTAATCAAGCATTAAGGTAATCAGAAAACACAGACAAGTGTAGAAAGAAGGAATAAAAACAACACTATGTGAGGTAGAATGAACAAAATAACATAATATCTGAAGCTTATCAGTGCTGGAATTCTCACTGTCTTTGTCAACTATTCGACCTTGGAAAGTTCCTTAACCTGTGTGAAAAACAGGCTTTTTCTTAATAAACTGAACATCCTTATACTGGTTTTGAAATGCTGTTGTTGTAATTTACCATATAATTCAGAGGCTGACATACAATGGGAGTTCAGTTATCAATGAGCATACATGTGACTGAGTTTTTTATTTTGCCCTGACATATTTCCTGAGATGATTTGTTGGAATGACATGTAAAACATTCAGATCAAAAGCAAAGGCAAACTACACATATTTATCAATCTTGGAACATTGAGATTAAAAAGTGAAATAATGACCTCTCTTTAACAAAACAGAAGGGAATACCCTTTTGCTTACAAGGTCAAACTAACATACTTAACAAATAGTATATAAAATATAAATAATTGAATCATAAATACAACAATCATAGATACAGACATGTTTGTTTTTATGTGCTGCTCCCTCCCCCCCCCCGCCCCGCCTTGGCTCTGATGTCCACCACAGAAAGATCTACTCATGCAGCGTCATTTCCTAGGCCCTTGAGTCAGCTGTTTACTTTAGACTGTATCTCACGGCAGACCCTAGTCAGAGGCCAAGGGCAAGAGATAAGTAGACACAAGGCAGAGAAAGGATAAGGTTTCTGAATTATTTCCAGAAACCATAGCTGTTCTTTCTCTATTTGACTGCATTCTCGAGAATAGTCACATCTTTTAAAGTTTCTAGAACCTGAGGCTCCCCAAATACTTTTCTGGTTTAAGTACAAAATTTCCACAGCAGCTCATATATTCAATGGCTAATCTCAAACTGATGGTGCACAATTTTACCAAGTTCTAAACTAGGAAGTGACCAGCTTTTGACATTCTTTTCCAGGAAAAGTCTAGGAAACCTAACACTTAGTGGTTTGGAGCAGTCAAATATTCAGATCTGGAGTCAATTGCTAGCTAATATTGAGAATGAACTATTTATTACCAAGCTCCTGAATTTATAGGTATAATATTTGAAGAAATATTTTAAAGCTATGGCTATGGTGTCACTCACCAAAGTCATGCCAAAATACAAGAAAAGTAGCTAATTTAATTTATCTAACTTGAATACAGTGCAAATATTACAAAATTCCATCTTTACTATGATAATTCATAGTGACATGATCAAGTGTCATCCTGTGTTTGTTCTGAAAGCTGAGGCTTAGACCCCATGAATGTCCTCAAGGTCACGTAGATTTGATGAGATCTCAAGGAAGTTAATAGCAGATTTGCTGGGCACCCATAAATCTTTTTGGCATATGGAATACATAAAATGCCTGTGATAAAATAATTTATGCTAGTGAAAACAAAACAGAGCTATAAAGCAATGGAATATAATCTCGGATGGTGAGCATAGTTTGACTTCCCACTGTCTACAGTTATATAGTAGTTAGTCTGCTAGTTTTCTTTCTTGGTCATACAACAAGACCACTTTTGTTGTTTACCCAATACATGTGTTCAGGAAAGCTAAACATTTTAACAAATGGCTGGGTTCCATGATGAAGGAAAGCTAATGAGAATCATCTTTGAGCCGGGCAGTAGTGGCACATGCCTTTAATCTCAGCACTTGGGAGGCAGAAGCAGGTGGATCTCTGTAAACTCGAGGCCACCCTGGTCTACAAGAGCTAGTTCCAGGACAGGCTCCAAAGCCACAGAGAAACCCTGTCTTGCAAAACCAAAAAAAGAATCATCTTTGACCTTTGACTTGAAGGAGACAAAATATTTATAATTATTTTAAAATGTGTGACAATAACTGACATTTAAGTTGTTGTCTATGAACAACAAAAACTCCAGAAAATAGAAGACTATATATTTGCAAATAAAAACCTATTTTAGCACCTTTTATAACCTCGTATTTCCTTCAAAAATATTCAGTAATTCTATCAGAAGTAATCACACAGTGAATTTAGTGACACCAATCTATGCACATTTCTGTATATGAAGCATACTTCCAAATGTTCTACACACATTGCCTTGCTTCATACAATGAATGCTCCCCTGTGATGGTTGAATAAGAATGGCCCCCGTAGGCTCACATATTTGAATCTGAATGCTTAGTAGGCAGGGACTGGCACTACTTTAGAAGGTTTAGGAGGCACACTATGTTGGAGTAGGTGTGGCCTTTTTTGAGGAAGTGTGTCACTGGAGGTGGGGTTTGGGGTTTTCAGAAGCCCAACCCAGATCCAGTGTCTCTTGCTTTTCTTGCTGCCTGTGGATCTGGATGGAGAACTCTCAGGTATTTCTCAAACACCATGTCTGTCTGCATGCCACCATTCTCCCTGCAATGATGAGAAGGCACTAAACCTCAGAAACTGTAAGCAAGTTCCAGTTAAAGACTTTCCTTTATGAGAGTGGTTATGGTCATGGAGTTTCTTCACAGCAATGCAACATGGACTAAGACACCCCCTGAGAAACAATAATTCCACCCCCGGTTTTGAGAGGAGCAATCTGAGGAAAGGAAAGCCCGAATAACTCACATCGTAAGCTGAGATTTAGAGGTAGTGCTCATAATTGGTAGCACCTGCCTGTTGCGTGAGTTCTAATTGGTCGTGTTAGTAAATACCTGGAGCCAGATATCAGGGCAAATAGTGAAAGATCAGAGAGAGAAAGTAGCAAGTCACAGTCAACTCTTATCTTGCTAATTCCTCAGCTAAAAAGGGGTTGAGTTCCTGTCTTCTCCGGCTTTATATTCCTCTCTCTGTCCAGCCATATCACTTCCTGTCTGTCTGTACAGACCTCCAGACCTCTCTGGTTAACTAGTGGTTAGCTAGTCTCTGGTCTTCAGGCAGGTCTTATTTGTTAGAATACAGAGAAATTATCACCACACATGCCTATAATCCCAGTTACTCCAGAGCTAAGACTGGAAGACAATGGTAAATCTGAGGGTATTGACATGGCAAGAGACCCTTTGTCAAATTCAAAAGATCTAGCACTGCAGCATCCCCATCTTAGAACAGTGCATACCATGCCAAGCCCGTGTAGCTGTTTCCAAGCTGTGTAAGTTGACAGGCAGCAGCAGCAGCGTCAAAATCAGGATAGAACTGTTCAGAAAGGCAGACCCATAGCCCAACCCAATCCTAGTAAGCCAGATCTCTGGGAGATTTTTATAACAGTCAACTTTCTAGATGACTCTCATACACACTTAAATGTAAGGAGCACCTAATTAAGGTGTGAGCTATATGATGATTATAAGATCTTTGTGGCATCAAACCTCCTACTCTTGCCACTGAATGATGCTGTGACCTGGGCTAGTTGTGAATGTCTTAAAAAGGAATTAAAGATAAATGCTGTTTCTTTTCCAACTACATACACAAGTGTCTTGGGTACTTTTTCATTGCTGTGATAAGACGCCATAACCAAGGCCACCTAGAAAGTGTATTTTTGGAGCTTACAGTTCTAGAAGTTTTTAGTCCATGATCATAGTAGGGATCATGACATCAAGGAGGCAGGCAAGACCCTTGTGGAGCAGGAGCTGAGAGCTTACATCTTGATAAACAAGCAAGAGATAGAGAAAGATAACTGGGAATAGTGTGGAGCTTTGAAACCTAAGACCACCTCCAGTGACACACATCCTCCAACAAGGAGGATAAGTTTTCATGTTGTTATTTAAGGGCTGGTGGTCCTGACAAGTAAGTACAACTATAAGTTATTAGCTGTAAAGTAAAAGATAATCATGCTGCATCTATAGACCCAGAGAGACTAAGTAACAAGGAGTGCACGGGTACACAAGGATCTCCCTAGGAATGGGGAATAGAATAGATTTTGTGGGTAGACTGGAGGTGGGTGGGGTTGGGTTGGAAACAGGAGGGTGAAGTGGGGGGAGGGAGAAAATAATAGGAGAAACAACTGGAACTGGGGAGCTTTCGAGGGCAAGGTGGAAACCTACTGCAATGGAAACCCCATGGAATCTGAGAGTAACTAGCAAAGACCCCATATAATGAGCCTGAACGGGCCGTCTTCTGTAACCAGGCAAGGCCTCAAGTGGAGGGATTGGCACACTAACTCAGCCACAAAACATCTGACCTACAGTTTATGCTGCTTTCAGGGTGTTTTGGGACTGGAGCAGAGCTCAGTCGTCATCAGAAAGACCAGAGAGATTTGATGCTGCAGCTGATGGGAGCAGATACAGAATCCCACAGTCGAATATCAGGCAGAGCTCAAAGAGGTAGGATGGGAGGAATCAATGGTGTTAGAATACCAAGAGAACATGGCCCACAGAATCAACTGACTGGGATTCATGGGGACTCACAAAGATAAGGGGAGCCTGTAAGGGTCTGACCTAGATCCTTTGCATATATGTTATGGCAGAATCTCTTGGTGTTCTTGAGGGACTCCTAACAACTGGACTAAGGGAAGTCTCAGACTCTTTAACCTACTTGCAGGACCCTTTTCCTCTTACTGGACTGTCTTGTCCAGCTTTAATGTGATGGTATGTTTCTGGTCTTATTATAGCATATGATGCCATGTTTGGTTTATGTCCCTGGAGACATATTTTTTTTTCTGAGGGGAGATTGAGGTGCTGTGGACCTGGGGGAGAGGGTAGGTAGGTTGAGAGTCTGAGAGGAACAGGGAGGGGAAACTGTGGTCAGGATGTAATATATGAGAGAAGAATAAAATTATTAGTTTGGATTTTAACTTAGTTTAGGCTTTTTTTCTACATAGCTCATTATTCTTTATTAACTTAAATTAACTCATTTCTATTCATCTATGTACTTCCTGGAGGCTCATTTATCTCATCTACTTACTGTCTATCCTGCTTTTCTGCTTCCTCCATGTCTTTATTTGGGAGCTGGTTGGCAGCCCAAAGAGGAAGACTGCTACAATGAACTGGAGTCATAGACAGTCATGAACTGCCATGTGGGTGCTGGGAATTAAGCCTGGGACCTCTGAAAGAGCAGCCAGTGCCCCTAACTACTGAAGCAGCTCTGTCTCATAATTTAGGATCTTATTACTACACAATATAAGATACTTGGCAGGAGGGCTGAGCAATAGTCATGGAAATGGAAAGGAAGGAAAAATTTAATGCAGTATTCAGAATATCAAAATTGATAGGAATATGGGGGGGTCAGAGGGAGACAGAGAGAGAAGCATCTGTCTGTCTGTCTGAGTATGAGTGTATGTCTTGGAAGCCAGAAGCAGGTGTTGGGTCTCCTGGAACTGGTGTAATGGTCTTGAACTGCTTCCTGTAGGTGCTGGGAACCACCTCAAGTCTTAAGTAAGGGCAGTAAGTGCTCTTATCCATGGAATCATATCTTTATTCTTCTTCTCCCTTTTAATTTTTGTGGTATCTTTGACTATTTTTTATTTAAAAATATTATCTTTTTTTTTTCATTTAACCAATCCCAGTTCCCACTCCCTCCCCTCCTCCCAGTATTGCTTAGGGTCTTAGCTGGGATCATCCTTGTGGATTCCTAGAAATTGCTCCCTCCATCAATCTATCTCTTTCCTTGCTCTCCGTCTCTGTCCGTCCCCCATGTTGACTTTCCCATTCACTCAAGTTCTCTTCCCCTCCTCTGCTCTCCTCCTCCCCCCCTTCTGCCCTCCTTTCTACCCCCACACCATGCTCCCAATTTTCTCAGATCTTGCTATTTACCCTTCCCAGGAGAAATTTATATGTTTCTCTTTATTCATAAAGAGAAGCATAAGAAATTCTGTTTATTCCCAGGGACAGTGGTCATTATCTGAACTCAAGATGACAGTGCATTAGCTACAAGCATTTCTGTATTTCTAAAGTAAACAATTTGATTTTACCTTATTTTATCCTTTCTGTAAGAAAGGAAAGTGTTAAATGCTGTCAATCAAACTATGGACTTTATGCTGATATTTCCGTGAATTTACATTTCAGGAAGCACCCCTGGGAGGTTTCAACTTCTTCTCTTGAAAAGTTAGAGGTGCCCATTTCAGTGGTGTGCCTCCAGCCTCATGCCCTGCCATGGTTGCTATGGCTTCCATCCAGGAATAGGCTTCTATGATAACACACATTTGAGTTTTTCCAGTGCTGGCTGAGAATGGGTCTCTAAGGAATCTGGCTGAATTATTAATAATGAATAACTTAAACATACGATCCCAAGTCAATGAATATTCCTGATGGCTTAATATCTAGTGCTTTCTAAACTTACAAATATTTCTAAGGTGACATTGCTAAATATCTATGTAAGATATACATCTATGATTTATATGAAATTTGTCCCTAAAGATAAAAAATACATGGTATCACAACTAAAAATATTAGCTATCTATAAAACTTGGTATCTGTTATATAATTTTATATCTAAATTTAAAATCAAATGTGCTTGAGTTTTATGAAATGGGCACCAATAGTAGAATTTTATGTATGGATGACAAGTTGAGATGGGAAGTATCTTACTAGTAGTTGGTTACACCATGAGAGTACACATGTTGATGCTGAGCCACTACAGAACGTAAGAAAAGTATCTTCTCTATACACTATTTCTTATTGATTGGAGGGTCACCAATGTTAAAGACTGTAAGTGTCTGAAAATGAATTGTTAACAAGACAATAGTTGCATTAAATGTGAAACTTAAGGTTAGATTTTTAATTAAAAAAAGATTTCCTTACAATGTTGATAGCTTCAGAGACTAGGATTAATATTACAAAATCTGTAAGACTGCTAAATATTATAAAATATAACATAATTTTTCCTCTGGCTTGTTTTAATCATGATTCTAGATTTCTCATATTAACTTATAGTTTTTTATTTATTATTTGGCCATTTGTTTAGAAGCTATTTACCGAGTGTCTTTGTTACAGAATATTCCTTTATACTAGGTGAAGATATGTTACTGTGATAGGTTTAATAAAGAGCTGAATGGCCAACAGCTAGGAAGAAGAGGTTAGGTGGAACTTCTTAGCAGAGAGAAAGGAGAATCTAGATGCAGGGGAGATGCCAGAGGACACAAGAGGAAATAGAAGGTATAAGATGAAGGAGAAGTAAAAAGCCACAAAGTTAAATGCAAATTAATATAAATGGGTTAAGTTATAAGAGCTAGTGGGACAAGCTTAAGCCATAGGCAGTGCTTTTTTTTTTTTTTTTTTTTTTTTTTTGTTTTTTCGAGACAGAGTTTCTCTGTGGCTTTGGAGCCTGTCCTGGAACTAGCTCTTGTAGACTAGGCTGGCCTCGAACTCACAGAGATCCGTCTGCCTCTGCCTCCCGAGTGCTGGGATTAAAGGCGTGCGCCACCACCGCCCGGCTAGGCAGTGCTTTTATAATTAATAATAAGTCTCCATGTTTTATTGTGAGCTGATTGCCCAGAGGAAAGTCTGACTAAATATGGTGCCCAGTGTGGGAACTCGAATATCTAAACATAGTGCCTGAGAAAGCTAAGAAAATTTCTAGACAAGAAGTTCGATATGACTTTCTAGTCCTGCAGTTCTTCAGTTGGGCTGGCGCTAAGTGTACAGAGGTGCAGTTACCAGTCACTGCCTGCAATCTGGAATCAGCTGCCAGCATCATGAACCGGCACCATACAATAAGATGAACTCTACAGAATCTGACACAGCAGACTAAGATTTGTCTCATGTGGTCAAAGGGGCTGAAGGTGCTGAGTAAAGATGGATTTAGACAGAAAAATACAACATCTTAAAGGTTGTAGCAGGTTTAAAAAATGTTTTTATTATAGTTTTATTATGTTAGAGTTAAAAACCTTTCCTTTTTATTATACAAAGGGGCTAATGTTGTAGAATATTTCTTTGCATGGTGTGAAGACCTATCATTGTGTTTGGTTTAATAACGAGCTGAAGAAAAAATATCTAAGCAGGAAGAGGTTAGGCAGAATTTCTGGGTACAGAAAAGTCTTGGGGGAAAAGAAAGACAGGATGGACAGCTGGATGCAGAGAAAGCAGGACATGCAGAAGGAGAGAAGTACATATAACACTGAGAGGATTTAGGTGAGAACATCTGTAAATTTAATATTTAGTGTCTCCCTTTCTACAAAACTGATATGTCCATTTCTACGTATAGCTTTTGTAAATTCATCTTTAGATTATTTGTTATGATAGCTGCATATATGAGTGCCCTGTGAGTTAAGTGTTGGCCACCAACTCTGAAAGGATTATTTATCTCTTTCATATTATTACAAAAAATATATTCAAAATTATGGGAAAAATTTGAAGACTTATTTTCTCAGTATATCAAGGACTTTGATTTGCAATCAGCTACTAATAATTACTCTAATCTTCTGTGTTGCTAACTCCTTCAGTTCGGTTTTATGAAATAGTCATGAATAGATTGTGTAGCTATCAAGTCCTACAAGGCTGTTTTATGTCATTTTTCATGCCTTCATTTTTATCACCTGTCAATGTGCATGTAAACATCAACCTGAATACCCACACCACACACTTTACAAATGCTGTTTAATATGCTCTTCCTTGCCATAATGCATTCTGAGAATTTTCCTAGGTCTATGTTAAGGATTAACAAAACCTAAAATACTAACTTCCAGTAATGACTTTTTTTCACTAATCATTCTGCTAGTACATAAATCTGATACAAAATTTGCCCATCAAACATAAATACAAATTTATAAATACGAAGACATAACATTGCAAATTTCAGAGTAATTACAAATGAAACCAATCTCCCAATTTCATAATGAAAGCATTTTTAATTATCTTCACCAGATTTCTTAGTATTTTTCTCCATCTGCTTAAGTGCACCTTGTTTCTTGAAATTTCATTTTTTTTGTACAATCTATTGAGTGGCCACTCCAAAGAAGAAAAATATAGGTCTTTGTGTTAACTCCAGATGTCCTTATGTGTATGCATGCACACGCACGCGCACACACACACACACACACACACACACACACACACACACACACACACATGTTTTCTTTCATTCTAACTTCCCACCAGACATGTAACAACTTCAGTGAAGTTAGCAATGTTCACATTAAGTCAATGCAAAGATCATCACAGTTTAGTTGTGTAATTGTGCTGGTCTACAATGTTTTTAATTTCCTTCTTACTGCTCCTGTATTAAGGAGTCCTGGTTTTTCAGGCTCCATATTTGCCTCCTTATTGCATTCTTGGGTAAAGATAATTTCTAGTAATGCCCTGAAAAGGGATAAGTAAAATGCAAATTTCTAAAGATTTTGCATCCCTAATACTGTCCTTATTACACATTATTTGATTAGCCTGTAACTGGCTCATCAGAATTCTGTGTATTGTCTCAGAATGATTCACCTCAGAGCTTCATTTATCCTGTGCTTTTGCTTTGTTTTAGTTTGGTATAGTTTGTATTTTCTAAGATGGTATAACCCTTGTAACCTGTGCTGACCTGAGAACTCACTGTTATCCTTCTACCTCATCTCAATTGCTAGGATTATAGGCCTCAGCTTTAGAATCCACCATTTCCTTACTTTTCAAGTTCAACTTTGGGAAATCTTGAGGTTTGGGTCTCTAGGCTTATTTTATATTCTTTGCAAAGCTTTGGGATGGAATTTTGGGGATCAATGATGGGCTGAGCTTTTATAACAGTCCCATTCAGCCTTAATTTCTCTCTTTAAATTATGGGAAGTGTTTATAAATAAATTGTTCAACCATTTTCTCTTTTTTCTATTCTCTCTCTTAAGTCTACATTTTAAAGATAATAATCTTTCATAGAGCTCTCCTAATTTCATTACATTTCTGTTTACTGTATCTTTCCTTTCTTTGGGAGAAACTGTCTACATTTTATTATTTAATCTCTTAGAGAAATGCTTTGTCCCTGCCATTATTTTCCCACAGCATTATTGTGTTCAACTTTCTTTTTATCCCCAATTCTTATTTAAAAGATGGAGCAGTTTCATCATTTATAGGAGGATCTAACTTATAAAATTGTTTTTTAAGGTTTTTTTTTTCCTGAATTTGTTTTTCTTTAAAGTTACTTTATTGGACGTTTATTTGGTTGTTCATGTGCAATTTGGAGAACCAGGATGTTGCTTGATTGCTTTGTGTGTGGACTTGTGTACTGGTTCTATATAAAAAAAAAAAAATCATCAGATGAATTGAGTTAGGAAAGGACCTGCACTGTATAGTTCCTCTGGGACACTTTCTACTCAAAAGAACTCCCTGTTCAGTGATCTAGGAGATACAGGCCTAGATACCAAGATTCTAAGACTCAAATGGGAAGGAGGGTCTGAAATTCTCACACAATTATTCAAAGATTTTTTCACACAAAGCTATTATTTTCATTGTGACATTCTCTACCTTCATCTCCATGTTTCTTTGTTACAGATTCACCAGCAATTAAGCCGCTAGATTACAACCATTTTTGGGGGGTTGTGATGTAGCCTAGATTCTTGAAATTAGGCTATAAAATGGGTCTCAACTCTCAGGGCAAGGACAATATAGAACAATGGATCAACATAGGAACACAGTGTCTCCAAGAAGAATTGTAATTGACTTGATTGACCAGGGGAGGAGATACTGTCCCGAGACAGCTCAACACCACTAGTTCTTAAAGCAGCATGCAAGTTGGTTTATCAACAGCAAATCAATAACAGATCATTCTAGAATTTTGTCATGTACACGTGGCGGTCAGATGACAAATTACAGCAGCTGTTTTTCTTCTTTTACCATGCGGGGTCCAGGAGTAGAACTCAGGTAGTCAGGCTTGGTGGAAAGCTGAACCATCTTACTTGCTGAGCAATCTTACAGGCACCAATGCCTATGCTTGCGGTCATTTTTCAAATGTGATATTTTTACATTGAATTCTCTTCTCATTTTGATAGAATTTGAAGAATGCCTTGTCCAATAATATTAAATTCTAACTAACACTGCAGTTGATAATAACTATAAAGGTAGCTATAACAGCAAAGAGCAGGTCGAATAGATTAGCTACTAATTCTTCCCTTGAATTCATCCAGAAACTCATTAGTTATAATACCTAACATTTCTCAAGTGCTTGCTATATTCTAGGCTGGGTTTTAAGTGGTTCATACATATCACTGTATTAATTTAATAAAACCATGCAATGAGGTGGTGCATCTGAACACAGACATCAGACTCCAGATTCCAATTTCTTAATCGGCAACACGTTATATCACTACATTTGACTGATACCGTTGTTAATTACAGAAAGTAATCAGGAAAGGACCTCGAAAACATGAGCTCTTCCAGCTCCCTCAAAATAGGGAAACCGAGGCCCCTCCACAATATCCCTGGAAGGTTCTCACTCAGCTTAGGTGAGCTGTTTGAAATTCAGCTGCTGCTCTCCATGGTCAAGCTGAGCAAGCATCAGCTCAGAGTGGGATCAAAGCAAGGTGCGCGGGGTTTCCAGGCAACTGCAAGGGTAACCTTGACCTAAGAGCCTCAGCACTCTTGTTCTTTCCCCGTCTCCTCAGTCTTTCCTGCCCCTTTCAAACATTGTCCTCTTACCTCAAGATAAATGAAGAATTTAAGCCTGTTTCCCAAGGCCAGGAGTAAGCTACCTTTACAAGTTGATAGTCTATTATTGTTTCCTTAAATTTCCACCCTCCAATTCTTAAGCAGATGAAGGTTATGTGCTTTCAGAAAGTAAATTAAAATCGTGTTCTGTTTACTTGTCATTCTGGATAAAAACCGTGAGCTTCTCTTTGGGAGGAGGGGAGCAGGGACAAAAAAAAGAAAAAAAAAAACCCCACTGTTTCTGAAAAGCCAGAGTCAAGAGTTCCTTTTCTCACTTCTACTCTCAGCTGGGGAAGCATGGTCCCTCTTCACTGGGTTACCCCCTCTAACACAGCAGCAGGTGATTGTCGGCTAAGTCAAGCACCAAGGACAAGGAGTTCCTCATTTCCTGATGCTGCTTTTCACGCAGGTAAAATGAAAAATCAAATCCTCCCCCGTCTCTGCATCACTGTCCTTTCTGAACATCGCATTAACTTCCACAAAAGAGCCTGGTGGCAAAGGGGGTGATTAGCTAGATGGGCTCTAACAGCTGGGCTCCAGGAGTAAAGTGAGGTGGAGGAGGGGCCGTCGCGGGTCCTGAGTCTGGTAGGTCTATCAAACTGCAGCAGCAGCAGCAGCAGATGAAAAGCTTCCAGAGGTGGGGGCAGGGAAGAGCCCAGATTGTAAACATCTCTTTCCTGTTGCCTAGAAGCAGTGGCTGCAAACAATCTAAAGACTGCGCCTAGATTTTCAAAATTTCCTTTCTATGCAAAACTCCGCTTTTTTTTTAAAAAAAAAAAATATGCGGCCATTTTACGAGGTCATCATTGCATATGCAATATGTGCATATATCACAGTAACTTCCCTCCACCACATGTAATTGCTCACATAAAGTGGTCAACTATTGTTTAACAAAACCCTTGTTAATGTTAGCTATTAATCCTGAGGCTTTAAAAAAAAACCTTATAATGGATAGCCTATGGAAGGCACTCCTATTTGTAAGAATCAACAGAAATTTTTATACATCCATTTTTTGTTTATGATGCAATTTTGAAGATTCCTGAGTAATACGTTTATCAAATATATTGTGATGGACAATGAGCATTTGGTACTATAAACCAGTAAAATATGTGACACCAACAATATTATAGGTTGTTTGGGAGCAAATGAACTACTAAACATTACGTGCATGTAAGTATGTGTAACATTCACACACACACACACACACACACGTTCACACACAAAGGGAGGGAGAGGAGGGGAGATATACGTAAGAAAAGGGTACAGTGGTAATAGTGGAAGATTTTAATTCCCTCAGTATAGAATTACACCAAGTGGAAGAAATAAGGCTGGGTCTGATGCCAAGCTGATTTCCAATTTAATGTGTACATCACCCGCAAAGGAAGGAAAGGATGTTAGGTTTAAGATTAAATAATACTTGGAACTCAAAGGAAGGAGAGGCTGTAAGAAGTGGTGATTAAATCACATTAAGCGTATGATCTAATCTTGAATAGAAGCTAGAGGTTTTAAAGACAACATGGAAATTTAGGAAGACAGTAAAATACAGCATATAATCATTAATTCAGAAAAAAGACAAACCAGCGAATTAAGGTCAGGGTAAATAGCAGGGAAACGGTTTTCTAAAAACCCAGCATCACCCGAATGCCAGCCTTAGCGATAAGTGGTAATGTGTTTAGCCTTTCACTGCCTCAGTGTGGGTAAATGAATGCTTCTAGAATGACGCAGCAAAGCAAAGCCTCCCCTTTCTTTCCTAATGATTCAAAAATTTTTAAAGAAATAGAAAAAGAAAGTCTCTATTTGGAAGGGAACTCTAAAAAGAACTGAGTGTAGGAAGAGGGGCAAAGAAGTGAACAGATCTGAGGGCAAACTTATTTATGACATTAAAAGACTACAATCCGGCGAGGCAGCTATGAGGCCATTAAGGGGATGAGGGGGGAAGTGGGTGATGTGGAGGCCTCTTTGCTGAGCCAGGATGAATCCTCTGCCTGGTATTCACAGAAGCAGCTGAAGGTCACATCCTGAAAACTGGGATACATTTTCCTGAGGGGAAAAGTGAAATGTTAAAAGGATTTATGATTGGGTAAGAGCAGATAGTTGGGCAATTAGAACTATTAGAAATTGACGGGGCAGGAGACCCAGGTTAAGGATGTCACAGAAATCAGAGATGTGCAAATGAAACAGGAAATGCTGCCCACAGCATTTCATTCAAAGCTTACTCTGGAGGCTGAAGAATCAGTGTTGGCAGAGATTCTAGCACAGAGTACTGAAAAGAAATCCCCACAAACATTTCAAGACCCAGTTTGCAATAATCTGAATCATGGCTGGAAAGCAAATAATGCTGACCCTTGTTTTGCCACCTAGAGACATGCACGGTTTGGTAAGAGTTAACATTAGCTTTAGAATTAAAAATAACCGAGCGTTTATGAGCAATTCTACAGAGGTTAGCATGGACATTGCTCAGCGTTTCTAAAGTTTTTATTATAGACTCTTTCTCTAAAACTTGCTGCATTGAATGAGGCAGGAGAGAAAGCAAGAGTAAACCTGAACTACTTGTAGACTAAAAAAAATGTAAACGTGAAATGGAGAGAAACATCCTCACAGATTCTGGTCCTGTTCTTAATGCCATCATCTTCATTGGCACCACCACCACCACCACCACCACCGCCGCCGCTGCCACCGCCCCATCAGCTCTGTCACCAGATTGCACTTATTAAACATGCAATGCTGAACTTGTAGAAAGAGTGAGGGATAGGAAGAGTTGTTCTCTGTCTCAGGGTCTGGATTTCACACTGATCTTAAGGCTTTTCATTGCTTTCCGACAAATTATCCTGGAGCCAAATTGTCACTTTTACATGGATTGATTGGTTTTTGTTGTGGCTGTCTATATGTGTATGTGTGTACATGCCCTAGTATGTACTTGAAGGCCAAAGTATAACTTGCAGGAGTCACTTCTTCCATCTTGTGGGTTCTGGGGATCAAACTTATGCCATTGGGCTTGGCTGTAATCACCTTTATCCAGTGAGCTGTCTCACAAGATTTATTGTTATTATTATTATTAAATTTTGTTAAAAATGACCCATTGTTAGAGGACTGTTTAGAATGAGCAACTGCTTCACTCTCCAGGCTCCAGCTATGTTTCTCTGAAAGAAATAAAACGTAAATATTCATAAAACTGTGGAGTTAAAATTTGAAGAATAAGTTTCACGATTTGGTGTTTACTAATCATTTGAGAACTACATTACATACATTTTTTCTTTGCCTTTCCCCTTCTTGTCTCCTACAAATGAGTGCTGAAATTCCTTGAACAGATTGTAAGATTAATGTTAAAATCCGCAAACATGCCATGACCGGCTCCAAGAACTGTCCATTCACCATCCATGGATAAAGTAACAGAAGCTAAAGTGCTCAGAAGTCCAACTGATACAGGAACACTCATGAAGGAACATCACGGCCATGGGCAAGTCAAGGAGAAAGCGAACTATAGTCTCATATATGCTCAAGATACTATTTAGTGTTTGAGGCCACTTGCTGTTGCCTGTGAGTAAAGATGTAAAAACTCTTGGCTCTCTCTCCAGCACCATACCTGCCTGCATGATGCCATCCTCTTAGCTGCCATGTTCCCTGCCATGACAATAATAGACTAAACCTCTGAACTGTAATGAGCCACCTCAATTAAATGTGTTCCTTTATAGGAGTTCCCATGGACATGGTGTCTCTTCAAAGCAATAGGAAACCTAACTGAGACAGGGGTTTTGCCTAGCATGAGATAGCAAAATGGGAAGGGGTGGTGTGGAGCCACCATGGGTTCTGTAAAATGGTAATATTAATGAGTACTTTATGTTTCATTGTCCATAGTACTAGGCCAATACTTGAATCACAATAGACAGTTTTTACACTTCAGATTTTGGTTCATAGGATGTCTATGTTTGTAAGTCTAAACAAAGGAAAATGACTATTCCATCTACCTAATTTTGAAAGCAGGTCCTCTACTGAAATAAAAATTTATTTTTGCATCCTATCTACTATTTCTACTACTTATGCAAATAACTTTAAAGCCAGAGTAGATTATATCAAAATTTTTAAATTTTATTAAAATATTTATTTATTATGAACTATTCATTTGCAAATAAGAACAGAATCTGCAAGTCACTTTAACCCTCAAAGAAGGAATTAAGAAAAACCAAGTGTGTTTGTATATGTGTGCATATGTGTATATACATATTTTGTTTTTGTATATAGTTAACTTCAACAAATCAGAGTTTTGGGCCAAGAAAGAACTTTGAATTGCTTCTAGATAGTTGTCAAATCAATAAAAATTCAATTCTACTTATTTTCATTATAGAAATAAAGCAAACTCCCCATTCACAAACAATTGACAAAATATAAGAGATAATTTTAATGTAAGTACCACTAAGTAGTACTAAAAAAGTGGCACATATATGCATATATATGTGTATGTATGTGTGTATATATATATATATATATATATATATATATATATATATATATATATATATATCTCAAGACTCTATACTGACAAATGAAAGTTTAAAGGAAAATATTTCAGTAAAACCTTAAAATTAATTTCTCCTGGAAAGAATGAAAGCTTGAAGAGAAACTACTGCAATGGAAATATCTGAGATATGTTATTGACGTCTTTCTGAAAGAAAAGATTCCATTGTGAGGATTAACTCGTGTGTGTGTGTGTGTGTGTGTGTGTGAATGTCTTGCAGGTAGAGGCTGGTGAGGATAGCATATGTGTCTTGTTCCACCAGTCTTCACCTTATTCTCCTGAAATGGGGCCCCACCGAATGAATCTTCAACTCATCATCACTTCTCAACCGGGCTGCCTTTTCCAGCCAGTCTCCTTGTTTCTGCCCCGGAGTACATGCCTGGATTCCACGTGGGTACTGGGGATCCAAACTCAGGCCTTCATGCTCGTGTGGCAAGCATGCCTACCCACTGAGCCAGCTCCCCAGCTCTATTTACTTCTTTACAATCTGCTTTCTACCTCTCCTTGCTTGCTACACTGGTCATAATTGTCACTGGTGAGACAAATTCCAGAAGAACACTCTGTATTGGCTTTCTTTTTTTTCTTTTCAAAATATTGGGTTTTTTTTTTTTTTTTTTTATAAAAAGGCTCAAACTTGGGATTCCCAATTTATTGCATGCTTTCTATTTATAGATACTGTTATGTTTCCTTTGACTTATGAAACAGTAACTTATGTTTGGCTATAAAGTGACATTTATTTGTATCCTATAAAATTTTATGATTTGTTCATAGACTATTGTAAATATTTCAATTTTAAAATTTTGAATACAGTTTTAAAAAATTCTAAAACTCTCCAAAGTTTTTAGCACTTGGATATGTGCAGAGTATTCATCCCTTTATAGTAACTGATGCTAGCCATGGTTATGAAAACCCTTATACAGTTAAAATATATTGCTGAGTGTTTAAAGAATAATATTAGAAAATTGATAACTATGTATTAGAAATCAAGGTATTGCCTAAGAAAAGTGAAAATAAAAGGTATAGAATCACATGTAATTCCATTAATATATACAGTAGATATAAAAGCCATGTTTATACACAAACACATACCCATATATCCCAAGATAATTTGAGTTATATATTCTCTTAATTTAAATTATTTTAATATTCATGTGGTATTTTGAAAAAAGAGTTCTATAGTTAATTAAAGCATATGCTACTATTGTATGTTAGCTATACATCAAAGTATACTGAATAAGAACTTTGTGAATTTTATTAATAATATATATTTAAATATATTTCTACTCATACTTTGCAAGGCTCCGTTGAACTGCTTTCATAAACTCCAAACCTTAAAAGTTACACCATATTTTGAGATAATATAATGTTTTCTTATTCTTAGGGAATATCTAAAGTTGTTCAGCTATACCTCTATGTGGAGATATTTAGGGTTTTGCATGTATCCAATGTAAGACACTGGGATAAAGAAGGTAAAGATAGTTACTAAGCCAACACCAGGTTGCTATGACAAAGTACAATAGTCTGGATAACATATTAAAGGCTGGAATTTATTTCCCATGTTGATGAATGCTGTAAAGTCCAAGATTAAGTTGCTGAAAGAAGCAGTGGCTTGAGAAGTCCCGCCACTTGGTCTATTGAACTGTCCCTTCTAGGTTCATGGGCATTCATCTTTGCTTCTCACCAGCTTCAAGGAGGAAAAAGGTCTCTCTTGCAAAGGTGCTTGCTCTCCAATCCCATTCATGAGGACTCTGTACTCAGGTTGCAATAACTTAATAAAGCCCCTCATCCTACCACTATCTCCCTAGAGATCAGGACATCAGCATATGGGATTTTGAAGACACAAATATTCTGATGACAAGAGGGTAAGTTTTAGGAAGGATGGCACCTTCCTTGTTCTAGATGGAAGCTCTTTTAAATGGCCCTGGAAGGGAGGCAGTGAGGTTGACAACTGATCTTGAAAACATTGTAGAGAATGCCGTCAAATAATAAATATTAATATAGGAAAATTATACTGCATTGCTAAAGCAGGATAAAAATACAAAAAGTACACAGTGACTCACCATTTTGTGAGTAATAAGAATGTTGAATTAGATATGATCATACATTACAAATAATCATCTCTAGCTGGTGAATTGAAGAAATTGTTTTGCTTTATATATAGTCTCTAATGGTACTACAATGAGCAAGTATATGCTCATAAAATAAATAGGATTTTAACTTCAGATATAAAAACTTGGTGCTGGAGAGATGGCTCAGCATTTAAGAGTACCTCCTGCTCTTTAGGGGACCCATGTTTAGTTCCTACCCCCATGTGGGTTAGCTCACAACTACCAGGAACTCCAGCCACAGGAACTCAAACATCTATTCCAAGTCTCTGTGGACACCCGCCCACATGTGACACACAGAGACATAGATACAGACACAGATACACATATAAAAATAAAACCTTATAAAAAGAAACATTTTCATTTGTCGAGTGCTATCCATAAGAATGTACTTTTTAATTTTGAAACTAACAGTGCAATGTAAGCTAATAGTTTGGGGTTTCTCCAATGTCATGTAAATATTTTAAACTCATGAAATTGTTTCAAGGAGATTATTCCATGTGGCCCTTTAATTTTACAAATAATAAGAACCCTAAGATTCAAAGAGACACTTCATGGCAGTATTTTTGCCAAGTCTTCTAATATCAAACTGAATGAGATCAAGTTCTAAAGATCCAGATGAAATTAATTTCCTTGTTTCACAGTATATGAATGTTGCTGTTCCAGGTTGCTTCCTGTAGCTGTACCAAATACCATGAACCAAAAACATGGGAAGGGAGGGATTTATTTGGTTTATACCTCCAAGTCACAACCCGCTACTGAGGGAAGATAAAGTCCAAGGATGAGCTTCCAGTCCTGCTTCCTGGCTTACTCAGCTATCTTTTCACAAAGCCTAGGACCAACCAACCTGTGATAGAATCTCTCACAGTCACAGTGGGATGGGCTCTCCCACTTCAGTTGTTGTCTTACACACATGATCACACGCGTGTCTGATCTGAGCAATTCCTTATCTTAGGTTCCCTTATCCCATGTGACTTTAGGTTTTGTTTCAAGTTGTCAACAAAAACTAGGCACCGTAGTTGTCTTCTTTAGAAAAAAAAAAAAAGAACTACTGCATTTAGTTTCTCTCTTTAAAGCTTTACCTCTTCCCACTTCCACCTAGTTACCTGCAGGCTTCTCAGTCAGTCTATGTTTTTCTTTACAGCTGAATAAAATTGCATTGTGTGTATTAACCACAGGAGTGAGGTATCCCAGGAACAGAAAGACAGATGCTGCATTTTGTTCCTCACATGTAGACTCCAGCTTTAAATTTTCTAATCCGTGTGTTCAACTTGGAGTATGCATAGCAGCCAGAAAACTAGAAGTAGGTCATGGTGGCAGTGACTTAAAAGATAGGAAAGTAAACTGGATGGTGTCGGCGAGTGCCTTTAATCCCAGTACTTGGGAGGCAGAGGCAGGCAGACCTCTGAGTTTGAGGCCAGCCTGGTCTACAGAGTGAGTTCTAAGACGGTCAGTTGTTACACAGAGAGACTTGTTGTGAAAAAAGGAGGAAGAAGAAGAAAAAGAAGGAGGAGGAGGAGGAGGAGGAGGAGGAGAAGGAGGAGAAAGAGGAGGAGGAGGAGAAGGACAATAGAATATTGGCAATAGAAAGGCTTAATCAAGGAAGTTTTGAAGTTACAGGGTGATGAAGAAGACAGTGGCTTGGAAGTGAGAGGGTTAACTAAAATGAAGGGTGTGTAAATGAGCCGTATGAAAACTTATTTTGTAAGCCGTGGTGGGTTTCACTAAAATGTACCTCATAATCTTTGCCATTTGAATTATTGGTCCTCAGCTGGGGATGGTATTTGGAGATGCTTTGCAAGTGTAGTCTTGTAGGAAGAAGAGTGCTAATGAAGATGGACTTTAAGAGGTTAAAGACTCTTGCCAATTCTGGTTCACTCTCTATGCTTTGTCCTTTAGATCCAAGATGTGAGCCGTCACCTTCCTGTCCTGCTATGATGTCCTCATTCTCCCATCATGGCCTCTAACTCTCTGGTCCATACGCCCAAATAAATTATTTTTTTCTACAAGCTGCCTTAGCTGTGGTGTTTAATCACAGCAGCGAAACCTGAACTGTACAGAAGTTGGTGCTAAGATTGTTTTTGCAATTTTGTGAAGAATCAGACTTTCGACTTTTTGTCTGTTTGTTTCATGTTTTGGTTATTGGATTTTAGGTGTTTTGTTTGTTTGTTTGCTTGCTTTTTGAGGAATATAGAAAACTTTGAATCTTTGGACTAGAAAAGTAGTTAAATGCAGTAGGCAGAGCATAATGGGCTGTCCTAATAGTAACTTAGAAGACAGCCCTACGGATGACATAGACCTTGGAGACCCAGCTCTAGAGATTGCAAAGAGAACCACACTAGCAACTGGGTGAGAAACTATTCCTATTAAATTTTGGTAAGGAATTTTTTTTCTTTTTTGCCTGTATCCTAAGAATTTGCCTGAAGTTAATGAAAAGGAATAGAATAATATCTTGTCTTTCTTGTTATTTCTGTTTATTCTCCCTCTTATTTATCTATGCTTTCCTGTTCTAGCTCCACTATAAAGTTAAGAGACTATCTCAACACATTAACCCATCACATACATGGTTATGTGGAACATGGTGGTTTTCTTCTTGTTTATCAAATGGACTATTTTCAAATTACTTGTATTCAAGTTTGTTGACAATTTCTTTTATGCTGAAATTCTCTAGTGAATTTTTTATTTCTATCATTACACTATTTTAAGTCCAGCTTTTCTGTTTGGTTGTATACGTCATTTCTATATCTTTACTAGCTTTACATTTTGTTCCTATTGTTTCCTAACTTGATGCTGTTTCTGTGTTTTTGTATCTCAAGCCATTTATTGCTTCTTTAATGTGGTATTGTAGGTTGTTAGGCAATCAATAGATAACCATTTCTTTGGGATTAATTGCCTTTTGTTGATGACTTCCACCCCTTCCCCATCCCCACCCCCGCCTGCCAACTTTTAGCTTTAATGTAGACTGGCTGAGGTGTATACTTAAATGTATACACCTCAAATACTTCTCTCACTCTTTACAGAACAGTCCCAAGAGGTAAAAACTTTCCCATTGACATCTAGAGATGATTCGATTGTCTCTGTGTTTTAAGTCAGCAGGGGTTATAGTCAGGTGACATGGCCGCTGCATAGACTGCAGTGGTGTTCTTTATCCAAATGACCTTCCAGCTGTTAACCTCCACCAAGGTTTTACAACCTTCCTAAATCACAAAGCTTCCACAAAAGCTTATGTGTTGCAACAGATGGAGTGACTACTTGCAAACAATAGAAATGGACTTTGCCTAACGTAAATAGAAAGACAAATTATAGAGAAGGTATTATATAACTCATAAAATATCACTGCTAGCACCATGGCACTAAGCTTGTAAAATAGGCCGGGGAGAGCAAAGCTTGTTAGTATTCAGGATTCCGTCTGAAATCATCTCACAGAGCTAGGCTAATGAGCACACTGTTGCCACACCGCTGGTATCCAATCACCTAGCATGTGCTGCCCTCATCTCTGCACTGAATCTTTGCCATTAGTGTTGCTCCACTGTGCTGCTGTCCCTGGAAACACAGGCCTGCTTACTTATGGTCACTGCTTGACGATCTGCTACTATGATACCATATGGGGTCATTTTTCCTCGGGTCACCAGCACAAGATTTCAGATTCAGAGTTCCTACATGAGACTGATTGAGGTAAGGCAGACAGGGAATAACCATTTCTGTCTCTGCCTTCCTTTCACCCTCTTATAAGACTCGCAAATCAGTGGATTTTCTAAGCATAAAAAGTTTAAATGATGGACAGACAAATAAATAGGCAAAATATAAGTAAAGAAAGAGCAGAGTTTATCTGATTTTCTGTAATAGAAAGCAAATTGCTAGGAAACAAAGTCCAAGGAGTTTCCAGATGTGAGTATGACAAGAAACTTTTGGCAAAATAAAATTAGTATGGAATGAAATTGTTGCTTTACAAATTAGAAATTCTCTGCTCCAACTGGAATATAAGTGAATGCAATTCAGACATGAGAAAAGAGTGCCATAGAATGATCTTCAGCTAAACCAATTCCCTTGTAATTAAGCTCTGCTGAAATCAAGATTCTGCCCCACATTGTGTGATTTTTATGTCTCTACTTCATTTTAGACTGTGGTCGGGTTGCAAATCCTTCCAGGGTTTCAGGACAGCCAGGGTGCATCATGTTCCTAGGCAGACTGCGTCAGCATGGTAAGTCCCATCGGAACAGAGAGCTGAACAAACAGCATGATTGTACGTCTGCTGTGAAATGGAAATGGTTGTGAAGTTCATGCAAAGAATACAACTTTAAATAATGTAGCCACATATATTTCTGTTCTATATATGCACACATATAAAAATAGACCTGAATATATAACGCATGGGATTTACCTAGCATGTGGTATCTATATGTGTGTGTGTTCACCTACATTTGCACATGTATATCCTATTGAAAAGTAAAAATGCTAGTGTGGCAAATCTTGAAGAATGCAATGCTGACTACAAATAATAAAATTTATTTTCAGATGGACAAAACTTTATACTTTTAGATAAAACTGCCACTTGCTGATATTTATAATTACTTATGCTTCTGAACTTCATTACTAATAATACTCCATTATACTATCATGGTTCTACTTGGTATCATGTTAATTGCTTAAATACAACATCTTCTAATTTATTCTTCATAAAATTTTATTTAGTTTGGGTTTTTCTGAGTCAATCTCATGCAGACTAAGTTGTCTCAAACTCGTTGTGCAGCCAAAAATAACTTTGAACTTTTAAAAATTTTACTTTACCTATTTTAACTTTTATTCTTCTGCTTTAAATTTTTATTATTTTATATGTATGAATGCTTTGCTCACATCTATGTCTGTGTACCCCATATATTTATGGTACCCACCAAGATCAGGATGAAGGTATTGGATCTCCTGGAAATGGAGTAAAAAAGATGGTTGAGCACCACCACATGGGTACCAGGAATTGAACCTGGATCATCTGTAAAACCTGGGAGCACTCTTAACTGCTGAGCCAACTCACCAGGCCCAACTTAGACCTCTTGATCCTCTTGCTTAAGTTTTTCATGTGATGGGATTATAGAAGTTTGTGATGATGCTCAACTGTGTCGTATAGCTTAATCACTGTAGAAAGACTAACTTAGCTATTCTCATACTACAACTTGAAGCTGTTATTACTGCTGTCTAACTTTAAGAAGGTGTATGGAGAAAGCATAAGGAACATAACAAAGACCTATCTGCTTCTAGCATCCTTGTATCTTGAAATTTTGCATGACCTTGATGACTTCGCTTTGGCTTTTTTGCTATTGCTCACAGTCACCCACAGTTGCTCTGGATTTTAAAGTGTAATTTTAGCATGTGCTTAAAGCATTTATGTTGTCCAACTGCTTGCGTGCAATAGTCAGTAAATATTCAGTTTCTACAGCTGTCATTTATCTTTAATATAATTTTCTCCACAGATAACACTGTAGCCAGCTTCCCTTTAGTGCCAAAGGAGCATCTGGGCTCTAGATCCCTGGGGCCGGGTATCCCTTATGTTCAGAATCAACATCAGACCATGCAGATGCCGTATCTCAGTAGGCTGTTAGATTCAGGTAGATAAACCTCAGAAGTCCACACCAGCATCCCAAAGTTGGCATCAGCACATCATTTTGCAAAGATAGGTAACAATTAATTGTTTTTGTCTTAAAAAGAATCACTTCAGATGCCATAGACCAACTGTAAAGCGACCATACTTACTGGGCATCCTCTCCTCTACTTCATGTAAAAAAGGCTCTGTTGAACTCATGGAAAATGGCTCTTCACCACACAAATGTTTCAGGAAGAGAGCTCCATTCTATCTTACAGCAACTGACTAAAGAGCTTCCTGCTGCTGCTGCTGCTGCTAAAGTTTTCATGCCTAGAAATATGTATTTATTCCCTCACTGGGGAGCTTCAGAAAGTGAAACCACATGCCAGCTATTCTGAGCATTGCTTTCTTTATCAAGGTAACTGGAAGCTAAATGAATAATCAGGAAGGTGTGTTCTAAATATGGAATAATAGAAAATACAATTACATATTATTAGGAAAATTTACCCTCAAGTCCATGAATTATCTCTATTCAATTACAGAGAGCCTTTCTTCTAACTGTAATATACAAAGTCCTTCTCCCTCTTTACAGAAATGCTGGATAACTTCAATTCGGTGATAAAAACCATTCTCATATCCATCAGAAATTTACCAAGGTAATAAAGGATGTGATAGTGAATGGAGACATCAGTATATTGAATACTTGATAGAGGCTGCCTGGTAGCCAGGACCAAAAGTAGATGATTAACAAAATCACAAACCCACACATGCAGGCACATGTACAATTGTACACACATCATGTATAGGTACATACACATATATATGAGAAAATGATGGTCAGAGAGATAGGGATCATTAGGTCATACTCAGAGTGAGTGGTTTCACAAGGACTTGAGATTTTCTTCAATGTCAAACCATTCTCAATAACCTTAGCAGTACTTCTTCAGATGCCTCATGTATGAGGAGCTAGGTTATACCACCAGGCCAATGGGTAGACCAGTAGGATGAAGTTGATGCATGCCTGTTGTAGACATAAGGTAAACCTTGAAGTAAAAGATGTAGCTTTTCTTCTAACCTAATGTGTGTTTTTCCCCAGAAATCATTACTAAGCAGGGGACATGGTTAAGTTTCACCTAATTTGTATAACCTTCCTAAGAAGCAGTCTGAGTGATTCAGAGGATGGATGATGGCAAAATTTGGTGACCCATCTTTTAGTACCATCACTTCCGTTCCACAGCTAATGTGAGAGCTAGACATTAACAGCTCATAGATGGCCTTTTATTTAGGAAATGTCATTCAGTCAAACAGAAGCTGCCATGTCCTATATCCATGTTCCCCACTGGTGAGGACAGAGCTTAGCCAGCAAATGACTGATATTATTATTTCTTGAATTATCTTTGTAAGCCTGTAAACATAGGCTGAGGTAGCCCATGAAGAGTAACTAGCTGAAACTGTTGTTCTAAACACTTGTATAAACCTTGGTTTGTTGAAATTCCTTTTGTATCATTCAGAACAATTTCATCCCACATGTCATGGGGTGGACCTCTCTAAACTGCCGTTTCACCATGTCACCATATCCTTTTAAGAATTTATGTGGTTATTGCTCAGATGTATATGTCCACATCCATGTACCCAGATACTGCCCATTTGTTTCCTGGCTGCCCAAACCCAAATAGTCATACAGACTCTATATTAACTATAACATTGCTTGGCCTATAGCACAGGATTCTTATTGACTAGCTCTTACATCTTAAATTAACCCATTTCTATTAATCTGTGTATTACCATGAGGCTGTGGCTTACCAGTAGGGTGTTCCTTTAGCAGCTATATGGTGTCTCTTTGACTCTGCCTACTCTATATATCTCTTCCAGTCTGGCTATATTCTGCCCTGCTGTAGGACAAAGCAGCTTCTTTATTAACCAATGGTAATGAAACATGTTCACAGCATATACAGGCAAACCCCATATAATCTCCCTTTTTTATCTTAATAAAAGGGAAGGTTTTAACTTTAACATAGTAACATTACATATAACAAAACATGTATCAAGCAAGAATTGTAGTTGTAATAATTCTTTGTGAGTGTAAAGTTTTATATCTAATTTATTTTTTATTATAACTAAGGAAAATATAACTATCTGTCTTTAATTACAGAAAAGACCTCAGAAGGATATAATATTATTTAAGTAAACAAGAAGTGCATTGTAAGCAACTTCCAAAGTTCTAGAATTGACAGAAACATCTTGCTGCATAGACAGTCACCCAAAGTTCTTCTGTAACATTTGGGCAGCCATATTCATCCTACAGGTCCAAAATATCAGGCAAACTTTTTTATGAAGCAGGAAATTTGAAGTTCTATTCTGCCTTTCAATGGCAATTCCGGGATGCATCATGCAGCACATAAACCCTTTTAGTGTGGGTAAAAGCTAAATCTGCCATGCAGCATGCTGCATGGCCTGGAAATGTCTTTATGTACGGCAGCGGGAATCTGCCATACTTTCCTATATGTTTACAACTAGCAGATCCGATCTAGCTGCTTGCCCAAGTGGGGATGCTGAGCAGCAGGCATGTTCTCAGCTACTTTTCTCCTAACCCTGAGTGGGTATACAAGCACCCAGACACTAAGTATGTGGCTGGCCACAGGAGTTAGCACCAAATGTATGGGTGCCATTTTGTAGCCTGAGACTGCTCATTTGTTTCCTGGCTACCAAGACCCAAATAGTCACACAGAGACTATATTATTTACAACACTGCTTGGCCTATTAACACAGGCTTCTTATTGGTTAGTGCTTACATCTTAAATTAACCCATTTCTATTAATCTATATATCACCACAAGGCTGTGGCCTACAGGTAGGGTTCTTGCAGGTGTCCCTCTCCTTTGGCAGCTACATGGCATCTCTTTGCTCTCTCTCATTTCTCTTCCAGCCTGGCTATATTCTGCCCTGCCATAGACTGAAGCAGCTTCCTTATTAACTAATGGTAATAAAAGCTATTTACAGCATACAGATGGGAATTGCCTATCACATCCAAAAACCAAGAACATTATACTTTTATTTCATTTAAAAATAAGAACCTCAACACATTGGTCTGCTTTACATTAAGTGATATATGAGGACCCTATTGCATATAACTTGCATGCTTATTAGAAAAAAAAAATATACCAGAGAAACTCAGACACTCTGGGAAGGCCCTGTGAGGAGATAGACAGCACCTATGAGGAAAAGCCTCTTGAAGAAGGCAGCCATCAGCAAGGCAAGGAGAAATTTTTCAGAGGAACCAAACTATTCACACCTGGATGTTGTACTCTGAGCTTCTAGATCTTTGAGAAAATAAATTTCATTGTTTAAACATCCAAGTATACCATAAAGAATTAGAGCAAGCCTGAAAAACTAATAAAAAATTTTAATGCTTGCCATATTAAGACTGATTATTTTAAGTGTGGGTCTGTTTAACAAATATTTTCATTGAATGTAGTCACCATGCCAAAGATTGAGGATACAGAGATTAATAATAGATAGTACTTACCCTCAGATTCTAATAGTCAGCTTAGGGAACAAGTATACTGATGGCCCTAGAGGACTGTGCTTGGAAAATATTTGTGTCTCTTGGCTCATGAAGCATAATTCTGTCAGAGGAGACTGGGAACAGAATCAAAGATAGAGCAATTGAATCTGGTTTAAAATAATAAATAAAAATGAGTAGACTCCTTGTTAGATACAATGTGCAGATGCCTTTCCATGAAGAAACCATTACATGGGAATAGCATGGAGGGAAAGGGGCACATGGAATTACCACAACAAGTAGAGTAACAGCTTACACTCTCATTGTTCAGTCACCTTTGTATATTAGGTCTCTTTTTGAGAATTAGTAAATTATTACAATACTATCAGCAGGTGATGGCTTGTGAATGATTTACCCATTGAGGTGAATTCCAGAGGAGAGAAAACAAAGCTTTCTCCCTTAGCCAATGTCTTTTGTCTTTCAAAGACTTCCACTTTGTCCAAAGAGACCTGGCCTTGGCCATTTGCTCTTGCAAAGCATGCTCTAAATGCCTATGATTTTCCGGGGGCTGGTGGTGCATTCATTATTCATGATGGGCTCTTCTAACACACTTGAAAATTGATACAAACAAGATGTTTGGTATGTTAAGTATTATGGTATACCAAAATAATCCTGAGTCACATTTCAGCATGTCAATCATTCTGTGTATCCTGCTGAAGAAAGGTGTGTAAGAATAGATGTAGTATGCAAAGTTATCATGTTATGTCTTGACCAACACAATTGTGCTTGTTTTATATGATAGCATTTGAAGTTGATGGCCATATATTCTGGCAAAAACCTACAACATGGAATAATCTTTATGGTTTTCAGTAGAAATATAGTATTGAAAAGAACCATAACTATTCCTGGGTAAGAAAGTTTTACATTCTTACTTAGTCTCTTATTCTCTTTTTTTTAAATATAAGGATGGAAGTGTAATAAGGCACTATCCAAAGAATTATTAAATCTCAATATAAAATATGTGAAAGTGGCTTATAGATTGCAAAGTATTAGCATTAGTAAGTAGGAAATGCTGTCTTTCTTTTTTTCCCATCAAACTGCCCAGTGTGTTCTGAAATGTATTCTCAGTGTATTCAGGCAGTGTATTCTGGAGAAGCAAAATCAATAGGACATATGGAAACACAGAAGAATAAGAAATGAGTTACTGTAAGAGGCTGACTCACATGATTATGAAGGCAAAGGAACATGATGCCCAGTGCAAATCAGTGGTTCAGGAAATGAGTAGAGCAGATCCAAGTCCAAACCTGCAGCCTGAGGGTCAAGGAAGCCAATGATGTGAGGTCAGTCTGAATGACAGTGTTCAAGAAGCAGGAATCTCAAGGCCTGTTGGCTGGGGAGACAGATGTCCCAGCTCAAATAGAATACATTCATCCATGCTGTGACATTTTGTTCTGACTGGGTCCTGAGTGGATCAGATGATATCCACCTGTCTTAATGACAGTAGGACTTTTACTCATTCTGGGTTTTCAAATGCTTATCTCTTAGGGAAACAGTTTCAGATACATGGTAAAAAAAATAATGTTTTACCAAATCTCTAGGTATCATAGCTCAATCAGGTTGGCATAAATAACTGCCACAATCTAATGGACTCACAGTGTTTACATATGTAGTTTTCTTGTCCAATAGATGGTGAGATAACAGTTCATGGAAACATGAATGCTTTCATTATAGTTTTAAGGTATTAAAATTATGATTTGTATTTTTAAAAATTAACTTTATCCAAAGCCTGATGTTTTAAACAAAGATGAGTATTTTTAAAATCTATTGTTTTTATTGAGCTATATATTTTCTTTCTCTCCTCTCCCTTCCTCCTCCCTCCCCTTCTGCCCTCTCCTGTGATCTCTATGCTCCCAATTTACTTAGGAGATCTTGAGTTTTTCTACTTCCCATGTAGATTAGATTAATGTATGTCTCTCTTAGGGTTCTCTTTGTTGTCTAAGTTCACTGGGACTGTGAATTGTAGGCTGTTTTATCTTTATTTTGTGTCCAAAAGACACTTATGAGTGAGTACACACTATATTTGTCTTTCTGGGTCTGGGTTATCTAACATATGATGTTTTCTAGTTTCATCCATTTGCCTGCAAATTTCAAGATGTCGTTTTATTTCCACTGTGTAGAACTCCATTGTGTACCATATCTTTATTCATTCTTTGGTTGAGGGGCATTTAGGTTGTTTCCAGGTTCTGGCTATGACAAACAATGCTGCTATGAACATAGCTGAATATATGAACATGTGGTACGATTGAGAGCATCCTTTGGGTATATACCTAAAAGTGATATTGCTGGATCTTGAGGTAGTTTGTTTCCTGTTTTCCTATGAAATCATCATACTGATTTCCAAAGCATCTGTAGAAGTTTGCACTCCCACCAACAATGAAGGGGTGTTCCCTTTGCCCCACATCCTCTTCAGCATAAGTTGTTATCAGTGTTTTTGATCTTGGCCATTTTTAAAGGTGTAAGATGGAATCTCAGAGTTGTTTTGATTTGCATTTCTCTGATAGTTAACAATGTTGAGAATTTCCTTCAGTGACTTTCAGCCATTTTAGACTCATCTGTTGAGAGTTCTCTGTTTAGATCTGTACAACATTTTTTATTGGATTATTTATTCTTTTAATGACCAATTTCTTGAGTTCTTTATATATTTTGGAGATCAGTCCTCTGTCCAATGTGGGTTTGGTTAAGATCTTTTCCCATCCTGTAGGCTGCCATTTTGTCTTGTTGACTATATCCTTTGTTTTACAGAAACTTTTCAGTTTCAGGAGGCCCCATTTATTAATTATTGCTTTTAGTGTCTGTGCTACTGGGGTTATATATAGGAAGTGTTCTCCTTTACCAATGCGTTCAAGTATACTTTCCTTTTTCTCTTCTATGAGGTTCAGTGTGGCTGGTTTTATGTTGAGGTTTTTGATCCATTTGGACTTGAATTTTGTGCATGGTAATAGATATGGATCTACTTTCATTCTCCTAAATGTTGATATCCATTTATGCAAGCACAATTTGGAAAATATGTTTTCTTTTATCCATTTTATATTTTTCGCTTCTTTGTCAAAAATCAGGTGTTCATAGGTATGTGAATTGATATCTGGGTCTTTGATTCGATTCCATTGATCCTCCTGCCTGTTTTTCTGCCTGGTGTTTTCAGTACTGTAGCTCCATTGTAGAATTTGAAGTCAGGAATTGTGATGCCTCCAGAATTTATTGTTCAGGATTGTTTTGGGTAGCCTTGGTTTTTGCTTTCCCATATGAAGTTGAGTATTGTTCTTTCAAGGTCTGTGAAGAACTATGCTGGAATTTTGAGGGGCATTGCATTGAATTTGTAGATTGCTTTTGATAAGATTGACATTTGCCTATGTTAATTATACCTACTTAAGAGCATGGGAGATCTTTTTGTTTTC
This sequence comes from Arvicola amphibius, assembly GCF_903992535.2. NCBI lineage: Eukaryota > Metazoa > Chordata > Mammalia > Rodentia > Cricetidae > Arvicola > Arvicola amphibius. The sequence goes on along the minus strand of NC_052060.1, from coordinate 41,303,293 downwards.
TTGTGTGTTCTTCAATTTTTTTCTTTAAATAGTTAAAGTTTTTGTCATACAGGTCTTCTACTTCTTTGATTATAATTACTACAAGATATTTTATCTTATTTGTGGCTATTTTGAAAGGTGATGTTCCTCTGATTTCTTTCTCAATCCATTTATCATCTGTATAAAGGAGGGCTACTGATTTTTTTTGAGTTCATCTTGTATCCTGCTACATTACTGAAGGTGTTTATGAGTTGTATAAGTTCCTTGGTAGAATTTTTGGAGTTGCTTATGTAAACTGTCATATCAGCAAATAGTGAGAGTTTGACTTCTTTTCTGATTTGTATCCCCTTGATTTCCTTTTTGTTGTCTTATTGCTCTAGCTAGAACCTCAAGAACTATATTGACTAGATATGGAAAGAGTAGACAACCTTGTCTTGTTCCTGATTTCAGTGGGATCACTTTGACTTTCTCTCCATTTAGTTTGATGTAGACTGTTGGCTTGTTGCATATTGCCTTTATTACGTTTAGGTATGCTCCTGGTATCCCTGCTTTCTTCAAGTACTTTATTATGAAGAGATATTGTATTTTGTCAAAAGAGTATTAATAATAAATATTGATCATTAAGTTTGTAATTCTCTGTTTGCCAAGACAAACATCATAGTTTTGACCAAAAATCATGTTCTGGAGTGATAAATGTATACATTCATACCTATCTATTTATTGTCATTTATCTATCTATCTATCTATCTATCTATCTATCTATCTATCTATCCATCTATCTATCTATCTGCTATCTATCTATCTGCTATCTATCTATTATTATCATCTATCCATCTGTCACCATCTATGATAACCTAAGGGAGAAATATTTCATTTCTCTGTATGTATATATGTGTTGTATGTACATGTATATATCAGTATGTGTATATATTTGTATATATGCATTTTACATGTGTATAACATTTATGTGCATGTGTGTGTATATGTGTTTGTATTTTGTGTAGCCTAAACAAGCAAAAAATATAAACTTTATTAATCAAATATTTTCCAATTACCTTTCAGTAAAAATATTAATTAACAAACTGTATACACATAATAATTATATAATGTCACACATCATTGGTTGACTTAAATAAATGTAAGGAATTAAACTGACATATTTCAATTTCTTGTTTTCTTGTTTTACTCATGGAAAATACAAAACAGTCACACTTTTATGGACAGGCAGGCTGTGGTAGAAAGTCTGCCCTTGATGAGTATTGAATCTAAATACAAAATAAATTAATTCTTCCACTTAGAAAATCTTACATTTTTTGGAAGTATATACTCTTTTGAAATACATTTTCCCTGCTGTGTTCACTTTTTCTTCCTCTCAACTCACACAGCTGAGACACTGCTCATTGCTCTAGGGGGAATGCACATAGCAGAGAAGAAAGCAGGGGAGGCAGATTCCTGAAAAATAGTTCTTGGCTTTTGTTCCCCAAACCTGGGTCTGCAGGGCGGGGCGGGGGGTGGCAGGAGGGTCATGGAAAGAGGCAAATGTCTTTTAGAACTTCAAAGAAAAAGAATTCTTTCAAACTAAAAAGAGATTCGATGATAGGAGGGGTTGACAAGAGAGGTGACCGCCCTAGAATGTCTAGGGTTGGGGGGTCCTTCATGGCTGCAGTCCCGGAGGCAGCAAGGCCAGGGAGGGAATGCTCACAGGTGGCCAGGGTCTTTGTTCCACTCTACTCAGATTCCTCTTCCCCAGTCATCATTCACAAACAGCAGGAGTGAGAACTGAATAGAAAGAGTCAACTGGGAGAAAATGAAATCTGTGTGGTGACATTTAAAAACTGATACCACACCACCAGGTCTGCTCTCCACATCCCCAGCACCTTAAGACTCAACACCCAGTTATGACCGTGGAAGTTTGGCACGACCATAATGAACCTTTGTGATTACTGTCAAACGGGATTGAGTATTCTACCAGACCAGCGGGATTAGGATGTGAAATAGTTTTGAAATTGTTTACAGCCGGGCGGTGGTGGCGCACGCCTTTAATCCCAGCACTAGGGAGGCAGAGGCAGGCGGATCTCTGAGTTCGAGGCCAGCCTGGTCTACAAGAGCTAGTTCCAGGACAGGCTCTAGAAACTACAGGGAAACCCTGTCTCGAAAAACCAAAAAATAAAAAATAAAAAAAAAAATGAAATTGCTTACAAATGCAGTATTTTATTACAGTGTATCTGGATTATGTTACTATGAAAATTTAAAGGCCCAACATAAATACTGTCAGAAGTAAATGACATATTAACATAATTTAATGTACATTATTATGAAGCCATCGATATCAAAACTAACGCACTTAAAACCCTAAATATTTTGGAGATCAAATTCTTAAAAGGATCATCACTGATTAACTTCAACTTTTTGTATTTTTGTCATCAACCTTCCTCTAATACATATAGAATAATGAATATTAAATAAAGAAAGCAATAAGAAAACTTGAAACCGCCAAAGAGAGACCTATAGAATATACAATCAAGATGCTACTTGACCCTGGGAATATTAACTGGTTGCTTAAATGATGAAGCAAGGTGAGCATTATTCTGTGCTCACATGTGCAGCTGTGCACGCACGTATGTCTTACAGACAGACTTTATCATTCAGTTAGTTGAAAATTATCTTCCAATGCGATTTCATCATTTTTTTTAATAGACAAATTTCTTCTCTTTTACCGAAAGCAGAGGAGCAGTCATAGCCAGGCTGCTAGTCCTATGACCTAGAAAGATTTTTTCTTTTTTAGCTAAAACTTTCAAAGGAAAAAGCAAGATTAAAATAGAAGGCGAATTTTTAAGCGAGTATGAATACTAATCTTAGATGACCTATCTCTCTTTTTCTTCCATCGTCAGACTATCAAGCAGTCATTCTCACTTTATTGAATGTCAGATTATTTCCAGGTTTTATTTTATGACATGGGAAGAGAAAACTTTAAAAAATCAGAATAACTTCTGTAACGCTCAAGTCTAGGAGGTGAGCATATGTATGTAAACAGTTAATTGTATAGACTTAGAACCATCTGGCAAATGATGCAACAGAAATATGTTCAGAGCTCTGGGGAATTGAAGAGGACACTGCATCTGTCCAGAAGGCAGCGAGGCAAAGGAGCATCAGAGGTGTTTTCGTAAGTATCATGATGTCTGGGTTGGTCCTTGAGAGGCATGTTATTGGTGTTCCCTTGTGCTTGGATAAGAAAATGCCCTAGTTATGAAAATCTACACAAGCAAAGAGACAAAGTGATAAACCTAAAGTATTCCTGTTTGGGAATGCCAAAGAAATGACATTTATGTGGGGCAGAGAAAGCAAGTCGGCCAGACAGATGGAATGAAGGGAGAAAAAAGTTTGCAACTGCAAAAACCAGTGAGTTCAAAATGAAGTTTTATTTTTAATAGTTTCATTGTGTTTCTGTGTTTAGAGTGAATAGGTGAATTTTTAAGAAAGAATGATGCCTTAGGTTAAAATTCTCGAAGCCAAACAGTGCTTGTTAAATTGACATCTTAAGAAGTTTAGGATACAGGTATGAAGTTTTCTTTAATCTTTAATATTAATGGAGAATATCATCATATACCCGAGGCTTGGCTACTGTTGTGAGTAACTAATCCATAAGACTTTATATTTTTAGGAAAATTCTATATTTCCCATTTGCTATCTCCACAACACAAACTGTCATTGCTTCAAACACTGTTATTGAAACAGTTTCCAAAAGAATCTCTTGAATCTGTGAATCTCTTCCTTTCCATTTTCATTTTGTATACTATAATGGTCTTATTCATAAATACACTCACAGGTATGCATGTGTATGTGTGCCTATGCTTGCCACACCATATTTCCTTATGTCTTCTTTTCACCACAAATACTTTGCTTCCGTCTCTATTGCTGTGTAACTTTTGTGAAGACAAAGATCCTATCCTTTTATTTTTATATAACCAGATATGTTTTTTATGTGTTCTTTTTGAGATACAGTTTTCTTATCTGACTGATCTGGTACTTGCTGTGTAGCCCAGGTTAGCTCAAAATTATTTAATTCTCTCAAGCACTGGGATAACATGTAAGTTCCACTATGCCCAGTTAAGCATTTGTTTTTGTCCTTGTGTGTCTACTCTAGAGCTCCTGGGAGCTATAGTAAATGGACTTACAACATTCAAACTGTGTGCCATGACTCATAATTGGATCTTTCTGATCTTTTTTTAAAAAATCTCTTTTAACAAGTATAGTTAAGGATAAGTAGATGTACAACACAACTTCTGCACCTAGGGCTCAGGGATCACCACAGAAGACAGTGTGAAAAGATTGAAGGAGTCAAAGGAACAGGAAGTTTGCTGTGAGATTATATTTCCTGGAAGTTACAAAGAAGCCACACTCATTAAGTCTCATTGACATGGCTGCCTAAACAAGATCTGAATAAAGATGACATCAACAAATGTGTTAGGATGGAAGGAGGAAACCCCAGGGACCTCAACCCTGGACAATGAACTCTAGGCAAAACAAACAAACAAATAAATAAATAATTTTAAAAAGGAATACTGAAAGCAGAAGAAATATTTTTTTCCCAGGAAGGAGCCCCTTTGTTTGGCTACCTGATCCCAAGTGGTCAGCTCTGAGATCATACACATACGCTGATACTACACAGAGGGAAGGAGTTGCATTATGTGTGTTTGTTTATGTGTCCACAAACAGTTGGAAGAAAAAAAGCACTGAGTTTGAAAGAGGGGGAGGGTTCCTTGAGAGGGCATATAAGGGGGAGAGGAAGAGGAGAAATGATTGGGTATTTTAAAAGTAAGTAGATGTAATCTATGTCTGTCTTTGCTTTTGAATGCTTTTGTTATTGCTATCTTGAGTAAATACTGGAATTTAGAGACTGAGAAACTCAGATAAGATACAGAAAGTATATACAGGTGAAAATTTTAGTTTCTCTGCCCACTTGAAACAGTATTCCTTCACTTATTTATGTACATATTAACTAAAAGTTCACACAAGGAGAAAGAAAATTTTTTTGCTGTCTCATTGAGACTTGCAAACTTACAGAAGTTCCTCATGATATCCAGCACATGTGCTGTGTCTGGCCTGGTTTAGAATATTATTAAGTGACTTTACCATTTCAAAGTGCTTTGCAATAATTTATAAGTCACTTTTCAGAAAAATTTTCAGGGGAAATGAAGATAGCCTATGGCTACTTAGCTAAAGATAATGTAAAAAGCAGAGAAGGAAAGAAGAAAGAGATGCTGACCACATCTTTCTCATCCCACCTTGGGGTTTTGACACGGTTTCCTGACTTGCCAGAACAGAAATGTACATTAACACGTGCTCTACAGGCAGGGAAGGAAAAAGAATCTCTCTGAATGGCATGGGCCAGAATTGTCCTAGGCTTCTCCATCTCTTTCTTTTTCTTAAACCTCATGCATCCAGATGGAGAAATTAATTACATTAAACACATTCGTTGTCTAACACTTTGTATTGCCACTGGACATTCATGACTGGTCCACATCATCTGGTTTATATTTTACAAAGCAATGGCAGTTGTATGATTAGAAACTCAGGTTAGTACATCGGTCTGTTCTTTTTCGACATAGTGAACTCCATTACTGCTGAGTAACCTATAGTTTTGAGGTTTAGTCATGCTGTGCATCCACTCAACATTCAACAACAAGTACTGTGGCAGGATGAAGTCATGGTTTTCAGAATTTGCTTCTTGCAATGCACTGCACTTTATTCTTTTATGGCTTCATGTTGAGAAGAGTATATTTTTGAACTCCTTGTCTTCAGATGTGCAATGTTTTTCCCCACTGAAAAATGGGTTATAGTGCTTGTGACATAAGGAGGGGCTTGAATTGTCAGGACATGAATAGCTACCTCTCTCACCATCCAGAGGGGCTCAGCCAAAGGTATAGGATATAATTGTTTAATTCAACACACAGACTTGCAGATGTAAGCTGTATAATGATAAAGTACATTTTGCAAAGAGAAAAGTGACATTTGAAGGAACAGAGTGGAGAACATCTCCATCCACAAAGCAAACAAGGTTAGGAAATTTGGATATAGGATGGAGAAAGAAGGATGGATATTTTAGATAAGACATAGAAGGGAAAGGGTGGGGCTGCTTACATTTGGTATAAGTAGATGGCAGAATCAAAGGGAACTTATCAATGTTAAAGTAACAGGCATTCTTTAGCATTCATCTACCAACATGCTGAAAAAAAAAAAAACGAAATAAAGCATCAATAAACAGGATAGTGAGTCCCTTTTATATTCAGAAAAATATGTTGAACTCATTGTCATTGTAGACAAAGACCTTGAGTGGCTGGAAAACTTACTTGTATATGGGTCTAGTCAACTCCAGTTGAACTAACACATGTTGAACAAAGTGAACTTATCAGACTGAAAGACTTGGTAGCCAAGGTGGGTAGTCTAACCTGCAGAGCCCTGGAGCCCTGAAAGAACTCCAGAGAATGTTCCTTCACATTCTTCCTGTGCTTCTCAAGCTAAGGTCACAGTGGCTGCCTCCAATTCGTCTGTGTTTCCTCATCATTCTTCCTCCCCTGCCCACCCTGCAGTGCCAGCTTCCATCTGATGTCCCAGTCCCCTCACTCTGCATTCACCCCACTCCCAGATCAAACTGAATTTCTCCCACGAGTAGCAAAAGGCTGAGCTCTCCTGCCCTCTAGAACAGCCCCTTTCGAGATTTTCTTAGAGTCGATATTTTACAAGTCCGTGGCTGATTTCCTTCCAGCTCTCCTTGTATTGCTTTTATATTTATTTTTGGTCTCTGACCTCATTTTAACATCTCAAGATTAGCATTTTCCATATCTGTCTTTAAGTCTCTCTGTCTCCTCTTGTGTTCATGCCATCGTCCTTGCCATTCTGAAGTGCCACTTGCTTGAATGTTATATATTTGATACATTAGGTTTTTATATAATATTTTAATTAAATTGTTGAGAATTTTATACATGCATATAGTGTGTTTTTATTATATCTCTACCCCTAATACTACCCCTAACTCATACCAGACACCCCCTAATTCCACATCCTCTTTTATCAAATAACCACTGAATCTAATTCGTGCTGCCTATGTTTTCATGGAGGTAGGGACATCCACTGGAGCATGATCAACCTACCAGAGCCTCACTCTTAAGATAAATGACTCTCCCTCAACTATTAAACATCACCTTTAGAAAGCTCCTCAGATAGGGGTGTGGGCTTGGAAACACCTCTCTCACCCATGCTGTAACTTTGCTTGGCTTTTTTTTTTTTTTTTTTTTTTTTTTTTTTTTTTTTTTTTTTTTTTGGTTTTTCGAGACAGGGTTTCCCTGTAGTTTCTAGAGCCTGTCCTGGATCTAACTCTTGTAGACCAGGCTGGCCTCGAACTCAGAGATCCACCTGCCTCTGCCTCCCGAGTGCTGGGATTAAAGGCGTGCGCCACCACCGCCCAGCTACTTTGCTTGGCTTTATTTATGAATCACTTATGCAGGCAGCCACAGTTGCTGGGAGTTCATCAGTGCACAGTGGTCCACAATAACCAGAAGATACTGTTCCAGTCCACTCTCCCCTACCTCTGGATCTATAATCTTTCTGTCCAGTCTTCTGTGATATCCCCGAGCCTTGAGGAGGCAGATATGTAATATAGACATTGAATTTATGCCTAAATATTCACAGACATTTATTCTCTGCATTTCAACCAGTTATGGGTTTCTGCATTCATGAGTATCCAATGTACAAAGAAGTTTCTCTGATGATGACTGAGAACTGCACTAATCTGTGGGTACAATAATAAATATTTAAAAGGTAGCTTGGTTCTATGTCTCTTTAAGAAAGTAATAGTAGTAAATTCACCCTTCAACCTATCATCTCCCCAGCCATGAATTCTTAGCCTCATTAACAATGTCAGGCATGAATATCCCCCTAAGGAGTGGGCCTTAAATTGAATCAGAAATTGTTTGGCTATTCTGGTAATATTCATGTTACTATTATGCCATAGGCATGTGCTTACTCTGCCATTGTAGCTTGTAGAATTTCTGGCTGGGTGAGGTCATTGACTTGTTTTCCAGTAACTTGCATAGCATCTTCCATGACACGACAACAAGACAATAGTGGTTCTGACTAGCTTGATTTTTCCATGTCCTGTAACCAAAGTGTGTAGTGTCTTTGTCAATAAGGCCTTATGCCAAATAAATTCTGGGGAGCAACCAAGAGCAGTGGCAACAGACAGGATTATTTTGGGGGTTTTAATTGAATTAAATTAAATTTATGGAATACCTCCATGTGTCTAGATTCTAACACAACCCATTAGTACTTTTGAATTTACATTTAAAAGTATTTCTCTTTTTTCCCTCTTCTCTCTAACCCCATTATCTTGATCGAATCTTAAATCTTTATTTCTTCTCTCTTGAGTTTTGACAACATGCTAAAAGAAGTCTTCTTTTAAATAAATTCATTTAAAAATATGGTTCAAATATTTCAGAACAGTGCTCAGCTTTGATATTATCTATATTTTCTTCAAATGCGTGAGGTTCTTTTATATTCCTTGATTTAATATTTAAAGCATGCAAAGCCCTTATTTTACCTCTAGTCTTATTTCACATTAATGATTTATGAATTATAATTAAACTAAACCTAATCATTGAATGCATTATTTCCTATCTTTTATTTAATCTCTGTGTGTGTGATAAATATGTGTACTCATGTGTGTGGGTGCAAATATGCGTGTTCCCGGTGCCAGGTGAAGGTCAAATGGCCACCTTGAGTACTGGTCCTTGTTTTAGACAGGGCTTTTTATTGCTTGACACTGTGCATACCAGAACGGCTAGAGTATAATATTCTGATTGTTCTGCTGTGTCTACCTCCCATCTTCCTGTAGGAGCACACACGCTCACACCTAGCTTTCCATAGATTATGGGGATTTGAATTCAGGTCCCCATTCTTACATGATAAGTACTACCCACTGAGCCATTTCTCCATCCCTTTCCAATCATCCTAATTAACATAATACCAGTAATTTGGCAGGACCTAGCTCATTTGCCTTCCTCTTTATTAGTCTTTTACCACAACTAGAAAGAAACCCCACTACAGAATTGAATTGTGTTTTGAGGTGCCTCTGTGTATTGAATATTTTGACTAATTAATTGTATCTTCCCCATGAGATACTAAGTTCCTAAGGGTAGACCTTTGCCTAATTAACATTCAGTCTCTTGGAGAAAATACCCCAGTGCTACTAGTGTAGAAGAATTCACTAAATGTTTCTTTAACTGCCACATTTACCAACTTTGGGAGGTAAGTGTTCCTGCTGCATGGAAATCAGTGTTGCTTTGTTCTTGTTTGTCCAGTGATGCTGGAGACTGAACACAGGACCTTGCATGTGTGAGGCATTGCTCTTTATTGTTGTAGTAAAAAAAATAATGGCACAGTGCTGAAAGCAGCTAGACAATGTGTGGAAGGTCACACAGTGGATGTCAAGGCTGAACTTTGAAATTTATACTTTAAGAGACCTCTGCTTGACCTTCAGTTCGATATATCCGGTTGCTTTCTATACATTTCCAGTTTGGTATCTAAAACCCATATTTTGTGGCATATTTCATAACTGCACCTCATGCTCATTCTCTTTGGTTATATAAATATGACTTTGCATCATCTACTGGACTTACGTAGTAACTTGATTTCTTACCCCAACTTTAATTCATTCTGTTTGTTGTATATTCGTGTTTCTCAGTCACACTATAGGATGTTGTAACCATCCTACTCCTTTGAGATTTTCAGGATCTCCCTACTGTTTACAAATAAGGCCCATTTTCTTCATTACAGATAACAGATCCATATGGTAGCTCAGTCTTTCTCCTAGCAAATTTCCTAATACTGACCCGCAGCCTCCAAAGCCCAGGTAAGGGATCTCCTTATCACATTTAAATATTCTATGCATATTTTTCTGATTTTTAGAAACTCTACCCAAGGGTCTGATTCAGTGGAACATTCTGTTCTCATCATTTCATCAAAGGCAAAAGTAACAAATTTATCTTCCAATAAATTAAGCATGGACATAATTCTCTTAAGTAATAGCTTTTACTGTATTGCTGTTGAAGGAGGCCACTTGTTGGTTCCCAGCTGCTGGGTCCAGAAATAATCACAGAGAAACTATATTATTTAAAACACTGCTTGGCCCATTAGCTCTATTCTTATTGGCTAGCACTTATATCTTAATTTAACCCATCTCCATTAATCTATGTATTGCCACATGGTTGTGGCTTTCTGGCTAAAGTCTGGCGTCTGTCTCCGATGGGGTGACATGGCTTCCCTCTGACTGTGCCTCCTTTCTCCCAGCAATTAGTTTAGTTTTCCCTCACCTAGCTCTGTTCCACTATAGCTCTGCTATGGGTCCAAAGCAGTTCCTTTATTAACCAATGATGTTCACAGCATATAAAGAGGAATCCCATATCATATTGCCCCTATTTTATTTTCTTCAGAAATTTCAAGATCCTCAGGCCATCCCATCTTTGTCTAAACAAGCCTAATTCTTCATATCATTGACCAAAAAAGAAACACATCAATATGCAACCATATACTGTAACATAGCATCTATAGGGATTACCACCCCAGGGGTGGGTATAACAGCAACTTTGATCTGGAAATCATGTCACTCTGTTGCCCTGCTTCTCAAGCCCCTAAACAGTCCTTTATTTTTATCTAGGTGGAGTCTAAGCATCCTTCAAACTTCTAATGAGAAACACTGCCTGTGGAGAAGCTCCCAGACTCCCAACGTCTAGGAATTCATTTCCCTTATACTGATTTCTTAAAGTCACAATAGAGACCATACAAACAAGGAAGCAAAATCGCTCCTTACGTGTCAGTTTCTCAAGGACCTAGACTGAACATTGCTTTCCAGCAGCACCTAGACAGCCTGGCACATACTAAGGATTGAAAGATGTGGGATCCAATAATAGGTAACGAAAAGGAGGACAAGAGAAAGAGGAAAAAAAGACAATGGAAAAGATTATTTTCCTTTCTTCTCCAAAGCAAATGCTGAAAAAGAATAATAGTTCTATGATACCATCAATACTACTTTCCCACCTCAAATCTACATTGTATTTGAAATCATATCATTGAGTTTTTGTCCTCTCATTAGAACAATAATATATTTAAAAGCCATCATAAAACCCATTTGAAAGAAAAACAGTGGAACAAATCTAGGAAGGTGAATTTACCCAAATTCTCATTCCTTTCCTTCTTTGCTCTTGTTCATTCAAGAAAATAGCTCAAGTCCATCTGGAGAGCTCTAGTGGAACACGGGGTGGAATCCCTATTGGCTTTTGAAAGTAGTAAGAAAAGGTAACTGGCCCACATTGAAGCACTTGCTTATGTTTGCATTGAAATCAGTGATGAAAAATCCAAATCAGGGTTTAAAGCAATAATGATAAAAAAAGCTATAGACTTAAGGAAGAGAAAAAACAAGGAAGAAATAGAAGAAGCTTTTTGTTTTTATCCTAAACCCTGTATGACACCCCTGGGCATGATGAGAGAGAAAGGTCCATCTGATGCCATGGACTGTTCTGTGCTAGGAAGGACTAGAGAGGTCATCTGTAGCTTCATATCACTAAATGAAAGTACAGTGATCTATCACACCAGCCATTCACCATCTGCCTAAAGGAATAACAAATCAGGTGTTAACTGACAACATAAAACAACAGACACCCCGGGTCTTTATTTAAGCAGACAGGAATTATGTAAATACACACCACCACACCACCACCTTTTTTTTTAAGTCTTTGCACCAATCTATTAAAAAATACATTAAGGATTAGGGAGTTTACTCAGGGGTAGGAGTTAGGGGTAAGTTAGTCAAGACTATATGTATGTGTAACCCCAAAATTTGAGGGTGGAGACAAACAGATCCTGAGAGTTCCCTGGCCTGAGCGTCCAACAGCAAGCTTCTGACTCAGTGAAAGGGTTTGTGTGAAGGCAGTAGCACCTAGAACGCTACAGGAAGACATTTAACACAACGCTGTGGCCTCTGAATGTGTGCATATAGTGTCCACGCGGCTGCATTCACATGCACTGAACACACATGCAGGTAAATGCACATTTCTATAAAAATTTAAGCAATTTAAGATTGCCTTGAGAACGCATTCAGCGTTTAAAGAAGGGGGACACCAAAGCAACTGTGAGGCAAGCAGAAAGAGGGAGAGGGGGTGACAGGTCTGCCCCCATAACTTTAGAGACAGGGCTCATGCTGATTTCTCAACTCCTACTGCTAAGCTTCCAGAAATGGGTAAAACTCAATGAAGACAGCCCCAAGACAAGGTGAGACGATCCCTGTCTGCCAGGCTACTTGTCCAAACCAATTCTGTAAGAACAAGTATCCAGTGGATGAGGAAGATGGACAGACAGCTGCTTGAATGCATCCAGGCCTGGCTGCCCCAACGGCCCACTGCTAAATTTATTGCTGACAGGTAATTAACTGGCTCCCTCCTTGTTTTTAAATTGGTCACCCTCAATGGACAGTTGCACTAGGGGGTTGCACTAATCATGCCTCTGACAGGAGCCAACTCCACCGGCCCCACACAGCTGCAGGGGCCTTTGTGACGTCATCTTGCTGTTACACAGATATTCATGCTTTCCTTTCTCTCCCCGGGAGCCTTTTACCAGGCTTTCTTGTTCCCAGGAAATACATGGCATTTTAGTTTTCCATTGCTTCTTCCACTGAAAGATAACACAATAGGAAAGAATTACTTTCAGTGTCTTTTTTTTTTTCCAATGGCACTCTCTTACATAGAGATGAAGTTTTGCCTGTACTGACTATTGGGAAAAAAGATTTCAATAACCCAAGTAGGAACCACCCAACGTGGCAAACAAAAACGGGCCAAGGAAAGCTGGTTGAACTCACCTCTGGGTCTAGAATTGCAAGGATATTTTGATTTCCATGGGATGGAGAGTGAGTTTTGCTTTCTCACAGCACAACCATGAGTTGACTAAACTTTCAGCATGGTTTACAGCGCAGAAAGCTAAAGAGTTTTTAATGGTTAGTATGCTCGCCAGGTGTCCACTTAACACTGAGTTCACAAGGCACATGCTTTTGTCTGGTCTCAAGCCCCTCTTGACATGTGCAGGAGAGCCACTGTACTTTCCAGACCATACTACTATTTGATTAGTAATTTAGGGAAAATGACATACTTTTCCTTAGGATTTAATCCCCCAAATTAGAAGAATGAACACAATAGATGCCTTAAGTCCTGGATTTTGAGACAAATAAAAATTTATCTTATTTCTCAAATTGCTAAAACAACATAAATATTAAATGTAAGGGACATGAAGTAAAACTTAAAATTCAAGTAATTTCTGGCTTATTTTTATTGTCATAAATTACAGTGTCCATGATATGACAACTAGCTTATGAAAAATCTCTTACATTTTTCTTTTCCTGGTCTTCATTTTCCATTCTGTATTCCCAGGCAGACATACAGATCACAGTGAAACTGGGTTAAATATTAACTCCCCCCCCCCTCTGCATGAACTTTTATAATAATCATCTTTACTGTGTCATCAGAAGCAAGTTTCCATACTGAGGCCAGCAGCCCACATCCCTCCTTCTAGATGCTTTTATATCCAGAAGGAACATCACATGGAAGACTAGAACCAGGCAGGAGGCTTCTGTCATGTCTTTCCATTTTGTATTTCAGATTAACAGTTCCTTCCCTCCATATTCTTGAAGCATTTGAAGCAATTTCCTTCCCAAGTTACTTGCGAAACGCTGCCCTTGCTAGTCGATAGTGAATTCACATCTGTCCCCCTTCATGCCTGTGCAGCCTGAGCATCAGGATTCTGAGCTCTGACTGCTAAACCTTCTAAATCCTGAACATGGAGGGAAATTCTTCAGTGTAATGAACAATAAGCACAGAGAAACTAGCACTGTTAGTGTTTCTATAACTAGAAAGAGATTTGAAGGTATACACATTGGAAGAAAAAAAAGTCAATATATCTTTTATTCATAGCATAATGAACTACAAAGGACATCTTAAAGAATATACAATTTTATAATTAATATGCTATTTTTACAATTAGTAGTAAGGAGAAACTTAGTTCACAAAATATACAGAAATCAGCAGTGAATATCTGAAAAACTATACATGCATATGGATAGATAAATATAGGTTAATGTGTACATACATACATATGTTATTGTATACATAGATACATAAAAAGTATGACAATAGACAGTTTAAGAAGGGCACCTTACTTAACAGTTTGAATGATTTATACTTAGATTTCTTAACTGTGATATTCTACATCTAAAAAAAACCCTGTCTGTTTGTAAACGGAAAGCTATTGACTTATTATCAATAAAGAGAGAATAGATAACACGTGTATTACTTGTCAGACAAAGTAAATTCCGTCGTGAGCAGGAAATGGCATGCTCTCAAAACCAACCTTTGGGTTTCGCCTGGTAACCACACTTGCGATCAACTGAGCTATTTGTTCTGCGCTTCGGAAAGGCAGCAATTAGCCCTCAGTCCTGGTGCCACAAATCAATATTATACGCAACTTTTAGCCCTGCCCTACAGAAAAATGACTTGGTTGAGATGGAATTTGAAGGCGCAGGACCGGGGTGGGCAGCTTAGGTCTGCCCTTATCTGCAATGTGACTGTATTTAATAAGCTTTCATGCGGGAGGCACAAGTCATTTGCGCAGTAGAAGTTTGCATGACTTCGGGGCTTAGCAATAGACTCCAGCTTATTTTATCATATAATTTCAGAATTATGTGACTCCCACCCCAAAATAATAACCACCGTTCTATTTAAATACTATTCAGCTGGAGTAATTATTACCTGCTTTTCAGATCTGAGCTCTTGAACCTCATTGCTGCTCTAGTGATTCCAGCCAATTTAAATAATTATCTCAACAAACGCCTGCCTTCTCATTGCTGTTCTCCAGCAATTCATTTTTTTTCTCATGGTTTATTTTTTTATATTTAAAAATTTCCATCTCCTCCCCTCCTCCTCCCCCTTCCCTCCCCTCCTCCTCCCCCTTCCCTCCCCTCCTCCTCCCCCTTCCCTCCCCTCCCCTCCACCCATACCTCCCCTCCCTCCCTCTCAAGGCCAAGGAGCCATCAGGGTTCCCTACTCTATGCTAAGACCAAGGTCCTCCCAACTCCCCCCAGGTCCAGGAAGGTGATCTACCAAGCTGAGAAGGCTCCCACAGAGCCCGTCCATGCAGAAGAATCAGAGCCCAGCGCCATTGTCCTTTGCTTCTCAGTCAGCCCCCACTGTTGGCCACATTCAGAGAGACAGGTTTGGTCGCATGATCCATCAGTCCCATTCCAACTGGAGTTGGTGATCTCCCATTAGTTCTGTCCCACCGTCTCCATGAGTGAACGCACCCCTCACGTTCCTGACTTTAGCAATTCATTTTTAAAACTTTAAACTTACATGAGAAATAAATCGTAACTCTATAAGAAACAAGAATGGTTTACAATTGTCAGAAAACATAAAGACACGAACATGCACACACACACACACACACACACACACATATATCAACTCTGGCTAGATTCTGAAAATTAACAAAGAATATTCAATGCCATTCCTGTATTAGTGCTTGTTCCCTCACTAGGGACTTCCTCTCAAAAGTAGTTTTGCCTAAATACTGAGGTAGCGTGTATGCTCTAGGACAGTTATTTTTGATACCTAATTTAACTTTCTGTGATGGTAAACACTCAGACTTCAGATTACATCAGTGACGCTTGCAGCGTTCTACTGGGTTATTCAAAAAGTCATTTGGCCCTGAAATTTAAGCTGCGCCTTTTTCAGTCTGCTCCGTACAGTGTTTCCTGGAGATGATCACCCATGTGCATTGTCTTAGCTACTCTGGTGACATGCACGTGTTCACATAAACACGGGGAGTTCTGTCAGCAAATGAAATTGTTTCCTCACAAAAATGTTATACCTATGATGCTTTCCATGTAATTCTATCAGAAACAAAACAACAACAAAAACCCAGTTTACAATCACTTTTTCATTATAAACTCTAGCATAAAATGAACATTATAAATGATTCAACTTTTGTGCTTGCTATACTCAGATCCCATACACATAGGCACTCCTGTTACTGGCTATATGACAAAGCAGTTAAATGCCGTATCTCATAGGAAAAAAATAAATTAAAATGATTTGTAATATATAAAGAAACCCAAGTTAGAAGAAGCAGGTGAGTTATGAGTCAGCGCCACCATCCTATGTATAAAATGTGCATTAAAGATGTTAAAAATACCATCAGCAAAATCTGTGACTCATATTAGCCTTACACAGATCTTTGGACTCCAAAATCTTCTTCCTGTCTGCTCATACACCTCTAATGTCATAGAAAAACAATGGTATTTTATGAGTTTATGGACAGAGAAAAGAAGATGTGTATTTTGTTTTATGGAGAGAAAGGAAATGAAGTTGTCTAACACTTCCAATCCCTTCAGCTTCTCCAGAGATAATTATTCACTTTTATTACTCTTATCAGTAAACCCAATTGTATTTCCGTTTAGCCCTTTTAGTTTTCTCTCTTAGTTTTACATTCATGATCTTATCTTTACTTCATTCAAACCTTTATGGATATTTCATTGCTCTGTGCTTAAAAGACTTCTAAGAACCTATGAAAAGTCGAAAACAATTGTGTCTGCTTAGACAATTTAAAGTAGATACAGCTTAAGCTGTTAACTAAATAACTAAATCTGAACATTAATTGATTAAAGTTCTCTGAAAAATGTGAATATCCAAGTAAGCTACATTTATGTCTTCTATTTTTCTTCTGTGATTCTCCTTTGGAAACATACATAATTTATACGTGTGTAACACTTTCCTACAAAATAAAACATTCCACCTTAGAGAGAAGCTCATTGAGGGAGAGGATGTTCTAAAAGGAGTTCAAACATTGCATCTTTCAGGGAGGTTCATTAAAACTCAGAAAGTAAACAACTCAATAGCTTCAGGAAGTCCCTAAAACTGACCAAATTCCTTAAATCCTCCCCCTTCCAAGCTTTTTATATACAGTGGGCTGCTAAGAGACTCCCTCAAACTTGCCAAGCTGTCCCAAAGGGGCAAATGAGATGGGCTACAGGGAAGAAGCTTAGACTGCCTCAGCTATCTAAAAGAGATACTCCCCAAAGTGTGAGCTGCCTGTAAACTAGGCAGTGCTTCTAGACTTAGAAAGCCATCACCCATACTGCGGTGGGCTGCTGCTCATGTAATTACTGCTTCTGAGGGTAGCCACTCACTCATAGTTTTGTAACTTGAGTATAATTCATTGGTTTACTCAGCTGGACTTCGGTAGCATTCTTATTTTGGCCTATCATCACATAGGAATCTCAGGTGAGTTAATGTTTGTTCATGACTTCCCAGAAATAGAACAAAAGTGTTATACAAGACATAGAGCTTGGGTATGCATCACAATACAAGAAGAAAGGGGCTAATCCTTCTAAATAAGGTACAAAGCTTCTCTCTTGCCTCCTAAGATAGAAAGCACTGGCTGTTCCATAAAATTTAATCCATAGATATCCTCCTACCCTGAACACAAACTACTAAAATCAAAACAGGTTCATATTTTGCTTCCAAGTTACAGGGCTTTCTATTTTATACTTTCAGAGATAAAGAGTATAACTGTGTAGAACTTCAGAACATTGGCGTAAAGTTTCTTTAAAACCCACTCTTTAGTCTGTGATAAGTTTTAGAGACTATCCATGGAAAAATAGGAAATATCTATCCAAATCACTTATGAAAATGGTACAATCACACTTAGAATATTCAAAAAGTTTCCAGGTTCTACCAAAACAACAAATTATCTTCACCGTAATTACAATATTTACAATATGACTTCTTTCATTCTTAGAATCTTATTATTAAGAGGAGGTTTTAATTTTATTTTAAATTTTTGTCTTCTCTAGAAGAAAACAAGAGTTGAGACTGTAGTTTGGGACAATTTAGTTTGAATCATTCTGGAACTAGTAACTGATAGACGGCCTTCTCTTCCTTACCAGACTCCTGCACAAAGATATTTTTCTCAAGCTCTGTCCACATCTGTAGTAACAACCTCTGATGAGCCTTGGGAGTGTAATCTGGGACAGATATTGCAGAAAGATATACACTAACCTGAAAATAGATTCAGGAGATTGAGACACAAAGCCCTAGGCTTTATGGAATGTTGCCAACTAAGTAGTACATAGATGCTAAGTGACTTTTTTCCTTGGTCTATGACTCCCAATCTAAGAGCAGAGGTTCTACCAACATAGAGCCAGAGTGAAATGCTTTAAGAGTTGAGACCCAGCTTTTCAGGTCAGAGAGAGTTAATGTGGAGAAGTCCACTTGATTCACACAATAGATTAACATGAATTAAAAATATCATTATCCCCACTAATGAAGAATCACACAAGATATAGCCCCTACAGAGGTGGGAATGTTGAACTGACAAACAAATACAAGTTTTAGAGAAATTATGAGATAAAGAAAGCAAAATTAGTGACTCAGAGAAGGAAACTATCATTTTATGACAAGGAAAATATTTCAAGAAGTCTAGGCTATAGATGTCCACCAACGTCATTGAAGGTCCTACCTACCTGTGTACCCCACAAGCTACAGTAACAATCTCTGATAAAATATGGCCACTCGTACAGTAGTGCTGTTATTATTATGGAGACACACTGTAATTTGATTGTATTTGAGGCTATTCCACAGAAGGGAATTCATGCCTGGTACTGTAAACTTGGTCAAAAGCTATTGTCTGGGGAGGTCAGAGTTCCCATGAGAGAATTACTTTTTTTTTTTTAACGCAGAAGTGCACAGTTAATCTAAGTACCTCTGTGTTTTGATAATTATTGTAAATTTACATATCAATATGTAAATTTATTCTCTATAAATGCTTTCAGAAGCTTGACCCAAGGCTCAGGGAACATTGTAAGCGTGGGTGCAGAATAAATTTAAGATCCTGATTTGGGGGAAGAACTCTGGGAAACAATATATTCTTTGTATGATATAATTGTTGATTCGTGAATTCACTATAGCTGGAGTTACCTACACAAGGTTGGCTCTATCATGTCTCGGAGATGAGTTTTTGTGGCCTCACCTTTGTAAAGAATTCGTTCAATTTTATTTTACTAATATTTTTTCATTTATTTTACATACTGTCCGCAGTTTCCCCTCCCTCCTCTCCTCCCATCCCCCCCCCACTCCATCTAGCCCATCCACTCCTTCTCTGTCTCCATTCAAGAAGAGGCAAGGAGGCCTCACCTGTTAAGGTGAGCTGACAAGCTGCTTAGGAGGAGCCCAGCAACAGAGAGTTGGAGCAAATGATGGGGGATGGGGGAAAAACAGCATAAGTTCAGGTATCTTGAGGGAGAGAAAAGAATTTCAGAGTCAAAACTAGTTTCTCCTAGAACAACATCCACATTTGAGTGAGTGTCCAGTCTTCTGATTCCTGTCTGAGAGTTTATTTGGGTGAGCCCTGCATAAAAAGGCAATCATTTCCTGTGGACTCGAGAGTGAGACGCTGGACGTTCTTTCCTCTCAGGCCTGGCTAAGATCCCCTAATTACCCCTATCCCAGCAGTTTACCATCAGCTTGGTCTCTGCTTTGAAAGCCGTTCGTTAAACTGAGTGTGCAGTTAAGGGAGCACAAAGAGAAGTGGAGAAAGAGCACAAGAGTCTCCATTTCTTCAAACTCCTATGCACTTCCTAAATCCCCAGTACGGTGCCTTGTGTATACACACGTACAGAACTACAGCAACTACCTGAGAAGGCAATTGTAAAGATCTGTGGAATTTCTAAGTTGCTGAGAAAAAATGTTAGCGTGTACAGCATTGCAGACTGAGTCACGCGTAGCCGAGTGCCTGCTGCTATCTCTAACAACACAGCCTCATTAATTTCAGGAGGTCCTATAAAAAAGGGCAGCACCTACTGGGCAGCCTTATTTTCCCACCCATTAACCACAGTTACCTGACCACAAGATTGCCTTTTGCATGTGCAATTACACGATGCCACTCTGCTTTGCCTAAGCATAGTTCAGAGTATGACAAGAAGCCAGTGGCTTTGGTCAAGCGAGACCCAACTGCCTAGAAATTAAGCAACTCTTCCCTCTGTCAACAGGGAGTTATGATATAGTTGAAGCTGGAAAAAAAATGTATGCCCATGAAGTAACCACTGGCAAATTCTCACATAGTGAAACCATCTTTTTGTTCAATGAACTAAACTATGACCAAAAAAAAAAGTCCCACACGAACACACATAGTCTAAGTGTATTATACTAGAACATCAATATTTCAAAGCTGATGATTTCCATAGGCCAAGTACCAATCCTGCACCCTGGGAGGAAGAGCAGGATGCTGTTAGAAGAGGACCATGACAGCTGTGAACTTGAACTTTCCTTCTCCATGAACTGCTCTTTCAAAAACAACCTTGATTTGCAGTGGATAAGCCGGCATACGGGTGGCCGGCTCAGAGAGCAAAACTTTGAAGTCAGATATGATCATTGACAATAAATCTATTCTGGCAACTTAACTCCTAATATAGCCCAAAAGACAGGTGATATATTTTGATATAAATAGAACTGGATTCATAGATGGACCTAGAGATACAGTCTCTAGTATGTAAGAAAGTGTACACCCTGCTCATTTGAGCAGAACAAGTAAATTAATATAGAATTAATTATACAATTAATATTATGATCTACTAGGACATGTTTCTTAAAGTAAGAAGAAAGGTGCTTTGAAAATGCATTATATTTTGACACTGGCTTGCAGCTGTGAACTGGCTGTTAGGTTTTAAATTTGGCACTATAAATAGTTACATCATAGCAATTTTTTGGCTGGTGTCTGGCATCTGGGCCATGCTTCCTTGGACTCTCTTATGGCAAAGATCTAGTATCTGATGTGGGATTTCTATATTCATCTTTTGAAAAACTACATGAGATCAATCAGGGAAGAGCGACATCAGGATCCAGGTCTTTTGCTCCTCTTGTCATTACTTACTGACTTGGTAGAACCAGCTCTGAATTCCTGTTTGTCCATCTCAATGCCAAGACTTAACTCCCATCAGTTTTCAAGTCATTGACTCTGACTTAGGTTGCCTCTCTTCCTTGACTCTTATAGCTTCTGGACTTTAGGTCAGTTAATAATTAATCCCCAATGTCAACCTTTTCTCAGTGCTCCCTGATTATCTCTTACCGAATTTGATCTTCTCGTAGGCCACATATTTTCCCAAAGGCTTCTTAAATGTATGCAGCCCTTTTACTACAAGCCCTTTTTCCACCTTCAAGAGAGTGGGAGGTGATCTTTCAGGTGATAGTATGGGCTACTAGTATCTAAAGTTTAATAGAATTGCTTGGTACTACGCACGGCCCTGGCTTACTTCTCAAATCACTATGAGATGTATATGCTCCTGTGCTTTTTTTCCCTCTGTTTTATTTATGGTTTATGGATGATGGCTGTTGAAAAACAGTCAAACAATATTAGAGTCCAGTTTTTCACAGGAATCTATCCTCTTAATAACTATGTTGATATGCCACTCATCATTTATTGAAAATTTCACTGATTAGATTACTGTCTTTCCCTCATTCCTGGTCCTTTTTATCAATCTTATAATTTCACAAGATGCAGAAAAGAAGCCTCAGCATCTGGTTCTTTCAGTTCCCTGATGTCATCTCTCTCCTCCATTACTTTCCTAAGCACACAGCAGAGCTTGCCATTTCCAGTAATGGCCCCACCATTCAAATCTTTAGTCTCAAGTACCCCTCCCCCAGCTTAGTTTCAATCTTTCAGCTTTCCTTCAAAGCATGCCTACTCTTGCAGTGAATTGTTCTACCCCAGCATGGGGTAGAACATTCTTTCATTCTCCTAACCTGGGAGCACTATCTCTATTACTACACACTCCCTATACAGAGTCCATTTTCTTTGTCTTCATTCTCCAGTCTTTCCTTCCTCCTAGAATTCTAATCCCAGGTGAGTTTAGCTCTTCACCTACACTTCCAACTCTGCGCAACCAACCATCCCGGAGAATATATTCAGCACACTCACTTGAATTTATGAAAGCTATTTTCTGTGCCACCTAGCAGTTTTATATTTTAGTGGTCAGTTCCCCCTCTCCATCTCAAACATGATCCTTTTAATAACTTTGCTCTCACTAAACATCAAGAATCACCTACTTGGCATCACCTATTTAATTCTCCATAGGTAATAACATTGCCACTTATTTGCTAAGTAAACAGACTCCGTGAAAAAAGCCATCTTCTTTCCCACTCAAACCACCAAACCAACTGCATCCATGCTCATGTTTTCTGCATTCTTTCTCTGCAGAAAATGTCATTTGAGCTCACTACCAATAATGTTCTATATTACACAAAATATTTAATTCTGAGAACCATTTAGAGGTAAAAAGATACAGGGTAAAAATTAAAAAAAAATAAACCAACAGATCTACAACCAATGTTTTCAAGTATTCCATTGCCGAGCTCATCCCTGTTTCCATCTAAAGGTATATTTTAGTAGCTTTTATTTCACTTTCTCCCAGGATCACTCAGCAACATGATTGATTGCAGAAATAAGTAATAGATGTGTCATTTTTACTTTCTCATTGGATTCCCAAAATTAATTCATCATTTCTCAGAATATGGAACATTTTAATCATTATTTACATACATAGTCCAAAAGCAGCTATAGTAGGTCACTTATAACATAGAGAGCAAGCTATAAACCAAAGTCTGATTTTCTAATGATATTCATATAGGAAGAAAGAGATCATCTGTTTACACAAACCACCCAGACAAACAGGAGAAATCATCACTTAAAGATGTAAAGGGATATTAAAATTCTATTATTTTACCTTATGGACAGATTGATACGACCTATAATAATTTCTTTTAATATCTCACCCCATTCTTACTAAAGGAGCCAATTGTTGAGCTCTAGCAAGAGATTTTATGGGTGTTTAATTGTCACATCAGCTTTACAGTTTGTCATGTAAGTCTAAGACTTGCCAAAAATCAATTTTCCTCACCTTTTGAATGTGTGCAAGAAGCTGATGGGACACTTCGGTCTACTTGGCTGGAAAACTTGATGTTAACATTCCCTCCTTCCCCTTTTCTACTTCTCATCTCAATGAAGTGGGACCCTAGAGACCTAGAATATGCTGTCCATAGAAAATATAAATTTCTCCTCTTCCAGGAGAAATAGAATATTCACAACATGCATTTGCACATCTTAAATCTCAGATGATGATTTAATACAGCTGATATTAGGTACTGGACACATCCCAAACAAACAAACACTGCATGAATTACTTCTATCTGATGAGCTAACATTTTTTATTCCACAAAATGTTTTTTGTACCTTTTTAAACGTTCCATTAATTCCTTAACTCATACCCTGACACCACAATTGTCATGGGGGTTTCTATAATTCCTTCCTGGCAAGACTCCTATTCTCCAATCCATGATATAGTTCATTGATAAAATCTGTCAAATCCTTGAGCATTACTTCTGCTACTCCGTGCTCAGAAACAGAGTAAATCTCACTTCAAGCTCAGTACAATAATAAATTACTCTCTTGACTTTAAGATATGTCAGGTCCTAGGCACATTCTGAAAACCTGTCATCCCTTCCCATGAAACTCTGAGTTCCTTTATCTAAAACCATCTCTAACCTTACAGACATCTAGATTCTTGTTGCTTCTCATCTTCCCAAGGGTTGACTTTGCCTTACCCAAGCAGCATTTATCAGAATGTACTAAATTTCAATCTCTCTTTCCAGGTTAAAAGTCATTCTCTCTGTATTAATTTCCCTCTCTCTTGCCCCTTGGTTTCCCCTCAGCTACACTCCTGGCACATGATGCATGCACCATATATAATTGCTCAAAGGGTCACCCATTGACTCTGGCACTTCTGTTCACTAAGCCCTAGAACACAAAAAGTATTTTCTGGATCCTACAGTGTGTTCAGTGCTAAGTAACAGCAGGAATTTATTAAGTATCGGGAAGTTTGTGAGTTATATTTTGCTAATTTATATTGGCTTTTTTTTACAATATTCTTATTAATCCTTTGAGAACTTCATGCAGTATAGTCTTAACATAGCCACCCTTCCTTCCTACCCTCCACTCCCTAACAGTTCAACTGTGAATTTTCTTCTTCTCCCTGACTCCATGAAGTCAGGCCTGTTTGGATTGCTTAACAGTCTTGAGAGCAGGGCACTCAAGTTAAATAAGTTAAAATAAAAATTTTTAACCATATGTGTGTGTACACATATATATTTGGATACACACACACACACACACACATATATATATATATATACATATATTTATGTAGTTATACACATATGTAGCCAAATAACATTACATAAGTATATATATATATATATATATATATATATATATATATATATGTTTACAGTTTTAATTTAAAGGATCTTTCTGGATTTTTCAAAAGAATCCAATAGGCAATCAAAGTGATAGTTTATCCTTCCCCATCATATTTTTCCTATATTGAGAATATTGGCCATATCCTAGATTCAGTATTAAGAGCAAAGCTAAGAAAAGGGTTATGAAGCCTAGAGAACAGAAAATGCACTGCACCAAATCTCCTGATTTACTCTGTGCATTAGACAAAGCCAGGAAGGTAAGGTTTCTGCCATCATCACTCAGAACACAGGGCCCGGAATGTAAGTGCTCAATAATTCTTGTTCCCTCATTGAGGTTTTGATAGTTTACTCAACAGAAGATTCCATGTCTGAAAGAAAGCACACGGCATCTGCACAATTAGATCTGAGTGTGTCCCAAGGAGATTCCTCATGGTGATGCTGATGGTAATACTGTGGGAAGCTGGCATCAGATCACCCATTTTTAGATTTTATTGTTATGAGAAGCAGCAGGCCACAAGCCTGGCGAATGCACTTCCAGTAATTTCTTTTGGTGGCAAAAAGCACTTGCAGAGCTTAAAGCAGCTTGAGAAAACATTAATTTTGTCCCACTCACCCTTCAGATGGAGACACATACCTGCAGAAAGCATCTCTCAGGACACACAGGGAAAACAAGGTGGGAGTCATTCTCTCTTTAGAAAGTAACTATGTTGCCCATCTGTAAATAACAAGAATGACAAAACGTTAGCAAACCTGGGGCTGAGCAGAACTTCCAGATACGGCTCATGATTCCTTGCTTCAGCACTTCCACTAATTGCTAAGCAGATGCCGATAACACGATGCCTTAAAAATGAGACTGTTTCTTAGTGTCTTGCATCAAATCACAATTTGCTGTTCCACAGCTCTGCAGCAATAGTCTTAGCCTTGAATTATCAAGCAGTAAAGTATGCAAAGCCCTCTTCCCTAGGTCAGGCTTTCTAAACAACTTATATGATCATAAGGTCTCATGAGTCCTTCAAAATTTCCCTGAGGTATTGTGTCCTTCTGTTTTGACAATTCTCTTTGTATGAGAAGTTTGCTCTTGGATCTTTAAAAAGGCTTTCAGCCAAAGGTGACAGAAAACCAGCCTCAAGTTGGCATCAACTTGAACTGAAATCTCCAGCCTCAGAGCAATTTAGACAATTGAGTCGGGGTTCTGGGTCCACTTCCTGTGCATTGCTCTTCTCTGCCTCTATCTCTGTGCCTCCTGTCCCTCCAGACTGACTTCCCTCCTAGTCCTTGGATGCGTGCCAGCAGCAATTAGTGCTGCCTGATTCCTCTTTCAGGAAGAGAGGCAGGTTGCCTCCCATTAACTGCTAGGGGGAAAAAAGCAGTGAGATTTACATCAGTTGACTACTTCTGAACCAGTCCTAAAACCAGAGGCATGCCATGCACTGATAAGCTTAGGCCTGGACTAATTAAGCCAATTAGAGTGCATAGGAAGATGGATTGTTTTTTCGTTTTGATTGGCCTTTCTGCCCACAGTTTCCACTTGAAGTTAAGGTCAAATGGGGTCCATGCACATATTATTTATTGATCATATTAAGGTTAGTAGAATGGATGTCGGAGAAAGGGATCCTTCTGTCTAGTAAGAAACTGAATTGTGTGTAGCAGTAGTGAGGAGGGGTCCTACTAATGGACAAACTCAGTGGTCGATCCCAGTGAAGTTTTAGGAATCATTTTTTCCTGTTGTATTTCCCTCATATTGGACATGCTCCTCCGCTGATGCATTTATCAAGGTCTACCCTTTCCTGGGAGTGGGGAGGAGAGCGTGTTCTTAGTTTGTGCTTAACAACAGGACCTAGCACTGTTTCCAATTTTGCTTTTATTATTTCGCTATGAACTTTTTGCAGCCCAAACATATTATTATATAACGGATTGTAAAAGTCAAAACTGTATATCATATCTGCCACTGAATCTCAACGGCCTATTTTTTATGCTTTGGTCATGCTACCAAAATTCTTCTGAATTCTGTTTCTTCCAGGGTATCTGCTTACTCATTCCAGACTGATGTCTCCTTGACCAGATTAGATTTTAGAACGCAACTGCAGCAGGGTTGAGGACAAAGCCACGAGACACACTAGGAGCAGCATGCCTGGCAGCTCACATCAAATTAGTAACAGCAAGCCCGGTTGTGCTCTACCTGCTTCTATCAGTCAGTCAAATGTCTATCCTTCCCCACAAGGACATGTGAGTGATTTCATAAAACATCCTTACCTAGACAAGAATATTACCTCTCCACCTTCTGAAATTTCCCAGGCTACTCAACCTACAGAAAATTAAATAAAGCTAATTTAGTAGCGATGCTTTTAGAGCACTTAGACTGGATCCGGGAGGCAGTCTCATTATTTCCTAAGCACTCTCCATTTCTTGTTAGAGTAATCCAGTCTAGAATGTATTAAAGATCAACATTGCTGATCTAATAGTTTCCAGAACTTACCATTTTACCCTTCGAGAGAACTGGGGATTCATCAGTCAGATCACATCGCCTGACAAAGCAGCACTCCTCGGTGATTCTGCAGTTACTGCCAATCATCCGTGATTACATCTGTAAGTCCATTGGACACCTTGGAATGTGAGTTCTCTATGGCTGCAAACGTGAATTCATTTAAGATGCATTACTGGTACCTTCTGTCTTCTTTTTATATTTTTGGGTCTTCACATCTGATCGTGCTTTTCTCTTCATTCTGTTTTTTGATGATAACTTTGCCATAGTGGCAGGCAGATGTAAAATAGACGTGAACTGATTTTTCTTTCTGCCTGAAGTAGTTAATATTGATTGTCACACAGGATCTGCAATCACCTAGGAGACCAGCCTTTGAGTATTTCTGCAAATGGATGTCTAGACTGGGTTCATTGAAGTAGGAAGACGCACTGGAAATGGGCTAGGGTCCTATTCTGAATAAATAAATGAAGGCTGGCTCAGCACCAGCATCCACGGCTCTCTGCTTCTTGACTGTGAGTGCAACATGACCAGCTGCCTCATGGTTTGGTTCCATCCCTTCCTCACCGCGATGGACCACACCCTCAAGCCATGAGCCAAATAAACCTTTCTTCCCCTTTGCAACTCTTGTCACATATGACGTCATAGCAATGAGACAATTAACAAACACTCTTCCTATATTCGTTAGCTTGTCATTATTTTTACTGAGCAGGGGGTTGATCCAACACACTGATATTCATCCAGTATGCTTGTAATGGTGATTCCTCACCTTGGTACACGTTTTTCTGTACATTGAGAACACTTTTACCCTTTTAAATTTAATGTTTATTCATCTATCAGAGCTTAAAGACAGTCTTTTTAAGAAACCTTCATTAGTACTCTTAAGTTTTTTTTTTTTTTAAATCTTACCCTTTCTGGTAGCCTCTGGAGGGATTTAGTACTCTATTGAATCTGCCCGGTTAGCATTCTGCATACCCCATTTGGTTGTAGGTAGCTGGAGGGTAGAGATGTTTTCTTGTGCTTCTCTGCAGAGAAATTCATGGTGATTGATGCCACATAGTTGCTTAATTAATATTAATAATCATTAAGTGATTTAAATGTATAAGGTTATTTTCCAAGATTAGCATTTTTCCCCAGTTTTCACACAAAGATTCTTTTACTAATGCCAGAGAACAAGTTTCCTTAGTGACTAAATGAACCATAAATCTAATTAATCTTATCAATAAAAACCAGGAGTCAGAAATCAGGGTAAAAACCTGAAAGAAGAGAGAAGCAGAGGAGCAGCCATAGTTCCTTCCTACCTCCTCTGTCTCTCTGCCCTGCCCCACCTTATCATATCCTGTGTCCTCTCTGTACAGACCTCCAGACCTCTATGGTCAGCCAGTGGCTGGCTCCACCCTCTCACTCCAAGCAAGATTTATTTGCCAGAACACAATGAAAATATCACACATTCCCCCTTTTGTCTAAAGAAAAAGCAAGGTTTTTAAATAGCATAGTAAAATTACATACAATATATATATATATATATATATATATATATATATATATATATATATATATATATATACAGGCAATAATTACATTAACATTATCTAGTCCATTATTGATGCCCTGATTCTCTAATATTACAAGTTTTTACCTTGGTATCTGACTCCTGATTATTATTAATAAGATTAATTAGATTTATGATTCAAGACCCCCTGAAAAATCTCTAATGGGAGTGGATGGCCCAGATGATCCAAAGTCTCAGAACACCTCTGTTGCAGTTTCCTCTTACATTCAGAACAGCTTCAAGGTGACTGATTGAGATGATCCAGCCTCACAGAACACTCCAGTCAGGACTTAGCCATAATCCTAAATTTTCTCAGTGTTTTCCAAAGATTACCAGTGCCCCCAAGCAGGACAAAGTAGTCTAGAAAACTATGCCCACATTCTCCCAAAATGGAAAATGGATGTCTGTTTTTGTTTAAGGAGAGTTGGTTATACGTTGTTATTGGTAATATTTAGAAAAAAAGTTGAGCAAAGGAGGTTAGGTACAAGGATCTCTTTCTGAAAAGAAAAGGGGGAGATATAAAAAATGATAGGATAAAAGGGTAGATTATTGAATCTACTTTTAATCCTAAAGCAGCTACTAATCTTGCATATTTTATATTACTATTAATTTTGGTATATTGAAACATATTTAAAGTTAATTTTGTTACACTGTATGTATATTTCTATTCTTATATAAGGTATTATGTTTATGCAGCTCATTTAAAATGTAATGTTTAATTAACAAATACAGATTAATATTCATCTATAATAGTCAAATTTATAGTCATGTTAGAGATGTTTTCAAGGTCATACACAGATATATTTAGATTAATAGATGGTATTCAAACACTTAAGAGATCTACAGGATATGGAATTTAAGATGTTTTAATAACATGGGTTTTTTATGACAATGGGATACTTCTACTCCTGGCAACATCAATCTACTTCAGAGAAGTTGATAGGCATCAAAGAAACTCTCTACGGAGTTTACTTACTTTGTAGCAAAAGTTAGCCACTGGGAGAGAAACTACTCTTGCCTTGACTGCCAACAATATACTGTCCAAATTGGACAAGTAGGTGTAAAACTTTTCCAAAGCAAGGTAGACAGTCCTTTAAAAATTCTGCTTCACAAAAATGTCTGTCAAATATTCTATGCCTGCAGGTTGAAGATAGATGCCACAATATTACAGAGAAACTTTGGGTGACTTTCTAGGCAGCTTGATGTCCCTGTCATTAGGCAGCATTTCATTCTAGGATCTTTAATGGGATTGAAGACTAAATAGTTATAATAAAAAGTAAATTAGATGCAAAGTTTAAGATTCATCAAGAAAATATAGGTAATAATTTTCTCTAATTTTTCTAAACACAAATAGATATTCTGTTTTTCTCTAATTTTTCCAAACGCAAATAGATATTCTGTCATTCTTACTTCATAATTGGTTTTGATATATATAATCTTATCATATTAAGGATAAAACCTTCCTTCTTAATTAGACAAAAAGGGGGGAATGCTGTGGAATAATCCTCTTGTATACGCTAAAGATTTGTCACCTGAATTGGTTTAATAAAACAATGATTGGCCAGTAGCTAGGCAGAAAGTGTAGGGGAGGCAACCAAACTACGGATGATAGACGGAGGAGGGTAGAATGAGGAGTTGCCCACCAGATGTAGAGGAAGCAAGAAATGAATGTACCATACTGCTAAAGTACCAAGTCATATGGCAAAGTATAGATAAAAATATGGGTTAGGTGTAAGAGTTATATAGTAACAAACTTGAGCTATTGGCCAATAATTTATAATTCATATTCAGTTTCTGGGTTGATTATTTGGGGCTGGAAGGTCCAGACAGGAAATGTCTGACACAGCTAAATCTTAAAGTAATGGTTCTTTTAATTTTTTTCCCGTAAAAATAATCAGATGTTTACTTGTAGAGAAGATCGTGTATTGGTTTTTTTTTATTGTTTCTTTCCTATTACTCAGAGCACTAAGTTTCTCTGTAATAGAAATAATCTCTTTCATGATTACAACTGCTTTCAAAACTGTCTTGTCTGAACATTCCTGCTCTCAACACACTGCACATTTTTCATCCCTTTCTGCTTGTGTTTCCCTCTCTTGCTGTAGATGTGGATGGTAGCAGTATGCGGTATTAATGTCACAACCTGAGTGCTGCCCTATTTTTAGAGATCTTTTACAAAGTATCCAATTATTTCTTAAATCTGGCTCATAAGTTGTTTTTTTCCCATGGTGCTTTATCACAGCAATAGAAAAGTAACTAATCCAGCTCCCCATTCTGGTTCCTGACAGTACTTCCCCTCTCTGAAATCTTCCTTATGTGTCAAGCTTTTACTGCTCACATTTCTCTTTGCCTTCATTGTCTTCTCATTTCCCAGAATGACTTGGGAAATCATGCTTACAGAATTCTAGGGTCTATCTAGTCTAAAGTTCTAAAGTTGTCCACATTCTTTGCACAATCTAATTCCAAGGTCCAGACATGTACATCACAGAATTGAACCCACACCGCTATACTTGTTTTCTATATTACTTAATTTTCTTGTTGCTGGTCAATACCTAGCCAATGAAAACCAAGAAGGAAGAGGCTATTTTGGGTTGGTACAGTCCATTAACACAGCAGGTTATGATGCAGGAGCTTGAGACAGCTGGTCACACTGTACTTACAGTCAGGAGAAAAGGAACAAAGAATGCGGATACTCAGCTAGCTTTCTCCTTCCTATTCAGCCTAGCACCTCAGTCCATGTAATAGTGTTATGCAAATTTAAAGTCTGTCATCCCATTTCAAAGCCCAGTGTTTCTCATTGACATGTCCTGAGGTTTGTTTCCATTATGATTCTAAAGCATATGACAATGCTTCTTTTGAAAAATAAAAGAATCTAATTAATATACATATATATTTGATCAAACACATGCTGATTATACATTCTTGAGGCAGGGGTAGTATATTACCAAACATGTAAATGAAAGTGAGATGATGTTTTTAGCAAAGTAAAATTCAAATAGCTTTCCTGGTTTCAGATGATCTTTCTTAGTAAATGCATTTCAATTCTTAAGACAACTTTAGTATTTTGAAGCCTGGAACATGCTTAACCCAAATGCACTTGGCAAAGTGTATATAGTCTTTAGCTTTCCTGCTTAACTAAGGGCATTATCACTGACAATACTTTTCTTCAACAGTGGACATCCTTAATGTATTCTCTTTGTCACCTATTCAGTAGTTTATTAAAAATTTAAGACTAGTGGTAGCTTTAAAATAAAAAAAAAAAAACCCTGCACATAATAATATTTCAGATTTGTAAGTGCATTTTGGAATGAATAAATCATGGAAATATTTTCAGGATACTAAAAAAATAGAGTCTTAAGTTTTTCATCTACACAGAGATGGCGTGTTAATGTTAATGCCTAATGTTAAAACGTGGTTAGCTCCAAGATGATTTTTGAACAGGTGATCACTTAGAAATGCCACTGTTTCCCTTTTGTTCAACCCTGGCTATGTAGTGACTGTCTTTATTACTGCCCAGATCAAATAAATGCACTGTGCTCTGGCATTTTTTCCCAACTATTTTGGGCTATGTTTACGTAATTGATGACAAACTTTCCTGACCACAGTTTTAAATTGAACTAATCAGTCAAGGAGCATTTTCTAACTAACCGCAGCCGACTGAGGTACAGGAGTATCTGTTTTCTTGATTAGGAATTATTAGGAGAAAATTTGTCGCTGATTGATACAGCTGAGAGCTGCAGCACGAATAATGCTGGAGCATCCTGTAATCAAACGTAATGACAGACCCAGTGAAAGAAGACTTCAAAACAAATCGTCTTTAATTTTTAAAATGTATTATTAGTATGTTTATATTTTAATTTGTATGCCGCACACAAAGAGAAACAATTTCTGCATTACAAAGCAAAAGTAATATAGCACCAGGTGGTGGAGAGGTGACTCGGTGGTTAGGAACTCTTGCAGGGAACCTGGGTTTGGTTCCCATCACTCATGGAAACTCTTCTATCTGCCTATCACTCGGACTCCTGGAATATCCAATGACTTTTTTTTTGTTCTCTGGGGTCACCTCCATGCATCTGGTGCATATACTCACACTCAGGCAATACACATTAAATATTAAAAATAAATAAATATTTTTAAAAATAATAAACTCCATATTTTCAATATCCTATTCTCTAAATAAATGTCTATCAAATTTACAATAAGCTATGTGCTTATATGCTACAATAATTTTATGTTGTTTGAAAAGAATTAATACATCCTTCCTTCATATGCTAAGGCAATCATGTATTCTTTATACAAATTGAAGTCAATCACCAAAGCTGCATGTTGAAATTTTTCTTTCTGTAAGAATTCAGACACTCAAGCCAAGCATGGTAGTGTTCACCTGTGTTCACAACTTTGGAAGACAGAAGCAGAAAGTCAGCAAGTTAGAGGCCAGAAAGACCACACAGAAAGCTTAGATCACAATGAACCACCCGGTAAGATTGTCTCAAAACAACAACAAATGTAGACTGACCAAAATTGTAATTTACAAAATTTTTTATACAGAGCTCTTGAATTATTTCCAACACATCAGTAAATTAGGATAAGCTTTGTACTTATCAAAAAAGTCATTGAGTAAATATAGCTTCTTATGCTTGAAAACAATTCAGTAATGAATGAATTTTATAAACAGGAAAAATCACTAAAAGAGTGAATAAAAAAGAAAATAAATAATGCATTAAAATCCGAATACATGTTTCAGTCTACACTAACGTATATCTTATAGCCTGGTTTTCTTGTTGAATTTTTTCCCCATTTCATTGGCCTTTAACTATTTGAGACTAAATTAACAGTTACTTAAGTGAAACTTAAGAAATACAGTCTTTTTATTCCTCAACTAGATCACAGGTATTAACAAAAATGATCCTCAGAAACTGTTATGATTTGAACAAGAAATGTACCTCATAAACTGATGTGATGACTCCTCTTGGATATTCTGTTGTTTCTCTGTGTCATGGAGATCCTGCAACTTTGGGTCTTTAGTACTAGCCCCTTCATGTGCACCAGTAGATCACAGATGGGTTGAGTGCTGGGTGGGCCAACTCATAATGTTGGTTCTGTGTCCAGGTAGTTGCAGAGTTGGTCAGCCTGTCAACTCTCCACTGTCTTCACCACCATGGTGAGCTCTCTAGCACTGCCCTGGCTAGTTCATCCCTTGCAGTGATAAGTAAGGGGTGGGGCTTTCCTGCCCTCAGTTGTCTCTCCCACACCTATACCTTCAGGAGCAGCTCTACTGTGTTGCCCAGACAAGGTGTAGGGGGCTTCTCTCCTGAATGCTGCAGCTGGTGAGGGGCAGGGACAGCTCTCCCGCTGCCACAGGTGTGCATGGGGGTAAGAAGGAATAGAGCTGCAACACTTAAGAAAATGAACCCTATTGATGTGAGGAGGTGAGTGTGAGCCTTGGGGGATCTGGTCCCGCCCCTCCTTTACCATAAAAAGTTTTAAGTTTATTAATAAAACTTATTGATCACACAGTAGAGAGTAGCAAAAGAAGTATACCAGTCTCAACCAAAGTATCCTAAAGAGGAACAACTACATGCAAAAGGTACACATTCAACAGGGTCTGTGAAGTTGTCCTTGGCTCTACAGAGCCCTTGCCAGTAAAGGACAAAGCCAAGAGCCCCAGGAGTCTCCATGAACTGTTTCTAGTAGTCCAGAGTGTACTGATGATATGCACTTCAATGGTTTAAAACTGCTTCTACCTCCGGTTATTCTTTTAACTACAGCTGAAGCATTCCCACACAAGAGCAAGTCCTTTGTATCAAGTGTTGCTTCATACGTCTACTAATACTCATTTAAAATCACCCCCGAAACTTTTGCCTTTCTAATCCCAAGAGGATGGCACAGTTGTGTGTGATGCTGACAGTCATTAACACCAAAATTAACACCAAGGACTGTTGTAAATTATCTCACACACTCAAATGCCTACCAGTTTAAAATGAGTTCCTTTTCCTCTATCCTTCTGACAATGTTTCTTCTAGCTCTTCAATACCTCCACACCATTTATTTGGTCACTGAAAAAAAAAGAAAATCTTCAAGGATTAATTGAACAATTTGGTGAAGACTTCTGGGGAATTTTCACAAAAGATACATCACAATAGGTGCCTGCATGGAGTAGGTAGGGGAGCTCTCAAGGAAAAGCTTTTTAGCAATGTTAAGAGACTGTCTTCCATAGGCTGTGCAAATAGCCCCTCCCCAACTAAGGGCGTGACTACAGGTACACAGAGCTCAGTACAGCAATCGCCCCCACACAAGATCAGCCAGAAAGGAAGCTGTCAGGTAAATGAAGTTTATCTCAGAAGAGTAAGGCCTTTTCCTTTACCTATCTTCCTTGAATTCGCTCTCAGGCTTTCAATTCTTGAAGCTTTCTCCTCTGCCAACACAAATTCATTTAATCGGGGTAGCCAATCAATAAATAATTTGTAAGACTGAAGTGCCAGATGCTAGAGTTATCAAGACTCATAATTCAGAAGACGTGCTCTTATAACTCAGTATCTAATGGGGAGAAAGATACAAAATAAATGCAATTCGATATGATGAGTACAAAACCTGGAGCCAGAAACTGCGTAGTCTCAATCAGAGAAAACCGTTACCATTATCACTTAGTTCAGGGAAAGTTTGAATGAGAAAAATATTTGAACCAAGTCCTGAACTGTTGGGCTTGGGAGATGGGATAACAGGGAGGGATTTTGTGAGAATAAACTGGATGTCTAAAAGCAAAAAATAAATTTGTTCATATCAAGGTGTGGAACCTTTATGATCAGAGACATGCAATTAGATCCAAAGAATATTTAGGACCAGATAAATAAAAATATGATTTGACTTTATAGGGAAACTAAGTAGAAATCTGAGCAATATTTTTCAGGTTTTACTCATATATAGACTCCCGTCCTTTTATCATGTCAAGATTTGCATGTTGAGTCTCTCTAGCATGCTATCACCTATTATTTTCTTACACATACACACACTTAAACATATCACAAATGTCATCTAAAATGGACTGTATGGCATATGTCACTCTTAAAGTATGAAGAATGTTTGCCCAGAACATTTCTGTGCTGTTTCCCTGAGCAAAACATCTTAAACTGTTTGTCTACCTTGTGTCTTAGTCAGATGTTTGAGAGTTGGATAAAAAGCCATAAAGAGTTAGGGTAGAAATATATTGAACAGCCTATAGTCTGAGTGAACACCCTAGGTAAACAAGGATTCTCAGAGTTGAGGTCTTTTTTGCTTTCTCATTCTGTCTCTGTTATATAAATACATGAAGTAATCAACAAATATTTTCTCACAAGAGTCCCATTCTTCTTTAAATGTTCACCAACTAATAACCAATGTGCCACTTCATTCACTCCATTTTTTTTTCTGTCAAACACACAGGGTGCAGTATAGTTACATAGGTCTTTTCTTTCTCTCTCCAATGATATTTCACCTTCTCTTCAGAATACTACAAGATTTATGAAGATTCTATTAAAGCAACATTATTGGATAGATCTTTGTAGACCTTGTGAGGTTCAAACTCTGATGCCCAAAATGAAGAGAGTCACTGGAAGCCAAGAAGTTGAAGAGATTGTAAGGAGCCACAAGCAGATAAAAACACATTTTATCCACCAGTACACAGGCTACTAGGCAGGTTTACCCAGGCTTACCTTGGCACATAAGATCTGCACACAGGCAGACACAACACACATGTAAACCAGTACATAAATGTAAGTTGACACAGAGGCCTACAGGCAAACATACATCCACAAACTTCCAAAGGTGAAGGTGAAGACACTTCCCCCTGATCTTAAGGCCATATTACACAAAATCCTATATGTGGGGCTTTCTTCAAGACCCCTGGTCAGCTCTGCCCTGCCAGCTGACTCCTAAATAACCACACAGAAGCATTAATTATAAACGCTCAGCTGATAGCTTAGGCTTATTGTTAACTAGCTCTTACATCTTAATCCATATTTCTTAGCTACACCCCACCACAAGGCAGTATCTTTTTTTCAGCATGGGATGTTCATCTCCTGCTTCCACTGTGTCTGGCTGGTGAGCCTGTGCTCTTTTTCCCAGCATTCTCTTAGTCTGTCTTTCCCACCTAATCTCTTCCTGCCTAGTTATTGGCTAGTTGTCATTTTATTAAAACAATGAGAGTAACACATATACACAGGCACAAAAGGATTATTCCATTACAAAACCCTCAAAAATGTGGCCTTCTGCCAAACAGAATATATCACTGTTCACCTTGGGATTTCCAATGTACTCAGTGTCAGCCATTCCCCCCCTTTTTTTGTTGATTCACAATGCACAAGATGTCTAGTGTTAGTCATCTGGGCTCATGCCAAATATCTGTACCTGGGCTGTATTTTCTAAACATAAACTGCCTAGACAGCCTTATGTTTTCTACATCTCCCACCAAAAAAAGGAAAAAGATCCAGTTGCAAAGAGTTTAGTATCAACTTGGATTTTAAATCCCACTGCAGCCAGGTCAGTTGTATTCAGCACCACACACATTGACAGAAATTTTGTCAACTAATATATTGGAGGAAAAGAGATAAAGAAGATTCATTAGTACCTAGAAGTAATTCACTTTGCATAATCAAGAGTATGTTAACATCATATCACTGGACAAAACAACATGGTATTTAAATCTTCACTCAAATTGAATTTGAATTATAATTTGTCAAATTGCCAAAAATGAATTCCATTTTTTAAATTACTAAACTTCAAAATAATGTCAATTGTGGACTAGATTTTGGGCAACATAAGGTATAGGTGGATGCACTTAGACTCTATGTATCATATATATATATATACATATATATATATAATCATCTATATTTGTTTTATTTGATGTCCAAATTGTCATGATTAAAACCATTTGCTACACAGTACATCTAAAATGATAGTTTTAAAAAAATAAGTTCCATTCATTAATAATGAATTGAGGTGTAGTAATGGGGGTAATATCATACAAAATTATCTCTTGCTGTTCCATGAAAAATAATTTTCTTCATCAAGGCTTAGAATTTCTTAATAGTCTACTATTACACCAAAAGAATACAACTGTATAAGAGTATTCCTCAAGAGATATGAATGAACATCTACTAACCACAATACAAAACTGAGAAAAGACCAAATTCAGGATACCTCAAAGTGCAACTTAGCAAGCCAGTGAGTTTACAGGGGTTATTTATGGGAGTGCGGGTGAAGAGTTACTTAAAGGAAGAGAAATGACTCAAGAATATATGTATCAGCCAAGGTACACCCCAATACACATGACAGCTCATAAAAGCTGAAATCTGGGGTGCACTGAACAGCCTAAGGTGGCTTAGTTGGTCTAAGAGTCTTTCTGCAGTCCTTTATAAATGCTTGAGGGAAGAAGTCTGGTGCATATGGTCAGTTTCAGGAACTTCTTGAACCTCCTATTGAGTTGTTAATGTTCTGAGATTTAGTGAGCTTTCCTGAAGGATGGAATATTTTATCTCCTTTTAGAACAGTGGTCTTCAATTTGTGAGTTGCAACCCCTTTGGGAGTCACATATCAGATATTTACATTACAATACATAACAGTAGCAAAAGTACAGTTATAAGGTAGCAACAAAATGATTTTATGGTTGGGGTTATAGCATTAGGAAGGTTGAAAAGCATTGTTTTAGAACATACTGGCTTTAATGAGCTGCCCTTCAAGACGGAAAGCTTTATCTCAGAGGAAACTGCTCAACTATGCAGTAACCAATCCTTCATTTGCATCCCCTGCCTGACTGCAGCCACTGAAGAATCAATGGTCTTATTTCCCAGAGTATCACAGAAAGGACACCTCTGCTCTAGCCTCTGCTCCTCCTTAACCTGGTATATATTCCAGAGCAAAGCACATCTTCTTAGCTTCTTGTGCTGGAAATATGAACATGCCCTGGAGTAGTCTGCAGATCTTTTAATATTAACAACGAATGTTTAAAAAACTGAGCGTCTTTGCCTCTTCAGCTGTTTTCTTCACAATACAAGAAGTTTTTTTCCACAGTGGTCTATTTTTCTGATTCCAAAATCGAATCTTTTCTTCTAGCTTTGATACGTTTCAGATTTTCCTTGATGGCATTTAAAGGAAGATGAGATCTTTTCTTTGAAGTGCATCTTTTCAAAGCTTTCTAATTATATATATATATATATGTACATATATATATATATATATATATATATATATATATATATATATATATCCTGGCATCTTTGCTTGTTAAAGCAAAGCATTTCACCACTTCTAGAAATTTCTCAAAGATTTAAGAACAATTAAAAGATTTCATGAAAGTAGGGACTTTATCCTCAGTGCATTCCAGAGTCTGAAACAGCAAATATTTAATAAATTAGCTTCCCGAAAAGATCAGTAGCTCTATAGCTTGATTTTTTTCATGTCATTTTTTATACCCATGTCATTTGTGAGAATACATTGGACTTTCTCACTATATGTATTGTTTCTGCTTATTTATAAATATATTACATGCTTAAAACAGAAACCATGAAAATACAGCAAACAAATCACAAAAACAATTTTTCTATAATATCATCACACAGAACTATTGTAAACAAACACACAAACACATATATATTTCCAGTTTTAAAAACACATTTTTATAAAAATTATACATTTTACATACTGATTTAAATCTGGCTGGTTTTCACATAAGAACATATGGTATATACTTCCCATGTTAGCAAGTATCAATCTGTAAAATCATTTAATGGTTAATTAGAATTTTATCATATGCCCATCCATAATTATTTATACACATTATACAAACAGAGTGGGCATGTGTCTTTTTTGATATGATCTTCTTACATACAAGAAAAGCAATGCTTTGCACTTAGTAGGTATTCCACTAATAAAGGAGAGTTGTAAAGATGAATATGTTAATTATTTATAACAAAAGAGGAGAAAATAGTAACTTCATAAATGATATAAAACTTTACTAATTTAACATTGATGCTTTCTGTCATCAAAGGTTCACTCCAAAATTATTCTGTGCTATCTGGTGATAATATCTAGAATTGTGCAGCACATGTTAATGCAAATTTCAAAATATTTTCTCCTAATAAGGTTTTAATGTGGTTAAGAGTTGATAAATATGGATATATTATCCCACAGGAATGCAACACTTCACAATGTAGGGCACTTACCAGTATCCATCACAACCATGATTCCATAAATATATTTTAATTGCAACATTCTTTAGAATTGTTGATGGTTTGTTATGACACAATGAAAACAACTTAAAGGAAGATTATTGGTAAACATATTTCTAATCAAGCTGGTAGAAAAATTAGCTTTATGCTATTCTTCCCAAACGTGGTTGTGGTTGTATAAATTGAAAAAGAGGTGCAAGATGATAGTCCTGTGTTATCCAATTGAAGAAAATGCTTTGAAGCAAAAGAACATTACCTTCCTGTTCAAAACTACTGACTTTAGAAAAGCCAAAGAATTTACTTGCAGCAGCCAACCAGAAATGAAAACACTACAATCATATTAATTCCCAATCAGTAGAATTTTAGTAATATTTTCTTTCTATTGTTAACAAAACACAGCAGAATATAACTGGATGTATTCAGAATCACTCCTGTATTCAATGCAGCAATGCTATTTTTATGTGCATGGATGAAGCGGGATCTTCTGATTAAGACTAATGAATATTGAAAGTACTGGCTGACAGTCAAGTCAAAATAGTATGAGAAACAGATAGAGCCTAAACAGTGTTAGAATCAACTGGTGAAATTATGTGCTCTATTCTAAAAGAGTTAACACCACAATAAGCAAGATAAAAAAAATAACAAACAATTATAATATAATATGCTAAGGAATGAATAAATAACATGTTTACAGTGGAAAAGTAATCAATTAAACATGAAACCATTTCAGATGAGGGTAAAAAAAATTATACATTCATCAAAGGGAAATAAACAGTAAGGAACAGAATTTAGGGGAGAAAATCAGTGAAAACAAATCCCACTATTTTGAAAAATCAATAATGCTTACAAACTTCAAACCAAACTGTAAAAGAGAA
Organism: Arvicola amphibius; assembly: GCF_903992535.2. Taxonomy (NCBI): domain Eukaryota; kingdom Metazoa; phylum Chordata; class Mammalia; order Rodentia; family Cricetidae; genus Arvicola; species Arvicola amphibius. The sequence continues at coordinate 41,262,809 of NC_052060.1, read as the reverse complement.
CATCAAAAATAATTACAAGAAATGAAAAAGGAAAATCAGTGTCAGTGGAGACACCAAAAGTGTCAGAGAGTAAGAAATACCATGTCCACACATTCGAGAGATTGCCATGATGCTGTGGAGATAGCTCAGTCAGTCAAGGATTTGCTATGCAAGCAGATGGTCCAGCATACAAATCTCCAGCACTCATGAGTGCAGCTGGGTATGGTGGTATGTGACTGTAACCCAAATACCCGGGAGCAGAGATAGAGGTGCTTTCAGACCTCACTGGTCACTAATCACGCCAAATCATAATCATGCTAAATCAGTGAGTTCCAGACTCAGTGAGAGACACTGTTTCGAAAAACTAAGGTGAACTGTTGTAAGGAGAATTCTTGTTCATTCCCCGGCTGCCCAGACTCCCAAAATAATCACACAGATAATATTTTTTAAATTACTGCTTGGTCCATTAGCTCTAGCTTCTTATTTGCTAACTCTTACATCTTAATTTAATCCCATTTCCATACAAATGTCTATAGTATATCCCCCTTTAAATATAAAGAAACATTTATGAACAATATTTGGGAATATGAGCATAATTCTTCTCCAAACTGCTTTCTGATTTTTGTGTGTGTGTGTGTGTGTGTGTGTGTGTATGAGAATATCATGGCACATTATGGAGGTCGGAGTATAACTTATAAGAACTATAGAACTATTCCTCTCTTTTAGCTTTAGGTTCCAGGCATCAAACTCAGGTCATCAGTTTTATATGATGAGCACCTTTATTTCATATATTTTATTATTATTATTATTATTATTATTATTATTATTTTAAAGACAATAACACACCCATTTTAGATTATCCAACTTTGACTTAATAGAGGTTAAGACATTTAAATAAGGATATAGAGATGGCTGTCAGAGATGACTGGCAGTAGAACATAGGTTAGCATTATGCTGTCTTCAATTATCTACTACAATTTAATAGGCAATTTTATTTTTTTACAGCAGTGTCCACTACAGGACTTCCAATACCAATAATCCATACTCAAAGGCAATGTTCAACATATCACTGATATGAACTGGGATCACTATCACTTTTTCCCTATTTAATCTAGCTTATTGCTCAAAGAGGACCCCTAGCCAAAACAAAAGTACATATATATATATATATATATATATATATATATATATATGTATGTATAACATGTGTGTATAATGCATATATATGTGTGTATGTATGAATGAATGTTATCAACTTAGACTGAGACTTGTTATATGCAAAGGACAAGGCCAGGCTCTGGAATCTGAGGAGTGAAACATAGAGAACTGCAGCCAATTAGGAAAAGGGTCTGAAATTAAGCACACGCAAAGAAAGAGAAATTTTGTAGTCAGGATTATAAAAGAAAGGGCAAAGTCAAAGCTATGGAAGAGTTCCGATACCTACAAATTAGTAAGAATCCACCAAAGGAAGGTACTAAAAGAAGCAGATTGCTAGTTTCCTGAGATTCTAATATTATGCCAACTCACTCCAGAAATTAGTCTATCAATAAACTCTGTAGCTCATTAACTTAAAAAGGAGTCCCCTTTATCTCATAGGGACTTGTCTAAGAACAATGTTTTTATAACTGAAAAAAAAATGCATAGGAGAGGTAATTACTTAAGTAGATCCTTTAACCTAATGCTGGTAGAATAATGTAATATTCTATGTGGTGTAGGGTTACATCACGAAATTAAATATTAAATTAACTATTAAAATTTTATAAAGGATATTAAATACAAACAAAATTGAAGGACATAAAAATTGAGAGTGAATATTTACTAAATTATATCACAAAAGGCTAAATAACCTTACCATATGAAGAGACTACAGATAGTGATAAGAACAACAGCAGCCCTTCTGTAGGAGAATATGGAAAGGAAAGAGGCAGTTCACAAAAAAAGGGAAAAGCTAATTAACACACACATACAAAAACATGTTTAACCCTCAGAAATCAAGGACTTGAGAAGTGAATAATGAGATATATGTTTTACCTATCAAATAAGCAAACATTTATACATTAATAATATGCCGATAGTGGTGAAAAATTTAACATTGCCACATTTCCAATGTGTCTGTAAATTGATAAACTCAACTCTGGAAAGCAGTTAAGCAATAACATCTATAGGTTTTGGAATGTTTATGAATAATGGTCAAGAAATCCTCTATACTATAACCTTAATGAAATGAAATGCAGGTTTATATCAATATGTATTAAACTTCATCACAATTATTTATTTTGAAGTGCCAGCTTTCATACGTATTCACTCTGATGTCTCCCAGACTCAACCAGTTGTTAACCCAGGAGCCTAACAAATGAAAAGGTTTTTGAGAACTGATTGATATAGGTAAGTGAATAAAACACTTGTCATACAAGTGTGAGGACTTCAATTTGAAGGCCAGGAACTTATATAAGAATTAGGTACTGTAATGAAACTCTGTAACTCCAGCCACCTTACAAAGAGATGGGAAGGAGCAGCAGGAAGTGCCTATGCCAGCTAACTGGTACACAGCATCAAACATCAAAGTGACCAGATTCAAGAAGGAGAAATAGAGGACCAATATCTCAGGTTGTCACCTAAACTTTCTGGTTGTCTCCCAAGAATGCCTCTCATTGCTGGTCTTTAAGGGACTGGATTTGTCACTATTGTTTTCAGATTCTCAAGTCAGCTAAGTTTTTTAACAATAGGTTTCCTATGAAATGGATTCTGTACTTTAAGACTTAGGAAATGAACAAATGGATCCATAACTCCAAATAAGTCATTTTCTCATCAATACCTGATCTGGATTTGAGCTTACAAGAATGGTGGCTTGTCCTGTTGAGATTGCTAATCTTTTTTTTTCCCACCAGGTTCATCCATCTTATCTTTCAGGTTCTCCTCCTACTCCTGGGAAGTGGTGCAGATGGAGCCCTGACTGCTCACTTATTTTTGCCCAGGTCTCCACTTTCTCCACTGTCATTTCCAGTGTCCTTCCCATTTTTTTGGTATCTATTTTATGATCCTCACTCTTCTCTGTATCATGTGGAAGCAGTTTCTAATCCATCTCTTACCCAGAAGTAAGGATGATTTTCTTAATCATAAAAGTAGATTATGCAAATGGAGATTATAATTATCAATAGACATTTTTGCCTGAAGTGTCTGACACACAGAGTACATTCAACTAAGTAAATCTCTTAAGTAGGTGTATCTGCATAAAGTTTGATACCCCGAGAAAACAACTTACAGAGCATGCAGAGTTAAAGCAGCCAAATGTAGAGTGGGGGTAAGTGGAATGATATTATCAGAGAGAGAGAGAGAGAGAGAGAGAGAGAGAGAGAATTAACCTTTATTGTCAACTTGACAATGGGATTGAATGGAAAAACCTTTCCCCAAGAAAAGAAACACTCAGAGTGAAAAGACAACCTACAGAAGGAAAAATATCCATACTGCCTATATTGATATCTGGATTAATATTTAGAATCCATAAAAAGCTTTTAAAATAACAGCCAAAAAGCTATTGATTAGTAAATGTGAAAATTAGTTAAACAGATATTTCTACAAATGACCAATAAATGTTGTAAAAAAAAATTCAGCTTCTTTATCCTTTAGAAAATGCAAATTAAAACTATATTGGGTTCTATTTTATGTGAGTCAAGATGGCTATCACCAAAAAATAAAGACATTTACTCATAAGAATATGAAGAAAAGAATATTTATACACTTCCATTGTTGATGTTAATGGTTCAGTAACTATACAAATAGGTAAGAACATTAAAAATTGAAAACCTGAAAATAGAACTTGGAAATATTTAAACATATCTTGAGAAATACCCAAAAGAATCTAAGTCATCATTCCATAGCAATAGCTTCATATTAATAACCTATTGTTGAACTATTCACTATAGACAAGTTATAGAAAGTGTCAAGAGACTAATAGATAAAGAAAATATATACACAGTATATATTTATTCAGCAATTAATGAATAAAATTACAGAAATAAATAAACAGGCAGAAAGATGGCGGCATAGATTAAAAGAGCACACTTCTTATATAAGGGGCAGAAGTTTAGTTCCCAGCACCTTTGTCAGGAAGCTTACAACCTTCTGCTGAAACTCCAGTTCTAAGAAGATTTGAAGTCTCTAACCTTCATAGGTACCTGTACTCAGGTACACACACATACACACCCAATTCAAGAACTAAAAAGTGAAATCATTTCACTTACATTAAAATCAATGTAGCTACATACCATGTTAAGGTAAGCCATGTTTTCAGGAAGATAAATATCAAATATTTCCCTTTCTGTACAGAATCTAGATTTCTACATATACAAAAGTAGGAGGAAGGGGGCTAAGTGGAGGGGAGGAAGGTCTCTGAAGGGAAGAAGAATGGTCTAATAAGAGGGAAAATAAAATATCACATGATTTCTGTTGTGCACAGAATTTGGACTACACTGTATCAACATAAGTACATGCAATATGAACACAAAAAGAACATATGGAGGAGAAAAAGAACATGGAAGAAGAGGGTATGGAAGGCGGGGAGCATGGCTGTGAGCAAAGGTTGGGAGGTATGTTTGAGTTAAGATGTCACAAAGAAGTCCATTGTTTTGTAGCCAATTAAAAATTAAAAAGAAAGCATGTCTTCATTTTTCCTTATTTATTAATTCAACAAAAACTAGCAGTGACTCAGGTATTCTAGTATTGACTGAACCAGTGGTTGTGAACTGTAAATACTCAATTGAAACCACAGGGGTAGGACTGGTAGCTTTAATTATCAACTTGGGATGACCTACAATTGCCTAAAAAAAATATCAGAGGATGATTGTTCACATTGGGTTGGCCCATGGGTACGTCTATGGAGGAATTGTCTTAATTAAGTTAATTTAGGTGTAAATAATCAGCCCACTGCAGATGGCACAATTTCCTAAGAAGATGGCCCAGAACTTTACAAAAATGGAGAAATCAAGGTGAAAGTAAGCAAGCAACCAAACATGTATGAATCCTTTTCTTCTGTTCTTAACTGTGGAAATATAAGTGACTAGCTGTATAAAGTTCCTTCCTGCACTTCCACCAGGACTCCCCTCTAGACTTGTAAACAAAAATAAACCCCTTTCTCAACCGATTTTTTAAAATCAGGACACTTTATCACAGCGATAAAAACAAAATCAAGAAACTTGGATTTGTAGTTATAAACTGTACCCTTTAGGAGTGTGGCAAGAGATGACACCAAGAAATTATGGGCAAAGGATGAGACACTAGAGTCATTTCTCAAAGATAAAGACAGCCTCAGAACTATAATATTCAGACTAACTTTAGAGCACATACTACATTTCTCATACGTTGTGAAGTAACTCAAGAATGGATTTTCTGTAAGAATAGAAGATGGCAGTTATCTGTCAATATGGTAAACAAAACCGTGTAAACATTCTACCATTCAATACTGTTAATACATTACTTCAACTTAGTTCCTATTTTATGCTCCCCCATCTCTCTATATATTTGCTGTTCATGTTAGTGTTTGCACAACTTTGTATTACTTAGCTGATGGCAGAAGATACAAAATAATATCACACTAGTTCAAAATGATTTATAATAAAGGGTCATTTATTTAGGAAAGTCTTACAGATCACTGTCCTAGATCATAATCCTCTGCACAAATGGGGAACAAGAACAGAATCTAGCAGCCAGAAGTGAGAGCAGGAAGCAAGAGAGGGAACACAGGCTTAACAGCTGCATTTATAGTATAAGAGACCATGCCCAAGTGGGCTGTTATCTTAAAGGCTATTGGCTGAAGGAGTGGAAGGAGCTCCCACAGCACCCCCTTTTTTGTTTAAATAAGAGAGTTCCAAAGCCAAAACAAAACTATATACATTAGGAGCAAATATCAAGTAAAAGATTAGAATTGCAACCAGCATAAACAATATTAAGCAAGGAACTTATGATAAATGTTTTAATAAGCATTCCATCCTAAGGAGTCTAAGTCTTATATTGGAAATGGCTTGGCTAGATTCTAAGAGGATGGTAACTACAACTATCTAATCTTCAACCTCATCAAAGGCCTGAGAAGGGAGATAATATTACTTGAGTAGGCAGGAAGTGCAACCAAGCAGCTTCCAAAATGTGCAGTAGATGACAGAGACAACTGGATGTCTGAGCAATCACCCAAAGTATCATTTGCAAAGTTGAAGCAACGAACTTTGGCTAAGGCCTAGAGTAACTGACAGACCATTTTCAGAGGCAGAAAATTTTTCAAAATCATCTTATCCTGTCTTGGCAAGATTTGATGGGTTTTTTTTTCTTGTATCCTGCTTGTTCAGTCCAGATATTGTACACTTTGTCAGTGGTTGAGGCATGGGCAGTTTCTTGCCCAAAGGCCAGTTGTGCCAAGAAGAAGACAAACTCCAATTGGAGTGTCTTTGGTGCTCAACACTCTCTCAGAAATAGATCAATATTGCCAGGAGCAATTATGTCTCATGTCAACAGAATCCTAAGTTATTTAAATGCCAGGTTGTACACATCTTTGAAGTGTTTGAAGATTTCCTAATGATGCAGAATACAATTTCTATGTATCTAAAGACCCTAATTAGTCTGACTAAAAGTATAACAAACATAAATGACTATTGACCTATAATACTTAATACTTATATAACTTAAAGACTAAGACTTCATATCAGAATATTAAACAATCTTTAAACAACTGTGCAATAAAGGAGGACAATGAAATCAAAATGTAAACAATGTATAAATGTCTTAATCAGAGGTAGAAATATATAATGCAATATAATAAATATATCCTAAAATTGTATCAATATACAAAATGTCTTAAACAGGGGTAGAAACATGCATGTATACAATATGACAAAATAACTTTGCATAGATGTATAAATATTGCAAATCCTTTTGCTTTCCTGTGTTGCTTCTCTCCAACAACACTTCTAAAGAAGCATAGGTACATTTCCTAGAATCACTGATAGGAATTGAAGCCAATCATGTGGGGTAGCCTTAGTTCTTGAAGCCGATGTTTTCACCATTTCCTTGACAAATGGTGAATGCAGTCCATAAGAAACTATTGCTTATTTTATTTCTTTTAGATCACTCATATGTATTAGTTCCCATGCATCTTCTTTGACTACCTTAGGGTATTTAGTGCCAGATGGTCTTTCTGAGGAAATTACTGGATATGCAGTTGAAAATCTATGTAAGTCATCCAGGAGTCTAGCGTGTACTGATGAGGCTAAATCCTATCCTTGTACCTTCTGTCCCTGCTCGTCAATTTCAATAAATTCCTCAATCTTTTAAAATCTTTTTACTATTGCATTTTTAAAAGTTTGAATCTTCTGTCAGTATTATATTCTAATGTTCTGAGGATTTCAACTTGTTCAGTGAAGATAATGTCTTATCTTTGGACATACCCTAACTTTTCAACAGTTAAATTCAACAGCACAAATTCTTTCAGAATATTTTATCAAATTTCTGCTATCCTTCTCCATAGTATTGAACCATATTTTTAATGAGATAATATTGAAAACAAAGCTAATTTCTAGAATCAAATAATAGGAAGGATAATAGCATAAATCTTGCATAATACTTTCCATAATGTAAGCAAAATAATTATTGAACTCCTGCATGTTATCAGTCATTTTTTGTAGTTTTTCAGATCTTACCTGTTGTAAAGTAATTACAATGAATTGGAGTAGGTGTAATAATTGTTATCATCCAACAGGTGTTGCAGTTGCAGTCACAGCAGCAAACAGCATGTGTTGCTTACGTAGGTACTGAAAAATATGCTTCATTTAACAAATTAAGAACAGTTATTAAAGCAATCAAATGATTCTGAGAGTTGGGACACGGGATAAAGAGAAAACTCAAAGTTTTCCATCAATGCAAGTTGCAGACAGTGTGCACTGTAGGGATCGCAGGCAGCAGTCTGTGAGCTGGCATGTGGGTCACAAACCTGGCACCACTGAGGTGCATCTGAGGGCTGACTAAAGCCATGGGTGGGAGAGTTAGTGCCCAACGTGCCACACGGCTGGCAGACTGATCCCAAAAAGTGTGGACTGGGCCCCACATTGGGTGCCAAATGATGGCAAAATATACAAAATAATCCCACACTAGTTCAAAATTATGTATGATAGAGGCTTATTTTTTTAGAAGAAACTTACAGATCACTGTCCTAGATCACAATCCTCTACACAAATGGGAATCAGGAACAGAGTCTAGCAGCCAGAAGTGAGAGCCAGAAGCAAGAAAGGTTTTACAGCTGCATTTATAGTATAAGAGACCATGCCCAAGTAGGCTGGTATCTTAAAGGCTATCGGCTGAAGGAGTGGAAGGAGTTCCCATAAAACTTAGCATACAGGCAGGGCGGTAGTGGCGCACGCCTTTAATCCCAGCACTCGGGAGGCAGAGGCAGGCGGATCTCTGAGTTCGAGGCCAGCCTGGTCTACAAGAGCTAGCTCCAGGACAGGCTCTAGAAACTACAGGGAAACCCTGTCTCGAAAAACAAAAAAAAAAAAAAACAACTTAGCATACAAATATCTTTCTTTTAGGCATGGTATGTGGCTTTTATTTTTAAACCTTAATAAAATCTGAAAAGTGTGTTGTTGGACTTTGCACCTACTATGTCTCCACTTTCCTTACATTTCTTGCTTTGATTCACACCACTCTTCCTGCATTCCATCACAAATACCTTAGAAAATATGTCAGTTGAGTAAAATCATGGTCTAAAAAATTAGAGTGAATCTCTAGCTGGGTCCATTGTTCTGGGACAGCAATGAGGCAGAACATGATGGTGGGAGGGCATGATGGAACATATCTGCTTGTCTAGTGGCAAGCAGGAAGCAGCAAGAAGGTTGGAGGAGCTAGGTGCAAGTAAGCCCTTCCAGAGCATGAACCCAGTGGCCTACTTCCTCCAAATAGACTTCACCCGCTTTATTTGACATCCCGATAATGCTATCAGATCATAGGCCTGTCAAGGAATTGATCCATCATCCAGATGATAGCCTTCATGACTCGGTTCAATCAGAATGTTTGAATCTATCTACTGGCTAACAGCAATTTAATACATGAACACTTTGAGAAACATTTCTTATTCAGACCACAACAATGAATGTAATTGATAGAAAATTCCTATTTGGTGAAATCTTAACTTACACAATCATTACAGGCATTTTCTGTTCTCCCTATAGTATTTCATCTTTCAAAACATGATAATTTTCCCCTTGTTTGTGTTCTCAGAGTGGAACGTATCTGCTGATTTATTGTGGTTTATATTAGGAATTGGATTTTTAGTGAATTATATTCAAATAGTTACCTGTTTAAATGTCAGTTTTGTTTCTATTCAGAAATTCCATCTTTTTATTAAATTCAGTTTTCATATGTTGAATTGTTTTCATTCAATTTTGTTTTGACTGTCTTCATTCATGCATGTATTCATACCCTATTTTAATTACTTGTCCATATTTATAATTGCTATTTTGAAATCATTGTCTTATGCATTATGTAAGTTGCTTTTCTCAAAAACATTTCTAAGTGAGTGCTGTTATTTGGAGCAGACACAACATCTTGATTATCTGTGCTTTGGGGATAGAACCTAGTATCTAGAGTTAGGTCATGTTAGCTTTATAATTGTTGAGAGGATATTTAGATTTCTGTTTTCTCTTATAGCCAACTTATCACGTTATGAACAAGCTGAATGGTGTTTGGGTGCTCAGTCTTGTGGGGAATTCAGTGTTGATGTGCATATGGTTTATCAGGATGATTCTATCTCAACTAAGGTTAGATACAACTTCTGAGCTCAGGAGCAGGCTTTGGGTAGAAATAGAAGATGCTCACTGCCCATACTCAGAAGATTTGGGCAGGCTTATTGGGTTCTATATATAATCTTTGGCTGGCAGAAGTTGGCAGCACAGAAGGACAAAGCAGTGCCACAAGAGAAGGGTACACAAAACTTTCGTCCTTAGGAATCAGGGGATAGGTTGGCAATAGGAGGGTAGGATCAATACCTGAAGGAGGGGTAGGCAAGACATGCAGAATGGTCTGTGGCCAAGGTCTTAGAGAAGTTATCAGTGACCTTGAAAGACATAAGCTCTCCATATCCAAATGGAAGAAGGTAACTTGGACTTCTTTACCTCATTTTGATGAGGATGTGAATAAATTTTGGAAAATGCATACTTTACTTCAGCATCAGTTGACTAAAGTCATCTCAAGTAATCAAGATAAAACACCTATCAAGGACAATTGTTCCTTAAAGATGGACTAGTTTTTAAGTGACTTAAAAACTTAAGTAAAGCCAGATTCAATTATTCATATGAGTGGGGAAGTGTTCATGTTTAAGGTGAATGTTAATGATTGGTAGATATGCAAAATTATGAATGCTATATTGACTTCTTAATTCCCTCATGAATGCAAAAAAGAACCTGAGGAATTTGTTTCTTCTGATAAGCAATGCTGATTATAATATTATCAGTAATTTTCAAATGTGCGTTTAACTTGGATGTTAAACAGTGTTTTTTCCTAATAAATTTATATCCGTATACCTAGATAGGCAGCATTATTGTAAATTTGATATTTACAGCAGAGTTTCTTAGAATATTTTTTCTGAATTACATAATGGTTAAAAGGTAGAAATATTCCTTTATGCAAGTCTCTTTCCCCTTCTTTCCCCTTGAAATAATAAAAAAGTTAAATATTTATTACAACAAACTTGAAATCAGAATAAAATGGCATTGACGAAATGGTATATTTTTACTTTTATAGAGCAAACTTAAAAACATAATTCAAGTCTGGGCTTATTCTCATATAAAACAAATAGACTGTTGGCTACACAATCATATAAAGACATTAACTATTGCTGTTATTACTAATAACTAGCACTTGAGGATTTAGCTTATGCCAGGCACGGTTTTAAGCACTCTACATGTTTCAATTGTCTCTAAATAATAAGGAGCAGTACAATCCACAATTTTCATATAAAACATTTTTAAATATTAACATGCAAATAGTTTCATAACTAACACATTACTCAGCAGATTCATGCAAACTATGAGACTGAAGCTTCATGCTTTTAACCTTGGTGGCATAGCATATAAATAAAATATACTGCAGGTACAATGCTTAAATTTAAATAAGGCCTCACTTAAGGAACAAGCTATGTCACAGTTGCTTGTGAACATGGTGACATATAGGTTCATAGGATCACCTAATATAATAGGCTAGGAAGGTGTCTCAAGCTAACCAATCTCTCCTGTCTCCTACAACGGTCAAACACTGTCCTTGGTATTGCATATGAAGTAATGACTAAAAGAAAGGCTGGGCTCACTAGTCTAAATATGCAGTTTGAAAAGGAACAAACAGATAAGTACAATTGATATCTTTTGACAGTATTAAGAGCTATGAGGAGAGAAATAAAGAAACATTACAGCACCAAGGAAGCACTTAGTACAAGCAACTAGTGATGCCAGGCCTCTCTGCAAAGGCAGCACTTGGGTCATTGCTAAATGACAAGGGGACAGTAGTAGGAGCCTGTCAGGTTCAAGTGTGTGAGCAGGGACAAGAACAGCAGTCGATATTTAGCCCGTGTCTGGAGAAGGACACTGACTAATGTGGCCAGAACAGAAAAGTGGCTGGGTTAAAGGGTTGTAGGCAAGAAAATGAATTTGCATTTGATGTTTTATGCCAAATAGAATGCTGAGGTGGATTTAGGCTGATAGTGCATAATCTGTTTAGGTTATGTTCCTGGCTGCCCTATCAAGGATGAGTGAGAAGAACACAAAGTGGAAGAAGAGAGGGTTGATGAAGGTACTCAGAATAGTTGCCGGGAGTGCTGATTGTATTTGGGTCTAAAGTATTTGTTGAGGGGTGTGAAAAGAGGTTTGTTTCTTTATCATGCCTTTAAAAGTTTTCTGTGTAATTTTTACCCACTGACCCTTCTGCTTCTCTAAGGCATTGCAAAACAGATTTAATTAATTTCAGGCAATGAAAGCAATCATGGATGATATTCTCTCCAGTTGTCTTCTGATGTTTTCTGACAGCTCTGGATATCCTCGTCACCATCCACTGATTGTCTTCTTTTTGGCCATGTCTCTATTTAAGAAGTGAATGGATCATTCCAGGTTGTCCCTGCACCATCGAGTGAATGGGGCTATTTCCTCGTGGGAATTCTTTCTTGTCACATTTCTTTTAAAGCAGACTAATTCACTCAAATTTCACTCTAAGTGAAGAAAGGTGGGAAGACGCAGTGTGAAAGGTCAGGATCCAGATTATCACCTGCCTTTTGTTGCAGAGAGTCTGTGGAAATAATTGACTTCTAGAAACAGACCTGGGCAGAGCATGGTTTTCTTCACAGACGATCACTGTAAAATAAGGTGCTAAACTGACAAGTAAAAATGATGCTAAAAAAAAAAATAATAATCAGCTGATGCTGGAGTTGAGGCAAAGAGAACAAATCGGGAAACGAGATGGGTTAATAGCGGGAAGATCCACGGCAGCGTTCTGTTCGTGGGATTTCGCTAGTGAAGTAGAACATCCTGGCGAACAGCAGGCAGTTATTTTAAGAGGAAAGCGGCAGTCAACATGACTCTGGAGGAAAGTTCTCTGGACTCTACAAGGAAATTAATTGGTTGACATGTTGCTTTGTATCAACCACAAACACTACTCCGTGAACCAAATATTAATCAACCACTACAGAGGAAATGTCCTGACTATGTTTTAGCTAATTTGTTTCCTTATCAGTTATTTCTGTTCCCTGGCTTCACAGGGCATACGATACATCTATTAACTCTGCAGCAGTCCAAGGATTTGTGGCATATTAAAAATGTCTCCTAAATGCCAGATCTGATTTTCTATCTTCGTTCTATTTCGTTTTTATTACCCCAGGCAGAATATTGCCTTATTCTGTGAATGAACCTCTAAAATTAGGAGAAAACCATGAGGTGACATAGTAGAATTTTTTTGAGGAGGAAATTAACTTAAAACTTACAGTGAAATATGCCATATCCAATGGATGAAAATTTATCAATCAATTGACTCTCCTTATTTAAAAATAGGAGAAGTATCCACACAAATATCTTCTCAATGAAAAAAGGGAAAGAAAATAATAATATTCAATGTTTAACTCTTACATTTCTTATGATTTCATGCTGAAAATGTTGAGTTAGGCAAAATAAGAAATAACCCTAATGGCTTCCAGAATAATTTCTTGAGGAACAGAATAAAGAGTCATGATTTAGAATATATATAACTATATCACAGGAATTAAAACAATGAATCATTAATAAAAATCAAGAGTTTAGCCACAAGAGAAATGCAAGAAAAATTATACTGAGATTATATATCATCTCAAGCAGGACAGTTACTTTCACCAAATCAAACCAAGAAAATATCGGTGAGGCTCTGGATAAAAAATATATACTATTCATGGGAATATATGAAAGTAGTTTAAAAGGTTAAAAATGGAAATTCCCTATGACCCAGTTCTACTACTCTTGAAAATATTCTCCAAGAAAATAAGGTGATAGAGATAGTTTCTTATCCATGCCTACTGAGGAACTATTCATAACAACTGAGCCATGGGGTTGACCTAGATGCCCATCAATGATAAAGAGTGAATACTCATTGGTGTATTAATAAACTATTAAAAACATAATCATACCATATTCAAAAAAATGACACTAGAGATTATGCTGTTAAATGAAAAAAGCCAGACTCAGATAGACAGATATTGTGTGTTTCCTCACATGTGACAACATTGAATAAATATATACAGGCAGATACCATGTGTTTTCTCACAGGTGACAACATTAAAAATAGACAATGGCATAGAAAGGTGACTATTAGCAAATGAGAGATGGATGAGTTGGAGAGAGGAACAAAGATAAATATGAGGAACACTGAAGACAAATCAACTTAGAATCCACATACTGTAGCTTGAATAACAAAACTCAGAGTCAGATTTTGGGTTTCAACCCAAAAACCAGAAAAGCAAAACAGCCAAGCCACTAGAGAAGTCTTACCCCTACTAAGGCTAAGCAGACTAAGAAGCCAGAGTCTCTCTCTCTCTCCTCCCATTTTATATTCTCTCTAGTGTTGGGTTAAATGTATGACTGCCTAGTATTGAGATTAAAGGTGAGGCACCACCATCTGGATTTGTTTCTGCATTGATCTTGTGTAGTCCAGGGTGGCCTTGAATTCACAGAGATTCATCAGCCTCTGTCTCCGAAATCCTGGGATTAAAGGTGTGTGCCACCACTGCCTGACCTCTAGTGGCTTAGTTTTGCCCTTCTGATAACCAGGCAAGCTTTATTTATTAAAACACAAATAAATAAAATGTCACTATAACATATCACAGAGGGCACATGGCTTCTCTCTAGTTTGTGGTCTTCAGGTTCTTACATTTAATTAGGAATGCCTATAGAAGCCAAGCAATTAGAAAGGGGCTAATGGGAGCAAGATAGTTTACAAGAGGGAAGTATTAGAATGTAGATGATAGGAGAGTAGGAATGGGGAACACTGCACTCGGAAAGACTTAAGCAGGGATGGGGTGGGGAAATGAGACAAAAGGGGGGATGGGGTACGAAGGTAACCAAAACCGAAGGTATATAAAAAAATCATAAGGAAATATGCTTATTTCCATGCCAATTTTTAAAAATTTAAGTTAAAAGACCAAAAAGAAAACAAAAGAAATTAGAGAGGTAATATTCTTCATGGCTGGATAATTCTTTTCCTAGGTGCCATGAATTACTAAAAATAATCCACAGGGACAGGTATGTATTAATTCCTTATTAGTTATTGTTTGGTAAGTTCCAAGAGATCCCCAAAACAATATAGGCTCTTGCTCTTCCTCTTGGTGCCTACCCGAGTTAGATGATAAATCCTATTGCTGAAGACAGAATATACCTTTGTTGCATAAGACAGAAAAAGCAAGCTGGAAATGAGAGGGAAGATCCTTCCATTCTGGCTAACTTTTATAGTGACAGGAAGTGTTTTGCAGGCATTAGGGATAAAAACTATCAACAGTCTTATCCAGCTGTGAACACTACAAACTATAATAACAATCTGCATGACTGTTACGGTGACAGCCGAATGAGCCCTGCTCCACTGGAGAGAATTCATGTCTGGTTCTCTAAGACAAGCAAAAGCCCATGGCTAAGGAAGTCTTGGGATATAAGGGGCAACCTACTACTATTGATTAGTAGTTAAAATGACAAGGTAACAAACTGGGTTGTAAATATTTATCTTTACTATGGATAAATTCTATCCCAAGTCTAAATCACAGAAGCCTCTATTTGCAATGAACGGAAGTGAATACAGAGACACACGATTGCTCAAGATGTTGAAAATAAGTGATAATTTTTTTACACAGTCCCAACATTATAACGCTCCCTTTCAGTCGCAGGGAATTCGGAGGAAGAAGTGGTAGAAAGAAGAGGAGCCAGAAGATAAAGAGGCGTCTTCACAGCACAATCCAGCCATGACACCATCTTTCTCAGCAGCTGCCATTGCTTGCACTAGGCCTTCACAAGACTGGGTCTAGCAGTAGCCCATCCAGGATCATGGTGTGGCTCATGAAACTATTAATCCCTACTTAACCCCTGGCTATTCTGGGGGAAAGGTCAGTCATTTCTTTAGGTGGATACCCAGTGGGAAGTCCACTAAGCAGGCTCCTAGTGGATTGTTCTAAACCCATGATCATACAGAGGACTCTGGTTAAACTCAGTATGTCAGGAAACAAAAAGCACTTGAGTGTGGGAAAAGACGTGTGGGGAGAAGAGGCACCGATGTAGAATGTACGAACATAAAGAGAGTAGGTCTAAAAGTAATAGAACTATATAAGTGTGTGCAAATATATGTATTTATATATGTATACATACATATATATGCATATATGTCAAAGAACAAATTTAATTATTTTTTTAAAAAAGAAAAATGAGATACTGTCTCAAATTAGAAGAAGGCAAGTACTGATTGATATCTGAGACTGCCCTTTGATCTTCATATGTGTGCTATGCATGACAGGGCCCATAACTACAAACATGAACATGACATGTACACATACATATATTCCACATCATATATACACATAGAAGATTAGGAAAAATATGTTTTGGCGACAAATAGGTTTATATACGAGGAAAAATATTAAATTCATTGTAGTTAAATATTTGTGATGATTTTAGAAAAACTCACACTGAAGATTGAGGCCACTTCTCCAAAAGTCAGAAACTAATTCAGATTCACAAAGAATAGGGGTTAGCTTATTTTCAAGAGCTACTGTTTCTTCAGTCTTGATGAAGCAGTTTATAATTAAGTTTCCATACACTAACAAGGTACCTCCTAAGCTGCAGAAGACCCAGAAGTTTTCTGGTAATGAAGAAAGCAGCTGACAGGAGTGTCTCATCAAGATTAAAAGATGTCATGAGCTAGCACAAAAGTGACAGCTGTGTTCTTGGGCATGAGAGTGTAAATAGGCACATTCATGTATCGGTTACGTCCTTTAAAGGGCTAGACTAAATGTTTTTCTGGAATATTCATTCCAAACATTGCAACGGTTGCTAAGATTAAAAAGGTAAAATAAAAAAGTGAACATTACACATTTATGAAGGAAGACCTGCCCTTTACGTAAATGGCACCTGGACAGGAACTAAGATTAGACTAAAAATAGAAAGAATGCATTGCTCAAAAGTGGAAAATGGGGTTTCCAGACCTACTTCAACTGCTTGTTTTTCATCCAGTAAATCATTCATGTAGTCACCATATTAAAGCAAGATTTATTAAGTATTTTTTATGAGTTAGATACTTGGATAAGAACAGAAAGATAGGAGTTGATGATAAAGTTATATTCTCCATTTTGAAAGAGTTCACACAACAATAAGGAAGATAAAAATAGCAAGCCATTATAATATGTCAAAGCATAAGGAACATGTTCTGAGATGAAAAAGTAATCAATTACACATGAAACTATTTCAGATGAGGGCAAGAAACACACATTCACCAGAAGGAAATAAACATTATAACACAAAAATTAAAGAAATTGGAAATTAAAACATATCTCATTGGTTTGAAAAAACAGTATTTACAGACTTTTAACTGAAATGGCAAGAAAAAAAGAGACAAGCAGACCACAAACTATAATTATAAGAAATGGAAGGGGCTCTATCAGTGCAGGTTCCGAGACAGCAAAAGCGTGAGAGAATGAGAAATCCCGTGCCCACACATGCAAAAGACTGCCAAGGATTTGGAAGGTGGCTCAGTCAGTCAACCATTTGTTATGCAAAACACAGGGACCTGAGTTCAGATTCCCCAGTACGCATATATGAAGCTGGATGTGGTGACATGTAACTGTAACCCAAGTACCCAGGAAGCAGAGACAGAGGAGCCCCTAGACCTCACTAGTCACTGATCATGCCAAATCAGTGAGCTCTGGGCTCACTGAGAGATACTGCCTCAAAAAACTACAGCACACTGAAACAGCAAGGTATTACCAATTCTGCAATCGTCACTTTTGTCTCTGGGGTAACAAACAGTGTCTAATTGCACTAAGTCTCCCTCAAAATGAGGAAATTCCTACATGGTACTTTAAACTTTGCCAGCTCTTCATGGCTATAGGGTTCATATACCCAAGAAGAGAACCTACTCCTACCGTTTTCTTAAACCAGTGGTTTTCAACCTTCTGCAACCCTTTAATATAGTTCTTCATGTTGCAGTGACTCTAACATAAAATTGCATAACTGATAGTTCATAACTTTAATTTTATTACTGTTTTGAATTGTAATGTAAATGTCTTATGTGATATTTGATATGTGACCTCGGTGAAAGGGTCATTCAACCCCCCCAAAAGGTTGTGACCCACAGGTTGTGAATCGCTGTACCTAAACCAATGTAAATTCTAATTTCTAAATATTTATCCTTTTATCCACAGATATCTCACCCATCAGTAAAGAAGATCCTTTTATAACAGATGATTATAAGTAGTTAAAATGCAGGGGGGAAAAGGTGACTGTAAGGTACTCAACCCAACTAGTACATCTGCAATTCAACCCTTATGTCAAAAGTGTGGGGAGTTAGATCCAGGAGCGTGGAACCCCTGCTCTTAGTGTGCCTAGACTGTTAGATACCAGGGCCTTGAATGCCTGCTCTTAGTGTGCCTTAGTAAAGAGAATCAGCAGTACCTTGCAACAGGCCTACTCTCATCACAGAACCGAAAACAATGGAATTGATCATGGACTGAAACCTCAGAAACCTTGAGCCAAAGTAAAGTATTATCTTTTATCAAAGTTAATTATCTTGTGTATTTTTGTTGTAGAGAAAGATAATACCAATACCAAAACTCACTTAAGAAGACATAAACTATCTACACCTTTTTATATTGAATTTGGAGTTCCAACCATTAAAAGCAATCAAGATATATCTTTCTTTTGCTGATTTCTGCTAGACATGAAAGGGATCACAGATAATTATTCATGTACTACCATCAGAGTTGCCCTTCCTAAGTAACAATGCCCTAATATTAAAATTCCAGAAAGGGGTTACAGGAAAAGAAAATTATGGACTAACAGTCCTTTCTATCATAAATTCCAAATAAAGAGGATATTAGAAAATTATACCCTTTTTAAGTTATACCCACTACAAGTAACAAGATCCTTCTGCAAATCTAGATTAATATTCAGAAATTAAACAATATAATTTATCAAATTAGGAGACTAAATAAGAAGACAACATGACCCATTAACTTCTGCAGAAAATCTTTACATACTATTTAAACCAAAATGACCAAGGCATTCTGAAATGGAAATGATAGAACTAAAGGTAACATGTATACTGCACTGTTCTTTCATTGTGGAAGTGGGAGCAAACAGAGTGTAAGAGCCAAAGGCGATAGATAACTAAAAGAAAATACTGCTTCTCAACACAGCAAGGTGGTTGCACATGTGAACTCACAGTAGTTGTGACAGCATACCCCAAACCTGTGCATGTTCAAACCAGATCAAACCCAAGATCACAATTCTAATCCTAGCTTCTGGAAGAGAGGGAGACAGTTTTCTCTAAGAGAAAGAAATTCTAAGAGACTCTGATAAGACAACCACAGTCCCTTCAAAAACATCAAAGAACGGGGCAGTGGTGACACAAGCCTTTAATCCCAGAACTCAGAAGCAGAGACAAGCAAGTCTATGAGTTCAAGGCCAGCCTGAGAGTGAGTTTCAGGATAGGCTCTAAAGCTACAGAGAAAACCTGTCTCAAAACAAAACAAAACAAACAAACAAAAATTAAAGAATATTTTGGTAGAACCAAATTGTCTTGAAGGGTTGAAAAACAAAGAATACAAGTTTTATGGATTTGGCAAGAGTTGAGGGAGGGAGTTGCTGAATGATCAAAACATATTGTACCAAATTCTAAAAACTAAAGTACTTAAAAATACATTGATATCAAAAAAATACATTGATATCAATACTATAGAAATTCTAGGAAAAAATATAGAAGAAAATCCATTTGATCTTGTATCTGATAAGATTTTAGATATTTGTTACCTCACTTAATCTAATTTTTTTAGTTCCATTAATTTACCTGAAATTTTCAGAATTTCATTTTTTTAAATTTTGTTGTGAATATGGACTACATCTTCATTATCTATCCATCTGTTGATGGCCATCGAAGCTGAATCCACTTTTTAGCTATTGTGAACGGAACAGCAATGAACATGGTTGAGCAATATCTTGTTAGTAGTGTATAGAATTCTTTGGGTATTGACCAGAAGTTTTGTAGCCGAGTAATATGGTTGGTTTCCTTCTACTTTTTGCATAATGGCCACAGAGTCCTGTGGTGACTGAACCAGTTTAGATTCCCACTAACATGTTGGTTACCAAGAATCTTCTTTCTCCAATTCCTTGTCAGTTTTCATTGATATTTGATTTCTTGATATCTGCCATTCTGGCTAGGGTGAGATAATCTCAATGTAGTTTTAATTTATACTTCTCTGATGGCTACTGATATTCAACACTTTTCAAACATTTATTCATCAAGTTTAATTTTCCTTGGAGCACTCTCTTCAGATTCATGCCCATTTTTAATTATCTAGTTTTTGAATTTGTGTGTGTGTGTGTGTGTGTGTCCCTACACACATGCACTGTATGTGCATTTAGGTGCCTGCAGAGGCCAGCAAAGAGTGTCAGATCCCCTAAGGCTGGAGTTACAAAGAGCTGTGAGATCCCCCACTGTGATGGGAATGCTGAAAACAAACTCTTGTCCCTTGGCCCAGCAGCCCGTGCTTGTTAACAGTGAGAAGTCTCTCCAGCACCCCCTCTCCCAGGCCCACTTGAGGGTTTTCATTTTCATGCTGTTTTGTTTCTTTGAATCTTTGTATAAACCCTGTTAGGTGTGTAGTTAAAGCAAATATTTTCTCCCATTCTGTCTCCTATGTATTCACTCCACTGACTATTTCTTTGCTGCACAGAAGCTTTTTTCTTTTTTCTTTAATATTTATTAAATATATATAATTCATTTTACATAGCCACCACGGTTTCTCCTCCCTTCCCTCTTCCCACGTTCCCCCACCTCCCACCCCCAGTTATAACCCCATCCACTCTTCAGAAAGGATAAGGACAAAGCCTGGCAAGTCAAGTTGAGGCATGATCAAGCAAGCCCCCATCCCCTGAATCAAAGCTAAAGGTTAAATCAGACATCAAACCCCATACACTACTAGTGGGTTTAAACACCCCACTCCCACCAATGGACAGATCTGTCAGGCAGAAACTTAACAGAGAACTAAGGGAGCTAACAGATGTTGTGACTCAAATGGGCATAACAGACAGCTATAGAATATTTCATCCAATCACAAAAGCTTTTGAATTTCATGGGGTTCTGTTTGTCAGTTACTTATACTTATATCTTGTGGTGTCTTCCCATCCTTTTCCTCTATTGGTTTCCAAATTTCAGGCTTTACATTAAGATCTTTGGTATACTTGGAAGTGATTTTTGTGAAAGATGAGAGATGAGGAGTCTAATTTCATTCTTCTACAAGTATCCACTTTCTCCAGCACCATATGCAGAAGCTGCTGTCTTTCCCAGGTTCACCAAGCCCAGGTTTTCTGTGTGCCCATGCATTTTCTTCATTGCCTTGTTCTCCTTCATTGGGTTAAGTGCCTATTGCTGTGGAAGGACTCTTCACTTTCTTGATTTATTTCTTCTGAGTTTTACTGTAGAGGGAGGTTTTCTTGGCTAGCTTTATTTAGGTTATTGTGAATGGAATAATTTACTTGATTTACAAGTTGGTGTGTTTGTCAGAAAGGCTACTCATTTTGCATGATAATTTTTCCTGATTTTTTGTTTTTAATGAGCTATACATTTTTTGTCTGCTCCCCTCCCTTCCTCTTCTCTCTCCTTCTACCCTCTCCTGTGAATCCCACACTCCCAATTTACTCAGGAGATCTTGTCTTTTACTCCTTCCTATATAATTCCTTCCATATATGTCTCTTTTAAGGTACTCTTTGTTTTCTAGGTTCTCTGGTGTTATGGACTGTAGGCTGGTTTTTCTTTGCTTTATGACTAAAAGCCTCTTACAAGTGAGTACATATTATATTTTGTCTTGGTAAAGATCTTTTCCCATTATGTAGGCTGCTGTTTTGTCTTGTTTACCATGTCCTTTGCCTCTCAGTTTCAGGAGGTTCCATTTATTAATTGTTGCTCTCAGTGTCTGTGCTACTGGGGTTATATTTAGGAAGTGGCCAATACAATATAGTAGAGTTTGAAGTCAGGGATGGTGATGCCTCCAGAACTTGCTTTATTGTACAGAATTGTTTCAGCTATCCTGGGCTTTTAGTTTTTCCATATGAAGTTGGGTAATGTTCTTTCACGATCTGTGAAGAATTTTGCTGAGATTTTGGTGGACCTTGCATTGGCTCTGTATATTGCTTTTTAATAAGATTGCCATTTTTACTATGTTAATTTTACCTACTCAAGAGTATGTGAGGACTTTCATTTTCTGGTGTCTTCTTCAATTTCTTTCTTCAAATATTTAAACTTCTTGTTATACAGACCTTTCACTTATCTGGTTAGAGTTACCTCCAAGATAACTAAAATAAAATAAAATAACTTTATGTTATTTGTGGCTATTGTGAAGGACGGTATTTCTTTCTCAGCCTGTTTATCCTCCTTTTTTTTATAAAGGAGGGCTACTGATTTTTTATAGCTATTCTTGTATCCTGCTACATTACTGAAGGTGCTTATGAGTTGTAGGAGTTCCCTGGTAGAGTTTTTGGGGTCATTAATGTATACTATCATATCATCAGCAAATAGTGAGAGTTTGACTTCTTCTTTCCCGTAAAGCTGTAGGAACTGCTTTGTTTCTTCTTAATTTCTTCAGTGATGTGTCCATCATCCAATAGCGTGCTGTTTAATCTCTGTGTGGTTGTCCAGTTTGGGTAATTTCTTTTTGTATTCATTTCCAGCCTTATTCTATCATCATTCAATAGACTACAAAGAGTTATTTCAATGTTCCTATATTTGTTGAGATGTATTGATATGTTTTAATGTCCTAATATGTGGTATATTTTAGAGAAATGTTCACAGACTTCCAAAAGAACTGTTCTGTAGAGCACCGACTAAATATCTCTGTAGATATCTGTTGGGTCCATTTGATCTCTGATATTATATTTCTAGCTCCTTATTTTTGCCTGGATATCCTTCCATTGTTGACAGTGAACTACTGAAGTAAACTATTATTACTGTATTGTGGTTACTCTATAACTTAAGGCCTAGCACTGTTTATTTTAGGAAACTAAGTACACCTGAGTTTGGCATGTATAGATTCAGAATTGCAATATTCTCTTGATGGAGTGTTATGTTGATCAAAACTATGTTCTTCACCTTCTTTAATTTGTTTTCATTTGGTCCATTTTGTTAGTAACAGAATAGTGATTCCTTCATCTCATTTGCTTGAAATACCCCTTTCCTATCCTTAATGTCTATTCTGGAAGGTAATGTGTATTACTTGTAGACAGCAGGAAGATGAATATTGTTCTTTAATCCAATAAGCTAATGTGTGTCACTTCATGGAGGAATTGGGACTTTTAGTATCCAATCTATTGTTGACAGATGTATACTAATAATTCTCATTTTCTTGATGTGGTTTTTTTCTTAGTTCTACTTTAAATAACAATTGCCCTAGCATCATTCATTCTTTTTTTATTATAGCCTCTTGGAAACTTTCTTTTCAGTCTAAAGTGTTCCTTCCAGCATGCTCTGTAGGAATACCCAAGGGTCCATACATTTCCCTAACTTGTTTTTAATCACAAACTGTATTTTATCGCTTTCAATCACAACATGAAAATTTTCTGTGGATAGTAGTGTAAGTTGACGTCCCTTCTGACTTTGTAAGTTACTATTGAAAAGTCAGTGTTACTGCGATAGACCTGACTTTGTATGCGACTTGGACCTTCTTGTGCTTTTCAGTGGACTTTCTTTGTTTTATTTTTACATTTGTGTTTATGATATTGCACGAAACACTTTCGTTATCACCTGTGTATTTGGTGTTCTGTGCGCCCCTTACACCCACAAGAAAATGTTGTTGCCTAGATTTGGAAATTTTCTTCTGTGACATTATTGAAAATACCTTTTGACATTTTTGATTGAAAATTCTTCCCTTTCTTATAAGGGAATAGTTAATAGATTTAATCTTTCCATGTATCCTCCATATTCCACTCATACATTTTTTAAAAAGTATTGGGTTCCCACTGAGCATTTTATTAGATTTATCAAATTTTTGATTTCCAGGTTCATTTCGGATTGAGTTTTTCTTCAATATTTCAGTCTATTTTTGAATTTTATTTTTTTTTATTCTGGATTGCCCTTATTTCACTCAACTGTTAGTTAGATTTCAGTCAGGATTTCATTTCCAGTCCTTTTAAAGCTATTTCAGGTAATTATTCATTTTAAAGATTTTCTTAAAATTTTTGAATATGGTTAAAATTGTTCTTTCAATTTCTTGTCATGAGTTTTGTCTAAACTGTTCTCATTGGGTACAATTACTTTGATGAGGAGTCAAATTGTCTTGATTTTCATATTGCTTGAGTTTTGAGATAGGATCTTGATATCAGAAATTAAGTCATGGAATGTATCTTTAGATACGAGTTTCTACCCACTCCTACCCCAGGTGAGTGGGCATTTGATCTGTATTCATTCTTACCCTGGATCAGTTGGGAGATGTTTGAAACTTACAGTCAGCTTGAGCTTACAGCTTTAGATATGTATAGTCAGTGGTGCTGATTTGTGAATCAAGTAGCTGAGTAGATTGTCGTTCAAGTAAAAAACATGCAAGACCTCTGACATCATCAGTGGGGTTCCAGAGAGGAAAATATATACAAGACAGATGCTTTGTGACCTCTGATCTGTGGAACGGGAAAGAGCACCAAAGTGAGTCTTGAGATGGTAGTTTTGGTGTTAAATATTCATGTGGTTTTGATCTCTGACCTGAGGGTAATGCCACAGATAAATGCAAAGTCACAGGGGAGCAGATTGTTGGACAATGGAGAGATGACTCTGATTAGAAAAACTTGTAGAGGTGCCACAGGACTTCCAATATGCAGTTATTTGAGCGCCATTTGGCAGGGAGATGCCTCTGACACTAAAGGCAAACAGATGATTTTGGCTAATCTTAGTCTTCAGGGATTAGGTACCAGGAAAGAGACAGGTGAAGCCATTTACTATAGAGAAAACAGACGTTCCACACAGGGTCTTGAGCAAATGTTCAGTGCAGGTGATCTGATGTCACGTATGCGATGCCTAAGGCAGGATAGATGTGGGTTTGACCTGCAAGCCCTCCATGAAGGTCAATGGATGATGGGTTTTGGGTGCAAAGGTAGAGGTGGTTAACCGTTCTACCCACAGAGGAAACAAGCAGTCAGTGCAGGTCCTCAGAAGATGGAGTTAGAATCTTTGAGGGAGGAGAAGAGGAAGGATAAATCTACAAAAGGAGAAGTGGCGTACTGCAAAATATATACCAAGAGTTGTGGGTTTGTGTGTTTAAGGAATATAAGAGAGGAAAGGGTGAGGAGTCTGTATGAACAATGAGAAGTGTGAATTCTTCAAAGTGAGCCTGGGACCTTGGAAAGGCAACTGGTGTTACTGTGTCTGAGGGAGGAGAGATGCTACCTTACCAGTAGAAGGTTAAACATAGAGGGGGCAGGTAGGGGTTGTGGTGCTCAATAAAAGTGACAGAAGAAGGTTCTAGACCTCAGTATAGGGGCTGGGTCTTGGGCAAGATAAAATTCCCATCTAAACAGTAATACAAGTTTCTCATAGGAACTACGAGGTATAATGACACAGAACTTTGAGTGCAAGTTTATTTCCCTAAACACCTTAAAAGCATGAAGCTGGAAATGAATGACAAATACCACTAATTCAATAAATCAGTATGAACAATGTTCTGGCTCGTTATGAGAAGATATAAATAGTGGGAAAGAAAAGTGAGTTCCAGAGAAGAAGGTTTTTAATCCAGGTATGTTAGCTCATGCCTCTAACCACTCTGTCCACACACACACACACACACACACACACAATTGGGAGGCTGGGGAAGCAGGGCTGCTGCAAGCTGGAAAGCAATCTTAAATGCATAATGAGTTCCAACCCACTGTGGGAAGAAGACTGAGAGCTTGTTTTAGAAACTGAGTCAAGCAACAGAAAACAAGATAAGCGAGGATTTTGATATTATTTTTTAAAATGTAGAATATCGAATTAATTGCAAATGGTTAAAGAGAAGTTTAAGACATAAAACCTTGTCTGTGTCTTCCAAGACTGTACAAACCATGTAGTGTGGTGATGGGACTTAAAAGATTTGCTGCCCTACCTTAGCTCTTATGGGCCTGAAAGAGAAAACAACGGCTTCCACTGATGGGTACAACCAAAGGTGCATGTCCTTGGAGGAGGAATATTCAGACATTTAATAAATAAAAAGGTGAAAGGGACTTTCTGAGAAGAGGTGAAGTTTTGGGAAGCACTGTATGGCATAAACTGACGTCTTCGAGGAAGGGAAGAAAACTTTGGGGAGTCAAAATAGGAAAGTAAGTCTGAGGTGAGGAACAGGACAGTGTCAGGACGAGCCCAGAAGAGAGGGACAGGCAACTGAGAACTCCACATGCTTTGAGAAAAAAAAAAAGAACAGGAAGCACAGCATTGCTTTATGTCCCTGATGTCCTAAGTCAGACTCTGGAGGGATAGTACGACATTAATCCTAAGCCAAAGCTCCTGGGTGATTGATTTGTCAGTATGTTGCCTTTGCAAAATCTCAATACATTATTAGGAGATGATGGCAGACATCCTGAAGTCCTTCTGACAAAAGGTGAAAAGGAAACCCCAAGACTTCAGACACTCTCATAGTCATCTGGGACCTTTTTTGTTTGCATGTCGGAGGAAATCCACTCTCTTCAGGTGTGGTAGGAAATGTTGAGGATGATCCTCTGGCAAGAGCAGGTATTGGCTTGAATTAATGTAGTCAGTTTACATCATTCTAACACAGTTGCATGAACTATTCTGAGATATATTTTTTCTATCCTTTCATATATAAAATTGTGAAATATAAACACATGCCTTCCATAGTTGACATCTGGCTTAGTGAATAGGTCACAAATTGTATATCACGATTATAACTATTTTCTGTGTATTATCATATCACAAGGACACCTACAATTTCCAAAACTCACTGGTCATTTATCACACAAGTACAAGAAAACCACCATAGCTTATCCCGAGTCGATCAGATCAATGAGTCTGCTTGCTTAGGGAATCATGTTGACCAGTTCCAGCTTTGGTTCAAAGTTACCTCATGTTGTCCATGTTGATACAGTGTCAACTATCGGCCCCAGGGGAAGTGCAGTGGAACAGTAGGACAGCTGACAGCCTTTCATGTGATCACTCTATTTCTCTTATATTGCACTCTACTTGCCCACTTTCATCTTGATCTTGATTCTTTCATTTATCAAACACTTGGATGCCAAGGTACTAGGTAGGACATAAGGGATACAGAGTTAACAAAGACACCGTCATACTGCTAAGGGCATCACAATCCCCCATGAGAAACAAATGTGAGCTGATACCAAGGTGCAATTAGACAAACACAGATGAAAGGGTTTCTGGTACTTTAGAGGGAACCACACTCACCTGGAGTAGATGTAAAATGTTCACAGAGACACCGAAGCAACTCTAATGCTAGAGAGGTCATCCATCTTTGAGCTGGAGGTGAGAATGAAGAAAGAATAGAATAGAGATGGGAAGGAGAGCTCCTAGGGACTGAGGGGTTCAGAAGAGTGTAGTTGGATCCCATAAAAGAGAAGCATAGGCATTTCTTTGATTTCAAGGTTTTTTGGTTTTTTATTATTATTTTATTATTATTATTACAAGTTTTTCACCTCCTCCCCTTCTCCCATTTCCCTCTCCCTCCCTCCACACCCCTCCCCATCTCTCTTTAGTCCAATGAGCAGTCAGGGTTCCCTGCCCTATGGGAAGTTCAAGGTCCTCCCCCCTCCATCCAAGTCTAGGGAGGTGAGCATCCAAACAGACTAGGTTCCAGTACATGCAGTAGAATCAAAACCCAGTGCCATTGTCCTTGGCTTCTCAGTCAGCCCTCCTTGTTAGCCACGTTCAGAGAGTCCGGTTTGATCACAGGCTCCACCAGTCCCAGTCCAGCTGGCCTTGGTGAGTTCCCATTAGATCAGCCCCACCGTCACAGTGGGTGGGTGCACCCCTTGCGGTCCTGACTTAAGAGATGTTTAGAAGAAAGAAAAAATGCTATCAAGGGACAAATAAAGTATTTTATTTTGACTAGAGGAAAAATTCTACAAAAGCTGAGATAGTGCAAGGCAAAAGTATACACACTCACTGTAATTACTACTGAAGAGATGGATGGAATCTTTGCCACATGTGCCATACTTTTCAGATATGCCAGGGTGAAGAACAGTGATTAAGGCATCTTCAGGCATTATCCAGGAAATAAGACTCAGTTTAATTTGAGTTAGATAAACTCTTTCTACCTTCCCATAGTGTAGTCTATGGGCTTGTCTGTGTTCTCCCTTTTGCAAGAGTCATTTTTTGCTGGTGGGGTTGGAGGGTAGCTGTTGACTACGACAGTCCAAGGCATCTCCAATGTCCTTGAGTCTTGTCTGCCAGTGAAACAAAATAAGAAAAGATTCCCTGTCCCTTTTGCATCTTCTGAAATGATAAATCAAATTAAGTCACACCCAATGAAGCATCCAGTACAAATGTGCGGCATTGTTCTCCTACGGCATTCTTTACCATCAAAAGATCGGTGGGTCGCACAGGGGGCACCAGAGAAACACACTCTTCCTTGGAGCCATCAGGTAGGGACTTCCATGCTGCAGACCCCAAAATATAACCATATTACAAAGTAGAAGTGAGTATTGCAGGAGTATTATGAGCAGAAGGAATTGCAAACTGTGTCTTACACTGACAAAGATTGATTCTCTGTCCTAACCCATTGTTACCTTTCTAGTTTCTAGGATTTGTTTCAGCTTTTCATTCCAGAAGAAAAAGAGCCTTCTTCGTGGATCCCTGGAAGGTCAAAGGTAAAATGAGGAGCAGGACTATAAGAAGAAAGGCAAGGCATTTTAGTTTTATCCTAACATTTATATAATATGGTCACCAAAAAGACCATATTTGGTTTCTAACCCATTAAAACAAGAGAGAGATTTAGAGGCTACACAATAAAACTCTTCATTTCTGTGTGGGTATTAAAACCATGATGCTGAGTTAGTTGGTCACCTTAACTTGGTATTTAGTAGAAACAAAAGTAACTGTTCTAATTTTAATTTTTAATTAAATTTAATGCAAGCTTTCAGTACATTTAAGAGGAGGGTGTGTGTTTTAATTACTATGAAATTACTCATAATCACAGAACAAACATTTTCTTACCATTTTATAAGTAATGCTAAGCCCCCTTTATCTCCATCAGTCCCAACCATGTGATACCATTTTGCATGCAGACCACTCAGGCTGAAGAGCATTAAATTTAATTTGTGCAAAAGTTGAAGGTGGGAAAGCGTGAAATTAACTTGATGCATTTTTATGGCATTTTCTCTCTCCTACTTTCTCGGAGCTATTCCAGTTCACAATGATTTGATTGGCTGTCAGGGTCTCCCTCTCCTTGGGATTTTCCTCTTCTGACCATATGCAGCCCACTCTTAGATAGCCACAGGCAACCCAGCATAAGGAAGCTCAGTTACAGAGTTTACTGTTTATTTGCCTGACCTTCAGTCTGGGCGCAAGGGTCACTCTTCTTGGGGATTCATCTCTTTCGGAAGTATGTGTGTGCAAAACAGAAAACGATGACTCACCTCATTCAAGAAATCATTCAGCCTGGTCCAAATGGTTGGCAAAGATTTTTGCGGGGAAATCTAAAACTTTCATAGGATTGTAGAGCAATTTTAAAGCATTCAGTCACTAATATGGTGCTTCTAAATCTGTAAGGTTATTAAGAACACACCTTAAATCTGGCGAAGACGCTGAAATATCTCATGTCTTATCAATGAAAGAAACACTTCGATATAATTTTTGAAGCCCAAAGAACAAGAGCTTTTTAGGCAACTGTGCTTAGCGACAGAAAGGCAAATGGAAATGAGTCTGAGACCAATCATTAGCTCCTATTAGGAAAGCTTAGAAGAGCATGTAAGCACTCTAACAATTATTAAAAATCTACCAAGACACTAATATCAATTCTTTTCATCTTCTGATGCGCTCATTCAGATAACATTGTTCAAGTCACATGATTGTGCACAGATTTGGGGTTTGCCAGGATAATTTTATTAGGGATGCATTTGCAAGACTGTAGGATTGGGGCTGGAGAGATGGCTCAGAGGTTAAGAGCACTGACTGTTCTTCCAGAGGTCCTGAGTTCAATCCCCAGCAACCACATGGTGGCTCACAGCCATCTTTAATGAGATCTGGTGCCCTCTTCTGGCATGCAAGCATACATGGAAGGAATGTTGTATACATAATAAATAAATAAAATATTTAAAAAAAAAGACTGTAGGATGATAGAACTGAAAATAATATACAGAAGTATTAGGAGAGGATTCTGTATTACTTAATTATGTCAACTATTATTTAAAGGTAAATGTCAATGTATATTTTGTACATTTTTACAGAAGTAAACTTTATGATGTTAAGCTACATATTTTAATTTTTTGTGCTCATTACTATGTACATTTTCATCAGTTTTCATTACAAGGAAGCTCTACTATCACTTGAGAGAATTTATACCCTTTTCCAAGATGTCACTCTCTGTATACCACTTGGACTCCATTTCATATACCTTATTTATTTGATGAATAAAGACAAGAGGTGCTTTGTGCTTAATTTCTGTCAGTCACAGACAATGGAGTTCCTGTTTCCAAACTCAATATACAGGGAATAGTTCAATGATTAGTGTTTATGATAGGAGCATCCAAGGAAGGCTTAAGGAGGCCAACAATAAATGTGCCATTTGAAATGAACAGTGCCTGCTATGATTTGGACGTGAAATCCCCTGATCCTCCTGTAAGGGGCATATGCTGGGAGTATGCCCTTCAATAATATAATGCTGAGAGGTAGCAACCCTTTAAGAGACAGAGTCTTACTGTTAGCTAGTGTTTTTAGAAGAGATACAAACTTCCTTGCCCTTTCTCATTTAGAAATATAGGTATGATTTCTCCTCTCAAGCGAGTGCTCATCTTTTCTAAGAAATTCAGAACTTATTTCTTTTTTTCTTTTGGTTTTTAGAGACAGGGTTTCTCTGTAGCTTTGGAGCCTGTCCTAGAGCTAGCTTTAGGAGACCAGGCTGGCCTCCAACTCACAGAGATCCGCCTGCCTCTGCCTCCCACGTGCTGGGATTAAAGGCGTGCGCCACCACCGCCTGGCTCAAAAGAACTTATTTCTTATAAGTCAAGGGAAATTGGTCAGAGAAAGTTATACATGTGCTAAATTTAAAGCATTTAGCTTTTTATTTCTACAGATGTTTTGTCTACATCTGTGTCTTTGCACTACATGAGTATCTGCTGTACTTGGAGCCCAAAAGAGGGTATCTGTTACCCTAGGACTGGAATTACATGCAGTTGTGAGTCACTGTATGGGGGCTTGGAATCAAACCTGGGTCCTCTGGAACCAGTCAGTGCTGTTAACAACTAAGCCATCTCTCTAACCCTCTTTGCTTGTTTTTAAAGAAATAATTGAAGTTTATTTTATGTATACTTAGGCAAATATTAGAGACAGGTTATACCAGATAGATTATTAGAGATAGATTATACTGGGCACTAAGTAATTATAATAGCTAACATCTAGCATGCTATGTGTTAATGCCAATATACAAGGTTCTTAACTATTAAGCTGACACACATCTCTTATATGCTCCCTGTGAAAATCAAATAAATTAGGTAATACTGTATCCTCCTTGGGGAGGACAAAATATAACCCAAGCCAAAAAAATGTAGGTCTGCATGACTTACTGCAATTGGAACATCTCAGATCCTAGCCTGAAACCAAGCCTAAAGGATCCCTAAATTCTATATAGTGAGTAAATTTCTAGTATTCCCACTGCAGCAGGGTTAGAGAAGTATGAAGGAGAAGGATAGAAAGGGACTGATGAAATGAATGAAAACTAGAGACCCTCATTAAAGTATTAATATCATAAGCTTGGTTCATGAGAAGCTTTTGAAAGATGATGAATGGGGTTGAGTCTTTTAACCTTTAAGATCATTCTAGGTAAAGGGTAGATGGAAGAGGCTCATTCAAATTAGGAGGCAGAGATGCTCATTAGTTGAATAAATATCAGGCCTCTGACTTGGTTACACCTACATCATGAAATAGTAGAGTTTAACTATTAAATGATTAATATCTACCTAAGATCCAATTATGAACCAAGGTTTAAAATCCTGGAAAACTTTTAGCGTGGTGAATACGAAAACATGCACCATTCGGGGAAATTTGGGAGAAAAAGAAATTTGGAAGACAGATAAAAGCAACATGCACTGAAGGCAGCAACGGTAATTATTTCTACATTGGGAAAATTTTGGTTTTGTATTTGATTTTGTCTTCTGAGTCCTGAAAATGGACATTTATTGAAGGTAGTGACCTTGTATTCTTGTCAACACTCAAGATCGAGAAGACAGTAAAAACTCAATAATTAATATCTATAGTCTGGTTGACTGTCCACTGCATGTGATGAACATTTTGTTCATAGGAACCTTCATAACTTATACATAATCTACATCACCTCCGATCACATGCTCACATGCTGCCTTTTTTCCCGCCCTGTCAGATGAATGACATGGGGATTACTTATCACATTCTAAGCAGACATAAGCAAGACATATAATGACAAATCTCCCTGAACTCTTGGTCTACATTTTCCAAATAAGGTGTAAAAACGTCATCTTCATATTTGATATTCTTCAAATCTCTTCTAAATTAGTCTTACAAAATGGAAAGACTCTGGTTGGAGTATTAACTTATCAAAATATTATTTTAATTTTTGTGAAAAGAGTCAGTTTTCATAAGGACAGTGTTTATGGGTTTGCAGGATGACTTAGTAGATGAAGGCACTGATGGCCTGAATTTGGACCCTAATGCTGGTACAGAACTTACGTGAGTAGCTGACCAATACATGATTTGAATTCCACTCTATGATAAGGAACTTATATCTGACACTGCTTTGGTAACCAATAACCAGAGAATAGCTAGCCTAAAGACCTAGAGTAAAACCAAATGTGACTGATCTAACAAAAACCAAGAAAATTATTCTTAAAGATATTCTGCTATACTCATAGGCCCAGGCCTTATCCAGTCATCGTTTGGCAGAATCTTCATTTGTTAGCTGATAGGAATAGATGCAGAGACCCACAAGCATATATTGTGCAAAGACAAAGTCTAAATTGGAGGTCTCCATCAAATCCCTTACCTCAGAGCTCAGGGAATCCTGTGAAACAAGAAGTTGAAAAAATGTGTCAGGGGGGATAGAGGACACTAGAAAAACAAAGTCATGAATCAACTAAATAAGGCATATATGACCTCTCAGATACTAAAGCAGCAAGCACAGAGCCTACATGTGTCTGCACCATGTTGTCTGTATATATATTATCAATATCAGCTTAGTATCTTTATGGACCTCCTGGCTGTGAGAATAAGTGGGTGTCTGAGAGAGAGAGAGAAAGGGAGTGCATCCAGAAAGGAGAGGAAGTGTGAAGGAAATGGGAGGAGTAGAGGAAAGGAAACTACAATCAGGATATACTGTATGAGAAAAGAACCTATTTTCAATAAGAGAAGAAAGAAGACAGATGTGGTAGAACAAATCTATAACCACAGTGTTCTGTGGTTTAAAAGGAGGTGGAAATAGGAGATCCAGCCAGAAGTTGAAGACCAGATAGTCTGGGATAAAAAGCATAGCAACCAAGAGACCCTGCCTCAGCATGATGGGAGTAGAAAACACACTCTTCAAAGTTGTCATCTGACTATATGGGCAGCATGGCAGGTACATGCCTGTACTCACTCACATATGATTCACAATACATGTCACATACACACATGCTGTGGAATAGTGCTTTTGTACACTGGAAAGATTTTTTTTAATTTTTTGAAATAATATTGATGACCACCAACTCTCAGGCTCTTTTTCCTCATCTTTATTCTGGTTGCTGAGGTCTACTGGACATGGTATGAAAGAAACACAATTTTTGAATCTCCATCTATCCTGATGGGATATAAACAAAAGTAAAGAAAGACCAGAAACAGTGAGTTTAGGAGTGTGAAGAGCCACATCAGCAAACGGGAACATGTTTAGAGATACAGAAATTCCAGACAAAGTCATTAATCCATGTGAGCCACCATTGAGTCAGGAGCCAAAGCACTAATAAGAAGTTCAGTAGAGAGGTAGCTCAAGGAAGGAAAGTGGAGTCCTGGTTCCAATCCTTCCTGCATTTAGTCCTGCTCACTAGGGACCATCTCAAAACCTTTCTCTTCTGAGATGGCTCATCTCTACTATCTCTTTGTCTGTGTATTTTTCTTATTCTGCACCTTGATCTGTCACAGTCCTCCATGTTCCTTGCCTTATCCCTCTAGCCCCACCCTCTGACAAATCAATTATTACGTTTTCAATTATCCTCATAACAATTATGACAAAAGATCCTTTTCTGTTCATGTTGATTCCTGATTCTTTGTTTTGTAACATTAACTGCATACAAAGCGTTTCCCCAAAGAGACGCTATTGCAATTCCAGCTCACACACTTTCTCCAGGCATGCTTTTTACACACTGCCATTATTATTACCCACACTTGATTCCTCCTCACCTTGCGCTAGGGCTATTTTAATGCATTCCCATCTGGTATTGCTCCATTAAATCTGTTGCACTTCACATCCAACTTTTGCTTTAAAAGAACCAAAATTCTTATTTTTTAAATTATACTATTCCTCTGATTTTAAAAGGGAAAAAAACATGAAACCTCCATTATAATAGATTCTTAATGTATTTTACGTAGGAGCTCTGGTGGGTTTTGAAGTTATAAACTTGCCAACCATTAGACCAAGCCAACAAGAAACGTGACGACACTCTCCTGAACTAAAGCCCCAACCACAGGGAAACAGTCTCTAAAGCAGCACAAGAATGGGCCACAAACTCAGAAAATAACAAGGGCATCCATTTATCATTATCTCAACAATACTAGAGGTCAGAATTGAAAGCCTTTAAAAGAGTTCCTGTAAGCCTAAAGCCAGGGTGTTGCCTGGACTAGGCTTTTATGGAGACTATAAGAAGAATCTATTTGCAGACTCACTCAGGCTGCTGGCAGAATTTAGTTCTCTGTGGAGGTGAGGCTCAAGTTCATTCCTTTTTTATTAAAAATATTTATTTATTTCTTTATTATGTATAAAATATTCTGTCTGTGTGTATGCCTGCAGGCCAGAAGAGGGCACCAGACACCATTACAGATGGTTGTGAGCCACCATGTGGTTGCTGGGAATTGAACTCAGGATATTTGGAAGAGCAGCCAGTGCTCTTAACCTCTGAGCTGTCTCTCCAGCCCCCGAGTTCATTCCTTTTGACTTCAATCCAGACACTGTGCCATAGCATCTTACGGCCCCTTGCTTTCCTTTCCACCTGGGTTCCTCTCTTCAACATAGCAACGGTTCATCTGGTGTTGAACTGATAATGTGATTACTGGGGTCACTAACAAAATCCAAAACAATGTTCTTAACCTGCAGGTGAGCTGTGCTGAATCCCATTATCCATTATATTCATCATACTTCAGGCATCTGCCATGTGTACAGGTACCTGAGATGGGGACAGATATTTGTAGGGTACATTAGTTTGTTAAGAATGCAGAAATGAAACAACGCACATTGGGTGGGTTAAACGGAAAATATGATTTTCTTACAGTTCTGAGGACTAAAAAGCCAAGGTCAAGATGTTAGCAAGACTCACTTCTCTGGAGTCTACTCTCTCTGTGGTTTGAAAGGCTTCACTTTTCTGGGTGACTTCATGTTGTCTTTCCACTGTGTCAGCTTCTGCCCAAACATCCTCCTCTTGTACTGACTGATGCACCTATAGTAGATTAGGTTTCACTCTCAGTATCGCATCTTGATGCCTTTGTTAAAAGACCTGTTGTATAATTTGTCCTGTGACATCCCTTTCCCTGCCATAGGTTTGTGTTTTAAAGGTTCAGTCCCAAGAATGGCACTCCTGGGAAGATACAGAACCTTAAGAAAAGGAGCCTAGCCAGGCGGTGATGGCGCACACCTTTAATCCCAGCACTTGGGAGGCAGAGGCAGGCGGATCTCTGAGTTCGAGGTCAGCCTGGTCTACAAGAGCTAGTTCCAGGACAGGCTCTAGAAACTACAGGGAAACCCTGTCTCGAAACCCCCCCCCCCCAAAAAAAAGAAAGAAAAAAAAGAAAAAGAAAAGGAGCCTACTGGGAAATGTTAGGCCAGTAGATGTGTACCATTGGAGGGGATAATAGGACCTGTCCCTTTCTTGGTATTTGTGATCCCTGGTTCATGAAGGAAGTGGTTTGGCTCTGCCATGTGCATTTGTGATGTGGAATTACCCTCTGTATGCTGTGAATGTGTTTTGTTACCATTCGTTGATGAATAAAGCTGCTTACCGGCAGGGCAGAATACAGTAAGGTGGAAAAATTCAAACAGAGATGGACAGAGAGAGTAGACAGAGTCTAGGAGACACTATGTATCTGCTGAAAGAGACAGACACTGGAACCTTACTTGTAAACCACAAGCCTTGTGGTAAATACAAAATAATAGAAATGGATTAATTTAAGATGATGTAAGAGCTAGTTAGGAATATGCTAGAGTCATTGATCAAGCAGTATTGCAATTAATATAGTTTCTGTGTGATTATTTTGGGTCTGGGAAGCCGGGAAACAAATAGACATTCACTGACTACACATGCATAACAATTTACTACCTTCAAACAAGGTCAAAGTGTGGGACCTATAATGATCATGGGCTGAAATGGCCATAACTATGTGCCAAAAATAAACCTGTTTTCTTTATGAGTTGTCTCTCTCAGATATCTTGTTATAGTAGCAGAAATTTAACTAGCACCCTTTGTCCCCAAGTGATGACATTTTGTGGAATAAAATGAGAATATAACTTTATCATATAAATTTGAAGTGTACACAATTCAACCCATAACATTGTCTATAATTAGAGTCCTGCCTATTACAAGAATTCTAAACTTGAATCTGGTCCCATGGGCTACTACAATAGCATATTAATCAGTGGAATAGGGTGTTACCCATTTAATAATTTAATGTTTGATGCATTGATCCATAAGTTGTATAGGTTGCTGTAGCCCTACAAATTGAATACATGGTCCTATACAGAAGATAATACTTTGTTAAGAACCAACCACAGAGTGAAGCTCCCTTTTCTGTTAAGCAACTGTAGTGTTGGCACATGCACCAGAATCTATGAGGTTATAGGTTAGCACAAAGAGGCCTAATGAATCTGGGATACAGTCTGTGTCCTGTAAGCTGTTATTACTCAACCTAGATGCAGTTAGGCATTTTTTGATCATCCACATACAGCGGAAGACCAAATTCTCCATCCTCATCTCCCACTAGAATCTTAGGCTCTTAAGGATATTTGATTCTTCATTGGCATGCATAGATTTAACATCTGTAAAGCTGAGCATACTAGGAATTCTTAAGGTATAAACAGCCTGAAGGTTGGCATAGCAGCTTCCTAAAGATTTACAGAGTTCTTTCAATGTAAATATACAAGAAAGATATTAACAGAATGACTTTTTGCCCCTTTCTTTTAAAAAATGCCAGGAAAATTAATGGCATGTGGTCTGAGATGTATTTTAAGCTCCTTTGAGTAAGAATATATAAAAACTAAAGTATTTAAAGCTAATACTGCCTTGGTGTAAGTACATACTATTTACATATTAAGAAATCTTGGAATTCTTGGTTCTTAAGCACTAAATTCCTTGAGATGCAGACAGCTAGAGTGTATATAAACAATCAGAGGCTACTTGGGCCAAGTCCAATGCACAGATGCTTGACCTAGTATGCCTAATTTTCTTCCTTCCTTTTTTTTCTTTCTTTCTTTCACTACAAATTGAATGGAATCTAAATATAAGATGTCAGCTCCAGACTCATTAGCTATGAGAACAGAAAGTCTTAGTTAATCTCAGGTTACATTGAGAAAAACTATATTTCATTTATAATATATATTTAATTTATGATATATAATATCACAATTATGGAACTAAAATTTCCATTAGTACTCTCATCTGCTGCAGAATATTTTCCTCAAATACTTTCATCATTTTTTTATAATTGGATTTCTCACTTTTGAAGCTGGAGTTTCTTTTATCAATACTGTTATTAGCATCTGCATTCCTATTTTTAACTCCCATTTGAAGCCATGCCTTGGGAAAAAATAGTGCTGAAAGCA
Source organism: Arvicola amphibius (assembly GCF_903992535.2). Lineage (NCBI taxonomy): Eukaryota > Metazoa > Chordata > Mammalia > Rodentia > Cricetidae > Arvicola > Arvicola amphibius. The sequence continues at coordinate 41,224,873 of NC_052060.1, read as the reverse complement.
GTTATTTGCCATGTTTAGTGTGTTGTAGTTTGGCAAAATTGAAAAATACCTCTACTGCATTAGTAACGTAAGAACAAAAATGTATTTTATCACTTCAAATATGTCAACACAGAGAGAACAGAAAATCAAATAACAGAAATAAAAGGAGACATAATCTAATGGGCTCAGCAGAGAATGGGAAGCCAAAAATATCTGCATTTCAACCTTACTCCCATATAGGATTATCTGTCCTTGGGTCTATCCTTTTCTCTCTATGGGAAAGAACTGGGAAAAGAAAAAAAAAACACCCATTGTGAGAAGAATGGATGTGTTTAGAACAATCACAAGCATTCTGGTTTAATACAAAGCAAGACTTTCACTCTTACTTCTATCTGTTTCTATTGAAAATAGCACTATGTGTACTCATGTTTCTGCAATTCCAATTGTTTTGTCTGTACAGCCTTTGAACTTAAATTCTTCCTGGACACAAGCACATCATTTGAAAACTCTAAGTCAAACATAGTCTTACACTTCTCTCTTGTTTACACAATGGCTTGCAGTTATGTATTCTTCAAAGAGATGGCTGGCTCAGGAGCCAGCAACATTCATTCATGTGTCCAGTAGTGTCAGGTTTCTCAAAGGGCCTAACTAGGTTGGATATATTCTATTACACACAGTCACTGTCTCTGACATTTAGACAGGAAATAGCATACATGATACCCCACTGACAACTAGAATAAATGTATAATTTTCGCGAGTCAGAAATTATTTGTAAGAGTACTTACACATCATCTCATGAAAGAAAATCTCACATTTTCTCATCGACAAAACATTCCAGACACAAGTTTAAAACAGTACTAATAAGTTTCTCCTCTGTATTTCAAGCATCTGACAAAGTATATGGTGTCTGTTTTGCTGATTTGAATGAGAGGCAGCATCTGTGCAAAACAGTGCATGCAATATTATGTCCCTAGAGATTAAGGGAAAACAAATGGGTAGAGATTTGGAATGATCAATTTCATCTATATTATTGTGACTTCTACTTTAGTCACACCAGATCTTCTCTGCCACCAGACACAGGCATGGACTGACCACAGTCTGGGCTCTGCTAGCAGGAAACCTATCTATAGGAGCCGTGTCTTGATATCACGACAAGTTGTACAATGTAGATGCATTGCCTGCTCTCCAAATTCTTCCCACTTGTTTGGAGAGTCTGACAAACAGAAAGCATTCTCTCCTTTTTTTCATAGTTTTGAACTTCCTAGAATTCCTTTTACCTTCCAGGTTAATGTTATAAGCCCTTCAAAGTATCCAGGCTCTACAGACAGACTGCTACCTTTATTATTAAGGTCCTACAGCCAGTGTAGCCCATGACCTCTGGAGAGTTCCTCTGCAGTACAGAAGACAGCATAGCTACAGTTTCTTCCCTAAAAGTCTCCTTTTATTTGGGTTTTGCATAAAGACTCCACCATATCTCTGGAAGATAAAATATGTACGTACTTCCAAATTAAATCCTGTTTAAAATTCATGAGTTTCCTGGGATTCTATATATAAACTAGAACTATTAGGGAATAGACTTCTTTCCCAGAATATTCCTTTGTTGGGCCTCTTTCCTTGTCTGTCTCACTGAAATGAGACAAAGTCAAAATGCTACTGTCTCCCAAAAAATTTGGTTTCATCAAACATACAAACGGAAAGCCCCACATAAATTTTTTTCCCCCAGACATAAAGGGAATGAAATGCAGTCTACTTCCAACAGGAAGTAAGTTTGTTTGGGAGTTAATTATTGTGTTCGGGCAATGAAAATGCAGAGGTCCGATAACAGGGCAGAGCCATTCCTCAACTCTGGTTTGCATATAGTTTGTTGCCTCTGAAACTCATGCTGAATTGCAATCACCATTATAAGACAGTGAGAGATACGACCAGATGGAAACCCATCTCAAATGGAGCTGCCATGAAAGCCAGCTTGCCTGTTCTCTGTCTCTAGTCAATTGATTCCCAGGATCATTTCAGGGCTTTGCCATCAAGTAGGCTCTCACCGGGTAGCCAGATGTTAAATATTCTGGTCAGTCAACTCCATATCATGATCATGAGCCAATAAAATCCTGTCTTCCTGTGACTTACCTATTCTGTGGTATTATGTTATTAGCAACAGAAAACAAACTAAAACATTTATTTCAACCAAACCTAATTTTCTGAATATATAGTAGAACTCAGAGATCTCCAAAGATGCCAAATGATAGCTGGGTGTTGGTTTTGGTGACAGTACATTAAGGATAGAGGGAACAAAGTTAGACAGGAACTTTAAGTTCAGGGAGTGAAGAAGAAAAGCTTAAAATAGACAAGCATTTCACTTTGGAAAAACCTTGGTACAATAGACTCCAATGATACATTCTGAAGAGCTTTGATAGATTCCGTTTTTCTTCACACCTTGTTAAGTGAATTCCTCTTTTATTGTCAGGCTGGAACCTAAGGTAGAAATACTTCAGAAAGAAAGAAATAGACTGCCTTTGGTGTAGGCTTTCCACTGAGTGTGTGTCCGTCAGTTTTCCAGCTCTGTGACAAGCCAACCCAGATAACAATACGAAGAAGACATGTTTATGGAAGTTTCAGTCCATGGTTGCTTGAACACATTGCTTTGGAAACTGTGATGAGGCACCGTAGCAATGGTTGGAAGAGTACAATCAAGTAAGCCTCTCACCTCATCAGAAACAAAGAGACCAGCACCCTGTCTAATCTCCCTTGTGCCTATGCCCACATCGACCTGAAATTGTCTAATGAGCTCCACCTTCAACTGGGCATTTAGCATGTGAGCCCCGAACTTCAGCAGTGTGGTGTCAACCTGATTGAGCATTCGAAAAATGAAACAATGACAGATGTTGGGGGTATGAGTTCAGCATGAGACAACCTCAGCATAGCTGGAGAAGTAAATACATGTACGGGTTAGAGCACTTTATTACAGGAAAAATTATCAAAGGGAGGGAAAGGAGCAGAAATGGCTATAAATGGCAAATGGCGTCAATGTTTATAACTAAAGAGCAGGGAGGAAAAATTAGATTTCTCTTCATTATAAAGGACCATGTAGGGAGGCATAATTATTGAGGTGTCTAACACTCTGGTGACTATTGAGAAGGGTGAGACAGGAAGCGGCTCAAAAGCAAAGGAGGGAATGAGCAGAGTGGAACAAAGGACTGCATTAGAGGAGATTCAGAAGCAACACATTTACAGAGAGCAATTACCACGGCTTGCAGCAAAGCTAGAGATATCAGATGGGCAATATCCAAGCCCTGGGGGTATTTTCACAATGAGTCAGATGAGTGCTTTTTGTGTAGGGAGTTGGAGAAGGGGGGGGGGATAAGGGTGAACTGTAAAGCACAGAGGGATCCATGTGTTCGTTCATCAGGACAACCGGGCTGCTTTCCTTCCTGAATCAGGAAATGTTCTCTCTCATTAAGTTAACACACTGATCTGGCAGAGCCACATCCTGGAATCCTGAAAACATCAGCTTCCATCTAAACTTTTCAGCTCTTGTGTGCTTGAATTAGTCAGCCTGGTGGCACATTTGCCATATTATAAATATGCATATGGCCGGGTATCTGCCACCCATCTGATCCTTATTTCTCTATTGGAGAAAACATAATCCAGATAGGATATGCACCGCACAAAGTTTCAGGCTTGGAGTCCAGGTTTGTCCTTGATAAATATCAGAAATACCGGCTGCTTACCTTCACTGCTCAGTGCCACCGAGTCTGTGGCCTTTCCTGACCACCTGACTAAGCCCCCTCCTCTGAGAGAAGGCTACAAATTCAAAAGATCACTCACTCAAAGCTTGTTTCTACCATACTTTAAACTATTATCGTTACAAGGTATTTTGACACTAAAATATCTAAGAGTATGGGAGAAATTAACACTTGTACCACTATGTGAGGTATATGCCCTGGGTTATACCCCCCCCCATCAGAGAAATATGTAATGCCCATACCACATACGATGGGTCAAAGCTGAAGTTTCACCTCCCAGCTCATGCTTCGAACATTAATTCCTCAACTGAGGTACTACTGGTTAGGGTTGCTGTGAAGTCTTGAGGAAATGGCGTCCGGATCTCTAGAGGCAGCCCTCTGAAGGATGGCTCCAGCCCCTACCTTATCCTCCTTTCTCTGCTCTCCTTCCTGGGCTTCCATAATATGAAGAGCTCCACCACACTCCAGCCACCATGAACTGAGCCGCATGGCCACGCTCCCCTGCCCCATCACAGACAGGAAGCCTCTCTGAAACTATGAGGCCAAAATACATCCTCTATAAATTGTTTCCAGCAGGAATGTCCATCACTGTGACCCAAAAATGACTAGTGCCACAAGTGTGCGTGCATCACCTTAATCTGTATCCACAGGAAAAGTCGGTCTTTTAGTCAAATCTTCTGCATCCACAATATGTTGTTTCATTAAACACTGCTCTCTCTCTCTGAAGCATCAGTGCCCCAGCTTCTTAAACCTATGAATATGCTCCAACAGTGCTCCTGCAGAAGCTACCCCTGTAGATAATTAATCTTCGGATTTGGGCATTATGAACACACTGGAAAAGGATAATGACTAAATCAGGATAGTGCTCAGAATCAATGGGCATTTTTAATTGGTACATCTGGTACCATGTAAGCACTGTCTTCAAACTCTAGCCTTCTTTTGCATCAGAGATACAAAAGTCTCTTCCTCTTGTCCAACCCCTCTGTGCCTCAATCTGTTCCATACATTTTTTTTTTTGTCCTATTGCTGTTTTAACTTGGTTTTCCAAGGCTATCTCGTTGTTCTTCATTTTTTTTTCCTGATTTTTTGCTTGTTTTCGCATATGTCTCCCGGCTTCTCTATCTATTCTCTCCACATTATTTATCACTATATTTTAGACTTACCAGAGTCTCCATCCCAATTATGAACATTTACTGATGGCTTGTAACTTCTCTATAACTCCATAATGTATTAGCTAAGTTCCCTAAATACATGGGAAACTTCCTGCAGCTGTGACTATGGTACCTTGGGTCTCAGTCTTCTTGTCTACCACCAAGGCCTTTTTCATCTGTTTCTTTTCATAGAGAATCCTAAGGTAGAGGTAGTCTTAGGTTTTCCTTTGGACTCTACTTTTGATTGATCAGCAGCTCCTACAAATTCTACTTGAATTTTCATTTTCATATGCTGTTTCTGCGTCTGTACTTTATAACTTTGGTTCCTACTTTAACTGTGTTTCTTCATCCCTTTTGGCACTTCATCCTCGCTGCTCCTCTCCAATCCCTTAGCAAAGGTGTGCACAACTCAGACCAACTCTATCACTGTCCTCATTAAACCATTTATTGTATCAACGACCATACAAGTTTCTAAATTATGCTTTCATATTCAATTTTATCCCACATAACATTCTCGTTTGGTAGCATTTTAGTTACACCACATATCATACCCCTTTACCTTGACAATATTTTTCCTAAATCACAGTTTAATTGAAATGTCACATTTACCCCCTTTGGTCCCATTCTCTGCATACATCATCCAGACTAAGGCACACTTTGAACTTCACTCCTAACACACTCTGTAAATGCCATTCTTGTAGCTCTAACAATGTGGTTTGGGGAAACGTTGCAAAACTGTTTTCTCCCATTGGTTCTGTGTTCCATGAGGTTTGGACTGATACCTTCTCCCTTAACACATGATTGGTATATAAAAGATAATAAATGTTTATTGAAACAAACAGGGGTTTAAATTTGTACCCCTAGAAAAAACTATTGGTAATAGAGAAAGCCAGATGTCAATGTCAATATTTATAACTCCATTAAATTCAGCAATTATTACTTAATTTTCAGTATCCAGGTATTTGAAGATGTGGCCTTTGGGAAGGTGTTTCAACTGTAAAATCTCTGTGAATGGGATTAGTGACATTACAAAAGAAGCCTGAAGAAGGCTCTTTGTCCTCTCCACCACAGGAGGACACAGTAAGCAGAGAAAATCAGCTCCCATTGACCTCTGTGAATCAGGATGGTGGATCTCACAAGATACTTAGCTTGTCACGCTGTTCTTGGATTTTCCAGCTCCTAGAACAATGAGAAGTAGATATTGGTTGTATGTGCGTGACCCGATCTATAGTGCTTTGTTATAGGAGCTGGGAGAGGATAAGACACCAGGTGGTCTCTTCAATGGTGAAAAAACAGGAGGAAAAGAAGGTTTCGACAACTTTTTTCCAAGCAACGAAAGAAAACTTTTACGAATTTAAGCCTCAAGGGAAAACGTTTTTAGTTCTCCCTCCCATTCCCCCTAGGAAGTAGAAAGAATTTAAGTTTTTGATCAAATGCTTAGTAACGAGCCCCAGAAGGTGTGTTAGAGGTGTCTAGATCTGAATTTTCTTAGAGACGTTCAATAGTAACAACACATGTGGTATATGCAGCATTTTTTCCCTTAGTGTTTCCATCTTTATCTTGGCATATAGTTTGAAAAATCTAGCCAGCAGATATGAGAATATACTGAGATTTCATTTAGCAGATGAAGAAACTAAAGATTCAAGATGTTAGGCAGTTTTCTCCGAATTATACGATGTGTCAACAGCTGATTGGTATCGCCTCCTAAATGTATGCTTTATATTCTAGCAGCCCAAATTTGTCTTCTTCCTAAAGGGTTCTCCTTTCTGTGTCACTTCTTTCGTGTATTAGTGTGCATGCTAATTAAATAAACAAGTGTTTTATTTGGAGTTTTGATAAAATAGGAAGAATAATTTTTACTTAGGAAACTGATCTTTATCTCTTCTTAGACCTATGCAAATACCAAACTTCACCTGCAGTTAGAGCTATGCAAATATCCAACTGCATCTGCAGTTAGACCTATGCAAATATCCAGCTGCACCTGCAGTTAGACCTATGCAAATATCCAAATGCACCTGCAGTTATACCTATGCAAATATCCAATGCACCTGCAGTTAGACCTATGCAAATATCCAACTGCACTTGCAGTTAGACCTATGCAAATATCCAACGCACCTGCAGTTAGACCTATGCAAATATAAATGCACCTGCAGTTAGACCTATGCACATATATAACCACATCTGCAGTTAATAACTATGCAAATATCCAACTGCACCTACAGTTAGTCCTATGCAACTATCCAATGCACCTGCAGTTAGACCTATGAAAATATCCAACTGTACCTGCAGTTAATAACTATGCAAATATCCAACTGCACCTGCAGTTATACCTATGCAAATATCCAAATGCACCTGTAGTTAGACCTATGAAAATATCAAACCGCACCTGCAGTTAGACCTATGCAAATATCCAAATGTATCTGCAGATAGAGATATGCAAATATCCAAATGCACCTGCAGTTAGAGCTATGCAAATATCTAACTGCACCTGCAGTTGGACCTATGCAAATATCCAAACATACCTGCAGAGAATCTTAATAAAAATAGCAACTGGAGTGGGGCCACCTGGGCTCCATCACTGCACCCCATTGCCTGGATAGATGATCTTGAACCAGTCACCTTACTTCTCAAAACTTTTACAAACTGGAAATATCAGCTTATAATTTGCTTCCCTCAGGTCTTGTGAAAGGAAACATCTAAATCAATTTTATCAAGCATAAATATCACATAGTCATATAGAAAATTTCAGTGGTCACTGAAAAGATGCTGGAGACTTGGGCATTTTGCAGTACCATTGCTATAGTAATTCTGTGATATAGAGCCCTTGTTATTCATACTTTAATGATGAGAAGTTTAAGAAAGAAATGCATCAAACAAGTAGGAAATGAAGCTACACTACATAAGCTGGCCTCCATGCTATAAATTGATGCTTGGGTCCTAGGGGAGTATGCTGAGGGCCTTAGGGTATCTTGAATTGCTAGGATTTGAATAAGAAATCCTCTCCCACAGGATCATATATTGAATATGTGGTCCCCAGATGGTGACACTATTTGTGGAGATTATGGAAACTTTAGGAGATAGGATCCAGCTGGAACATCCTAAACGACATGACTTGAGGGTTATATATGGTTCCCCTCTTCCTTTCCCTCACCTGTCCCTCATGACATAAATATCCTCACTTGCCACATGGTCTTGCCACCAGGATGTTCTGCCCATGTGAAGAGATCCACACAGCCATTGGCTGAACCTTGTGAAGCCAAAAACAAAAGTAATTATTCTCTCTAAATTTCTTCCAGCTATTTTGATGTCCCTACACAAAAGCAACCAAGATCGTGACTCTGTTTGCATTATCTCACTCAGTATTATATAAATCCTCTAAGTTTGTTCAGACAGTTAATGAAAACAGTTATTTGTTATTTACTCTTCTATTTTCTGTGAGCACAGTGGCTGGAGTATACCATCTATCCTCTAACTTTCCTCTAATGCTACCAATTTTATTTGAAGTAAAAATATACTGTCTTAGCCATTGCATAAAAGAGTAGATTAGCTTTGCATTGTTGTATGGTCTAAAGGAAAGGTGCAGAAGGTTAGAGAGATTGCTCAGTGGTTAAGAATACTCAGTGCTCTTTCAGAAGTCTCAAGTTCAGGTCCCAGCATACACATGATGGCACACTACCACCTGTAACTCCGGTTCCATTGGATATGACACCCACACCTGTCCTACATGGATGCCAGGCCTGCATGTGATATGTGATACACGTATATGCCTTCAGGAAAAACATTTTGGGCATAAAATGAAATACATCTAAATAAGCTAAAAGGAAGTTTTATGTTGGCTCCAAATTTCACAAGTTTCACCTCAATGTTAATTTCAGCCTTCAGAACTGTACCGGGGAGATCACTTACCTCATAAGAGCTGGGAATCAAAAAGAAAAAGAAAGAATACTGCAACCACTGAAAGTACATACCCCTGTTTTACAAATGGTGGATAACAGGATAAAAAAAAGATTTTGGTTTATGTGGGCCTTGGTGCATGCACGCATATGAGTGAGACAATTAACTTTTGGTGTGTGTGTTAAATAATATTGTTTCTGTGTGTTTCTTTTGGGAGTCTGGGCAGCCGAAAGATGAATAAGTGGTGTGCAGCAGAACTTCCTTCTCCTGGGTTCTATCATTTCTCAGCAGAGCTGGCGACTGGTCCTCCAGTATAAAAGTCTTCAGACAAGACTGAAAATACAGCACAGAGCAAAGTCCCGACACAACTCTCTTTCTGCTTACCCTACCAGTCAGCACATTCTTTGCTTCAAGCCACTCTGGCCTCCCCGCTATTTCTGCAAATGCCAGACAAGGCTGCTTCCCTTCTGCTCCACATATCGTAACAGTTTCTCACCTCACACATATGCACACAAGCACAAAGGACTACCCACGTCAACCAAAATCTCTGCTTTGTTTAGTCTACTATCCGCCAGTACTTAAAACAGTGCCTAACACAAGAGCAGAAACCTCAAGACTGGCCAGTTCTAGCAATAAATGAGTCTGTGCCCTTGTACAGTTTAAAACAGGTAAGAAAGTTTGACTAAAGATTCCTTAGAAACAGCTGAGGATGAAAGACTTTGAAAGGCACATTAGTGACGATTTCGTGTGACCCTTTCGTGATTCCTGAATACGGTCCTCTATTACAGAATAAAGTGAGACTGCACACAAAGAGGAGTCCTCATTTGCTGCTGGTGAGAGTGGGAACTGCGCAGTCTCTATGGAAATCAGTGCGAAAGCTTTTCAAGCAGTGAAAACAGGGACTGGGAAGGTAGGTCAGGTAGCAGGGCAATTGCCTTGCAGGCACAAGAACAGAGTTCAGTACCCAGAATCCACATTTTAAAAATGTCAACTGTGGTGGTTTGTGCTTGTAATCTCAGTGCTAGGGACAGGTGGATCGCTGGGGCTGTTGGTCAGTCATCATGGCCTAATTTATGAGGACTGGGCAAGAAAAAGACACTAAAAAAGAGAGGGTGGGGAAGACAGGAGAGGAGAGGAGAGGAGAGGAGAAGAGAGGAGAGGAGAGGGGAGGAGAGGAGAGGGGAGGGGAGGGGAGGGGGGGGAGGGGAGGGGGGGAGGGGAGGGGGGGGGGGGAGAGGAGAAGGGGGAGGGGGGGGGGGGGGAGGAGGGGAGGGGAGAGGAGAGGAGAGGAGGGGAGAGGAGGGGAGGGGAGGGGAGGGGAGGGGAGGGGAGGGGAGAGGTTAAAAGAGAAAGAAAAAGGTGATCTGTGCCCAAAGAAAAACAGCCAAGGTGGCCCTTTGTCCCCCATATGCATATACAGATATACACATACAAACACAGAAGACAAAAAAGAAAATTATCCAGCCATACCATGCTCAGGCACATTCCCAAAGGGACTGTCTAGTCTCTGACACCAAAGTTGCACATACATGTTCATGACTGTTCTGTCAATAATAATTAGGAAAAGTGGCACATATGCAAGAGCCATTAAAAATGAAATTATGAAAATTTCATTAAAATAAGCAACTCTAGAAATCATTATATTATTGAGATATTCTAGAGTTGGTAAAAAACAAATACAGCATGCTCTGTCTCATAAAGAGATTCTTGCTGTCAATGCTATGAATATGAATATATTCACATATGAGAGGGTGAGCAGGGATATAGATCATGAACCACGAGCGGGCTACTGTAGGAGAAATCCCTTCTAGGGAAAGAATTTGAGGAGGATCAGTGATGTATAAGACAGAATGTCTGCAAGTAGAAAGGGGACTGCTTGGTGTGAAAGGGCACAAGCAAGAATGGGGTGAGAAGATAGAAGAGGGAAACGGGGAAGGGGCTCAACCCCAACAAAAACTATGTATAAAATCTGTAACAAAACTGTTACTTTTCTGCTAATTAAAATACAAACAAAAATAATGACTGAACGGATTCATCACTATCAACGTGTTAAGTTTGGCTTTCTTCCCCAGAGAAAGTACCTTTGCATCCCCACAGCTGATAGCTTTGCCACAAACAGCAAACAAAAGACTAAAATGCCCGTGATTCAAAGCAAGTATGGACTAAGAATAAGATTTGAAGCTCGGGTAAAACACAGGTGTTTTATTTTTGATCTATTTAATGGGGATTTTTGTTTTGTTGTATGTTTCAAGGCACTCATATTACCAACCTACTTCATCCATCATTTTAAGCCAGGAGAAGGGGCACTCTGACTGGTCTATCGTTGCTTCCTTCCCTTTTCTCTGAAAGCACTTATCTGTATTTCTGTTCAGTACAGTGTGTAGAAATGAAGCGGAGAAGCAAGTGTCCCAGTAAGGAATGCTCACTCAGACAAAGGGGGAAATCTTTCAAAGTGCGTCTACTGGGGATTCCAGAAGAACTGTCAGTAGTGGAAAAGTGAAGATGCTGAATTTTGCACTAACCTCAGTTAAAAATTTACCAGTACCCACCATATTTGACAGTCTCAGAGTGTAATATGGGAGCACGTTTACCATTTCCTGGAAGAATTGTTTAGAAACAGGGAACCAGACCATAAATCTTCACTGTTTGTTTTTCCCCCTGAGGCCACATTAGTGCCTCAAATTTTCCCCCCTTTCTAGGAGGCATGAGGAGCCAGGGTAAATGTGTGAGTTTTGGATTAGACAAAATGATTTTAAATTATGGATCCATTGTGTATCAGCTGTGTATTTCAATTTATCATTTAGCCTTTCTGAACCCATTCCTGCTCTTCTCAAATTACATTCCAAAGATATAGCCCTTAGGATTTTTCTGGTAACACAATTAAATTACAAGATGAAGTGCCCAGATGATCTCAGGATATGGAAGCATTCTTTGCTTTATCACATTCTGCTCTACTAGAAGAAGAAGAAAAAAGAATACATTCAGCTAATGCTAGATGGAAATCGCAATTATAAAAACATCATTATTTTAATTTTTTGCAATGAAGATTTCAAATTTTTTTAGAGATATCTAGGGATTTGGTGGTATGGATGTCTAATGAGAAGGCTCATATTCTACACAGTATTATCAGAAGTGAAGGAAGACTCCTGCACCCTTCTATTTGTGAGAAAGCATTTAAGACTGAGTGAATGGTGCATGTTCTTACAGCATCTATCCCTGAAATTTGGTAAGAAAGAGACTGCTCAAATCTTAGCTTGTAGGAGGAGATAGAAGATAAAATGCAAGAAAACCTTTGCTATAAAGGGAAACGGAAAACACGATTCACCCCCAGGGAACATCAGTCCTCCTCTGTCTGACTCTTTTTTCTGCTCGCGCACACACACACACAAAAAAAAATATACTGAGAAATTTCAAAGTCACTGGGTTAAAAGCAAACTTTAAAACAGCCAGGGAGCCCTACAAAGCAATCCCTATTCTGCCCTGAGTTATGTAGAGAGCAGCTTGGATCTTCACATATCTAATAGAGTCTCAGAGCCAAGCCAGCACTCGGATTGTCATGAACATACGAAGGCTGAGTGTGGCTTCTGCCGGCCACCACTGGAGGGGTAGACATTGCAACCCCAGATGTATCCCTTTGTCCTCTTCATGTCTCCTGGGGGTTGGGGACCCTCTAATGAGTTCCTTTGATCACGTAGTTTGATATTTCTGAAATCCAGTAGTGAAGCCTACACTAGGACCTCGCCCAAAATAGAAACTACAATCCAATTCTAAAAGGAGAAAAAATGAATGCGATTATCCAAAGAAGGAGAAAACACCAATAGCAATAAGCTTGAAGCGGTCTGAAGTAGAATTTTCTTTTCTTTTCTTTTCTTTTTTTTTTTTTTCTGGAAGGGAGGATTTATTTGCTCGCAGTTTGAAATTGTAGTCCATCACTGTGGGAAGGTTACAGTGGCAGGAGCTGGAATCCCCTGGCCAAACCAAACCAGGAAAGGAAACAGAGGCCAGTTCTAGGGATATGCTTTAACTTTCTGTGGGGCTCAGTTCAGCTCATTTAAATCACGGCCGAAGACACCAATGTGAATTTTAAGCTCTAATCCTAAAGAAATCTACTTAAAATGCTCTACTTTGGATAGTTACTCCCATACAGCATCTCTATTGGAATGCAAGAGCTTGGTTTGTGGAAAAAAAAAAAAAAAAAAAAAAAAACCTGCTGTACAAGTTCCCAAAGATCCAAAGATTTAATGACACCAGGGAGTGGCCTGAGACTGACTCAGACTAGATGAATACTAAGGCTCTCTGCAAGGTTTTGGAAGGGCTTAGAAGGATTCCCCAGACCAAGTCTGTCTTTGCAGTCGCTGTCTTCATGCAGGACATGAGTAGACACGGTATAGAAAGTAAATGAAAAATGAAGAATCATCTTACTGATATTGTGATATTGCATAGCGTTCTACAGCTTATTCAATCATTTTTCACAGTCTACTTTTTTCTTTAATTAAGGAATGTTTCCCCAATCTGCATGTCATTCTTTGCAGGAGCCATGCTAACTTTCTCTGCATCGTTCCAATTTTATTATATATGCTGCCAAAGTGAGCACACTACTTTTTATACCTACTTCTATAACAACCCTAGGAAGAAAACGGCATTATTTAACAGATAAAAAAACAATGCAGAGGGTCGGAGAATTGAAGACTATTGAAGACTAACAAGAAACATTAAAGGAGGATAAGGGCCAAGAAGCCAGCTCCTTGACTCTGAAAGTTGTGGTCTGTGCCAGTGGGCTGTGAGGGTAGGGAGGCCCAGCATCCAAGCTAAATGATAAACTCCTGAAGCTGTTTTTGACCCACCCCCTTGAATCTTTCATCCAAAGATATATATGATGAATATGATGAAATATGCTGTATATGATGAAAGTGACATACTACTCGTATTTGTGATATTATCATTCAGGGTCAAAGGGAGACTCTTTCCTGGAAAGGATTATGATAGGATGGTTTTCCAATCATCATGCAAACATCTATGGCTTGCAATTTGTTTTTAGTTTTGTGGGACTTCTATATTTTAAATAACAACTATTTTCAGGCAATATTTTAAATTTTCTGTTTGGTAAATATTTGGACAGAAAGTGCTAAGTCTCTAATTTTTGAAAGTTATCTCTGTCCCGGGTTTTAAGATCATGAATGTACTCCCTGTGAGTTACTGTGCTCTGTGCTCGAAACTACACTTCGGATTTTCACTTGGTTCTAGACACACTGCTAAAAACACAAAGAACACCGTTGTCAGTTTGTCTCATTGGGAAAGCAGTCCAGTGCTTTCAACATGCAAAATAATTTCTTTAATATAACTATATTTAGAATTTAAAACTTTATACAAAATGTGTCAAAAGTTAAGCTACATAGAAAAAAAAGATAGTATTGTCTAACAGGAAACCAGACACTCCATGAAAAATTAAGAAAATGAATTCTACAGGTCTAGATTGTTTTCTGTTTTTCTTCTAACTTTTATTTAAATAGGCAATAGGAAATTTGGATACATATAACCTCCAGTTTATACTGTTTAATGTTAGAAATAGCTAAAAAGGGAACTTTATCTGACTCTCATTACTTAAACCCAAGATCCATACAGGTGACCTGTGTAACTACTGATCTCCTTCTGCCTTTCCTTTCTAGAGAGTAGATGAAATCAGGGGTACCAGGTCTGTGCACCCGGACTGATATCCAAAGGAACTTCCTATGAGGAATGATGAGAGACAATGCATAAAGACGAGTTTATAAAACAGAATGTTTGTGGTGATAATCAGAACTAGAATATGGAGGAATTATCCCCAAGACCAGCACTCAAGGTATTTCCAATAAATATTATGTTGACTGCCTTGGCAATTGATGGGCTTAAGAAGACACACATGCCCAAAGTTAACAGATGATGAATCAAGAGGAATGCTACTGACCAAGACTAGGGAGGTTCTGCATGATCGTGACTTGAGGTTAGCCTGAAACGAATGAGGACATACAGAAAACCTTGAAGCAGAAGAAACATCTGCAAGTATTTCCCATTTGGAAATGTCTGTATATGACATTAAGCCAATATAAATGGCAATAAGATGATCCATAAGTTCTACCTTGAAGAAATTTTGAAAGTTCTGTCATGACATAATGGGGAGTCATTGTGTGCATTTGGGAGGCAAGAGTCTACCAATACTAGAAATCATGCAACAGTGGCCCAGGATGAGAAAAATGGCTCCTGCATCTACACTACTTTTTATGTCCATGGACATTTTGATATGTGGGGGAACTTTATGCACATTGAAATCTAACAATAGATTAGATGCTAAGATAAAGTTTTACTTTTAATTGTGTGCTGAATGATTCCTAAGAGCAGGTTATCTTAGGAATCTCAGAATATTGGGAATCAACCCACCTCAAAACCCAGCAATATTGCTGTTGGGCATATACCCAAAGGATATTCAACCATACCCCAAGGACACTTGCACAACCATGCTCATAGCAGCATTATCCATAATAGCCAGAACCTGTAAACAATCTAGATGTCCCTCAAACAAAGAATGGATGGAGAAAATGTGATATATCTACACAATGGAGTATTACTTAGTGGAAAAATAAAAACAAACAGTGATATCATGAAATTTGCAGCAAATAGATAGGACTAGAAAAAAAAATCATCCTGAACGAGATAACCTAGACCCAGAAAGACAAACATGGTATGTACACACTCATAAGTAGATATTAGATGTAAAGCAAATGATGACCAGGCTACAATCCTCAGTCCCAGAGAAGCTAGGTAACAAGGAGAACCTTAAGAGGAACACATGGATCTCCCTGGAAAGAGGAAGTAGATGGCATGTCCTGAGTAAACTGGGAGGGAGGGAGCAGAGAAGAGCGGATGGGGTTGGGAACATGAGGGATCAGGTTGGTTGAGTTTTTGCAGGATGGAGTGGGAGAGTGGATAGGGGAGATATCTTGGTAGAGGGAGCCATTGTGTGATTAGGGAGAAATCTGGTGCCAGGGATGCTCCTGGGAATCTATAAGGATGACCCCAGCTAAGACTCCTAGCAATAGGAGAGAAGAGCCTGAACTGACCTTCCCCTGTAATCATGTTGATGTCTGCCCTAATAATCATCACAGAGCCTTCATCCAGTACCCAATGGAAGCGGATACAGAGATCTACAACCAAGCACTGTGCTGAGATGGGAGTTCAGTTGAAGAGAGGGTAGAGGGATTATATGAGCAAAAGAATGGGTCAAGATCGTAATGGGGAAACTCATAGAGTCAGCTGACCTGAGCTTTTGGGAGCTCATGGACTCTGGACTGACAGCTTGGGAGCCAGTAGTAGACTGCTTAGGCCCTCTGCATCTAAGTGACAATTGTGTAGCTTGGTCTTTTGTGGGGCCTCTAGCAGTGGGACCCGGACCTATTTCTGATGGCTCTTGGTAAACTATTCCCTATGGTAGGATGCGTTGTTCAGACTTGATGCGGAGCGGGATGGGAGGGGAGAAGCTTGGTCCTGCCTCAGTTTGATGTGTCATGCTTTGTTGTTGATTCCCATGGGAGGCTTTATCCCATCTAAGTGGAGATCAAGGAGGAATGGGTAGGAGGGGTAACGGGAAGATGGAGGGAGGGAGTGGGAGGAGAGAAGGGAGGGGAAACTGTAGTTGGTATGTAAAATAAATTTTAAAATGATGAAAAAATGACATAAAATTACATTGTTTAGTTTGGAGCTTGGCTGAGAGTTGTTCATAGCTTCAGGTAGGAAGGGCCATGATCACACCACTGATCACAAACAACACATTTGTGTTAGCTACTGCAGCTGCTGTATTCACAATGGTTCCATAGAAACAAACATCCACACCTGCTTAGGTATCTTTCCTTTCCCATACTGTGTTAAAAGTCACAACAGGGTCTAAGGTCTCCTCACACCCTAGTAAACAGGCCCCTGTGATGATCATGCCCTATGGGCACGGCAAGCTCCACCACACTGTCCTTGGCTCCAAAATGACACCCAGACACATCATCGCTTTTTAGTGACCACACCTTACATGTTCATAGCAAAACCCAAGTCCCCAGCATCTTCCTGTTTGCGGCTATGATACAGAGCGCCAGCTCTGGCATTCACAGTCATCGATTGACGAGAGTAAAAAGTCCAGAAAGATCCAAAGTGTGCCTTGCACATCATAACAGTTGGATAAGAACTAAACTTTTCGGGCAAACTGCACTGAAATTTACACCATGAGAGGAGCAGCCCATTTTCTCCATGGCTGTCATAGATTTCATGGATCCCGAGAAATCCAGCCATTTTTAGAAATCCCATGAAATTTACCTTTTCACTTGAATCCACATGAAATCAAAATTTTTCCCTACGAGTCCCCATAAAATTGGCACATTTCCTCAGAAGACCCCATGAAATTATAAAGAATATTGCAGATTCTTTGCTCCTCATCCTTGTTGCACATCTTAAAGAGACAGGTCAAAGGTTGTAGAAATATTCCATTTTTTTTTTTCTGATGATAGTCACCTAGAATCACGGCAAATTCCAAAAAGATAGCAGCTGTTAATTAGATCAGTTCGAAGTGAAATAAACTTGAATCTATTTTTGCATAATCTAAAAATCAGAAAGACCATGGGTAGTAATGCAAAAAAAACTGATAAAAATACGAAGTTTACTCAATTTACCCTATTCTTCCTGTTCTACCTAGTCTTTAAAAACTGGGCAACATCATATAAATTTTGATATTATTAAAATGTCTGGAGAGCCACTTGAAGTTGGGATGTTGGAAGAAAAGACCACTCCAGCTATTTTCACACCAGCAGACTGTGCAAGAAATCAAAATCAAATTTCTCTCAAAGCAAAACTCACACTCTCACCCCTGAGTTCACAATGGGGAATGACGTCTCATAAGCCCCACCTTGTAGGACAATGTAAAAATCAGGCGCAGTAACAAATTCAAAAATGTAGACTATACAGTGCTTTCAAATATACGAGGAGGAAAGTGGCGCCCTTTACAGTTAGTGAAGAAAAATGATGTAATAACGACTGAAAAACACAGAGAGTTCTTCTAAGTGCACTGTGTGCATTCCAATTAACACAAAATTATTACTCAGCTTTGTGTCCTCACGAAGAAAGGTGAATATGGAAAAAATTAAAGGGCATCATGGCAAAATAAAATAGATTTGTAATTTATGGATAGCTTTTCATTGGGACCATTATAAATACAAAATGAACACGTGTATTTCATATTCCTATAGGAAAAAATCACCTCCTTGGTTTTTAACCTATATCTTGATTTCCTCAGGATTAAGTAAAACAAGTTCTCAGTTCAAGTCAGCAAGGCCACACTTAAAATGCCATTTCCTGAATGTGAGCCAGCATTCCACTCAAAGGAGGAATTCTTGCCAGCAGATTTACCCTCCTGAATGGCAAATGACCTCCAGAAATTCTAGGCTGCCTTTGAGTTTGCATTAGCACTTTCATTTTGAGTCATGTGAGTATTTACTCTTTTATTAGATTTATCCGCCACCACCGCACATCCAGAGAGGCGCTGGGACTGCCCACAAAAAGCAGAACAATAAAGAGATTTACTCCAAGCTGCCAGCTAAAAATGTTAGCGGCACATATAACCACCCCCAAAAGACAGATGCGACGACAGAAAGGAAAGAGTGATTTAGCTCGTTCTGGTATTTGGAATGTTGATTCTGATCCAGATGGGAGACAGTGTGCTGTCCTGGTAAAAACATCAATGTAGGAAGAAAAGTGCCGCTCCCAGCTCTCCACTAGTGTTGATTGGATTCCCCCTTGGGTTAATCGATCTACAGCTGAATTATCATCCTCTGTTTTGTGATAACCTTCCAGGCTCTCCAACAGTGCACAGCGGACAGACTACGGGGTTGAAAACCCAGCAGAGCTGGGTTCTAATCCCAATATTGCTGCTGAATATAATGTGACCTCTACAACCTCATTAAATCTCTTTGGGGTTCATTTTCCTTATCTGTAAAATGGGGACAGTAATCTCTTTTCTGGCCACTTTTCAGGTTTATAAAACTTACAGCATGTTTCCCCCTGAAAAAATGCTTGCACCTGCCTAGGTTTTTCCCAACTGGAAGTTAGGTGGGGAACGCCTCCAGGTAGTGACCTACAAAGGGCTCCTTTGTGATTTCTAGGATCATAGTTGGAAGTTTAAACCCGCCAGCAAGACCATCTTCAAACCCGATTTTGTGATGGTTCGTCTTCACTGTCATATTTGCTGGATTTAGAAGCACCTAGGAGACTGGCAAGGCACAGCTTAGAGTGTTGTCTGTGGGAGTTTTCCAGAAACAACTCAGTGAGGAAGGAAGACCTACCCTGGATGTGAACATCATTCTCCATGGTCTGAGGACCTGGGCATAACAAAAAGGGCAAAGAGGGAAAGCAAGCAGAGGACCAAAATTCCCTTTCCTCTACTTCCTGCCACCATTATGTGAGCTACTCTGTTCGGTCACACACACACCCTGCCATGATGACAGAACTCTCTGAAACCATGCTCCAAAATAAATCATGTGTCCTTTAGTCTTTCTGTCTGGGAAATTGCCACAGTGGTGAGAAAAGTTGTAAATATATATGTCTATTTTAATATAGATATTTCATATTTAAATTATATCTCAGGAGAAGTCCCCCTACTTCCTTTCTCCCAGTTTCTTTCTTTCTCTCTCTCTCTCTCTCTCTCTCTCTCTCTCTCTCTCTCTCTCTCTCTCTCTCTCTCTCTCTTATTCTTATACTTAATAAAACTCCTTGTGGCAGTCTGAATAAGATTGACCCAGATTGACCCCAATAGGCTCCTATATTTGAATGTTTGGCATTTGAATGCATGTCCTTGTTGGAGTAGGTGTAGCAATGTTGGAGAAGTGTGTCACTGGGAGTGGGTTTTGGGGTCTCAAATACTGAAGCCAGATCCAGTGTCTCACACTTCCTGCTACCTGCTGATCAAATGTAGAACTCCATCCAGTACCATGTCTACCTGCATGCAGCCAGGCTTCCAGCCATGATGACAGTGGACTAAGCCTCTGAATCTATAAGCCATCCCCAATGAAATGTTTTTCTTTTTTTTTTTTTTTTTTAATAAAAACTCAGATTCAGATATCAGGGCAAATGCTGAACGATCAGAGAAGTAAATGATCCAGCCACCAGAGAGACCTTTTACCTCTACCAAATACTCAGATGAAAGGGGGCAGATTCTGTCTAAATACAGCAGTGGTTTAGGCAAAAAGGCAGAACATTTAGAAGGAACGAACATACTTCTCTGTCCAAGGCTTCCCGGAGATGTTTAGAGTTAGGGGTAAACTACCATATCTTTAAGCTGCTGTTTCACTTTTCTATTGCTACAACAAGTCATCATGTTGATTTTGACTCTAGATTCATAAATTTCCAAATAGCAAAGGCTTTGTTTTATATAATGTATTTTTTGGTCCATTTTGTTTTTACATAAAAGAATTCTATTTTGTACAATGGTGATTCCCTTCTCTCTGGCTGAGTCACCTGACAGTATTTTGAAGATGAAGGACATCGTCCTAACTTGTTAAGAAATCTGTGTCTCTGGAAAAAAGTGTACCCTACCCCCACAGAAGCGTTGTCATGCAGGTTCCTTGTATTTCTCAGAGAAGAAATGGAAGGGAAACACAACAGCTACAAAATCAAACACAGTTTCTGAGAAAAGGCAGCAGGTGACAGATCTTTGGATGGAAGCTGCTGTGGAAGACACACATGCTACTCTCAGTTTTCCTGGTCACCATGAGGTGTGAACCGACCAGCTCACACCTCCACTCTAGGCCATCTCTCTCCTACCTGCTGTAGAGGAAAGTTCTACAAAAGAAAGGTACAGGTAGCCATGAAAACATTCACAGCCGGTCAGAGTGCAGAGAATGAGAGTCTATGGAACGCCCATCTATAAACGGGGCTTCTACATCACGCCCTTTTCCCTGCAAGGCTCAAAGAACATCACAGAAGAGGGGACAGAAAGATTTTCTGGGCCAGCACGCAGGGAGAACTGAAGTAAAAGAGGATTTTCTTGACCTAAGATAACCTTTGTGTTCATGGCCATCTAGCAGCTGTTGCTGCCTGAGCAAGGCTTGCACAAGATTAAACCAATCAACGTTTCAACATGACTGGGGATTGGCTATTTAAAGTTGATGGTTGCTAGTTTACTTTAGGGTGTGGCTCCTGGTATGTTGCATGCTCAGGTGCATGGCCCATACCCATGTACATATGGGTCCAACTAATCGGACACATTGTGGTCTTTTTATTTTAAAAACAAAAAATGTGTGGAGGGGAATCAGGGATGAATTGGAGTGTGGGAGATGAGTATGATCTAAATACATTGTATATATGTAATAAATACATTGTATATATGTAATAAATACATTGTATATGTGTAATAAATAATACATTGTATGTATGTAATAAATACATTGTATATATGTAATAAATACATTGTATATATGTAAGGAATTTCCACAGCATAAATCTAAAACAGTATATTTTCAAAGGTCCAGGAGGGGCTAAGGAGTTAATTGAAAGCACTTACAGCTCTTACAGTGGACCGAAGTTTGGTTCCCAGCTCCTTCAACGTGGCTCACAACTGTAACTCCAGTTCCAGGATATCCGACATCCTCTTCTGGGTTCTGCAGGCACCAGGCAAATATTTGGTGTAACATGCCAACAAAACACACATACACATAAATGAATCTTTTAAAATAAGTAGGAAATTCTCAGAGTGGAACTACCAAGGGCTTGCCTTCATTTGTTTCTTTGGCTTAATTTTTAACCGTTAGCCCTTCTGTCGGCTACTACGCACCTAGGACATAGGATTCAAGAACCAATTCTCAAAGCAAAAGCAGCTGTTTTACCCAGGAGGCCTTTACCATTCTGGTCTGACAACATTTTTATTTTCTTATCGCTAAGATATTCCCAAGGCTGGAAAATATACACTGCTCTTGCAGAGCTGTGTCTGGGCTTCAGAGCTATGAGCCACCTACATCTTATCTTAAAAGTTGGCCATTGGTTCAAATCTGGCCTAGGTTGTACACTGAATGTTCAACAGCAACTTCACTGGACTCTATTTGGTAGGGATAAAGGCATTATCATAAAATTTCAAAGCAAACTTTTTCTAGCAATAAAACATGGTCACCTCTTCCTTTCAGCACCACAGGGAAATTAGCACTCATGACTGATAAAAGTGTTATAGTTGAACATGTGGTTACATAGAAGAGTAACGATGTGTCTTCCCCATAAAAGTAATTAAAATTTAATATAATTTACACCATATTACCATGTGTATTGGTGTTCTTGCTGTGAACAAATGCTTGATCACCTATGAGAGGTTTATTTTGGTTTGTGACATCATTGCATATCTGTCCCGCTTGGCAAAGAGTACATGGTAGTCAGGGCTGCTGTGTCTGTGGTAGGGAAGGCATGGTGACCATGGCTGCTCTGTCTGTTGTGACAGGAGATAACCACATGGGTTATTTACTCATGTGCTTATGAGGAAGCCCAAAGCTTGGAGCAGCTCCTGAGTAAATACCAACATCACAATTTTTAAGGGGGGGGGGGGGCTGCCACCTAGTTCTGCTGGTTAGGGCCCATGCCCACATGAGTCTGTAACCTCCCAACTCAGACTGCCCTTCTGGGAACAATGTGTTTAAGTATATGAGTCTGTAGGGTAAATTTCACTTTCCAAACACAACACTATGTGATTAAAATTATTTAGAGGTAAGAGCATGATTTAAATGCCTGTCAGCAACAAAAGTAGAAAGAATCCTGATTTTGTGTAGCACAAAGCCTCTGAAACATTACACGCATCCAGACAAAAAGCTACACACAAAAGTCTAAAGTATTATGGTTAAATTTGCCTGGCTTTCTTGGCATGGTGAAGTTACAGCTGCAGAGGACACTGTCTGCTTGACCAAAGGTGATGATAGGAGGAAGGATAGCCAGAAATAGGTATGAGGGGGTTTGCCGAAATGATGAAAATATTCAAGCATTAGATGGTGGTTTTTATTGAAAAGTTTTTAAATCGAATTCAATTCCATCAAAATGCACATTTAAAATTGGTGATTGTACAGCAAATGACATGCACACAAAGCTTCTGTTCTTCTGCTACTACTTCATACACTTCTCTGCCTTTTATTTGTGATCAGACAAAGCCACTTTTCATTCTGTGATCTTCTCCTGAAACTCACCCAAATATAGCATCTCTATATCTCCCTCCTTCTGTCTGCCTGGCTGGCTCACTCACTCAGTCATTCAATTATTCAACCAAACTATACTGAGCATCTCCTAAGTATCATACCCTACATTGGGCGCTGGAAGTGAGGAGGTCATGCGCTGCGGTTGCTCTCGCCCACCTTGCCTCCTGCTTCCACCTCCTCACAGAGGAGAGAGATTCTGGAAATTGCTTCAGTTCTCTGCAGATCATACTTTGGAGTACCAATCTTTTATACTTTAATGGCTCCAACCTCAGAACACTCAACCAAGTCAAAAATAAGAAAACAGCCTATTTGTTTATTTGTTGTTGATTTAGTTTTTTTTAAATATCAAATGACGCCAATGGCTCGAACCTTGGCTCTTCCAGGCCAGCTCACAGTCCCTGTCAGTGACAATTGAGGTGGGGCTGGATTTGAGTAACTGTTTTTATTTTGAAGGGAACTCTTGCAAATTCACTTTAGAAATGTCTAACAAGCCATATTTGGTCCTTTTGAATGGAAATCTATTTTCCGAAGTCAATGGGGTTGAAAGACATTATAGAAGTTGTGCCAGCTGCATTTTTCAGGTTGTCCATTTATTCTCACTGCAATATTCTCTTCTTGTAATCAAGTGTATGGACATAGAGCTAAATGCTGGTGTGCAAATGAACAAGGCCTAGAACTTGTCCCCCAGTGTTTACAAAGAGACATGAACAACATTAAAAATAGAACCACTATGAAAGCATGTGTGATCCAAGAGTGTTAGTATTATGTACATACAGCTGCAGGATATATGTGGTTCTGAGCTGATTTTCAAAAGATATAAAGATATAATTATATAGTGGGTAATAGGGTATCATATTAAAATCATCCGAGAGAAGGTAATCCCAATTGAGAAAACACCTTTGTAGGATTAGCTTCTAGGTAAGCCAATGGGGGCATTTTCTTGATTAATGATTAATATAGGAGGGTCAAGACCATGGTGCTCAATACCACCTACAGGCAGGTGGTTCCAGGACATATAAGAAAAACAAAATAAGCAATTCAGGAGAAGCAGATCGGTAAGCAGTGTTTCTCCATGGTTTCTGCTTTGGTTTCTACCTCTAGGCTCTTGTTCTGATTTCCCTCAGTGATGAGCTACTTCCTAGAAATGTAGGAAGTGAAGTGTAGGAAGAAATAACCCCTATCCTCTTCAAGTTGCTCATGGTCACAGCATTTTAGCCCAACAATAAAAATCCTAACTAGGGCAGGTTCCAAAGTGAGGGAACAAAACATACAAACATTATTGTAATGTGCAGTATCACTGAGGGAGTCACTCGAGAATATGAACATCCACTTCTCCCAGTATTGAATGAGGAAAGACACTGGTGGAGTCAGGAAAACAGACTTTGTGTCAATACTCACTGTGAAGAATTCAAGTAAACAAGTAACACGAAGGCCAGGCTGACAGAATACAAGGAAAAGGTGAAGGCTAGAGGGGAAAGGAAAAGGTGAAGGCTAGAGGGGAAAGCTACCTGGAGCTACCTCTCTGCTCCCCTCCCTTCCAGAACTGATAAGAAGTCGTTCTGGCACCTGTTACCCCAGAAAAACAACCATTCCACAGATGTTTATTAAATGATTCCCTAATGAAAGATTGTGATGTGGCTGTCACAGTCTAACTTCCTCACTTAAATACATGTCTTCTAAAAGGATTTTGTTTCTCACTTTTCATCTATGCTAAAGAAAGCTGTCTGTAGCCAGTCACATGTGCTTCTAAAATTATCTTACATTTATTTGTTTTATTTTATGTGTATATATGTTGCCTATATATACATTTGTGTGTCTACATGTGTGTTTGTATACCTTGTGTGTGCCTGCTATCCACGGAGGTCAGAAAAGGGTATCAGATCCCCTGGAACTGGAGCTACAGGCAGCTGTCAGTCACAATAAAGGTACTAGTAACTGAGTCTGGTCCTCTGTAAAGCCACAATCCTCATAACCACTGAGCCATCTCCTCAGCCCTTCCTTTTATGTATTATTGAGCTGGAGAAATCCGGTGACCAAATGGTGCTACTAGCCATAAGTACAAACACAATGATTTTTTTTTTTTGAGACAGGGTTTCTCTGTAGCTCTGGAGCCTGTCCTGGAACTAGCTCTTGTAGACCAGGCTGGCCTCAAACGCACAAAGATCCGCCTGTCTCTGCCTCCCGAGTGCTGGGATTAAAGGCGTGCGCCACCACCGCCCGGCCAAACACAATGATTATACAAAGGACACTGTAGAGGATAATTTTGTGCACAATTTTAATATTTTCCCATACCCTGGATCTGTTTTTTTCATACAAAAATGAACATTGTTAAAATTTGAAGCTCTAGCTTTTTATAAAAAACAATCTTTTTGAAGTGGAAGTATATGTCTTTTAAAATCACAAGCAAAGGCTGAGAATTTGGCTTCCTCTCCAACGAGCCCACCCTTTTTGGAGAATGAGAAAGAAATGCATGTACAGATGAACATGTAACACAATTATCAATTCAAAGCAGTCGTCCCCAGAGCTGCACTTTCCTTTGAACGCAAATATGAAGCTTTCTCTGGTCCAGTCTCTGCACTTGCCTTTACCTTACTGTTCATTCATAAATTAGAGATTATGTTGATTTTAGAAACAACATAGCATCCCCATGGATGCTTGTGGAGTTCTTCACAATAAACATTTCACTTTCCTGCTGTTCAAAGACTTTTTTTTATGAAACTGCTTCTACCTCCTTTCCTGGTGTTTTTCTTTGTAGTATGCAGCCTGGCTTCCAGTAGAGCACGCACACTGCAAAACTCTTCCTGCACACACTGATGTTTTCGTTTCACACAGTGCCCAACCCTTTTGACCCTGTCTTCAAACCTACTCTGAATCATGGATGTTGACTGGTAGAAGGATTCTCATCCAGGGTCATTCATCAAAGGAGAATCTTTATATAAATCAAGCCTGCATGAGGAGAAAAAGAAAAGAAAGAGAGTGTGAAATTTGGTGCCATCTGTGAAAATTGTATGTTTGGTTTGAATTTGTTTGGAAATACCTTAAATTCAGGTCCAAGAATGATGTTTAAAGCATTCAGATAGATTTTCACTAATAAAACAATCAGTATCTGTTGCTGTGACCAAATGCCACATTTAAAAACAGTTCTGGAACCCCATTTTCAAAACCCATCCGAATATGAGAAACAAAAGTGTGACCACCCAAAGGCCTAATATTTAAACTGGGGGTGGTGAGGTGAATCGAATCAGGGCTCCTAAAAGTATGTGGGAAATATAGGATTTCAACTATGTTTCCTATGCCGTGCTAATTAATAGCTATCAGCAAGGGAAACTAAAGAAGAGCCACAGCAGGAATGATGAGATTGATAATATGAGGATTTCTCTGGATTAGCAGAAACAGGGGGAAGGTGGACATCTTTTAACTGGAGTTAAGCTCAGCAAGTCTGGTAACTCGGAACAGGAGCAGAGAGAGGAGACTTTGTCTCAGAATTTCTATTCTGAGAAGGGTAAGAATATGATGATTTAGAAACACAGCAGGCAGGCAGAAGCCTTGAGATGAGCTGCCCTTTCTCAGGTTCTAAATGGATGAGAGACCTAAGCAAGAGGCCAGTGTCTTTTCTCTAATAAGGAGCTGAAAAGAATAACAAGGTGGTGCCTGAAGCAAGAGCTGCAGGAGCCGGGCTCTGCGTGTCACAGAAATATTAGCATTTATGGGCAGAGCAACCAATGAGTTCAGTGTAATGCAAAGGAGGACAATAGACCAACATTTCAGGTTTGACTGAAGCAGAAATTAGAAAGAGATTAAAAGTACACTTGTGCTATAACCATATTAAAAAATATACTTGTGCATAGGTATTGGTATTTCTTTCAATCTTGCCTTCAAAAGCTAAGGGGGGGGGAACTTTACATGTCACTATAAAATGAGGAATTTATGGCTTTGCACTGTGAGATCAAAGTTAAGTATTAGTAAAAAAGTGACATGCAAATATATGTTTCACATGTGTATTAATTTTAAAATGTCATATTCGGTATAGAAGCTCTGTTTCCCTTAATCTCAAATCCAGTTTAGATGATTTGCCACCATTCTTGTCTCCGTGGGAGTGACTCCCTACATTGCAGTATTTGTGCCCGGAAGCAACTCATCCAATGGTGTTGACAGCACACCCTATTTTCCAATAGCTATGAAAACATTAGCAGTGAAGTTGTTGCGTGTATATATATAAATTTTAAAGGAGACGATATTGTGATGGTGCGGCACACAGAGTCTCTGTAAGCAAAGAAAAAAGAGGTACAATAAGTGCTCCTCTTATCAGTGACCACACTGGGCATGAGCTCCTCATGAGGACACACAGAGGCACGCACACCTTCATCGCAACATTCCCAGGGATCACTAGGTCTGCTAAGGAGACTTGCCTTCTCCTAAGTCTGTCTTAAACTACAAGTGCACTGTGAGGACCAAATCAGACCTAGAGATTTTAGAACACTTACAGTAAGCACACGAATGTATCATACAAGTGAAAAAAAATATTTCCTCACCATGAAAACTTTCAGCATAATATTTTTTGGATCAAAGAATAAAACACGGCCGGGCGGCGGTGGCGCACGCCTTTAATCCCAGCACTCGGGAGGCAGAGGCAGGCGGATCTCTGTGAGTTCGAGACCAGCCTGCCTGGTCTACAAGAGCTAGTTCCAGGACAGGCTCCAAAGCTACAGAGAAACCCTGTCTCGAAAAACCAAAAAAAAAAAAAAAAAAAAAAAAAAAAAAAAACACTACAGGATACTCTTTCTCTTTTAAAAGACTCTCTTTCCTCCGTTCATTGTCTTATTGTCTTCATGATGCTTGATGTTCTCAGAGAAACAGCCTTTGGCCGTGGTTATCAACCTGTGAGCCATGACCCCTCTGAGGGTTGAACGGACTTTTCACAGGAGTTGCGCAGCAGATCTCCCGGAATCAGATTTTTACATTATGATTCATAACAATAACAATGTTACAGTGATGAAGTAGCAACGTAAATAATGCAGTGGTTGGGGTTAACCATGGCTTGAGAAACTGTTTTGAGGGGTCACAGCGTTAGGAAGGTTGAGGACCACTGGTCTATGAAATGACTCTATAATCGTGCTGATAATACACATCAAAGAAAAAGGGGAGTTGGTGATCTGGGGCGACTTTGATCAGAAAACACAAGTACCTTGGGAATAAATCCTTCTTCTTCCCTCCCATTTGCAAACATGGTACCAAAGATTCAAAACACCAACATTGGTCTGTCTTTGAAACTGGAGTTATTTCAATAAAACAACACACTACAATCCCCTTCTCTCTTCCTTCCTCACTTTATCCTTTGTTATTTCTGGATGAATTCAAATATAAATATATATATATGTAAATATATAGTTTTATATTTATAGTTATATAGTTATACATATGTATAAGTATATATTTTCTGTCTTAGATCTTGATTTTTAACACTAGGACAGGCTACCTGATGATTTTTATTTCTTTGATAAAATGGTACTTATAGGTCCAAAAACATAATCAAAAGGCTTCAAGTCATTTAAATTTTTTAAAAGGACAGGTTTATTGGTATTTTTTCTAGGAATAAAAGAAAAGGAAGCATGAAAAAGATGATCTAAGTGCAATTTACAGATATAACAAATGTTACCCTAACTTTATCTTTTGGAAGGAATAAAATGTTGATACATCTTGATTTATAAAAAATAACCTTTGCTTATTAATTCCATATGTTCACATGAGATAGATAAAATTCATTACATTGAAGTCCCAGAAGTATTAGTCCCCATAATAGATTTCTTCATCTTCCTGTGCAAATAGTCTATATATGCCAAAGTTCTTCACACATACCAGAAGGTTCTCAGACTTGCTCACTGCATAGCCTATTCACTGTGCTTGCAAGACCTTCTTTCTCTTACTCACACGGGTGGAGGGTAGATAAGGGAAGAGAGAGAAGAGAAAGAAAACTTTCTACCTGCATTTTCTGATTCAGATTCAGGGTTTTCTTTCTGTGATCTACCCAGTTGCTCTTCTTCCTAATTACAAAGTTAAGGGCTCTTGCCTCAACTGTCATAATTTTCTATTCATGCATTCATACTTGTAGACTCTCTTCCTTAACTATTTCTTATAACTATACTTTGAATTCTTTCTATACATTTTGTTACTTTTAACACCCCCAAATATCTTAGGACTTCTGAGACATAATAAAATCAGGGGGGAGATGAGAAGTTACCAGGAAAGGAGAAAAAGAAAGATTAGGTTACCTTCAATTTATCTCCATGTTTTGGATTTGAAACAGGAAACTTAAAATTAAAATAAAGTATTATATATATTTGAAAGTCCAAAAAAAATTTAGGATTTCAATCCACCGCACTAGAAAATAATTTAAATTAACCCTCAGGAAGCTTTATTTTTCTAATTGAAACAAAGTTTTGAGGGATAATAGAAATCAATAAAAAAGATTAGCTTTCCCAAAATTTATTTTGCAGGAAATTATTCAGAAATATCTTAAATGTATATTAGATATTGCATTTTCCAAAGTTTAAAATGGAGAAAGTTGGCACCATGAATTGGAACAATCATCTTGCCCCTAATAATAAACAGCCAATCCCAAAGAAAGGATTGAAACTTGTAAATTCGGTTTGCCATGGTTAATATGGTTGAACCCTAGCAGACAAATGTTCTCCTCCTGTTGCTGCTGCTGCTATGTTGGAAATCTGGGGTGTATAGTTCAGATGCACTGACACCCTCCTAAAAGAGAGTTGAGCCATACCTTCATCTCAGACATGGTGAGACAGGCAATCGTTTCCTGAATGAGACAGGGGTGCCCTCGAATGATTTAGAGACTGAGGAGGCGGCAACTGCTATGTTTGATTGTGTTAACCTGTACATAATTATGTAATTACCTACTAAAATTTAGTCAGAGTGTTGCATATCTGAATCATTAACTTTAACAATTGACAAGCTTCTTTGATTAGTATTTTCATAGAGAAGGAATAACGTACTTTTGTCAGCTTTCATATGATTAGCTATGATTGGGAATTTGTTTATGCAAAATGTTTTCCTTGCTAGTTTAGAGGAGAGGGGGAGGGAGAGGGGGACAAGGGAGTCATGTGTCTTTCCTCGGCAGACTGTCTTGTGGTTCAACTCAGGAAATACCAACGATGAGAAAATACATAAAAGATACACACCATCACTCCCCAAATGGCACATCATTTAGGTGTCAGATTAAAACAATATCTAGCAAAGTCAAGTTGGGAGAATAAAGCTCTCCTACCACAAATTAGACTAACAAGTACATCAATGTATGTGACATCAATGTAGACTGTCACATTCAACTTGGCTTGGCGAGGCAGCCCTTCTACACCATTGATCAGGGCAGCTGATCTCTGGGGGAAAGGCATATTGACTATTTGTTATTTATTTTCCATCAGAAACACAGCAGCTGCAGCAATTTCTGAGTGACTTCTCTGGCACCAATTTGCTATCAGTCTTAGGTAATATTGACTGTACACACATTCCTATTAGGCTAACATCTCCAAATGCAGCTAGCTATTCGAATAGAAAATCCTTTAATTTCTTGGCCCTGGTAGGGCTGTGTGATGCCAAATTTCAACTCTCTGTGGAAGACAGAAAGTCCTCAGGACATGAAGCATTTCTTGTCTCCTCTGGCAAGTTGGCTGTGCTCGTTTGTTTTAAGTAAGCAATTACAAAAAGCAGCTTACGGAAATTTTAAAGTGAAATTAAAAGCAAAATTATTTCGCTGGTTACTATGCATGTGCTGTCTTCCGCTCTTGAGGGAGTCTGCTTTGGATGGAGCTGGATGTAATCAAGAGACTTTAACATAGGTGCCACATCCTAACTTGGAATTGGGGAAAATGTGTGATTGGCCACTGAAGAGGCGAGACTATCCTTGAAGAGGAATTTTCAATGCAAAATCGACCCTGTGTTACATTATTCTTTCTCTTAAAATTTTCATGGCATAATCTAAAGAAAACACCTAGAAAGTTTTGTTAGGCAGTAGTCCTTTTAATGCCTCCCTATATAAAAGGAATAATATTCTAAGTTTAATTTGTTTTCCAAGAGAAGCAAAGAACATCATACCACGTAAGAGAGTTTCCCATATCAAATTAAAAATGTCAAACTCCATAATCATAAAGTATTGATCTCTCAAAATTAGACATTGCCGTTGTCACGTCTCACAAGCATGAACATCTGCTCCATCTTTCACAATATGATTCTTCCCGACAATCAGACACTGCTGTCGTTGAGATCCAAGCTTAATTATACTGTTTTAAAGTCTTCATGATTGAACACACATGCACAAACATCTCCCTTACTTCGGCTTTAATCTTGTCTTTCCATTTCTCTGAACGTAATTTAAATGCAAAACTTTTCTCACAATTTTAGGCCACCATCCAGCCATGTAACTCTTCTACTGTGGATTAATTCTACCTTCCTGGTATAATTCTCCATCCAGTAGCTCTTACTGATTAAAGAACTATCTGCCTCTCAGAAAATGTAGAGAAGAAACCGTGGCCTACTTTTCCTTGAGACGTTACACACAATCTATTCCATTATGTCAAAACTGAGTTAACTGATGCTGTACCATGTTCATTCACTTTTTAGATGATCATTCATTTTCATTACTAATTATATTCAGCAATTACTTTGTAAGAACTGTACCAATATGTTTGCAGCCAATTCTCAGAGCCATTATTTATCCCTCTGAAATAGGATTCCCAGCCTAAACTGTGAAGTCCTGTGAATGAGGAAGTTGGAAATCACCTGGGCACAGTAAGGAAACTATACGAAGGACTGACTCCTCCTGCTACATCCATAGCTTGGGTATACATGGCATTATTTGACAGCATTTTTTCAGCCTAAAGATTTAACCATCTTTCAGCATTGCTTTACATTTTAATGTATTTTTATAATATATTTGAATCTTGTCCGTCAGAGGAAGCTGAGATGTAACACAGTGTTCAGAGATTAGGTCAGGAATAAGATATAATGGAGTGGGATAGAGAGACATGGAGGGATATTATGGAGAGGAAGTGGGGCTCAGCACGGAAGGGAGTGGGCTCCACTCCCAATATGGTACACAATAGGAAGTGTCATTGCTCATAGCCAGTATGACCACTGTCTGTTACATTGTAGCATTAGTGTTTGTGACAAGACAATAGTATCTGAAAAAAAATCTTCACCTAGCCCAAGGTTTTGTTGTTGTTGTTGTTGTTGTTGCGAAAGCCCCTTCAGTCACTTGTAGCAACCAAAATTTTCTTTGGAGCCTTACATTTTTAGGTGATCACTTATTTTCATTACTAATTCATCATTTCATTACTAAGATCATGCAAAGATTATCCAGTGGTCCCTGGATGATAAACGTACTTCCAGTTGAAACTGTTGTTCTTAAAGTTTTCTTATTGTTTCACTATATGATTGACATCTCCACTTGCCACATGACCCTTAAGACAAAGGGAAGGTTCTTTGGATTTTATGTACTCCACGTACATAATCTATTACAAATGATTAAGGAGTGTTTAGTCATGTGATAAGGAAATCGATGATCCAGCAGAATTGTGTCTATAAAGAGCAAGCCACAGCTCTGTTTTCCACACGAGAATACGGCCACAGGCCCAGCACCCCTTCCTCAATTTTTTGGGAAGGTTTCTCAGAAGTATGCGGTACTATCTGTCTACAGGACCATTCCTTTAACACTTAAAAACCTGTAGACATAAAACCTCAAGAGTGCCTGAAGGAAGACTTTGGAAGAAGGAAAACTGCTTTGAGATATTCTCTTAGAGCCTTCCAGGTCCTCTCAAAAAAGATTGGAGTACTCTTGCCTCTGACTATAGAATAAAAATACATTATTTCTATTCTAATCCAGTCAGAGATTAATGATGAGTCTCTGTATAGCGGTAAGTTCCTTAAAGTTGACCTTTGTTTAGGATCCAAATAGAATTACATAGTGTGTGTCTATCTAGTGAAGTCTTTATTGCAAGCTTTATACATAGTAGTTGTTTTCTCAGATCTAGTTTATAGAAACAATAACTTTACATCTTATATTTCTTTGGACATCCTGGCCTTTCTCATTCTGATCACCTAGTTGCTAAATTTCTTAGGAAATGAAAGATTCTGAAAATCATAAAAGTTCCTATTATTTCCTAAACAGCATGCAAAGCTGTTGCATAATCTTAGAAAAAGATAGACAGGACAGACCTTACAAATATATTTAAATCTCTGAAATGTAGACAAGAATATGTAAATTGAAAGTAAATTTATTTTAGTGAACTGGCAAGAAAGGAAAAAATATAGGGCCATATGTTACCATTGGTTTTGCATATTTGGGGAGGGGGAAGCTTCTTAAGCCAGGCATTTTCAGGCCATAAAATGTCTTCCATAGGTAACCACAGGCTGGCAAAAAATAGCAGGCAAGTGTTGAAAGTTAGAAATGAGGACGATGCTTTTATTAGTGGCTGAACAAAGTGGGAAGTTGGTATGAGAGAAATGGAGATGAGGGTGGGATAAATTTACTTACATGAAAGTAGTATCCTTAAGGAAAGCAACTATCCTCGAAACAAAAGTCCTTTGTCCACCTTCATTCTTCCTTCTTCCTGTTGACATTCCTCTATTACAGAGGAAGAACTGGGAGAATAACCTACACTGTAGATGTTGGTACTCTACCTTACCTACCTGTTGTGGGAACATAAGTTTTCTCTGTATCATGGCTTGTTCCTGTGAAAATGTCATAACACACAGGAAGTCAGCTTGCCTACTAGCCAGGATACAAATAATAAATAACTTTCATTTTAATATGAATATTAAGCAACTTGAAAGCAAGACTTTCTATGTTTTGGTAATAACCCACACTGCTAAGAACTGCATTTTGTCAATAAACACACTATGACTTTAGGTGAACAAACCCGTGATAAACACTAACCATATTGCAAATGTTCATTGTAGCTTTATGTGCTTCAATAGACTTCTCTCTGTGAGTATGGATACAATAGGACACTGTCTATGTCCATGAAAGAGCGAAGGTTTCTCAATAGTGACATGATTTCATATGTTTGTGCTGTTTTATCATTGATAAAACGTCCTATCATGGCATATAGTACATGAATTCAGAAGTTAAAATTCCAACTGTTTCATAAAACAGAATTTTGCTTTTTAACTTGGAAAAACATATATAGATAACTAAACAAATCTCTTAATCTCGGTGTTTCAATCTTTAAAATGATTTTAAAAAATGCAGGTTACATTGGGCTCCAGAGATGCTTAAGTGAAATGATAACATCATTCTGTGTTCTACATTGATCCCTTCTTTCCTTTTCCTCTTTCTCCTTTTCCTCTTCCTCTTTCTCCCCTCCTTCCTCTCCTACCCCTGCTCCTCTTCTTCTTCAATGTTGACATTTGAGGCCATGTGTACTTCAATTTATATTTCATTTCCATAGTTGCATTATTTTATTCAGCATTGTAATAATCATTTCCCCTTTAAGGCAGAATGGTTTTTATCTTATCATGTACTTGTACTGCTGTTTGTTTATGAATTCATCCACTGATGACATGTAGGTTGGTTCCAAACTTTGGCTATTGTGAAGAATGCCATGTTGCCAGGTTCTGTGGCAGAAAGAGCAGGGGTGGGGGAGACTCTCCCTGGGGCTGAGCAGGATGGTGACTGTCAAAAACCCAGTTCCTTGGCCACCAAGAAGAAACACACCCAGAGTCAGGAGTCTGTCAAAGCAGGATTTCCTTTAATGGTATCAAGCAGGGACATATATAGGGTTGTTATGGAGGTGGAGAAGCTTGGGATGGGTTGAGGAAGAGTAAAGAACAAGGGTCAATAATATTCTGCCACTCCAGAAGTGTCTGGGCAGAGGCAGGTAAAGGTTGGATAGCCAAAGACAGGTCTCCAACTCTAGCTAGGCTTAGGAAGTTACACTAGGCCTCATGACAACTCAAGGTAGGCTCAGGAAGTTACACTGGGCCTCACGCCTGGGCCTCATGAGGTCCTACACCATGTGACTCCAGAAATGGTATTACTGCATCACATGATTTAACTGTTTGTGTGTGTGTGTGTGTGTGTGTGTGTGTGTGTGTGTACTATTCCCTGAGCAGGGAACTCTGGACTGTGTAAAATGGAAACAGCAAGCTAAATATGAGCACTCACACATCTTATTACTCTCTCTTGAATGCAGATGAAATGTGACAAACTCCCTCAGCTGTGACTGCTGCCATGGTGGACTGTAATCTAGAACAATGAGCCAAATGCAAATTTTCTCGAAGTTGCTTTTTTTTCAGAGTATATTTTTCTATCACAGCAGCAACACAAGAATGTAAGAAGACCAGTTTGTGGGAAATTTCATGAAAATAAGAGAGTATACTTCTGATGTACAGTTTACAGCCTTTAGCCCAGAGTTCACCCATCTCTTTACTATGGCAAGAAGTTTCCCTCAACTAACTAACTCCAGGATGTGGCTTACCCAGTCTGTAAGCATGAGACAGTAAAGACAGGAAAGAGAGAAGGGATCAAGGAAGGGGAAGAAGGAAAGAATAAAGACAAACAGGAAAGGAAGAAAGGAAGGAAGGAAGGAAGGAAGGAAGGAAGGATAGAAGGATGAATGAATGACTGAATGAATGAGTGAGTGAATGAATGAATTCTGGCAGGCAGCACTCCCATCACTCACACATGTGCCAACCCGGAGGAACTACAAAACCAATCGGCCAAGCAAGACATGCTGTTGTTGCAATAGTGGCATGACTGCTATGGGGTAACCAATTGTGTTCTCATTAGATTTTAGACCTGTTGCACAAGAGGAAATTGGTGCTTAGTACTCTAAAAATGGTCAAAAGCCTACGACTGAGAAAGTTTTTGGCCCTAGAGAAGAACCTACCACTGTTGTTTTGCTAAATTGACATAGCATCAACTAGTCCTCTAAATATGTATACTTGTATTCAAAAACAAGGTTATTCTCAGCTTTACTCAGAGAAGCCTTTCTTCACAGTGTATGGAAGTGACTAGAAAACCCATATTTGCACAAGATGCTGAGAATCAGGGACAGTTGAGTATTCAGCTCCAAATGAGACTTCTGTACACATCTGAAGGCTTAGGAAATATTACGAGAAAAGGAAACAGAAAGAATGGAAGAGTCAGAAGAAAGGGAGAGGCCTTCTAAATGCCACTTTCTAAGCATAATACAGTCATGACAAACTTGAACTCCTAGCTCCTACATCTAATGGCACAAGACCCATTCAAGTCAGGCCCACTTGAGAGTCAGCTGTGGATGGTGAAAGACCTCACCCCATCTACTACTGAACCACTGGCAACAACCGATTCTGGGAGACAGAGCAGCATAGTACTTACTAGTTATAACAAGGTCACACAGATGGTCCAAGATAAACTTGTGGGACACAAAACAAAATGTCAGGAAAATGGGAAAGAGATTCATAATAAAGGAGGCCAATCAAGTTGGGAGACAAATGAGAGAGAGTGCAGGGAACAGATAGAGAATAACTGAAATCTATTACATGCATGTGTGAAATTGCCAAGGAACAAAGCTTACCAAGAGAAACTAATGAGAAAGAAAGAAAGAAAGAAAGAAAGAAAGAAAGAAAGAAAGAAAGAAAGAAAGAAGAAAAAGAAGGAAGGAAGGAAGGAAAAAAGAAGGAAGGAAGGACGAAGGAAGGAAGGAGGGAAGGAAGGAAGGAAGGAAGGAAGGACGGACGGACGGAAGGAAGGACGGACGGACGGAAGGAAGGAAGGAAGGAAGGACGGACGGAAGGAAGGAAGGACGGACGGACGGACGGACGGACGGAAGGAAGGAAGGAAGGAAGGAAGGACGGAAAGAAGAAGGATGGGAAAGAAGAAGGAGAGAGGGAAGGAGGGAGGGAGGGAAAAATAAAAGATAACGTGCTATCGGCCACCTGATTGTTAACTTACGAACCTTAGGGAGAGGCAAGCTTCCATTATCGATTTAGAAAGTCATGCTGTGTTGGTCAGAAAGGGTTCAGAGAGAGTTTAAAGACACCCACCAAATTTTACCACAAGCACAACTTGGAAGCACAAGGAAGCTGCACTCCCTCTGTTTATGAAATTAGCTCCACCAAACAAGCTCCTTGCAGGCAGTCCCTTCTCTCAGGTTCTCCTGGTAGAAAGGGGGAGTTTCTCTTGGAAAAAAAATCTGGGCTAGGCAAAGAGGAAATGATTATAGGAATCACAGTTCCTTATATAGATCAGGCTCTCTAATTTAATCATTATAAATGAGCAAGTTCAAAACAAGAAATGGCTGCAAACCAGTAATCTTACTGTCTCTGGCTGATTTTTTTTGTACCTTAATCAAGAGATTTTGCATAGAAATGTACCCACAGATTGACGTACAGACTGTGTTTAGGAAAGAAGTTCAGATGTAGAATCCTACTTCCCTGTTCTCTGTGTTGTGATACAGTCATTAGCAATGCCATTTAATAAAATATATTATTGATAACAGCTATCATTCATAAAGTATTCTTTGTATTCCTGGAACAAAAAAGTATCAAGTAGTTGTGTGTATGTGTGTGTGTGTGTGTGTGTGTGTGTGTGTAGTACATGTGCACATATATGTATATGCATTTAATCATTCTTAAGCTTCATGTTTATACTTGCCATTCATCTTTTCTGAATGAAAAATGTAAGAACATCACAATATTCATCTTGGCAAAACACATACATTGGCAGCATGAGAGTTTAAACAAAGTCATTATACCAACAGCTGCCCATCTTACTTTGTATTCTGTCACTTTAATAAAATACCTTGACCAAAAGTAATACCCTGTCGTGAAGGTAAATCAGGGCAGCAACTTGAGGCAAGAATTTAGAGCCAGTAACTGAAGTAGAGACTGGTATGGAATGATGCTTACTGACTTGTTCAGTTTGCTTTCTTATACACCCCAAGCCTGTCTGCACAGGAATGGCACTGACTATGGTAGGCTGGACTATTCTACAACAGGCATCAGTGGAGAAAACGCCCCCGTTGATGTTTTGTCAGGACCATCTGAAGGTGAAATTTGTCTCAATTGAAGTTTCCTGTTATCAGAGGACTCTAGCTTGTATGAAGTTGACAAAACAAAAAAACAAAAACAAAAGCAAAAACAAAACCTAACTTCACTTGTGAGACTTTTCAGTGAAGCCAAACATTACACCAAAGGATGCAAACACAGGATTACAGGGTTGAGGCAGGAGAAAGAAACAACTCAGTTGAGGTTTCCAAAACCTTATTTTCTAGGAGGAAGCCAGGTTGTCACTGATGACTGATTCTTTTATTCAAAATTAATTATCTAATGCTCAGCTGTACACAAAACCCTCCTTTAAGTGTTGAAGACACAACAACAAATTAGACAAAACTCAGGAAGCATAAAGTACATTTTTAAACTAAAATACACGCTAAACACTTATTTGTTGAAAAGGTCAATTCCTTAGGAAAAATCGTGCCTAGGTAAAGGCTTAGCCTACTGCTGGAGTAACTGCAAAAACAAACATTTTTTTCTGAAGTTTTCATTTGTATTCACGTTTATTGAGCATCTTCCATGGGGTGGTAAATAGAACAAGAGACCCCTGCCTTTTGGAATTTATAGTGTACAATAAGACAAGGTTATCACACGAACAAACATGGCTGCCTGTGGTGAGTATTTGAAAGAAGGTAAATAAGGTGATACCATGCATGAGCCACCTTTTCTGAATAAGTGTAATTCCCACTCCTCATCAAAGAAGTCTCTCTACAGCAAATGCACACCATCCCAGAAAATCACAACTGGACACAAGGTAGAAATCAATCGCTCATTTAGATAGAGTGCAGGCACAAAGGATACACCTACATCAAAGCCCCTGTATCTGTAGCTCAGGGAGCATTGAGGAAATGGGGGCAGGAAGATTGTAAGAGCCAGAATAACAGGAAGTCTCCTGTGAGACAATCTCTGTTAGAAATCGCTGCAAAATCAACACCCAAACAATGGAAATACCAATATACTTACGAACACGAAAGGGGGAAATCTCGTGGGGTTCCATCTCTAGGCCAAGAACTACACGCAGCTATTGCCTTCCAAGAGAAGGAGAGTTAGCCTCTTCCAGGGATGAGCTACATTATTGTAGGAAGATAAGGTCTACCAGGCCAAAAGGAGTCAACCTGGAGACTGCCTGGCCCTGTCAGAGTTCCTAACAGTACCTAGCCAATAAGGAGCTACCAAGTGGTGTTTCCTGAGCGCCTAGCAACAGGCTCTGCCTAAAGTCTTGATTGTACCTAGCCAATGAGAGACGAGCATGAGACATCAACGGATCAGAATGCCTGGGTGCTGGGAGGGTATACAACTTTTCACCATTGTCAAAGAAATGAGTCCACTGTAAGCCTTACCTGACTCCTGCCTGGCGTCTGTGTTCCTCGGCGTTGTGTCTTTTAACCCCCTACCCCGAGGAAGACATTAGGCCCAGCAACGTATTATGGTTGTTGAATACAGAGCCTTGAAGCCATACACACACAACACAACAAATTCGACAGCTTGTATTTAAACTTTGTGCATATACATACATATATGCATGCATACATACATGTAAAAATAATAATAATAAAGTTTATCAACTTGAGAGTAAAAGGCGGTGTGTAAAAAGGCCTGGAAAGGGGAAAGAGAAGGGAAAAATAAAATCCTATCTCAGTTAAAATCATATTTTAAAAATTAAATTTACTTGGTGTACAACTGAATAATTTTTAATTTTTCTACATATGCCTAGCAGCCTCATTCTTAGTGCTGTTTATGTATGAATGATACAAAGATTATTAAGGCCTCCCTGGAGGTCTGGGAGGGTGATTCTAGCGATGACTACGTCATGAGAAATCTGACCTCATTGATAGTTCAGTCATTTGATTTTCAATAGCATATCACATTTTGTGGAAGGGGAGAAATTTCATGCAGAAAGAGTTGACTTTAGTACCACAGAAAGACAATATCATAGCAGCATGTCACCACCAGAATTTCCTTCTGAAGTGCTGGCTTTTCTGCTGATCTCTCTGTCTGGTTTCTACTGATGCTCCTTGTATACTCTAGATATTAATATCTTGTGATATTTTTTTACATTGCAGACATCCTCTTCCATTTGTCACCCTCAATTTTGTCTGTCCTGAGTAAAAAGCCTTCGGTTGTGTTGTAGCTGAATGTCCCATTCAATCCTGAACATGACTTTCTATTTCATTTCAGAGTATTTTGCAATATTTAATAGACCTGATTCTTTTTATCTGTAAAGGTCTCAGGTGTTCTTTATTAATTTCTACACATTCTTGAATTTTATGGTTGTTGACTGTGA
This sequence comes from Arvicola amphibius, assembly GCF_903992535.2. Taxonomy (NCBI): domain Eukaryota; kingdom Metazoa; phylum Chordata; class Mammalia; order Rodentia; family Cricetidae; genus Arvicola; species Arvicola amphibius. The sequence goes on along the minus strand of NC_052060.1, from coordinate 41,184,546 downwards.
TTGTTCTTATATTTCTCACTTTATATTCTAGTTGGTTGACAGAAAGTTATTAGCTTTTTTTTTTCTTTTTGCTTGTTGGTTTTGCTTGTTTGCTTTGTTTTATTTTTCAAGAAAGGGTTTTTCTTTTTTTTTCTTAAAACATGTTTTACTTTTATAGTGTAAGGAAACAGAGAAGTGACCATAAATTATTTTTATCTATTAATTATGAAGACATTCAATATATAACCACTGGGTACACATATTGACCAACTTCATTTCATTTATTTATTCCTTCGTTATACTTTAAACTAATAAAAGTCAGAATGTCTGCTCCATACACCTTATCAGTAACAGAATACCAAAAAGTCAGGACCGTGAGGGAACCTTCATCTGGCGATGGATGGAGATAGAGACAGAGCCACACATTGGTGCACCGGACTGAGCTCCCAAGGTCCAAATGAGGAGCAGAAGGAGGGAAAACATGAGCAAGGAAGTCTGGACTGCGAGGGGTGCTCCCATCCACTGAGATGGTGGGGCTGATCCATTCGGAGCTTACCAAGCCCAGCTGGACTGGGACTGAAAAAGCATGGAATAAAATGGGACACCCTGAACATGGCAGACAATGAGGGCTGCTGAGAAGCCAAGGACAATGACACTGGATTTGGATCCTACTACGCATACTGGCTTCCTAGCCTGTTTGGATGCTCACCTTCCTGGACCTGGATGGAGGGGGGAGGAACTTGGTCTTTCCACAGGGCAGGGAACCCTTACTGCTCTCTGGACAGGAGAGGAAAGGGGAGTGGAGGAGGGAGGGGGGCAAAAGGGAGGAAGGCAGAAATTTTTAATAAAAGTAAAAAAAAGAAAGGGTTTTTCTTGACTGTCCTGTAGACCAGGCTTGCCTCGAACTCAGAGATCTGCCTGCCTCTGCCTCCTGAATACTGGAATTAAAGGCACACACCACCACTGTCCGGCGATAATTAGTTTTTATGAATTGATTTTATATCCTATAACTTTATTTTCATGTTTGTGGAATTTTCTAATAAAATTCAAATGATCTTTGTTTTTATGTTCCTTTTTTTGGCTTTATAGAAATTATTTTCCTTTGAATAAGCAATGTATTAAGCTCTTCTGATACATGTTCTGGTGTTTGCCTCTCCTTACACTTTTGAGACAGACTCATCACGACTGCTTTTTAAAATACACATTTGACTCCTGTAAGTAGAGAGCTCCTTTGTACCTTGGCAACAATAATCATAATTAAAGGCTTCTCCCCTTCTTTTTCCTTTGGTTCACTCAACTGTGGAGTCAAGTCTATACTTGCTTTATGTTGTACATTAATCAGATTTGGCTTGTTTTTTATTTAAAGAAAAACTTTAAAGGAAGAGGGGTAATGTATGTCACGGAATTTTGGTAGAACTTTCTGAATCTTTTAGTTGATGGGTGAATGAGCCTGACTGAGATTCCTTTTGATTAAAGTCTTACAGTTGTTCATACTTTCTTTCTCTCTACACTCATGCAAACCTACAGAGCAATATAGCTTATAGCTATATTAGTTTGTTAAATTATGGCACCTTTCTTTTTCATAAAATTTATTTCTAATCTCTTTTTATTTTCTTGCTCAGTTCTGCCAGAGATTACCATGCCTGTTTTGTTTTGTTTTGTTTTCAGAAAAGCAAATTTTTGTTTAGTCGATGTTTTCTAATTTTTCTCTCCTTCATTGTGGTTTATTTTATATTGTTCCTGTGTATGTTTCTCTCGTATTGGGTTAATACGTTGATCTCTTTTCTCATTTTCTTCTACTATCCTTGTAAGTAAGTTGAAGCTCTCGGGGTTTCTCTAACTGTATCCACTCTGGCTTGATGAATTTGATAAGTTTAATTTCAAGGTCATTTATGTCTCCAGTATCTCCTTCAAAATATTGCTTATTCCAAAATCAGTTAATGGTATATTTATTAGTATCCACATATATATAGAAAAAATTCTAGCTACCATCTACTCTATTTTTAAATTTATGCTATCGTGACAAGTCACTTTAGCCTGCATAATGCAGTGCTTTTGGAATTCCCTGAGACTTTCTTTGCAGTTAAGTATGCAATTAATTTCTGTGAATGTTCTGCTGACTCTGAAAATCATGTATTTATTTCTTGTTTGGTTATATTTTCTCCATCTGTGCTTAGATGACCTCACCCCTTAATTTGCTTCAGATGATGAGACTAAGGGGTGTAGGAATTACTGACCAGATGACAGGAGCAGAGAAGAGAGACCTGCTTGACTTGTGCACTGACTACAGGGCTTTCAGGAGAAGGGTTTCCTCCACAGGAGCTGGCCCAAGCTTGGGTGGCATGGACCTTCCACTAGCTGCCAAAAACCAAAGGCAACACCTACCCATTTTTTTTGGGGTTCCCCGGATGTGCACAGAAGGAAGCAGAGGAGTGGTGCAGTTTGAAATATATCAGAAGCCAAGCATCAAAAACTAATAGGACTCTGCCCTGAGTGTACTGGTTTTTGATGTTCAGTTCTGTTATTTTTTTATCTTCTAAATATTGGCCTAATTTGTATTTGTTTGATCTACCACTTTCTCTAAGTGTTTTGTAAAATCTGCAAGTGACAAGGTTTTGTTTATCCACTCCATTTGTACACATCAGTATTTTATAAAATTTCAAGTTCTTTTATATTGGAAAGATATATTGTTGGGTACATGCATGTCAAAGCATTTATTGTTCTTGATTCTGCATTTTTATCATTATTTCATTCCTTTTTAGCCTTGATCTTCTTTTGCCAGTGATGAAATTTCTTCTCATTCATTCTTTGATTATTTTCTTACTATTTAAGAATTTTTCTATAATTTTATTTCTTGAATGCTTTTATTTTTATTATGTTTTCATTGAATTTAGGAATCTTTTGATTTATTAAGTGACTCTTGTTTGTTGTAGTTACTGGATATTAAAATTGTATTGACATTCCATGGTTTCTGTTTGCCTTTGATTTTCTTCTTAACTAATTCAAAGTTTATTTTATCAGAAAATTATTTTTCCCAATTTTAATCTTCAACTATTTTTAAATTCTTTAAGTCATTCTATGCATTTTACATTCGTTTTTAATAATATCTTAATGTCACTTAATTTTACTGCTTAATTTCCATTATGGTTGAAGCTGTTTGTGAGGAGAGAAATTTTTTTTTGATGGCAACCAAAAAAACCTGACTGAATGATTTATAATTTTTAATTAATAAAGGACAAAAACTACCTGTGCAATAGAATGAACTCCCCCAAACCTCTCACTACTGCTTTGACTTTATAAAAAAAATGAAACTAAGCAGAACCTGGTGCATTCCGTACTTAGATTTGTTTTAATAGGGTACAAGTACCCGAAAAATCCTCCATATGGCAGAAAATAAACTTAAGCACATCCAATAAGCATTGGAAAGAAAGGGAATCAGGCTCCATGCATGTCTTCATATTAACTTGTTCCAGGGCCAGAAGCAAGGGCTTCAGGTATGCCATATTCTCAGGCTTGACTGTTTTGCAATTATCTTCTTTCATTTATTATCTTAAGGTGTTGGCTGGTTTGATAACCTTCCACAGGAGAGACTGTCATCGTATAAGCTGAAGGGTCAATAAGACAGAGCCATATCCCAAGAGCCCCACACGGTGGGAGCAGTCCATCAAGGTGATATAATCCCAAAGGAAGCTCATTTTTAGATCTAACAGTGAGGATGATTGATCTAGAACAGCATCTCATGTGAAGTCACACTGAGATCTCTCCTGAGAGACCTAAAGCCTGGGAGACTTCTGTTGGATGCCAATATGAAAGGCAACATATCTTAAAACAATGTGAGAATTAAGTATGCATCTGAACCTTGAAGGTACTTACAATGCACAGAAGGAATGTAATATTTGAGGTCTGCTCTTCATCCTAGACTACCACGTTTTCTAGAATAAATATCTCTAAGATCTACGCATCCATTGTCATTTTACTAATGACATTAATATCAGTCTTTGTAAGTAAACAACAAAGACAAGATTTTAAATTAATCAATAGTAGATTATGAGCCAAAATGATTGCCAGTTCCTTTTTTCAGCTTCATGTTGCTTTCCTGTGACCCCTATTCTTGTTTCTTTATTGAGACTTTCATATCTTATCGTATCTCTTTTCAGTTTGACAGTCATCACCCACCTTCTAAATCCTCTACTGTCTGTAGACACCAATCTCTCTCCATTTCCCTTCAAAGAGAGGAGCTCTGATGAATCCATTCTCCCATTTTTTCCAAATCTATGGCAACACTTCTGAGTGCTATTCATGAACTGTGCCTTTCTGAAAACTGTCGTTAATGTAAACCTGTGGTTTCCGACCTCAGCTGAGTCTTGGGAGCCAGACCACCACTTATACCCATGGAGCCTCAATCCTGGATGCCCATTTTCAAAAGTCCTGATAACTGGTTCTCATCCAAGGCAAAACAAAAAACAAACCCAAAAAACAAAACCAACCAACCAAACAACAACAAAAACAAACAAACAAACAAAAAAAAATCCAGAACATTTCCTGCTAAGAACCCTGCATCAGTAACTTTGAACTTTGAAAGCTCTCCCAGATTATTTTAATACTTAGCCAGGGTTTATAGCAGGTTTCACAACCTTACTTATGTATAATAACCAGGTGAAGAATTTTCAAAAGTACTGTGCCTGGGTTCTGCTCTTGAAAGTTTGTACCCACTTTGTCTTAGGAGCAGCTGGAGATTCTTAACAGCTCTCCCCAGGCAGTTTCAATACATACTCACCTGGAAGCAGTTGACTGGCTAGAACCTTTGCTCCACAGGCCTCCAGTCTCCCATTAACCCTGACTAATGACCGGTAAATTGACAGTGTTGCTTTCTTCATAGAAGGCATCAGAAACCCTTAGCCTCATCCATTCATGAGGAAAACAAGAAACAAGCCGGACGGTGGTGGCGCACGCCTTTAATCCCAGCACTCGGGAGGCAGAGGCAGGCGGATCTCTGTGAGTTCGAGGCCAGCCTGGTCTACAAGAGCTAGTTCCAGGCCAGGCTCTAAAAAAAAAAGGTGCAGAGAAACCCTGTCTCGAAAAACCAAAAAAAAAAAAAAAAAAAAAAAAAAAAAAGAAAGAAAACAAGAAACAAAGACTGCCTATTTCAGAGGTCCTTTGCAACTTCCCATGTATTCAATGCCACAAGCACAACTTTTCAAAGTTCCCGTCAAACTTAATATAAAGACTATGACTTATAAAATGTTCTCTTCCAAACACCCTCAGATTACATCTCCTTGCCTTCCTACCAAGGCTGGATGAATGTGATGTCTACTGTCTGGAAACCCAAAAAGATCTCTGTGTGTTTCAGGCCAGCCTGATCTACATACCGGGTTTTAGGCCAGCTAGGGCTATGTAGTGAGACACTTTCTGAGAAAATGTTGAGTTTGTTTTATGCTTATGCATATGGAATTCATACATTTATATGTGAGATAATGATGTGCTTTAACATCTATATTCATGAAAGAAATAGCTTATTACTTTCTATACTATTCTTTCTCAGGTTTGAGCTCCATGAAGTATGCATATATGTAATAAAAATATTAAATGATATATATGTTGTACATAGCACACTCATAATTTTGTATACATATGTGCTCCTAAAATGAAGTGGTGCCTTGCCATTTTCTACTCTCTTAAGAATTTTTTATGTATTTGAATGATCATGTATTTGAATCTTGAACATTTGGTAGAACTCATGTAAAAATCATTTGGATGTGGTATATGCTTGGTGAGAAGATTTTTAAAATACTGGCTTAATTTCTACACACATTAGGGCTCTTCTTGAGTCAACTTTGATATGTTTCTTGGTATTTTTATCCATCTTCTCTACATTTTTCATGTTTATTATCATTTGTATTGCTCATCTTAGTCCTTAATAATACTTCTAAGTACAGAAGCTATCAGTGTGTTTGCTCACATCCCACTACTTTTTTGCTTCATTGAAATTTTCCAGACATGATTTTTGTCTATGAAAAGCACCAAAGCACTTTAGGAGATGAGCAAAGAACAACCCTAAAATGCTGCTCAATCCACAAGGCCCACCAGTCTCACTTTCCTTCTTCAAGTGAGTCAGAAGAAAGACGACAAAGAACTGGCAAGTTGGTGGCATGTTCAGTGAGGACAGCAGGACGGGATGTCTGCTATGGGCAGACGAAGGCTTTCTCTGTCTCAGCGCTCCGCCGACCCTCTCAACCCATCAAGTCAGCTGAGTGCTGTTTCACATCTGTGTTTTCCAAAACTGTGTTTTATTTCATCTGTTTTATTTTTTTTCCTTCTCTTATGTCCCCAAAGATCATATTGAAAATCTTTAATTCTTTCAAAGGCAGGTCCTAATTTAAGTTTCACCATGAAGGTTCATCATCTCTATAAAATTAACCAGTGTTTTTCTAAGAATATTGATGTACACCTGTAATTCTGACTCCTGAATGTCTGAGGCATGGGGATTATAAATTCAAAGGCAGCCAGGGCTACATAGTGAGACTGCCTTAAAAAAGGAAAGAAAGAAAGAAAGAAAGAAAGAAAGAAAGAAAGAAAGAAAGAAAGAAAGAAAGAAAGAAAGAAAGAAAGAAAGGAAGGAAGGAAGGAAGGAAGGAAGGAAGGAAGGGAAGAGAAGAAAGACAAAAACAGTCCCTTATACATCATTTAGCTTTTGCTTTTATGTTCCTATTCCCAATTAACCCTGGTTAAACAAATGAACAGAAATTCCCTCCCAGTAGATTCAGAGATCCTCAAGACAGGAATTAGTCAATGTTCATTTTCATTCCCCACAGGAATATTGTTTTCTGTATAGTAAGTAGTCAACATGATATTCAGTGAGTTAGATTGAAGGTGAGAAGGGATGAAAAGAAAAGAATCACAAAACAGCAAGGAACTAACATAAATATTAAAATTATGCATTTTATTCCTACTTGCATTATTAATGGAAATTGATATTACAGAAAGATATATATGTATTTGATATATATTAGATTATATTTATTAGAGAAAGATGATAGGGGATACAAAAAATGAGGATTTGGGAGTCATTTTCATCATGCATAGGAATATAACTCACTTTCTACAGGCATCATTGTGACCTTCAGGTGGACTGTTGCCCTTTCAACAGACAGTAAGAAACTCAGATATGGGTTGTCACCATCTGTATTTTCTCCTTTGGGTTGTGCCTTTTTTCCATCAGCTATGGTTGACTTTTTAAAATGAGTACAGATGTAAAGTAGGTTCTTGGGACTGCTGAGACAGGATAGCTAACTTTACTGAGTGAATTCTTGAAGATTTCTTTGTTTTCTTGTTAGCCCATCAATACATTTTTTACACACCCTTTTAATTTAAACTTTAAACGTACTTGCAGTAGAACACAAAGATTAATTTAGTTTACTATAATTTTACAATCAGAAGTTTATTACTTTTAGTACTTGCGTAGATACTCTCATCAGTATTTATTATATTTATTGATAAATATACCATCATTTATACTATGCATTCTAAAGTCACAAAGTGTTTCCGGGACAAGCAATCCTGAAGAAAGGAAGAGATCTGTCATAGTCAGATAGGTATGGAGAGGGAGGCCTGAAAGCACGCATTTGTGGTTTAGCGTGATTACCTAAAATTACAAATGTCAAATAAGTAGCCATTTGGATTATATTCTAAGGTTCCAATGAAATTAACCTCACAAAAAGAACCAAAGCCTCAAAATAAACATTCCTTTTGGCAGCAGGAATTTGAATGAGAACAAGATCAGGGTTAGAGGGAGGAAGAGGATGGTGGGAGATCATGTAACTATATTATAATCTCAAAAAACATACTTTAAGAAAGTATTCCTTTAGAAGAAAATGTTGAAGGGAGCCAATTTTTTGTAAGAAGGGGGCCTCTTGCTTGGTTCCCAGCCACCCCGCTAGGTTAGACCCAAAATAATCACACAGAAACTGTATTATTTAAATCACTGCTTGGTCCTTTAGCTCTAGCTTCTTAATGGCTAACTCCTACATAATAATTTAACCCATTTCCATTAATCTGTGTATCCCCATGTGGCAATGGCTTACTGGCAAAGTTTCGGCATGTCTGACTCTGGCAGCGGCTCCATGGCGTCTCTCTGACTCTGCCCTTCTTCCTCCCAACATTCAGCTTAGTTTTCTCTGCCTAGCTAAGTTCTGCCATGCTATAGGTCCAAAGCAGTTTCTTTATTCATTAATGGTAATCACAGCACACAGAAGGGACTCCCACATCAAGAAACTATGATTGAAAATAGCACAGTGAGGTAGACACAGAAGGCCATCATATAATAGAGCCATCAGTTATGTCCCCGTGTAGAGGTATTTTGACCACTACAAGATAAAAGCAATTACATATTAGTCAGATCTTTCAAGAAGTTAGCCAAAACCTTGAAACATTAAAAATATAATTTTCCAAGAAAACCTTCTTTTTATTTGCCAGCTTTCATAGAACTAGAAGGTACAGAGCAGGCTACTGGGAGATGAAACACATCGATGCTCTTACCCAGTGCTGAACCCTGCACACTGCAATACCAACCTGCTAGGCAATGTACATCTGCAGTAATCCTGGCCCAAAGCCCACGGCTAGGGCAGTAGCATAGAACCTGCTATTGCTACCTGCTAAATGATCAGGGCGTCATATGTCTTCTAAATATTTATATTTAAAGCAGACCCTGGCTGCTCTCAAGGCTGGTGAAAGGCATTTCCCACACACAGAAGTCAATGGAGAGACGTTAAGAACATACTGAATGCTCAGCCCTAAATGGGACATCTAAAGCTAACACCATCACAGCCAAGGCTCAGAGAGCATTGCCGAACAGGGGGTAGAGAGAATGTAAGAAGAAGATAGGGACATGTGCTGAGGAGGATGGGGAGGGGTGCTGTGAAATGTCTTCTGGATGTGAAGATGGTACCACACTCATAAACTCACAACCACCCATATACTCACAATAGCCGTAGTTACTACATATAACAAGCACAAGATTCTGACACCGATGGGCTAGGTGATCTCCAGGCCCCACCTCCTACACAGCCATTAGCGATTGATAGTGATTTATAGAAAAGAAGGAAATTATTCTTTTTTGAGGATGTGCCCCTGAATAAGATTCTCACACTATAGTGTATTGGCCCACACTCATGTTCATATGGGCAGCACTACTTAGTGGGCTATATATAGAATTTTAAACAAAGGTGAAGTTTGGAAGGGCATGCGTGGGAGAAGTAAATAGGTGGTAAATATGACCATATTTCACTGTGTTCATTTTTAAATTCACAAGAATAATGAAAAATATTTTAAAAGATTATTTGCTAGCAAGAATGACAATTATCATTAAATATAAAGCTTTTTCTAAACAGTTGCTGTGGCTTTATCTAAAAGTCTAATGGCAAATGAAGATGTTAAAATTAGCAACATGTTTTGAAAATAAGTTTACTTAATTTTATTTCACTCTTTACAAATTATATTGGATTTATTTTAGACTATACTTAATGTACTGTATACTCTGTAATAACCTTTATTAGAGTAGAGTACTCAAAGTATTTTTATTAGAGACACAAATGAAGCTCTTATCCCTCACTGAAGACATTTCTTGTTGCAACAGATGGCGATTGTTTCAAAAACCCACAATTTGTCACAACGTAGGGAACAAGAGGCTGTGGTGTGCCCAACCTCAACTGACACATCTGCTCAGCAACCCTCCATCAAAGGCTAAGGGAAAACAGTGGAAGAGGAGGTAGAAAGATTATAAGAGCCAGAGGCCCAAATACCTACTACTAAATAATGATCCGGAGGCAATGAAATGTACCCATGACGTCCTGACAACATGGTTACCTAAACAAGACGGAAATAATGACAACACCAGTTGACATGCCAACATGGACAGAGAAAATTCAATGTGATCCCACTCCAAATGAAGAACTATAATTGGTCAATGGCTACTGAGAGAGAGAAACCATTTCCTCCAAGGTTGTCCAATCAGAAGTGGTCAGCTCGTAGTACATGTACAAGAGAACAACACTAAGTGAACTCAATAGCTATTATATATACATGTGCATATGCACATATGCATACACATACATGTGTAAATCTGTACCAATAATGTGGTATTTTTTAATGTAATTCTCCCCCATAAGCTTGCGGGAATGACACTATTCAAAGATGTGGCTTTTGGGGGGTAGGTATGGCCTTGGTGGAGGAAGTATGTTACTGTGAGCTTTAAGGTCTCATATATGTGCAAGTTACATCAAGTATCTCAGACCACTTCCTGTTGCCTGCAGATGAGGATATATTAACTCTCAGCTCCTTCTTCAGTACCATGTGTACCTGCATACCACCATATCTCACCATGATGACAATGGACTAAACCCCTGAAACTTTAAGCCACCCAATTACATGGTTTCCTTTATAAAATTTGCTGTCCTTGTGTCTCTCCATAGCAATGGAAACCCTACCTGAGATAAATAATAGATATCATTAATTTTAGGAGTACATAGGAGCTGGAGAAAGGAAGAGCAGAAATAATGTAGATGCAGTGCCTATGCAAGAATTTTTCATATAAAAGTATCAGTGGTACCAATTTCATGATGAATAAGTGACCAAGGTCTTAACATTTACGATGTATCTTTATTTTCATCATAGTAAACAAGGTTCTATATGCCAGAAAACCAACATGTATTCATAGAATTGATATTTTGTGCTTCATATGTTTTAAAGCTGTTTTTAACTGGGCTCATTTTTTTTTAATTCATGATTAGGAATTCTGAGAAGTATTCCCTCTTGGATTATTTAATCTATTCTAAGAATGTTGGCAAAGTTGGATTTTAATATTCTTCTCTTGTCCCTGATGGATGAGGTCAACTGCTACATTGAATATGATTAGTAAAGGCAAACTCATAATTTCCATTGACAATTAAGACTTTTGTTTAATAATTCTCAGGGTCACCTTTTATTATATTTCACTTAAATTTTCCTGCCAGAATTAAAATGGTTTTTTCCTATTCCACTCCCTCTAACTAGTGAGAATTGTCCAAATGGAATGAGCTTTACTGATATAAGATAATATGAACCAAAAGATACAAAATAATTGAATTTCAACTATGAACTCCACTGATCTCTTAAAGGCTGTGGTTTCCTTGGAAATCTTCAGGTCTCCTATGTCAGTAAAACTAGAATTATTGTGAGCAAAGATAAATTCTAATGAAAACCGTAAACACAGACTTTATGTTTTGAGAGATGCTATGCTACGTTTGTGCCCTTCCAAAACCCACGTTTTAAAATTGAACCACCAAGGCAAACATATTAGAAGGTGTGGACTTTAAGAGGTGATTAGGCTGTTCTGGGTGCAATTAACATCTTAATAATGAGTTCACCTGGTTAGTGAGATGCCTCTGAGGGTCAATGGAGCTGCTCTACAAGCATGATGACTGAATTTCAAAGATGGAAAGAGAGAGCCAGTTCCATACAGATGTCATCTTTCCTCCACATGCATGCTATGGTATGGTATGGTATGGTATGGTATGGTATGGTATGGTATGGTATGGTATGGTATGTGTCTGCATGCACAGGCACACACTGATAGCAATAATAACATTAATCCAAGTAAAAGCACTTCGACCAACAACTGTCCCTTTCACAATCAATCATGTGAATGTTCAGGAACAAGGGAATCCTCAATGCCGGAAAACCAGCCAATACCAGATATGAAACATGTCTGCACTTTGTTCTTGTCCTCCGCAACCTTAGTACTGTAAAAAATTAATTTACCCCCATCTGAATATTTGTTAGAGCCACACAAATTCACTAAAACAATAGGAAACCTGAGCAAAATCAATTTACTGAGAGTACAGTGGTATACAGAGGGAGGATCTGCCGTTGCAAGCAATGGAGAAAGAAGTGATGACTAACCTTGTATTCTAATCTCCTTGTGGGATTAGTAGAAAAATGATATTAAGACAAATGTACAGCCTAACGTCCTACACGTCCATTAACTACAATTATTAGTGGGTGGAATGTATTAAGAAGAAATCAGTTTGACTTATCAATTATTTGCTTATTTAGAGCCAATGAATATGCATAACCTGTCTATGAGAGAAAGGAATGTAGACTGTAAACATTAGTAACTGAAGCTTCCAAGGAGTAAGCAAGGTTGTTTCCTTGGAAACCAGATCACATGTGTAAGATGGAGACAGAGAATCACAATGGAGCGGCCAAGGAAAGTTGAGGGAAAGGAGTATTAAAGAACAAGAAGACTGATGGTGTCTACTGTGGAACATGAACAGAAAAGAAGGTAAGGAAAGGTGATTGGTAGGTAAGATATTTTAAAAAGAGAGGCATACTCCTGGAATTCAAATGCCTTGGGTTAGAGTTTAGCAGAGAATCAACAAGTGGAGCTACTGATGAGATGCTCACTACTGCGGAGTCTCAGAACTCTGAAGATCAAGAGTCTGACATCCACAGCTGCAGCTATCCTGAAAGAGTTTGACACGTGGAGCTGGAAAGCTCATGACACTGACTGCAGAGGTATTTGTACTATATCTGTTCCCCAACTGCCAGCAACCTAAAAGACAGACCCTAGCTTGAACCTACAGGATTTGAGCTGAGGAGCCTTGGGAATGTGGGAGAACCTGCATCCCACATAATGCAAAGGTAGCTTTAGCCAGCAGAGGTCCACAGTATAAAAGGAGAAGTCGCTAAATTGAAAACAGGTGTGAGAGACACAAGATCCTTTTCTCCATCTGCTTAATAGAGGGAGAGGAAAAAAATCTAGGTAAGTAAAAATAGTTTTAGAAAATTCAGATTATAGAAAGCAAAGAAACAGGTTTTTGAAAATACCTACTGCAATATGATGGAGATCTAATATCTAAAATATAAAAGAACTCAAAAACTGAATGCCAAGGAAACAACCCAATTAAAAATGGGGTACAGAGCTAAACAGAGAATTTTCAAAAGATGAAACACAAATGGCTGAGAAGCACTTAAAGAAATATTCAACATCCTTTGTTATCATGAAATGCAAATCAAAGTTTCTTGAAAATTTCATCATACCAGGCAGAATGGGAAAGATAAATGAAACAAATGACAGCTCATGCTGGTGAGGATGTGGAGTAAGGGGAGCACTCATCCATCACTAGTGGGAGTGCAAACTTATACAGCCACTATGGAAATCACTGTGACGGTTCCTCAAAAGTATAGAAATTAATCTACCTCAAGATCCAGTTATACCAGTCTTGGGCATATATTTTATCCTTCTATAGAAAGACTTGCACAACCATGTTCACTGTTCCTCTACTCATAATAGCCAGAAATAGAAACCAATCTAGATGCCCATCAGTGGATAAACAGATAAAGAAAATGTGGTGCATTCACACAATGGAATATTATTCAGCCATTAAATATGATACGTGAAATGCACAGGTAAATAGAGCTAGAAAAAAATCATCCTGAGTTTGATAACCTGTAGTGATATTTCATTTGTATTTTAATAAATAAAGTTTGCTTGAAGATCAGGGAGTAAAACAGCCCCACTGGTCAGACCATACACTAGGCAGTGCGGGAACACACCTTTAATCACTGTAGCCACATTAGGTTGCCATAGAGCTAGGCAATGGTGGCGCATGTCTTTAATCCCAACCCTAGAGAAGCATGTAAGTCAGGAGAAGACAGCTCTCAGACACGTTATCATTCTGAGGCAGGATCCTTGAGGCAGGATCCTTGAGGCAGGATCACCATTTCAAACTGAGGTAGAGGTAAGAGCCAGTGGCTAACTGTTTTGCTTTTCTGATCTTCAGGTTGAACCCCAATATCAATTCCTCCCCTCAAGGCTATGCAAGAGGAGGCAGAAATATAGTAAGAACCAGAGAGGATGGAATATACCAAGGAAACAAGGCTCTGTAAACACAACAGGACCTATGCACATATGAACAGAAACTAAGGCAGCATGCACAGGACCTACACAGATCTGACCCAGATGGGGTTTTCTGGAGCTGAGAGGGGAGGGGACAAAAGCCCCTGTCAGAGTTTCTGTTGCTGTTAAGAGACACCACTACCATGGCAATGTTTATCAAGGAAAATCATTTAATTAGGGTTGTTTACATTTTCAAAGATTTAGTCCATTACCATCATGGTATTACATGGTAGTGTGCATGTAGACATGGTGTTAGAGAAGTAGCTACGAGTCTTACATCTTCTTAATTCTCGGGCAATAGGAAGTGCTGTGCTACACTGGATGTAGCTTGAGCATAGGAGACCTCAAAGCCCACCCTCACAGTGATACACTTCCTCCAACAAGACAATACCTACTTCAGCCCACCTCCCACTAGCATAATTCCCTTTGGGGCCATTTTCTTTCAAAAAACCGCATTCCACTGCCTGGTCCCCAAAGTCTTGTAGCTATATCATAATGGAAACCTGCATTCAGTCCAACTTCAAAAGTCCCCGTACTCTATTACAGCCTCAAACTTATATATAACATCTAAAGTCCAAAGTCTCTTCTGAAAATCATGCAATCTCCTGACAAATCCCTATAAAATCAAAATCTAAAAGGAGATTAAATGCTTACAACATATAACGGCACAGGATAAACATCACTATTCTAAAATGCAAGGAAGGGAGCATTATGAGTGAATTCTGAACCAAAACAAGGACAAAAATGAGCTGGAAAAGCTCCATACTCAACATTTATGCCTGACATCAAAACAGTCTTCAGATCTCCAACCCCTTTCAGCTTTGTTGACTGCAACATGCTTCTACACTTGGGCTGGTTCTACTCCCAGTCAGCAGCTTTTCTTGGCAGGTATCCCATGACTCTGGAATTTCCAATATTTTGGGGTCTTTCAGGTAATCCAGGCTTCACCTTAACAGCTTCAGGAAATGGACATTCTGAGCCCCCATTCAAAAACATGCCTGATACATGCCTGGCCTCAGTGGCTTTACTTAGTCATTGAGAAAGGCTCCAAAATACTTTATTTCTGTCCTTGAAGCCTGAACAACACAGTCAAAGCTGCCAAGTTCTGCTGCTTACAGGGCCTGAAGCATGCCTCTCTTGTTAAACTATATTATATCTTTACCAAATTTCTGCTATCAATCATTACCTTCTATAGTGGTCCTTGAGGACCAGCCTCAGTACCCCCTCAGGGCCCAGAATTGGATGTCTATGGCAGGCGAAAATCTGAGGGTAAAAAATTAACGCAAGTACGTTACGTCTACATCATCTTTATTTTTCAAGTAAGGGGGAAAAATGAAGTGAAGGGGCACAAAGGAGAGGAAGAAGAAGAGTAAGGGGAAGAATACGGAGAAGAGAGAAGGAGTAGTGAGGAGAGAGGAGTAGATTAAAGGGTGATCTCCAAGAGGTTTCTAGTTTTTACAGAAGTAGTTGGAAAATTCCATAGGCAAGGACAATGACAATATGCATATCAAAATCACAAAATGGGGCAGGTAGAACCTGACAAACTCTGGAACAGGTGACCCAACTCAGGAAAGAGCCAACAATCAAGGGGAAGTATCTGATATTTCAAACCATTAGATAAAGTTACTAAACACTCCTGAATCCTGGATTCACCCATTCTCCTCATCTAACCTCTTTGATGATAATCAGATTTGGGAATGCCCAGTATTTGTTTGTTAGGAAAGGTGGGGCATGCTGTCTTCCTGCTCAAGGCCTGTCTTTTATAGAAATTTCTACAGGGTCTGTTGGGGGATTGACTGTATGTAAATTTGACTGTTAGAACAAAGAGTGAATCCCATTGCTCCAAGGCCTCAAGGTGTTGGGGGAATGGAGCAAGGTCATTCTGTTGCCCAAGCAGAAGTCACACTGATGAACTGCTTTGTGAACAAATCCCATTTCAAAGGGAGAATCATGGATTCACAAAGGTTTCCACAGATATGATAGCGACTTTTCCAAGAGACAAGTGTTCCCGCAGCTCTACAAAAATGGGTCATTCCATGTGGACGTGCATGTATGCACTTCTCATAGATCTGCCTATTGGTCAGTCAGCTGTGCATTCACTGTATAGTCTTGTGGGCCCCAACAACCTTCACTCCCTAAGCTTGGCTGTCCTTGAACTTACTCTTTAGGTGAGGCTGGTCTCAAACTCAAACATCCCCCATCCTCTGCCTCTGGAGGGCTAGATTAAAGGAATGCACCACCACACCCAGCTCTAAACTTTTTTTTAAATTTTTAAACGTAGAAATAGGGTAAGATCTTACCCTGAGATCACCACCCCCTTTATCCCATTTCTTTATCCTTGAACACAGGTCTTAGTTTCATTATACTTCTGCTGTTACTTTTCTTCTCAAATTTTACATTTTTTTTATTTTTCCTTGCTTAACTTGCTCCTTTTCATTATTTAATCTTTATAAGCATGAACACTAGTAACCACATGATAGAGCCTATACTGGGCCGTTTTGAGTTTCTTTGCAACCAGCGTTAATTCAATCTCTTCACCTTCATTTCAGGCAGACTCTTATGACAAGGGCAAAAAAACAGCTCATATTCTTCACAAATATCACAAAATCTAGTCACTTAGGCAGCTTATTAACATTTTTGTCCTGGAAACCTCTTGATTCAGGCATCCACAATTTATCAGATCACACTCAACACCACTACTAGTATGGTCCATTAACCAGCACTTAATGTTTAATTACTTTTCAATCCACAGTCCCATGGTCCTTATCCCTTCAAACATCAGCATAGTCGGGCCTCACAGTAATACCCCAATCCTAGCATCAACTTCTGTCTGAGCTGGGATTTCTATTGCTGTGAAGAAACACCATGACCATGGCAACTCTTATAAAGGAAAAACATTTATTTGGGTGGCTGACATTTTCAGAGATTTAGTTCATTATCATAATGGTGCAACACGGTGGTGTGGATGCAGACATGGTGCTAGAGAAGTAGCCGAGTCTTGTGCTACATCTTGATTCACAGGCAACAGGAAGTGGTCCACCTTACTGAGAATAGCTTGCACAGAGGAGACCATGAAGCTTACCCCTACAGTGACACATTTCATCCAACAAGGTCACACCTTCCATTACTGCCATTCCCTTTTAGGGCCGTTTCAAACCACCAGAGCTCCCATCCCTAACACAGAAACTATTTTCAACTAATTACTATAAATAAAAATTAGTTCTTTACAGCAGAGTCTTGCTTGGGATATATACCACTCTTAAGAGTAGGCCCTGTCCCTAGCAGTATATGGTCAACACCAAACAAACACACTGGCATCTTTGGAAGTTTTCCTCCCATATTGTTTTTCAGATATTATTATTTTTTTAAGTTTACAGGTTCTTACTTAATTTATGTCTTCTGGTTTTGTGGTTTTTTTTATGGGATTCCCGTGTGTGCACACATTGTGTTTCTGAGTCTATAATTGTTTCTTATTCTATTACTTTGGATTTTTGTCTTGTTTTTTGCTTGTTTTGTACTAATTTGGTTTGTTTTTTATTTTAGCTTATTTTGTTTTATTATTATTCTTTAGATGCCCGTTTTGGGTTTTTTGTTTGTTTGTTTTTTGTTTTGTTTTTTGTTAACAAGAGACAGAACACTGTGGATTCAGATGTGATAGGAGGTAGGGTGGATCTTGGAGGAGTTGGGGAAGGGGAAAATGTAATCAAAGTACTGTACGAACAAAAAAAAAACCTATTTTCAATAAAAGAAATAAAAGAGGAAAGTATCTTGTGTGAACCCAGGAGATCGTCATGTGAATTGCTTTTCAAATATTAAAGACAAACAAATAAAAATCACTCCATCCACACACAGTTCATGAAGGAAACGTTAGTAACTGGAGCAGGAAATAAACAGAGTCTGAGAGAGTGGAGGTGATGCTGCCTGGCAGTCCTCAAGGGATCAGAGCATCACAGCAAGCTAGATTCTGCAAAGAGATCCTCCAATAAATAGCTTATAGATCCCTTTGTGGGAAGAATGTGAGAATATTCTACCACATTGCCAAATAACACAATATCTCTTCCTATGAAATTAGCATCCATTTTAGTCAGTGGGTTCTAAAACTGGAAAAAAATGGTTTCCATTCAGAAACGGAAGAATATTTATGGACGAATTATTAACGTTTTCTTGGTTTGAACAATCTTAGACTACTTCCCCTTCATCCTTGGGTTATAGACATTAAGCAGCATGCTTGTTGGTTCCCAAAGCATTTTCCCCAAAGATGGCATGCTCCATAAACACCACTGTGATTTCCTGTGGGACAAATCCTTCTGGCTGCCCTCTGATCTTCCTGGTAATTAAAGCAATTGCACCCTCCTAATTTCCGATAATTAAGGGACACTTCCTGGTCTCTGTTACTGCATGAAACCGATGCCTCTGTGGAAATAACAAGCCTAGGTCTGCACCTACCTCTCAGGTGGTTGAGGGAGTTTATTGATGATGTTGGAGCCTCTCTCTCATGTTTGAACTCCTGCTAGTCTTGGTGAATAGGACGCCCTCTGAGTCTCCTGCTGAAAACCGCTTTCACACAGCTGGAGTAACACGCACATCCCCTAGCATCTTACTTCCTTCTTAGGAATCTGATAAACCCATCAGACATTTCTTCCTTTCTTGTGTTGGTGTGCCATCATGCATCCTCCAGTGAGTTATCTCTTCCCTCTGAGTCTTCATCAGGGTGATAAATGGTGAAATGTGTTCTTAGTTTCTTAACATTTCTTTTTTATCTGTCTTTCTTACCACAGTCCTCTTCAGGTGCTTACAGCATGGCCAGCAAATGAGAGAACTTTTGATTCATAGATTGGAGTGTTCCTCTACAGGACAGAGAAGTACCAGATTCCAGCAAGAAGAAATAAAACTAGAGACAGAAATAATGAAAGATCGTGAATTCTCATATGAAATTTGGAAAAATGGGGTTTGTTGAAATGTTATAATGGCCTCAAAATAGATAATAAACTTAATGCAATCAATACCAAAATATCAATGCATTCTTTGCAGAAGTAGAAATGCATTCCTAAAATTCATGTGGAAGAGCCAAAGAAGCTAAAACAGTCTTGAGCACAAAATTTTTTAAAAACTTGAAAGTCATCAAACTATATCAAAATATGGTTCAAGGCTCTAAGAACAGGATCAGCATTTTTTTGTCATGCAAATCAATCAATTGAAAAAGAACAGAGAATTCAAGGGAATCTCTTTCATGCATTTTAATCAAGCTGAATTTTACCAAATGCTAAGAACATGTAATAATATCTCATTCAATAACTGGCATACCCACATGCAAAAAGATAAAATCCAGACCTCTCTCTTACCACACACAAAGTCAACTCACTAAAACGGCTTCTTAAAGGTGGAAAATGCAAGACTCCGAAAGCTTTTAGGGAAGAAGCAGGGAAGTGTTCTAAGACATCAGTTCAGAAGGAACTTTTTAAAACCTTAAAAGTAAAGGCAACAAAAGCAAAACTTAACAACCATAATTACATTAAGTTAAAATGATTCTACATAGTACCAAACAGAAAGTGATAAGAAAGAGGAAGGCTTACAGAATGATAAAAAATATTCACAAACTGCATTTGACAAAGGATGAATGTCTTGGAAATGTAAACTTCTAATAGTGCAATAGCTAAAGAAAATATATAATAAATACAATTCTTAAATAAGCAAAACTATTAGACACCTCCTCTGATAAGACACACAAATACCCAGTGAGTACATGAAAATTTGTTCAGCCTCACTGATCAGGGAAATGTCAATCATAACCACAGTGACATGCCATAGAGAATCAGAAATAGAGCAATGCATTTCCATATCCTTCATGACTAAATTCTATCATTCTGGATATGGTTATCTAGTTTGTTTATTTGTAATGTCTAGTGAATTTTATTGGATGTCCAATATTACACATATTACGTGTTTTAAGGCAGAATTTTCCTTTACTCATTCAAAGATTCTCAGGCAACTGCTGCTCCTGCAGAGAATCCATGTTCAGCTCACAACACCCACTGGGCAGCTCACACCACTCACTGGGCAACTCATAACACTCATTGGGCAGCTCACAACACCCACTGGGCAGCTCACAACACTCACTGGCAGCTCACAACACCCACTGGGCAGCTCACAACACTCACTGGGCAGCTCACAACCATCTGTAACTCCAGTTCCAGGGTTCTGATGTCCCTGTCTGGCCTCCAGGATCCACGAGTATTACATGCTCATAATATACATATATGCAGGCAAAGTTCTCATACACATAAAACAAAGGTAAATTAGTGTTTAAAAAGTAATAAAATAAATATAGGCACTGGTATTTTTGGCTTGTAGTTAAACAACTTTTAAGTTCTTATCCATGCAGTTCTGAAGGAACTGACCCATAAATTCTAGTCAACTCAGTCTCCCTAAATGCTATTCTGTCCCTTCAGTTTGATAGGATGCTAGACAGGTTTTGGGCTCTCTCTGCTTAAAACTATCTAGGTATTACTCCAGGGGAAATAAGCCAGGCAGTGACGACATCCACTATATTTGCGTTTTCTAAGCCCTATGCTCTCCCTTGTCTGATGCCTGAAATATTAGTCTCTAATATTTTGCCTAATTTCCTCATTATTAAAGGAAGATTAACTCTATTAGAGAAAGGGAACTGAGTTAATGCTTTAATCCGTGTTTTTTTGATTTTGAAATATAACATTCATTGTGCTACCTCAAACTTTGTCCTTTAGCTCAGGTTTTATTTGGCAATTCATTATCACTTTTGTTTCTTAATGAATTTTAGGATTTTTTTCTACTTTTATAAATGGCTAAAGCACCAAAGAGAATATAAGGAAAGAATAATTAAAATATAGTTACCTGTTACATCCTTGGAGTCTATGTAATGAAGTAACAAACACCTATTTTATCTAACAGAGTCACGTAAATTTATGAATTACTCTGCTCTGAGACAGTTACCCTGTGTATTCAAATGTAATGTAATTCACAGTTCATCATGTATCACAATAGAAAATACTGTCATGGAACCATTTCTAGGGTTATCCCGAAGTAATAATTTGCTTGTTTCCTTCCTTCCTTCCTTCCTTCTTTCTTTCCTTCCTTCTTTCCTTCCTTCCTTCCTTCCTTCTTTCCTTCCTTCCTTCTTTCTTTCCTTCCTTCTTTCCTTCCTTCCTTCTTTCCTTCCTTCCTTCTCTCTTCTTTTTCTTTTCCTCATTAATAAAAGTGTCGTCTTGTTGGAGGGTTGGCAGAAGTGTGTCACTGTGGAAGTGATCTTTGATGTCTCATATATGCTCATGCCACACCCAGTGAGTCAGACCACTTCCTTCTACCATGTTTAAAGATGTAAGAACTCTCATGTTCCAGCACAATATCTGCCTGAACAACACCATGCTGCACCATGAAGATAATAGGTTAAACCTCTGAAAATGTAAACATCCCAATTAAATATTGTCCTTGATAAGAGTCGCTGTGGTCTTGTTGTCTCTTCACAGCAATAGAAGCCCTAACTAAGACACATGT
Organism: Arvicola amphibius; assembly: GCF_903992535.2. Lineage (NCBI taxonomy): Eukaryota > Metazoa > Chordata > Mammalia > Rodentia > Cricetidae > Arvicola > Arvicola amphibius. The sequence goes on along the minus strand of NC_052060.1, from coordinate 41,163,104 downwards.
GTTAAAAGAATTCACATCCATCCCCCTCCAACAATATTTGACAATAGCATAATAGTGTTATTTAAAAGCATCCCACCTTGGTGTAGAGGTGATCAGTCTGCAGCTTAGGTACCCCATGTTTTTCCTCTCTGTCATATCTAGGTTATCCTGTTCCCTTTGCTCTCATTCCCCAGCAGATCTCCTCACAACACTGTGAGAGAAAGGTGGTCATCCTGTCTTTTCTCTCGTGGGGTCAAAGATCTTCTATCTTCCTCTGGTTTTCATGACGTAATCATGGTTTCCCTGGAAGGTATGGGCAGTGCACCTAGTTAGCTTAGATGGCAAGCTCCTGACCATTGTAGGGTTTACATTTATTGAGTATTGTGTAGCTTTTGTCTTTTGAATTTTATTTCCTTTGCCTTGGCTGCTCGTTTTTGGAGCTAGTTTTAACTTCTTACTCACTACTCTTAGTCACTTGAGTGTGCATGTGTGTGTATCTTTAGACAAATCTTGTGTTTAGATCTCTCTCAATATTTTCTCAGAGTTGTTTTCAATTCTTTAACTCTTCTCTTTCCTTGCTTTTATACTTATTTCAGTCATATATTTTGATTAATATAATCAATCAATGTATTAGTTACTATAATAATGTTTAATTACATATTTCAGTCTGTTCTTCTATCTGAACATTTAGGGGGTAATATCCTGATGTGTGTGTGTGTGTGTGTGTGTGTGTGTGTTTATGTATAAGATATGGTAGCATCTTATGCTGAGCCACTCATATTCAACAAATATTCTTCCCCATCCACATATACACATCAAGATGTCCGATGGAAATCTAGTTTAGAACCATTATTGTGAAAATGTTTCAGTTTGGGATTTTTACTGTATGTGACCCAGCTTTCTCGTGGAAGACTCATTTTAAAGTCTCAGAGGCTTGAGCAGAGTAAAAACGCCACTTATTTTTTTTTCTAAATTACCCTTTCTGAAGATGTAGCCATTCTAATTTCAGTCTTTGTGCAGAGTCTCAGTTTTTCTTCTTCGTGCTGAGAACCAAAGCCTTCAATTCTGTTCATGCATAGACACAGACTGTCAGTCAGTACCTCCCCCATCTGATATGTAAGTTCTATATTGTTCAAGCTGAGTGGAGCATCCCTGATGAACTTACTGTTTGTCTGTCTTCCTCTCAACAGCTGGACTTTCTTTCTGTGCTATCTTGAGTGTTAAAATTATATTCCACATACTGTCATGTTTCTTGTGTTAATGGTGAAAGGAGACTTCAATAACAGTTGTGTGTGTGTGCGCCCAAGCATAGAAACCATGATGGCTGGACATAGGTATTCTTCTAAGTGTTGTTTCTATTCTTAGAGATCAGTCCTATGATTCAGGGTCTCTCCCTAGAAGTGTCCTGTTTCTCCGGGTTAAAGGATTATTTCCCTAATTCCTGTTCGGATCTCCTATCACTTTCACTTTGGATAGTCAAATAAATGAGTTGTCCTCATGCTTTTCCTCTACCCAAACCAGAGTTCTTGGGTTACTCCTGTGTGTAGAATGACTATGTGTGATGGGAAAAAGATAGAGTTCTCTTCTATTATTTTTACTGTGGAATTCATCATTAAGTTGGTAAAATCCATTCCTGTATGGTGTGCATTAAGAGTTATGTCCATGATAAGAGTGCGGTTGCTGGAGAAAATGTGTATTGAACTAATGTAGAGATGCTAATTGCAAAAATGTAATTTCTAGATTTGCTGTAAGCCTAAATTGTGATATTCCAAAGATGCTAAGGAAAGATTTTACTATCTCATATTAGAAAACATGCTTTTTGTGAGTTATTGAGTGTTGATAGCAGAAAGGAGGGAGTGAGGGAGAGAGAAAGAAGAGAGAGCAGAGAGAGTGTCTGTGTATGAGAGAGAGAGAGAGAGAGAGAGAGAGAGAGAGAGAGAGAGCAAACTTCACTAACAACTTAACAAACTTCATTGTTAAGCATCTGATTTAGGTGTGACGTGTGGCAGTAATCTGGCCACGGAAAGGGTATAGTAAATAAAAATTGTATGCACAATTCTATCAGTTGTCCATATGAAAATGTCTACCTTGACCTTAGAAGCTGTATTATCATTGAAAATGATAATTGCCTGATAGCTCTGTGTCTGTATTACCCGCCATTCTCACGTCACTCCTGACCTCTCACCATCAGGAAAGCATAAGAGAATTAAGAAAGATGGAATAGAGTAGTGAGAATGAGAAAATTCACACTTTTTCATATGTATGATACATATCACATATAAGAATATAGTATATATGTACATACAGCATAATGGGGACTATGTTAGAGAAGAATGGAAGCCAATGAGGTGAGAATAGAAGTGGTAACAGGATAATAGTGTAAATATTAACAAGGTACAATAGTAAATATGTCTGAAAATGACATAATGAAACAAGTTATTTCATATGATACCTAAAATTGTGAATGATAACTTAAAAGTAATCTAATAAAATTACATTTAAGGTATTTCTTTTTATTTATTGAGGTAGCCAGTCATAATTCATACAATGACATACATTTTAAAATTGTACCTGTTCACTAGTACCCATTATTTCTCTACTGTCTTGTGAGTGACTAGTTCACTGTTTTGAGAGTTAGCAAGAACAGAACTTTCATAAAAAGTACCCCTTACACAGAATGTTTTTGAGATTATTGCAATATTTCTACTAATTTTTCAAGGGTCCTTGGAGCAATGGTTCATAGAAAGTGAAAAAATAATACTAATTTTATTAGATACTATAATTTTAATGACTAATACCACACAATATAAATACAAAATAGCAGTCTGCAAAATCAGTTGTTTCTCTGAAGTAAATGCTATGAATATATCAGAATAATTTCATTGAACAAATTAAGAAAGCACTTGGTAAAATCTATCCATTTAATTCCTTCATTTCATATCTACAAAGATATTATGGTTTGAAAGCACTTACAATTTCTTCTAATAACAAAGAGAATGATATTTTTCTTATTTTTTTTAATCCAGACAGTTTTGTTGAGACAGCAATGAGTTTCTATTAACTTCTGCCTATCTACTAAAAGTAGACCATTTTGTTTTCTCCAAGATTCAAGGAACTCTCTTTTTTTTTTTTTGTTTGTTTGTTTGTTTGTTTGTTTTTCGAGACAGGGTTTCCCTGTAGTTTCAAGAGCCTGTCCTGGAACTAGCTCTTGTAGATCAGGCTGGCCTCGAACTCAGAGATCTGTCTGCCTCTGCGTCCCGAGTGCTGGGATTAAAGGCGTGGGCCACCACAGCCTGGCTTAAAGGAACTCTCTTGACATGTCATGTCATACCTTCCGAATGCTATGGCAAACAGGAAGTGTGTATTTAGACAGCTAGAGAACTTTGCTGCTGCTAGCTCCTCACTCCTGCTGGTCTCCCTGATGAAGGGCAATCTCTTTCTGTGGGTCAAAGGTTCCTGTCATGTGTTCTGTAAGACCTGTCTCTGAGTTCACTTCCTTGTCCTTCTACATATGTGGTTATAAGAACTAAATAGAAACGTCTGCAAGCTGCATGTGAAAACATCAAGAATGATCCGCATAACACCCAGTAGAAAAACAGAGAGGCACACACGCGTAGAGATTATGTGAGCTTGGGCGATGCAAAGTGTTTCCTGTCCAGGACTGTACTTTTTAGTCCTTCAGTATCTGAATTTCTCATTCAAATCCACTGATAACAATCAGAAGCTTCTTATTTTCCTACCATCTAGAATATCTTTATAATTTGCTCTTTTGGCAACTTCTAGACTTCCCAGGTCCCTTTGTTTTTTCATTTCCTTATCCTCACTAAGTATATTCTCGGATTCTCCTTCTCTTACCCCTTCATTTCTATACTCTAATTATCTCCCAGGCTTCACTTGCTTTCCCATCCAGCGGAACTACTCTTACTCATTGACTGGGAAACAGTTGCCACCGAACTCCCCACCAGTTCCTGAGTTTCTGAACTTGCATAGACTCCACAACTCAATAAAACAAAGAAGTGTTCTCTCCTGTTCTCTACGCTTAGTTTCAATACACGTTCTACTGCAGGCATAAGCAAATAATTTTGGCTTTGTCCAGGAGAATACCCAGGAGGAAATTAGTATAGACCCATTATCGAAAAAGAACTCAAGTAACCCCTATAAATTCATTTAAAATGAAACTTCAGTCAAGGAAAAGCCTGCAGCCTTGAAGCTGGGTACATTTTGAGTGTGGTGAATTCAGCCTCTTCTGCCTGGCCCCTGTTGGTCCCATTCCCATCAACTTCAAGTCTATCCATTTCCTCAAAAACTTCACCCATGGCAACCCCCCCCCCCCCTCAGCAGATATCATTACTTCCCACTAGGCCGAGGAAATTGAGGTCATCACCCATATGTTCCATCAATTCCTCTCTCCAAACTCTAGATAAATCTCCTTTTGCACCACGCTGTTTGATTTCAGTTCACACAGGCTGGTTCCTCCTTCTTTAAGGACTGAACGCTCCAGTCAGGCTTGTTCTCAGCCTCTCTCAGTTCCTTCAGATTTTGCTTCATTATCGACCTCATTTATTACACTCCACTTAGCTCTTAGCCTCTTTATTTTCTTAGTTGTGTTTTTTCTTCATAAATATCTATGCTATATTTTGAATGAGATATCAGTCATAGTCTCAGGCACTTGAAACGTTGGTTTGCCATTGATCACACTGGTTTGGGGAGGCTCAGGAGATGAAACCTGCTGGAGGAAGTATATCTCTGGGGATGGGCCTTTGAAAAGCTTAAGAACCCCTCCTTCATTGCAGTTTTTCTCTCTGCTATATGCTTGAGAGCTGTCATCTACCTGTTCCAGACATGCCTGTTGCGTGCTGCCTTTACCAAGCCATTATGAGCTTTATGTCTCTAGCACCATACACCAAAATAAACTCTCCTATAAGTTGCTTTGATCATGGCGTTTTATCAGGGCAACAAAAAAAATCTACCCCTTTAGCACCACTCTTGAAGGAAGTTCAAATCTTTTGTCTGCTTCTAATACATCCCTTCATTCATTATTTTTTATTTGGTTATTTACTTTACATCCTGACTGCAGTTTCCTCTTCCTCCTCTCCCCCCAGTCTCTCTCCCCTACCTCTCCTCTGTACCCCCATCCATTCCTCCTCTGTTTCTATTCAAAGAATATCAGGCCTTCCATGGATATCAACAAAACATGGCATATCAAACTGTAGTAAGACTAACCACCTCCCTTGTATTAATGCTGAACAAGACAGCCCAGTATGAAGAATATGGTTCTAAAAGCCAGCAAAAGAGTCAGAGACAGTCCCTGCTCCTCCCACTCTTAGGAATCCTAAAAGGAGGCCAAGCTACAGAACTGTCATATTAATGCAGAGGGCCTAGGTCAGTCCCACTCAGTTCCTTTACTTGTGTGTTTGTTTGTTTCCTGACTTTGCTGGCATTCTTTAAGAGATTTGCTGATTTCCTCCATTTTGGGGGGTGGTTGGTTGTCTTTTCCTCAGTTTCTTTAAGGGAGTTTCCATCTCCTCATTAAGGACAGCTATCGTCATCATAAACTTTGTTTTAAGATTTTTTTTTTAAAATCTTCTGCTGTGTTGCAAGGGCTTGATGGGTTCTGGTGGTAACATATTTCCCTGGCTGTTGCTGTTTGTGTTCTTACACTTACATTTAGCCATCTGTACATGGAGTGATTATAGGTCTAGGTGTCAATTTCTGAATTTCTCTTTGTTATATGACTGTTTTCTCCCTTAGTTTCTGTATCTTCTCTGGTCTTCTGGATCCTCTGGCCTGTGTTTGAGTAGAAGGTCTTTGCCTGAGTTGAAGGCTGGACTTCTGATGGCCTCATGGCCTCTTGTGCAGAAAGGGGCTGCTGCCCAAATTTGTAACTGAAGTTCTGGCTATGTGTGTGGGGGGGGGGAGGGGGGCTTTGATCTGGTCAGGGGTTTTCTGTGGTTCAGATGCTAGCCTTGATTCTGGTGGGGTAGGAGGCTTGTGCCTGTTTTCAAGGAGTTGACTTGTTCTCTGTGGTTCAGAATGGTGGCCTGGCCTCTGGAAAGTGGGAGGCTTCCTCCAGAGGTGTGGGCTAGGATCAGAGAGCAAGGAAAAGACCACTCTTCATTATTAGCTTTTTTATTTACTCTGTCCTTTTTCCTCTTTTCTTTTCTATAGCAGTATATTATTTGTGTTTTAGTAAATAAAGCTTGCCTGAAGATCAATGCATAGCAGCCACACTAGTCAGACACACAGACCAGGCAGTGATTGCACACAGCTTTAATCCCAGCAGTCCCACTAGTGAGCCTTATGCCAGGCAGTAGTGGTACATGCCTTTAATTCCAACACAAGAGAGGAATATAAAATGGGAGAAGACAGGTCTCACTCTCAGTCTCAATCTGAGGATTCATGGAGGCCCACTTTTAGATTGAGGTAGAGGTAAGAGTCAGTGGCTGGCTGTTGTGCTTTTCTGATCTTCATGCTGAACCCCAGTATCTGTCTCTGGTTTTTATTATTTGTGCTCATACTTTGCTTTTATTTTTCTTTTCTTTTTTTAGTTTCTAGACAAGATCTCATGTGTCCCAGGGTGGTCTCTACTTTGGTATGTAATGGAAAATGACCTTGGACTTTAGGTCTTTCTGCATCTACCTCCCACTTTGGGGGACTTTGGGTATGTGCCACCACACCAGGTTTATGTGGCATTAATGACTGGATACAGAAATTTGTCTGTGCTTGGTAAATTCTCCACTAACTGGACAATGTCTATAGCCCTGTTTCATGATCTTATGTTGAAAAGAATGTCTACTTCCTGGTCCACATTGCTTAAATCTGCTCTATAGTATTGATTGCATTCTGGTCCTGGAATGTGTGTCATCAATTTAATATCACTACTTCTCATCAAAGCCACTGAAATTTACTCCCTGGAACAATGTTCTCTATTAACTATGGCTTAGCATTCTTCAAAGTGAGAAACTCGGGTGTTAATTAGGCTGAAATGACTCGGAATTGGCATTTACCAGAAACAGTTGGTATCTGTCTTGGTTACGACTAATTGTCAAATTGACCAACTCCAGAATCAGATTTGCTTTTAGGCACACTTGTGAGAGATTATCTAAATTAATATTGTTCTCTGAGACTGTCTATGAAAGGTTATCTTAATACGAGAAAATCTATATTGAGAGTCGGTGGGATCATATCCCGGGAAAAGGAACCTGAATTTTATGAAATAGAGGAACTGTGGAGAACTCTAGCAAGGATTTGTCCTTTCCTCTCTCCGTCATCATGGCTTATGCAATGTGACTGACCAGCTGCCTCGAGTCCTGATACCGTGGTGTCCCTGCTATGAAGGACTGTAACCTGCACTGTGAACCAGAATAAAGCCTTTCTCTGTTATGTTGCTTCGTTTGAGTATTTTGCCACCTCAACCTGAAAAGAATCTAAGTCAGCATATGAGAGAGGTGCAGACATGAAGTTGTTGAGTGGCTTTCAGGGAAGCTGCTTCACCTTGGAACCTGAGAGAGTGAATGGGGCTCCTCCACGTTTTATGGACACAGACATGTTCTATGTTCCAGACATGCCACAGTTTGAGAAAAAGTTGCCTTAGTGTTTTGGACTGAGATTCTCAGATCCGTTTCTCTGTCCTATTGGTAATAGCCTCCCTGTTCTCAGTGGCAGCCCTTACCTCTGCTCCTTCAGTTTCCCAACAAATGTGTCAGCCATTAATTGTGTGCTAAGCCTTTAATGCACAGACTACAGAAAATGGCATGTTTTCCCTGAGCGCTGAAGAAATGCACTCAAACCCCACCAGGATCTGTTCCAGCAAAGAATCTAATAATCTCTCCATTCATTACCTGTGACTAATTTCTCTGACACTGTTGCCAGTGTTGGTAAATGCAAGGGGGTGGGAGACAGGCATTCTACGAAAAGGAATGCTTCTGTATCTGTTGACATGAAAGGTACTGTATCTTCCATGGTAGATTATTATAAAAGATTTTCTTTGATTCATAGTCTGTAAATTCTCTAAGTGTATTGAACTTTTATGTGTCTCTAAAGAAGTGCATATCCGGGCATCTGAGACAGGATTGACATATCTAATGGCCTTTCCCCTTCTTGCCTTTCATTTTGTGCTTTGGGATATAACAACTATTTGTACATATATTCTAGATTCTCTGTCATCCATGTCTTATGTTTTTGACTAAATCCATAAGTAAACAACAAAGGCAAAACATTAGTGAAAATAACTTTTATCTGAATAAAGACATTAGTGAAAATAACTTTTATCTGAATAAAGACATGCCACCTATGAAAGTCTCTTCCCAGAGTTTGCAACTCAAAAACTATATTTAGTCAAAAAATCTTATGTTTTACATTTTCCACCACTAGGGAATATTTAAAAATAACATAAATTATCATGTACATGTGTATATTCAGAATAGTCATTTACAACTACTGCTAAAAGAAAATGAACTCAAACTTTTGTGTTATACTGAAAAATGACTATATCATATTGGATATATTACTGAGTGGTATGTGCTCTTATGATATTTTGACAGCAATGATGTTCTACACATTGTCAGCCAGTGTAAAAATGTCCCTAATTTTGTAAAAATTAGAACATATGATGCTCTTTATTTAATCTAACCAATTTGTTTGATATCTTAACTCCAAAAGAAATGTAATACTGTAAAATCTAATAATGAGTGCCTGAAATAGAGCAATTGGAAAAACTTATATTTGCAAAATCAGTTTAGATGTGGAAAATCCATGTGAGATACAATAGACCAGGAAAATTCTACAGGTGAAACAAACAGGATTTTTTTTCTGTGTAATAGTCATTTTAGTTGATTACATTGGAGTCTGAATTTAGAATGTTATGATGTTACCATAGAAACTGCTTTGCCTTAAGTGTAGTTGTACATATTCTGTAAGTAAAAATTGCATTAATCAAACACGGAAGTTCAATGTTAAAAAAAAATAGATGTCTAAAGAACAATGCATCTTCCTTACCTAGAAGAATTAAGGAGAGTGGTAAAAAAAATAAAGAATACATAAACTATTGTGCTAGATGAAGAGCCCTCATAAAATATTTCCCAACAGAATCTTACACTTTTGAAACCCACTGAGAACAATGTGCCATCCAGTTCCAGCTGATCCAAATCAACTAGGTGAAATAAAACATGAACCCGCTTTATTCTCAAAAATCAGATAGATTATGCTACCTAGAGACTTCCTGGCACATAGTAGATATTTCGTAAATATTTATTCCCTAAATGCAGGACTTAGAAACAGCAGAACATCGCAATGTTGAGTGAAGTGTTCAATGGAGACAGGACATCGCATTCTGCTTCTATTCCTAAACCAGCGACAAATAAAAGAGAAAACATGATGAAAGGTGGTAGCAATGTGGTCTTCAATACCGAAAATCCAATCAACAAAAATGACGCACAGCTGTAGAAAAGCGGGCTTCAAACTCATTAACTCAACAGACAGTGCCCTGAGCACAGACAGACCTAGGCCGCCCCAGACCTCTTCACACACGGAGCTTGTGTTTGTAAGTTTGGACAGGAAGACTCAGAGCAGAGAGCAATCGTTTTATAATCAGATGTACACTCAAAGGGGAAGACAAGACAGGAAGCTGGAAACTGTAACTTGTGTCTTCAAATGTATCCTTCACATGATCTGCTTCTTAAAGCATGAGAGCATAAGGAGAAAAAAACACGGTTGTTCCAGGAAGGGAGTAAAGAAGAAAGTACCCATGTAAAAGAATCTGCATGCATATGTATGCATGTGTACACACACACACACACACCACACACACACGCACACACACACACATGCCAATTGTGGGTAGATATTTATTATAATCAATCAAACATGAATTGGGGCTCGTTATCTTGTCGCTGAATTTAAGAGATTAAACAAAACACCTTTAGTTTAAAAACTGTTGATATGTACTAGTTTCTGGGGTTATGAAGATGAAAATTGCAACTATGAGGATTAACACAATAGGTATGGTGTCTATCCTAATAAAATCCACAAGTAAAATAACAATTGAATAAGCAATTTTAATCTAGGATTATACAAGAGTAGATGGATGCTCTGAATTTAACCTTATGAAGCAGAAGAATTGTAACTATCTTTGAGTTAAAGCAGAGAGCAAAAGCATTGGCAAGAATTAGCAAAAGAAATCAAGAGAATGTTTCTCAGGAAAACAAGCAGTAACTGCTCTAGACTAGAGCTAAGAGCAAGAGTGTAGTACATTTATCAAACCTAAAGAAGTCCAGGAATGCTACAATGTATGATAAAGAAGAGAGAAATAGAAATTCTATTAAGGAAGGAAAGAAAAATTAAAAATTGTTTATTTAAAAAAATAGATAAACTCCTAGAAAAACTAACCAAAAGTGAGAGAAGACATGGATTAAAAAATTGGGGGATATTAGAATTAGAGGAAGGGATTATTATAATAGACATCACCAAAATCTGGAGGTAAATATGAAATGACTTTGAAAAAGTATTTGAATACATTTGAAAATCTAGATGAAATGGATAAACACACATACATATATATATATATATGACTGACTATAATGGAATCTAACTGGCATTTTTAAACTTAAGCTGATTATAATAAGCAATGAGATTAAGTAATTAATAAAACCTTTCCAAAGAAAACCTGTAGATCAGATGATACCTGCAAACCACACTAAACAATTCGTTAAAAAATATCAGTGTACTAGTGTTATATTTGACAAAGGTATTTTGAATTCAGAGAAGAGAAAGAATTATATCAAAATGGGAGACTTGAAACATTTAAGTGGAAATAATTGAAGCACTTGTGTGTTTCTTCTTGCATGTGTCCGTGTATGTGTGCACTGTATAGATTTATGTGTACATGCAGGTGCACGTGCAAATGTGTGCTGTGGAGTGGGGCATGTGATGACCAGAGGTAAATGGCTTGTGTCTCTCTCTAAGCGATATCTTTATTTCTTGAGTCCGCTTCTCTCAGTGAACCTAAGGCTCACTGATTTAGCTAGCCTCACTGACCAGTGAGTTTCCACGATCTGCCCGTCTCTGCTTCCCAGTGGTGGGGTTGCACATGCCATTGTGTCCAGGTTTATGTGGGTGTGGAGACACAAACCAGTTCTTCAGTTCCATGTGCCAGGCATTTTACCAAATGGACCATCTCCCCAGCCTATTGCGTTATTTTTAATGATACACATTAATGTCATGTAAGTCATACCTGAAGCTTTGATTTTAAGGAATTAAGGAATTAACTTAATCATGAAATTTAATAAACAACAGTACTTTTTGTTCGTTTTAACTTTTATTCCTCTCTCATACATTACATCCCAATCACAGTTTCCCCTCTCTCTCCCCAAGATCAAGTCCTCCTTTGTTTTCTTTAAAAGGAGAGGGGGGGCTCCTAAGGATATCCACCAAATATGACCTAACGAGACTGGACAAGGCAACTCAGCAGGAGAGAAGGGTCCTAAGAGCAGGCAAAAGAATCAGAAGTATCTCTCACTCCCACTGTTAGGAGACCCACAAGCAATACAGGAACACCAAACTATAGAACCAAAAACTATATACAGTTCTATCTACAGTTTTTGAAGGAAAAAAGAGAGATATCATTGGAAAAGTAGTGAGGCCAATTATAAAAAGAAAATTTAGCCCCAGAAGTTGGAAGGAGTGATTTAGCATATTTTTCAAATAGTTATAGAAAGAAATGTTCAGATTGCAACATAAGAAAATATCAATATCTTGTTATCTTTATAATTTAGATGTGATTATCCAAATAATAATAACAGTAAAATACTTCAAGGTAAAATAAATTTTGGTGCATAATTGTTAATAGTGTTTTAAATTGAATCGTATGTTTAAGGAGCAGGATTTCCCATAGAATAATTTAGAGCTCTTAAAATTAATGTAAAATGTTCAGTCAAATAAGCATTCTAAGCTAAGCCTGGGAACACTAGCAGGAGCTTTCAGAAAAGAAGGTAAGGCAGGTTGCAGAATGCATGTGATGGTAACATGGAAAGGGTAATAGTGGAACCAGATTAGTACAGATCAGGAGTGGGATAGGGATAACGGGGAGAGAAGTCAGTATGTAGAAACTACGCATGCATGCATGCATGCAAATGTCATAAGGAAATCTGATGCTTTGGATTCTAACTAAAAAGGGGGGATTAAGAGGTAGTTCAGGCCTTAACAGCACTTGCTGCTCTTGCAAAAGACCTAGGTTCATCCCCCAGTGGTTAACATCCGTCCATTACTCCAGTTCAAGGGGATCTGACACACACTTCTGACCTAAGTAGTCACTAAGCACTCATATGGTGCACATATATACACACGGACAAGACAATTGTCCACGTAAAACAGAACAAATATCCTTTAAAATATGTTTAAAATAAATATAAAAACAAGAGGAAGAAGCCTCTTCCAAAATAAAAGCCAGACAAGAGACAGGCAGTTCTAACCTCATGACAAGCCTACAGTATTTATACACCTCAACTCCCTCTGCAAGTAAGACAGAGTTTATACCAATGGATAAGTAGGAAGGACAGAGATCTCATTTTGTCATTGTGTACACCTCAGAAGGCAGGAGCCAGGAGCCATGTTGTGTTTGCTTCCTTCAATCCCAATGCACATGGGAGACAGGTCGCAGTTAGCCTTAGTACCTTATCAGCCAGGGGTGGGATTTAGGGAGTCTCTCTAGGATTAAGAACCTTCCCAACCCATTGGTTGACAAGTTAGAGTCAGATGAGCCCAGCAGAGGCTCCTGGAATGTGAAGGGGAGCTACAAAAGGGAAGACAGCTTGAGAAGGTCCTGGACGCATGCCCAAAACAGACTCAGCAGTCCAGAAAGCCTTAGGCAAGAGTCTGAGAGTTTAACTGACACACCTGCCCCGCAGGTACCCATTGGAAGTCTTCATCATTTAAGACCCAAAATGAGCCTCGGTGTTCTCTTATTTTTTCACCCTTGAAATTCTTTTTCCCCAGCATTTTAGCAGTCTTTATACTTTATTGAATTTTAATTATTTCTGTTATTATATTCTACTTCATTCACTAATCTAATTATGTTTGTGCATTTTTTTCATCATTGAGATGTTTCATTTACTTAGTTATTTCTCTCCTTAGTCTCTGTATTTGCTCTTTTTCTGTCTTGTCTACATTTAGTACTACTGGGTTTTTAAGTGCTTTCGGTTTGTTTTTTTTTTTATTTCCCTTCTTACATTATCTGACAATATTTTTAAACTATTTAAATGATGAGAAGTGATTTTTTCATGAAATACATTTTAATTTATTTCCTTTAAAATAATCTCTTGCTCATGTCTCTTCCCCTCAACAACATTGTCCCCCCATCTTCTTCTTCCATTATTTCATTTAACACAATTTTCTATTTCTCATTTTTCTGTGTCACTTTCCTTAAAACACTATTTATATGCACACACACACACACTCTGGTATTACCAATTTAATCAAACAACAAAAATAAAGTTATTATAAGCCCTTATACAATAATAGTAAGTGATTGTAATATTTCAATGTCATCTGTAGGTAGATCATCTGAACAGAAAATCAATAAGGAAAACTTTCAGTTACACTATACCTATATTAATATATCAAACAAACATAACCAGAATATATATAATATGTATGTATATATGTAAATATATATATGTATACACACAGAGAAAGAGAGAGAGAGAGAGAGAGAGAGAGAGAGAGAGAGAGAGAGAGAGAGAAACCATTTCTTGCCAAGGATACAAAATGGCCTTTTTTCTTAGTATCCCATGGAAACTTCTCAAAACATATCACATTCAAGGCACAAATCATGTCTGATAAATATAAAAGAATAAAAATGATTTATTGTAAAGATAAAAAATTAAAGCAGAAATCAATAACAAGAAAAAGTACAGAAATAACACAATTGCATGGGGACTTTAACCACTTACTCTTCAATGAGCAGTGGTTCATTGAAAAATCAGTGAGGAAAACTAATGAAATCTTAGCATCAAATGAAAATAAAAGCATAACTACTAGAAATTTCATTATACAAATAAGGAAGTTCAAAGAGAAAAGTTTATAGTTATGAGTATGTACATTAAAAATCCAGAAAGATCTCAAATAACCTAATGTTTTAAATAAAAAGAGCCCCAAAGTGTTAGATACCAAGATACAATTTTTTTAAATGGAGCGGAAATTATTAAAATGGATACTAAAAGAAAAATACATAAGATCACATAAAAGGAGGTTATTTGGAAAGACAAATGCAATTGACAAATCCTGAGGCAGGCTGACCAAAGGAAAGGAAAAAGAGGCCAAAATTTAAAAAATGAACTGGAGAAATTGGAGATTTAAAAATGGAGGTTGTTACAGATTCCAGTGAAACACAGAGAATGTTTATCATATATTTTGAAAACTTAAAACCAAGAAAACTGGGAAACAGTCTAAATGGATAAATCCCTAGACCCATATGTTCTCTATAGAAAACAAGAAAAATAATTTTAGGAACCTAAGGGGAAAATAACAGAATTGCTTTCAATTCGGGCTGCAGCTCATGAGGCATAGCGTATTTGATGTTGGAATCTTTTGACGTCTTTTTTTTTTTTTTTTACAATTATTGACTTAATTTTAACCTCAATGTTTGCAAAGTGCACTAAGAAATAACAGTGGGGGTCAGATATAATACTAGCCCAAAACAGAGGTTGTTTCATTATAATGTGCACTTTAAGAAAAGAACTACAATATTCAAAGTCTGGAAGCATTGGTCATGTGCAAATAATGCCATTTGTTGATATCCCGGAAGAGACTTCCATACCTCAAAACTGCAATTAGAATAAATTATTTTGTGCTTAGAAGTAATACATTAAACATTTCTATAATCAGTCATGCTCCCATCTTCTAAGAAAGGTTTTTGACTTTAGGATGCTTGTAACTTTGTTCTTAGGAACACTTATAGATTGTAACTTTCTTAAACAACTTTTCATATAATGTTAGATGTAATTTTCAACTAGCATGTTTTAAATTTGAATTGCAATTATATTATAGATTTTGCAGGAAAATAGATTTGCTATCTTTTCTGCAACTATAAAAATCTGTGATCTCAGCTTATTCTATATCAAGTTGTCCTGGGATGCCCCTAGTATATCAATTAAATGAGAAGCCGCTTGAAGACAACATAAATTTGAAGCGTAGTTGAACACAGCATACCAGCCTAAAGTCATCTAAGAGTCACCCTGATAACCATGCTCATAGCTGGTAAGGAATGGCCTCGTGTCTGGTGCTCTGGCAGTCTACAGTCTTCTTAAATAACAGACACACACCATCATAAAAAATTTCTATTGATTTTTATTGAGCTCTATATTTTTCTCTACTCCCCTCCCTGCCTCTCCCCTTCAACCCTCCCCCAAGGTTCCCATGCTTCTAATTTACTCAGGAGAGCTTGTCTTTTTCTACTTCCCATGTAGGTTAGATCTATGTAAGCCTCTCTTAGTGTCCTCATTGTAAAATTTTTTTTTTTTTTTTTTTTTTTTTTTTTGGTTTTTCGAGACAGGGTTTCTCTGTGGCTTTGGAGCCTGTCCTGGAACTAGCTCTTGTAGACCAGGCTGGTCTCGAACTCACAGAGATCCGCCTGCCTCTGCCTCCCGAGTGCTGGGATTAAAGGCGTGTGCCACCACCGCCTGGCTCTCATTGTAAAATTTTAAGCACAACATCACCAAGCTCTTTAAAAGGTCTTGGTTCTGGACATACAAAATGTGTACCTTGCCATGTGCAGGTCATCCTTCAATGCAACACTCACCAAAGTTGCTTTAAACACCTTAGCTCATGTGTTCTAGACTGTTGTATGAAATAAATTGTAATGTTTTGCTGTACATACAAAGTTTTCTGCTCTATGGAAATGTAACAGCTTAATAATGACACAACGAAGACTTTTAGTATTTCCTACTGCTATTCACCAGCAGTTTCAAATCAAGGTAGTAGAACTTTGGATTGTATTGTTAGAATCTTTGATTTTAAAATGTTTCTGATTTGAGCTTCATAAAAAAAAATCAATGAGTCAATTTGAGCACGGCATTAGAACAGAATTTCCAATGATTCTGAAGTGCCCAATTAACATTCATTTGCCGTTTGCACTATGTATTTTCACTGAGCAGCATTCTCAACATTGATGGTTCTAAAGGCACAATATTGATCAGCTCTGAAAAATGTTGAAGGTGTTCTTTGATCTGAAAGATGAAATATTCAGCCAAGATTTAGTTCATTATTTTAACATCCACAAGCATAAACGGCCATCTTATTAGCATGCAAGTTTGTTATCTTTAATCAAAAATTGATAAAACTATATGTCTTTGAAATAATTCTTAAAGTATGTATGATTTATTATCAGTAAATATTAAACTTTGGTACCTATTTCATATGTCTGTATACCATAGATTGTGTAAAAACACATCTGGGAAGGTCACAGACAGATATTTAAGAATTGTTTTAATGCGGCGGTTCTCAACCTGTGGGTCGCAGCCCCTTTAGGGGTCAAATAACCCTTCACGAAGATGGCCTAAGACTATGCAGATATTTATGATTCATAGAAATTGTAAAACTACACTTACAAAGTGGCAAGGAAAATAATTCTGTGGTTTGGGGTTACCACAACATGAGGAACCACAGCATTTGGAAGGTTGAGAACCGCTGTTTTTCATCTTCAACAGTTGCCTCGGTTTTTGTTTTAAGACTTCAATATGTTTAAGACTACAAAGCCAAATTTTGTCAGGCCTCTGTGTTTGGATATGTCTATTGTGTCCTCATTCCTAGATGGAAATAATGTCTATTCACAGGAATGTCACAAGTTTTATTATGTGCACTACCTGATACTTTATATCAAGAAGTCCCTAACAAGCCGGGCGGTGGTGGCGCAGGCCTTTAATCCCAGCACTCGGGAGGCAGAGGCAGGCGGATCTCTGAGTTCGAGGCCAGCCTGGTCTACAAGAGCTAGTTCCAGGACAGGCTCTAGAAACTACAGGGAAATCCTGTCTTGAAAAACCAAAAAAAAAGAAGAAGTCCCTAACATTAATCATTGTAGTTACAGAAGTGCAAACTGTGATCCCCCAATATAAGTGTCCTACCAGGTTCCTTAGATGCAAAGCTAATGTCTCCCAGTGTGATTAATCAGTAATTAGTGAGCTGATATTTGTATTGTACAAATTCCCTGTTTTTCATTTAACTTTTCCATTCTCTAGTTTTTGAACCCACTGGTGATTGTATATCCCCATCACTGACAATAGTTTAATCCCATTGTTCCTTCCATCTTCACCCATCAACATTCTCCTATAAAGAAAAGGATACCTTCCTATACCAATTACTTTTATAAACATTCGGAGTCATTCATTTTACCCAATGAATTACAATCAATGGATTGTTTATACTGTCATCGTGTTTTTATGGTGCTACAGTCAGAGCTAGGGCCCTGCACATGCTACTGAGCTATATGGTATCGGCCCATACCACCATTATATTATTTTATTTCAGTAATACATTTTCCATAGTTGACTAATAAGGGCCCCTATAAATCTATGATTATGGGTTTAAAACAATTATTTAAAGTAGCCACAGACCTAGAAATAAAATTTACAGTTTCTCCTACTACTTTACACTAGTGTGGCAGAGGTATGAAAAATTAATTGAATTCCATACGTCCTTAAGATTTTCTTAGTTTTCTTCTCACATGCTTCTTTAATATCCTAAGGTTCCATTTAGAACAACATGACGCATCTAGACACCTTATCCCTTATCTCCTTAGGCTATAGCAATTTTTCACTTCTTTCAATATTTTGATGACCTTGACAGTTTTCGGTACCAGCCTGGCACTTCCTATAAGATTCACTCACTGAGATTTGCCTGATCTTCGTGTCCCAACCGCTTTGGGGTTATGGGTTTTCAGAAGGGCAATAATGAAGATAAAGTAGCATTTTCATCACATCGTGTGGAAACTGTAGGTCGTCGATATGATTTACCCTCGTGGACGGTGACGCTGAGCCCCTGGTCAAGGCAGGCAAGCCAAGTGTTTGCCCGTGTCTCTCCACTCCACAGTTACCTTGTGCCTTCCACAAAGAAGTCGCTGTGTTCAACTCAAGCATAAAGAGTGGGTGTGACAATATGCTAGGTCCATGAAAGCTGGGGATATAACACAGTACACGAAATCATTCTATGCAGTAACTTATCAGCTTGTTCCTGGTGTGTATTCAGCTATTTATATCAGCATAAATGTTGATCAACTTTACATTAAAAAATGGTTGCCCTCAAGTTTAATATATATATATATATATATATATATATATATATAAATTTATAAATCCACCTTTAGAAAACACGCAGTGCAGATCTCTCGAGTGTTCCCAATTTCTCTCTTCTGGCACTTATCCCTGTCATGGATTTCAGCTATCCGCGTCTATGTTGGAAATTCTGTCACCGCCCAATGCATTCATGACGAAGGCTGTTGTAATATTTAAACCTGGTTTCTCTGCTGATGTGGTCATTTTCTTCTGTGGCTTTCTGTGGCATCATTTCTGTGTATTTGGCTTTCTATACTTTGGCTGTAATATGCCTAAGGTTTTTTTTTGGAGGGGGTGTTTTGTTTTGACTCTTCTTTTACTTTTATTATCTGTATTATTTTTTGTTCTTGGGGTTACTGGAATCTGTAGTTTGGTGTTGGTCATTGTCACTCAGGCATCATTAGTCAGTTTTGCATCAGCTGTTTCACGTGGCATCCATGTCATGTGAATGCTGCTGGGATGATCATTCTGGGACATGAGTTCTGTTGATCTAGCAGCCTGACCATTGGGCTATATTTACAATATGCTGGGCATAGTAGTCCCAGGCACGTCAGATACTTTAGATTAGTGTGTCTTCTTCACCTTTGTCTTTTTAATATTTGAATTGTCCTTTTTAAGTCAGTATTATTTTAATGAACAAATCAAAATAGTATTGCATTTATGTGGCACAAAATGGACAAAATATTTAAATATAAGTCCTAAAATTAAAAACTGCTATAAAAAAAAAGGACACAGGAAAGAAACTCTTGCTCTAGGCAAGCATCTACCACCATTTATTTTTCCTGTCCTGTTGAATTCAAGACTTTCTTAGGTACACTTCCCCAGTGTAAGATTGCCTCGCAGTTTTAAGCTGTAATCTAATTTATTATGCTTAGTCATTTTGATTCGGTTAAGGTATTGAGGACAGGGAACATTTATAACAGTCTAGTTAAATTTCAGTGTTCTTGTGGGCCTGTGTCTTGGGGGTGTGAATATCAGAAATCTCTCCAGTGGTAAATTGTTTTCTGTTGTTCTTAACTACCTGGGTTGGAGTTATCACTCTGCTTATTTTAAAGCCTGGCTCCTATGGATTTTTTATGTTTTTGTTTTCTCTTTGGTAAAATATGGCAACATGGGAATAATGTCACATCCCATTTATCGGATAGTTTCAGGCTTGCATGCTGGTCAAATCCTATCCCAAGGACACTTTATGCTTGATATTGTCCTGTCCCTGCCAGAATCATGAGAGGATCATTCTCTGATAAATAAACAAGAGAGGCTGGCAGTGCTTTTAGGAAAAGCACAGGGAAATGCGTGCCCTGGGTCCTCCTCATTGTCACAGAAATGGAGTCTGCTATCATCTTTTGGGTGGTCCACTCTGTCCAAGGTTCCAGTGGCTTCTGTTCACAGTAAACAGATCACAGTTGGTCCATCAGTCTCTCCAGATTTCATGGTGGTTATGGTTCTTTAATGGGTTCAAAATACCTCACTAATTTTCACATGATTGCACCTTATATTGTGGATGTTCTTACAAGGTGACAGCCTTGGGAAGGTGACAGTTTTGGGAGGTAACAGCCTCCACTGTCCTGATGCCTCAGAACTAAAACTACCCTTATTCTTCTCCAAGGTCCTCTTCATCCCTTGAACATTTTCTCCCTGAGTCTTTGAGCTTTATCTTGTTCTCACCCTGACTAAGGTGGACAGCCCTCTCTTCAAGAACCATTGATTTCTTTAAGTGGAAATTATCTACAATGATGACCAGAAAACTGTTGGCCATTTCCAGTGGGTTTTTTTTTGTTGTTGTTGCTGTTGTTTATTTGTTTTTGTTTTGTTTTAGGTTTCGTAGTGTTTTTTGAGACTTTTCTCATTAAACATTTTAATTCTTCTAATAGTAAGACAACTAGTTCCTATTATTTTGAGTGCATTTATACAGTTGCCCAAACTGAGACGACCTGGAATGTAGTTTCAGTACCGATTATCATACTGTTGTAAACAGCAAAATATGCATTGCAGTCTTTCTCCTTGGCATTAAGCTATACAAACTTTTGGTATACAACTTAATAAGTATTGACAAATATTGACTTAGAATCTTACCTGGGGTCATCCATGCTCCCATGGTGAGAATGGACTAAACTTCTGAACTGTAAGGAAGCCCCAGTTAAATGATCTTATTTACAAGATTTGCCATAGTCATGGTGTTTCTTCACAATGACAGGACACTTAGACAAATGCTCTCGGTTTTTACCTATTTAATACAATGTTAGATATTAATTTGTCACAATACTCTGTCTGCTGGGGTGTGTTCCTTCTACCCCTAGTTCTTTTGGGGCTTTTAGTATGAAGAAGTGGTGAGTCTGCTGGTGGTCTCTTGTGTTAGCCTTGAGATACTCGTACAAATTTCTGTCCTTCAAGCAACTTGTACTTTGAATTATGTGTATTCATTTTTGTATTTTGAGCCAAATTTCATTCATCTCTATAAAGAAACCAACCTGGTTAGGGTGTGTAATCCTTTTAATATGTCCATGAATTTAGCTAGGAGGAGTTTCAGGGAGAATCTTTGCATCTCTGTTTGTCAGGGAAATTGTCCTTTAGGTTTTTGGTTTTTTTTTAAATGCTTTCTCATCCAACTTTAGAATCAAGGTAAGCTTGGCATTACAAAATGAGTGTGGCAGCATTCTTTCCTTGTTTTACATTACAGTTTGTGGATAGTATTCTCTAGTAATGAATCTATCTGTCCCTGGAATTTTCTTCTTTAGGGAACTTTGTATTATTGCTTCAATCATGTTGATGACCTGCCCATTGTTTTTATTTGGGTAAATCTTATTAAACTGATACTAATTGGTAAATCTTACTCTTTTTTAGCTATAAATATAAGAATTTATCAATTTCTTCTAGATTTTCCAGTTTTATAACTGATATAAGTTTTGAAAGTATTACCTAATAATTCCTTATGATTCATTAGCACATCTAGTAATTTTTTTCTTTTCCACCTCTAATTTTACTGATTCAGATCTTCATTCTTGTGGTGAGTTTGGCTAAAAAACTGTCAATATTGTTTTTATTTTCAAAAATACAATATCTTTGATTAAATTTCTGTGTTGTTATTTTAGTCTGCATTTCATTACCTTTGGTCTGATATTTATTATTTCTTGTCAAATGCTGTTCTTGGGTTTAGATTGTTCTCATTTATCTAAGGCTTTGTAGTACATCAATGTTGTTTATCTGAGATCTTTACAAGAATTAACTCAGCTGTACCCCCAGGTTCTGGCAAGCCATTCTTCAATTTCATTTGGCTCTAGGAACTTTAAAAATTCCTCTGTGATTTCGTCAATGACTAACTAGTAATTCAAGAATGTATTGTTTATTCTTGGTGGATTTGTGTAGTTTCTGGACATTTTCCTGGTGTCAGTTTCAAATTTTATTTCAGTATATACTGATTTGACACAAGAAAATATTTTGATTCTCTTCGAATTGGTAAGACTTAATACATTGCCTAAAATGTGGCCTCTTTTGAAGAAGAATCTATTGGATCATGTGAAGAAATTTTATTCTATGTCTATTGAATGGAATGTTCTGTACATATCTATTATGTTCAGTTGCTATATGAGTAATTTTGTCTGTGAGCTTTTTATTACTGTTGTTCACTTTTAGTTTTAATGACCTATTTAAAGATGAGAATTGAGTATTGAAATCACCAACTATTATTGTATTAGAATTGTATTGAACCTTTCTATCAGTGTTTATTTTATATATTATGAATACAAATATTTTATGTATATATTTTTTCAGTTGTTATAGCCTTTCAATTAAGTGTTACCTTTATTAAAATATAGTGGCCTTCTTTAGCTCTTGTGATTAATTTTGTTTAAAGTCTTTTTTATCAGATAGAGAATAGCTATGCAATATATTTTTGGTTCCATTCACTTGCTAGATTAACATATTGTTTTCTATGTTTTTTGACTCTCAGTCTATTGATGATTTACCAGTGCACTGTGATTTTCTAAGATGAACATACAAAACAGTATGCTATCCTCCTACACTGCTTTAGTTCCTTCCGTCTCCCAAATTTTGACATATTTTCTTATTTATTTAATTTTTGTGTATTTATTTTGGCCTTCTAAGATGGGGGTTTATTCTATAACCCAAAATAATCTTGAACCCTCATTTTATTGTTAAATATCATATTTTTAATTTATGTGAAGTATTTCATATTTTTCTGTGACTTCTTTTACTTCTATAGTCTTTAGATGTTTGCTGTTTAAAGTCCAAATTATTGGGGCCTTCAAGATAGCCTATTAATGGTTTCTAATATGTCTTCTGTTATCAACTTTATACCATAAAATTTTAGTCCTTTGGAATGGACTATGCCATACTCTGTGATGCATGCAGAACTTTACCTGTTCCCTACACTGGACTACACATTAAGCTCTTGCCTCAAAAATAATAAACAAATAAAATCAAATAACACAATAAGTAAGAGAGATTTACTAAAGTCAAGCTAGAAACACATTTCTAATATATACTAATATTCAGATATATTATATATATTATACATATATATTTATATATATAATGTGCGTGCGTGCGCGCGCGCGCGCGCGTGTGTGTGTGTGTGTGTGTGTGTGTGTGTGTGTGGCATTTGCTAAAGATGAGTCTCAAATGTGAATTGAGTGTACCAGCAGATTAAGCAAATTGGTCAACTACAAGTTAAAAATCAAAATGAAACTATTTCTTTAATGTCAGAAAACAACATAATAGAGAAGCTAGATTGCTGCAATACTGGGTTGCCAAAGAATAATGTAAGTGTCTGAGTTCCTGGTCACTGGTTCATGAACACAGGTTTTAATTAGCACCCATATTTCATATTACACCTTTGTCCCACATCTAACAGTAATAACTCACTAAGATTAAAGCAAGTTTTGTTTTATTTCGTTTTGTTTTAATTCTTCTCTCATACAGTACACACTTACCCCAGTTTTCCTTCCCTCCATTCCTCCCAGCTCCTCCCCTCCACCTCTGCTCCCCCCTCCCCCGATCCACCCCTTCTTCATTTCCTCTTCAGCAAAAAGCAGGCCTCCCATGGCTGTCAACTAAACACGGTATAACAAGGTACAATAAGACTACCTTTTCTGTTTCAAAATTAAAAGTGGAAACTAACAAACAAATAAGAGTCATCTTAATAATGCCCAATGTTTGTTCCTTAAATATTTCTCTGGTGTTCTAGATAAAAGATCAATTGGGGCAGTCTGAGAAAAACCCTAACTTAATCAATTCTTTTTATTTCAAAATCTATTTATAACTGTCAATACTTTTGCAGCAGTCAAGAAAATCAACCATTATATAAGGACAGAGAATTGTGCCCTCCTATAGGACACCCACACATTAGGAAATCTAGACAAGACCAGGCAGTGGGACTCTCTCCACAAACAACAGTGTTTTCTCTGTTGGTATGTTCTTTTGTGAAGAGTGTACCAGCAAACAGGAGTGGAAAGTCTAGAAACAGAAAATCTGCAGCAAGGTAAACAATAACCTCTTCTCTTTAAAGTCCCAAACTCAGAAGCAAAGGAGTGCCTGGAAATTCAAATATTTTTTTTAAATTTGGAGGTATTTTTTTGTAGGGGGGGTACATATTTAATTTATTCCTTCACAATTTTATTACACACATATATAGAATATTCTTTGACCCATTTTCCCATATCCCCTTTCATCCCCTTCACCTCCCATGGAGCCTCCTCTTCTTTCCAGTGGGTTTCATGACTCTTTTCATAATTGTTTTCTTCTTTGTGTCCTGACGCTTTTAATTAAGGTTGCTTCTGCAGGGTGAGGCCACTTGTTTGTTCAGGCTTCCCAGAACTGAAATAATCACACAGAAACTATATTTTTTAAATCACTGCTTGGCCAATCACTTAAGTGTATTGCAAGCTAGCTCTTATATCTTTGGTTAACCTATTTCTATTATTTTATATTTTACCACGAGGCTCGTGATTTACTGACAAAGTTGCTGCACATCTGTCCCCTGCTGCTGCTACATGCATTCTTTCTCCCAGCATTCAGTTTAGTTTTCCCGGCCTAGCTCTACTCTGCATTATCACAGACCAAGCCAGCGTCTTTATTAACCAATGGTATTCACAGCATATGGAGGGAAATCCTACATCATGCCTCCATGGGTGTAGGGGGCTTGGTTTCTATTTACCTGAACACGAGCATCACCAAGGACTGTACCTTGTGAATTATGCCTCTTCCTAGAGCTCCTCAGGTAGGGTTGGGACTTCCGAGTCCCTCTTCCTTCTGTGGTGGAATGCTGATAAGCCCCATATTGCCCAAGCAGCTACTGGTTCTGTGAATTTATGAGTGCCACAGACATGACATGGCTGAACAACAGATTTTCACGTCATTCCTACCTTTCCCCAAAGCCTTACATTCTCCATCCCTCCCCTACCTCTTCTATGCTGTTCCATGAGCTTGGGGTCTGGGTTTAAGACACAAACGCTCCATTTAGGGCTGAGCACTCAACAGTCCTATGGTCTCAACACTAACACAGGTTATGAGTCTCTGCACTAACCACTGCCCACTTTATGTAGACATAAACATATTTCAAAGGGAGTAGCTTGACATCATGTTCATATAGCAAGACAACAGTAGTTAAGTTCTCCCCTCAGGCCCATGACCTCCCCAGCATAGTCTTTTCTTATAGTCAGAAAGCTGTCATGGTTCTAGTTATTCACCAACTCAAGGTAAACGTGAGTAGAAAACGCCATTTATCAATTACATCTTCTGGGGAGGGAAAGAAAGATGGATCAGTGGAAGAGGGGGTCACTAGTTGGTCCTGGGATAGTGGTTGTTGTTGTTTTCCTCTAAGTGAGGGAAAGTAAAAGATCTAAGTTGAGTTTTAAAAAGAACACTCTAACAATTACAAAAAGCCTAGGACGGATGCCCAAGGTACCAGCTTCCAGATGTCCTAAAAATTGAAGCATCCTAACCAAAACCAAAGACCGACTATATCTTCAAGAACTGGGTTTCACTTTAACTTTCAAAACTATGGTTTTTTTTTTTTTCACTCAAAGTCTTTGGACTTTGAGATGTATTTGAGCAAACAAATGAAGAAAACCAATTTACTCTCCTTTAAGGTTGCTTCCATATTTAACAGTAAACTCAGCAGGAAGAACTAAAATGCACACAAGTCTTAAAGAGTAATTTGGAAGCTGCTTCCTCTCACTGCTCCTAATTTGTAAGGTCAGGACTGTAAGGGCAGAGCCCATTTGGTTCTCCTGAAGTCTTGCTGTGAGAACAAGAGGCGGCCATGTTGCCTTATCATAGCCTCCTGCGGAGGGGATGGGCAACCTTGAACTCCAGTGTCAACTGCTCCAGAGGCGTGTGACTCCATTTTATGAATGAGCGAACTTTCTAAAAAGCATTCTAATCTGTTAATTATTTGTAGGCCAGTTCATTTCCACCCTGTTCCCAATTAAGACACTGCAGCAATTCTGCAGGAACCGAAATTCTGCGGTTCGCCCTGCAGTTGGAATTTTTCTTCACCTTCAAAGAATGCAAGGAGTATCTCAGCCTACATTTTAAATATGAAGAAGCGAATGTGTGAAGTGAGGAAATAGAAATACACTGGGAACTTTTTTTTAGAACATACATATTTTCAAAGCATGTATATTTTAGCAAGCAGCATGTAACCTTCATGGGAATACAGCCCAAGCCTGTTTTATTCATCAATACAGTCTCATACTGGTAGCAGATTCTGGCAATTATAGTAGACACTAAGGAAGCAAATAAATAAATGCTTATTTCTAAGAAATTCATTCTTGTGCAGCGAACTGCTTTTATACTCGTGTAAATAATACTTTCCCTAAAAAAACTGGGAAATGAATCTGCCTTTGGCAACTGCCAAAGCTGAGCCCAAAATTCTTCCCAGTTTCTCCTGTCTCCCTATCAGTGGTAGAGTGTCTATCAGGTGGCTGTCAGACCCAAGATGGAATCAACAACTTGTGCCATGCAAACCTTCTACCTCAACCTAAATTTGAGGATGGCTCCTACATTTTAAAACATATATATGGAATCGAAAGACAGGAAATGGAGTGGTCTTATCAAAGAACACTATCACCTGCCTGCTTTGTTAAATACGGCAATGTGAACTTTAAAGGGTATTGGTGATTCTTGACGGTAAAGAAGCGTCAACAGTTTTAGGTGTGTAGAATGCACCTACAAGTATAAAAAGCATATACCAGTTTGGAATGTGACAACAGGATCTTTTTAGGAACCCACCAGACTCTACATGGATTGGAAATTTCCCCCGACTCCTTATAACCCTGGTGCAAGCTCTAAATACCACTAGTCTGCCAAACTCGCTGTAGCCTTCCAGCTTGTAATTCGCCTTCCAAAAGGCATTCCCCAACCCCCACCTAGAGAGAGCTGAGAAGGCCTCAGGTAAAAAGCCTTGCTCTCCCTGAGCCTGAGGGCGCTGTGCACTGCCGGGTGACTGTTCACTCTTCTCCCTAGTGCAGGCGGCAGCACACAAGCAGTTAACCATCTTAGATCGCAGTGTCCTGGTAATATATTCTTGCTCAACACTCCTGGCTCTCCAGAATCAGATTTCTGCAAATGTCTCTACATGGAGACATTCACTCCCCTGATCTGCAGAAAGGGCTGTATCCAGGGCCAAAGACAGTAAAAATTGAACGAGCTGTGTGGGGGTGGGGGTGGGGGAAGACATGAAGAATGCCTCTGCTTGACTGGGGCCACCAAGAGTCTTTAAAATGCACACAAAGGGCGACAATTGGTTCCCTTAATACATACCACAGCTGGCAGAGCCCCTAAACAAATTATTAGAGAGTACATGGGCAAGGAAGATTTATTTTGATTACCAAACTGTTGGGAGACGTATGCGCGTGACTATAATCATACCCACTCAGGATGTTTCTAATTGTTTCCAAGGCTGGCATTTAATGAGTTAAAGTCAAACGGCCTCAACAATTAAGGTTATAAGTAGACCATTCCTAAGATCCTTTACTGAAAGCATATGTTTCTCTTTGTGCTGAGTGGGAAAAGCATAAGGAACCTGGGAAGAGGGGATGGGTTTTGGAGAGCACATTAAGCCCAAACAGCACTCTGGTTCTGGCCATCCTGGGCACTGTGTCTCAATAATTAGGAGGAGGAATGTCCTTCTGTGGGTTGGAAATGCCAGTCAGAAGGAGACTTAAGTTAAGCTAGCATACATCAAAAATAATTGACAATGGTTAGGCTCCATTGTGGAGAAGCCTCGCACTGGCGTTGCAGCCACCAGCCCACCACCCACCTAAGAATTATTATTTGAAAAGGATGTCAGAGGATTATAGAAGATCCTTGTGTCTGCTCCAATTAGGATCAACACTGCGGCTCCTTCCTGGGAGCGTTCCCTATGTAATGATGAAAACATATTGACCCCTGCTGGATATGTGCAGAACTGCAGCGTTTTCCCCTCCTGTCAAACCTAAGCTGAAAGGCGCCCTCATTTAAACAACTACGCTTAAAGGGGGTGTTTTTAAGGTTTCTAGGTCACAATGCCAATATCAAAGTAATTCATTAATTATAAAAAATATTTCATGAATGCAAGACAAAGCTTCCAATGTTATATAGACTCGTGTGTGTGTGCCTGCGTGCGTGCGAGCGTGCGTGCGTGCGTGTGTGCGTGGTGTGTGTGTGTGTGTGTGTGTTTCTAATGGAGTTTCAGTCCTTGGGCAGTCACCATTAAAAAATCAAGATCTCATTTAAAGCTTCCCTCTTATTTCACGGACCGCTTTGTACATTGGTCCCCAAATAATCTTTTTTCAAAGAAATATAAAATCTTGTAGATATTTTAAAGCTTTAGTTATTTTGCTAACTGGCGCTTTAAATATCATCCCAGGACTTCAATCTTAGTGACAACTTCCACCAGCTTTTCTCCAAATGAACAGAACTGCCAGACACCACAACCCTAGAATGTTGGAGGCTTCCTTCTAAGAATTCCTAGAGAAATGAACCGCCAAGAAACTGTTTCTGTGGAGGAGTCACTCCATTTCCGGCCACGTGATTAAGTATGAAGGAAAGTTGACTTCTTGCTTCAGGGGCTGGATTAAAATGATACAGCTGGTAGAAAACCTGCTCCGTGTGGCTGGTGAGAACCAGATCGGTGACACCAGATCACAGAACAAGACTCCAGGGTAGGAGAATCCGCTCGGATGCTACTGCGGCGCCTCAGTGTGGATCTCTGCACATGTGCTGTTGCCTGGTCTGCTGGTGAAGCACAAAGCTTGGCCAAGACGGGGAAGCTCCGCAGTTCATCTGATTGCTCTATAAAAGCACACTGTCAGGTGAAAATGGTTCAAGCCCCATTCTCACTCCTCCTAAGAAAATGTGAACACACTATATTGGCGATAGTCTGATGGTTTCTCCAATATGACAACATTTCTCTGAACTTCTGGTAAGTTAATGAATATAAGAACCTGAAGGGATAAGCAGGTCATCTCACTTTGCGTTTATACTGAAAATCTTGACTCAACATAGCAGTTGTGGAAAGAAAGAAGGAAACCAAAAGCACAAACTTTACCTCTTAGCCGTGCTCTATCACCAAAGGCGTTGCCAAAACAATGCTTCACCCATAACAAGGATTTATTAAGCATTGCAATTTGGGAATTATGTGTTTAAATAAGTAATGTTGCCTTGCATGTGTTTAGACTTTTTCATTTGCTATATTACCATAGACAAACTATATAATCTCTTGAAACATTGATATCTTCAACTATAAAATAAGTTCATTTATACTCACCAACATGAAAATACAAAGGAAATAAAGCTTGCAACCACTTTATAAGAACGTGACAACATACATCGAATCACATATGATGTGATACATATGATATGTGTAATCTTAAAAATGTTTGAATCTTTCTAGAGTCAAGAAATATTCCAATAAAAGGAAAGATTTATCAAAAAAAATCTTAAAGATGGTAGAATTTGAACCTCAAATCTGAATGGGCTCAGAGATCAAAACGTAACTTTGTTCATTTAAAAGATTTCCCATCTCACGAGGATAATTAGTATAGACTGTTGACCAGAGACAAGAACACATGAGGATTAAGAGAGGGCTGTCAGTCATCTTTTGACAGCAAGAAAAACAGAAATCAACCTGGCTTCACAGAAATAATGCTGTCAGAAGGACAGAAAAAGCACGGACATTCAAAGACAATGCAGACAGGGAAGCTGAGGCTAAAATGGCTGAGTGAGAGAGGCAGCCATTTTAACGTTCCCCGTTCACAGCAGCAGCACTTCCTGTTGGCCCAGTGACAAAACCTAAGTGTCAAGAGCATCTTAGGCAAGACTCCCTGACACAGGGAATTCCGAGCCAATGAATTACTCACAATATAAAAAACCAAACTGAAGGTGGTCATTTGTATTATCAAGAAAATGGGCTAAAAGTTAAACCTAAATATTCTCCAGACCTCCCTAGATTGTTGTATCATTTCCAGTAGTTTATGTTTGACAATGAGCATATGACGAAGAAAAGAAAGATAAGACACTATGAGAGGGTGGGTGTAGTAGTACACACCTTTAATCCCAGTACTCAGCAGGCGGAGGCAGAAGGACCTCTGTGAGTTTGAGGCCTGCCTGGTCTACAGAGTGAGTATCAGGACAGCCAGAACAACCTAATGAGATCTCATTTCAAAAACAAAAACAAAAGGGAGGGGGCAGGAGGGAGGGAGGGAGGGAGGGAGGGAGGGAGGGACGGAGAGAGGAAGGGAGGGCAAAAGGAAGGAAGGAAATAAGGAAGGAAAGAAGGAAGGAAGGAAGGAAGGAAGGAAGGAAGGAAGGAAGGAAGGAAGGAAGGAAGGAAGGAAGGAAGGAAGGAAGAGAAACTATAAGAGCCCTTGTAATACTATATTTTAAAATGTTCTTCCTGCTATGAGTAGGCTAAGGTAATGTGCTGTACAATTGTTGCATTTGGAGTCTTGGAAACATATCATAGCAAAATCTCCAAAACACTAGATGCTGCCAAGGTCTGGTCTTAACAACCAGAGGCCCCTGAGAAAATCATCCCATAAAACATCCATGCAGCTCACCACTTAGTTACAACTTAGTTTGTCCCCTAAAAGAAATACAAATTTCCATTGCTCATTGCTTTGAAAGGGAAATTTAATCTATATATAAATACTAATAGCAGGCAAAATACCTAAATGTTTTGTTCCATATCAGTTGTCTCCTATAGATACATCTATCTCTCCTAAGTATTCAGTGGACCCTGTACTGAGACCCCCGAGAAAACATTTTCCTCAGTCAGGACTTTCAGACACGGCACCATACAGGAAACCATGCTATTAAACCTATATTTATGGGGCTATGATTTAACCACTACCTAAAAAAAATTATGAGAAAATATGAAAACACATGAAGATTTTAATTATAATTTACACTTCTTTTAACTACTCTAACAAATCAGAATCATAAAAGTTGCAAAATTCATCCAAAAGAATTGTATGCTTGCAACAAGAGAAAAATCCATAAAATAAAATAAAAATTTAGTAAGTGGAAGCCTGAGCCCAGTCATTTTTCCAATATCATTCTGCAGGCTGACCCTACATCATTCATGTCCTGCCTGGATGATGACGGTCACACATTATTCACTATTTTTCACTTTTAATACTCCTTTATTGTCACTTTAATTCTAATACGTTATTATAACCGAGTCATTATTTAAGTGACTTCTTTGAGGAGTGCGTGGGAAGAAACTTGGCAGAATTTAGTCTTAAACAGTGCAAAGTGTATGGTAGAATTCTTAAGCTGATGAGTTGTCCCAGCAAAGAGAAAAGCTGCCCTTCCATCTTTCTGCATTCAGCCAGTTCATACTTTTTGAACATTAAAATCCCGAGTATCACTCTTAATTAAGAGAAAGTGAAAATCTGCTTTGAAAGGAGAAATAAATTTACCATAAAGATTGTTCTATTTAATCATTCTCTATAAAACATTATCTTAGAGTTTCTATTGCTGTGAAGGAGACACCATGACTACTGCAACTCTTAGAGAATCTAGACAACAATGAGGACCCTAAGAGAGACTTACATGGATCTAATCCACATGGAAAGTAGAAAAAGACAAGATGTCCTGAGTAAATTAGGAGTATGGTGACCATGGGAGAGGGTTGAAAAGGAGGGGAGAGACAGGGAGGTGGGCAGAGAGAAATGTAGAGCTCAATAAAAATCAATTTAAAAAAACTAAAGGAAAACTTTAGTTGGGGCTGGCTTACACTTTCAGAGGTTCAGTCCGTGATCCTCATGGCGAGAAACATAGTGGCATATTGGCAGC
This sequence comes from Arvicola amphibius, assembly GCF_903992535.2. Taxonomy (NCBI): domain Eukaryota; kingdom Metazoa; phylum Chordata; class Mammalia; order Rodentia; family Cricetidae; genus Arvicola; species Arvicola amphibius. Next base: position 41,131,506 of record NC_052060.1, on the reverse strand, counting down.
CGTGGCACTGAGGAAGGAGCTGAGAGTTCTATGTCTTGCTCAACAGATCCACAGGTAACAGGAAGTAAATGTCACACTGGGCATGGATTGAGCACATCTGAGACCTCAAAACCCACCTCCACAGTGACATACTTCTTCCAATAAGGCTACACCCACACTGATAAAGCCATACCTCCTCATAGTGCCACTCCATATGGGACAAGCATTCGCACATGAGTTCTATGGGGGCCATACTTATTCAAACCACCAAAAGCACCAATCTGAAACACAGCCTCATAATATATTACATATATACATGAATTTACATGTAAGAACAGACTACATGAGAATATATTAAATATTTTATCACCTAGCCATGTCAACTCTTTATCTCCTGTAGGTCTTTGCAATCCTTTATTTCTTTGGATGCCTGCCACCTGCTGCTTTACGAGGTACCTCTAAGGTCCCTGGAGGTTTTACTCACCCAATCCTGTGGTAGCTCAACCACTCCACACCTGTTACAATCAGTCCTCTAACACAACTGCTGTTCTTTCCAGATGCAAGCCCTAATAACTGATTAAGTAACCTACTTGCTACATGCATTTTCATGGCTTAGGATAAAAAAACGATGTGGAATCCAAAGACCCATATGATCTGCTTTCTACCAACCTTCCCTATCTTACTCTTTATGTTAGCTTCAGCTGCACCTTCATTCCTGTTCCCACCACTGGGAACGCATTTCCTCACCTATATGCTTGATGGCATAAGTTAAGCATCTTTGTCAAGGAAGCTCTCCCTGACATCCCAACATCCCAACTATTTCTATTTAACATCATTTGCTGTAGCCTCTCTCTCTCTCTCTCTCTCTCTCTCTCTCTCTCTGTGTGTGTGTGTGTGTGTGTGTGTGTGTGTGTGTGTATGTGTGTGTGTGTGTGTATGTAGGGACTAAATTCACTGCCTCATGGGTACCAAGAACACAGTCTACCATAGAACAATACCCTCATCCCCATTGTCTTTCTTCTTGACATGAGAGGACCAGACAAAGTTTGGCTTTATTGTCGATTATACCCGCAAAATCTGAAATACAGAAATTTTTATAAAATACCTTTTGAATGAATGAATCCAGATTGCCTAATTTCTCCTGTCATAAGCTTTTAATATTTTGGGGCAGGGGATGACACTGGGGGTTGAAGCTCAGGTTTCATATATGGCAGGTAATCACTCTACCACTGAAGGGCTTCTTCGGCCCCAAGAAATCCCATAGATTGTTTTGTTTGCTTTGCTTTATTAGCAATTAAAAATAACTAGGTCTCTCTCTAAAACATGAAATGCTGTTCCCCATTTCTCCATCTCCCTAACATAGACAATAGTTAAGATTTTGTTTAAAGAGCTTTAGTACACTTAATTTTGCTTTCTAATTTTGGGAAAACAAATTCTTGTATTTGAAATCTTAACACAATTAATTCTGATTTAATTGGAGGAGAAATTCAATGTCTGTTTTTTATGCTTCCCTCTGTCAGTCATTTTGAAAATTGTCTCCGAATAATCAAACATTAACACAATGAAAGAGGTCACCTACCTATGCTCAAACTTTAAGAAGTCTTTTGAAGGATTTAATACTCAAAATTAAATTTATTAAACATGCTACATAACTGAGATGAAAATGAAGTATACTTTAAAATGGTGGACACCCCGTCATTATGCTTCATTATTTTGGTAGTCTTACTGTGTTTGTAGGATGGAGAATTAAATATTATTGAATAAACGTCATCCAGAAGTGTTTCTAACCCCTAAGTTTATTTCTGTTTCCTCCTCTTGTAGGATTACAAGCCACAGTTGTGCAAATGTACAGCTGATTTCTAGTCTTTATAAAAACCACTAAAAGGACTTACAAATGAATCTTCAACTCATCTAGACTGCTAGAGGAAGTATTAACTCAAAAATAGCATGATGACGTGAAGACAAGTCATTTCCTAACATGAATTCAGCATATCCCTTGTATTCAAGTTCATCACCTCACTCCCCATTCTTCCACCTTGTAGCTACGTTTTCCTCTCTTATCTCTCCTTTCTAGTGTGAGTGTTTTTGACCCACACAGGGCTTATCCAATGTTTTTTATACAGAGAATAACTGGAATTCTTTCTATCCAGATCACCTCCTGCCCTACTGAAGTCCTCTGCCCCAATTCCAGTGGGGCTGGCCACACCAGTCAGGAAAACAGGTGAGTGACCTGCTTGTCAGCTGATCTACCCCACTCCCTATATCTGGTTCCCAAAGACCCACTCCACTGCCCCCAACCTCACCACCTTCCCTACTACTGACCCTCTGTCTCCAACCCCAGCGCACTTCACCTGCTCAGCTGCAGACCATATCAACCAGAAGAACAGGTGAGTGACCCTCCTGCTAGCTGAACTGCCGCACTCCCTAATTCAGTTCCCAAAGACCCACTCCACTGCCCCCCAGCCTGCCCCACAACCTTGCCCTCCTGTTGCTTTGCCTCTGGCCCCAACTCAGGCAATCTTACACTGCTCAGGAGAAGGCCACTCCAGTCAGAAGAACAGGTGCAGGCCAGAACAGTATGAAGAAAAGATGCAGGCCACCATGATTCAGTAGGTTTTATCCCAGGGATGGTTCAACAAGCGAAAATATTTGTCAGTGTAATCTACTATATAAACAAACTGAAAGAATAAAAAACACATGACTATCTCATTAGATGCTGAAAAACAACTTTGACAAATCTAGCACTCCTTCATGATAAAAGTCTTAAAGAGGTCATGGATACAAATGAGGCACCTAAACATAATAAAGGCAACTTATAACTAGAGCCAACATCAAATGGAGAATAACTCAAAGCAATTACAGTAAAATCAGAAACAATACAAAGCTGTCAACTCTCTCCATATCTATATAATACTATATATTATATAATATAGTATTATATATTTAGTTATCTTATAGCTAGAGCAATAAGATAACTAAAGGTGATAAACGGTATACAAACTTTTAAAAAAGTCAATTCAATGTATCACTATTTGCAGATGATATGATCTATACATGGGTGATCACAAAAACACCTTCAACAAGGTGGCTGGATAAAAAAAATTAACTCAAAAAATTATTAGTCCTCCTATTTAGAAATGACAAATAGGCTGAGAAAGAAATAAAGGAAACAACACTCTTCTCAATAGCCACAAATAATATAAAATATCTTAGAGTAACTCTAGCCAAGCAAATGAAAGACCTGTATGATTACAAACTTAAGTGTTTGAAGACTTAAACACTTAAGAACTTGGAGAAGATATCAGAAGATGGAAAGATCTCCCATGCTCACAAATCAATAGGATTAACATAGTAAAAATGATCATCCTACCAAAGGCAATCTACAATGCAATGCACATCAAAATTCCAACACAATTTTTTTTTTTTTTTTTTTTTTTTTTTTTTCTCTCATGGTTTATTTTTTTTTATATTTAAAAATTTCCATCTCCTTCCCTCCTCCTCCCCCCTCCCCCCCACTCCTTCTCCCCTTTCTCTCCCCTCCTTCTCCCCCTTCCCTCCCCTCCCCTCCACCCATACCTCCCCTCCCTCCCTCTCAAGGCCAAGGAGCCATCAGGGTTCCCCACTCTATGCTAAGACCAAGGTCCTCCCAACTCCCCCCAGGTCCAGGAAGGTGATCGACCAAGCTGAGAAGGCTCCCACAGAGCCCGTCCATGAAGAACAATCAGAGCCCAGAGCCATTGTCCTTTGCTTCTCAGTCAGCCCCCGCTGTTGGCCACACTCAGAGAGACGGGTTTGGTCGCATGATCCATCAGTCCCATTCCAACTGGAGTTGGTGATCTCCCATTAGTTCTGTCCCACCGTCTCCATGAGTGAACGCACCCCTCTCGTTCCTGACTTTCTCCCTCATGTTCTCGCTCCTTCTGCTCCTCATCGGGACCTTGGGAGCTCAGTCCAGTGCTCCAATGTGGGGCTCAGTCACCTTCCCCATCTGTCGCCAGCTGGAGGTTCACCAATATTCAACTTTATATGGGAAAAAAACACACACCCAGGATAGCTAAAACAATCAATTAGACAACTTCCAAATATATCATTATCCCTTATTCCCACCTGTACTTCAGAGCTGTAGTAATAAAACCTGCATGGTATTGACATAAAAACATACAAGTTGATCAATAGAATTGAATTGGGGGGACATTTATGGGGACAAAGTGGGAAGCTATTGTAATGGAAACTCCATGGAATTAATGAGAGGACCCTAGCAAAGACTCATAGTAACGGGGGACACAAAGCGTGAACTGACCGTCTTCTGTAGCCAGACAAGGCTTCAAGTAGAGGGACTGGGAAACCAACCCAGCCACAAAACCGTGAACCTACATTGTGCCCTGCCTGCAGAGTATTCTGAGACCAGATTCTAGCAGAATCAAAGAGACTGGAGACTTCATCCAGCAACTGATGGGAATAGATGCAGAATCCCACAGCCAAACATCAATTGGAGCTCTGGGAGTCCAGTGGAGGAGGAGAGGACAGATCTGAGGAACCAGAGTGTTCAGGGACACCACAAGAACAAGGCTCAGAGAATCAACTGACCAGGACTCAAGTGAGCATGCAGAGATCAGGGACCCTTTACGGGTCTGACCTAGATCCTGTGCATATGTTATGGCTGAGTAGCTTGGCGTTCTTGTGGGGTTCCAAACAGTGGGAACAGGGCAGGAAGTGTCTCTGACTCTCTTGCCTGCTTGTGGGACACTTTCACCCCTATTGGGTTGCTTTGTTGAGGCTTTGATGTGATGGTATGCACCTGGTCTTATTGTAACATATTATGCCGTGTTTGGTTGATGTCCCTGCTCTTACTTAAGGGGAGTCACGGGTAGGGGTGGGTCTAGGAAAGAAGAGATGGGGACTGGGAAATTGCAGTTGAGATGTAATATATGATAATAGAACTAAAAACTTCTTTATTGCCATCTAGTAAATTAAAGAGAAGCTCTTTACAAAGATTACATTTCCAAAATGCATTATGTGTATGTGTGAAAACATCATAATGAAAATCACTACTGTGTAATTAATATATGCTATGAAAAATAAAATTTATTCCAGAAACAAAAAGCAAAAAGATAACATTTATACTCTTTGCTATTTTATAAAATAGATGGAAATAGTAATATTTATTACACATTCAGAAATCTTTGACTCATACTATACTGTCAGCTCCACTAATCCCCAGATATTCTTAGTGAAACCTGGTCACATATCCGTGGCAAGGTACATCTCTGACTCCTCCTCTACCACCGTTCCTATTTTCTCGTGGCACTTTAAAAGGTTTTTTGAAAAGAGCTTCATTTTATTATTTACCCAAATACGATAACGTATTTCATTTCTCTGATTTTACTTGAGCTCAATCACATTAACATGCTTTTTTTTTTTTTTTGGTAAGCAATAGTAGTCTCATGAATTTGCGACTTTTATGTAAACACACATACTTCTTAAAGGAATAGCAAACTTGAATTTATTTGATAATAAGACAAGGGAATGAAGTTTTCATCTCTAACAATTGTATATATTGGAACCAACACTAGGATCCTCTGGATGAAAGACCAGACTAGAAGGCAGGCAGATTAGATACTGTTTCAGCCTATAGATGCAGGTAGAGTAGACATGGTCTCAGCCCAATGGATGCCCCTGAACAGTCTAAGCATTTTCTTCTGTGGTTATTAAAATAAATCACATCCATAATGCAGAGTTTTCTTGGGCTTTCAAAAAGCATGGCATTGTGCATCTAGGAGCCATGAGATGGGGTATAAGATTTGTGTGTGGAACCACAGACTCAGAAGCAATATAAAAGCTTGTGAAAAAAACGTGTAGGCATCCCATAACTCTATTGCCTACTTAATTGTCTTTGTAAAGGCTTTGCCTTGAAGATTTCTCTAGTTCTTTTTTACTTAAAGTAGAGCATATCTAGACCCACAAATTTACTTGATACATAAAGTATTTTTCTTAGACACACATGGAAAGAGGTAGGTATCATTTTCCTGCTATTATATTACCTAGCCAGTAGTCTAGCCTTGTGCATATGAAGAGTGAGGGGATCATAATTTTAGTTGATGCCCACTGTCATAGCTGCACACACAGCTTCCTCCTCGCCTTCTGAAGGAAAAGGCTTCCACTCCCCACTTGGTTGAGCGTGTCCTTCGGTTGTTTTACTTCTCTGTATTATAGTTACTCTATCAGCATGGATTGTCTCATGAGTAGTAGTGCATTTGTGAGTACAGTAGTCATATTGCGTTTACATTTTTTAAAAAAATCAAGTTCAGTGGTCAAGGGAGAAGTGCACACTATGACATAAAAATTTCAAACTCTATTTCTGTCACTTCTTATTAATTTGACCAAGGACAATTTCTAGCCCATAGCTTTATTACTTGTTAAATGTGGAAAACCACAGTGTCTAATTCAAAGGCCTGTGGCAATGACTAAATTGTGTAGTATACAGATTTGCCTCAGTGGTAAGTATATACTGAGTCTTCATCAGATATTACTATTATTATTAAATATCTCAGAATTAAAACCTATATCTCTGGCATTTTGCATATTCCTATGCAGAATCTCTTATGGTACTTAATACTGAGTAAGTTCTTATTAGACATAGTGTACTAAAAACCTAAAGATATTATAATTATTGTAGTTGATATTATTAGCAGTATTTTATTGACAATATGGTCCTTGTGACTATAGAATTTGTGTTAGAATAATCATTAGACCAAAACAAATCATGACTCTCTTAGTTTTCATGTATTTATCTAAAATATATATTTGTAATAAAAGGGTAAGTTCCCTGTGTTTAAAGAGTTAGTAAGAGAAATAAATTTAAGTTTTTCCAGAGTTTTTTTTTAATTAAATCAATGATAGGGTCATGAAATAGTAAATTCTGGCCAAAGAGTTTCTAGAATCTGGGGTGAGACGATATAGACAATGTCAAGTGTTTGGTGTTCGTATCTTGGTACATTTTTACTGAACATGTTTCATGTAATGGGTAATTTTCTGAGCCCTGGGGACACATGCTCTTCCTTCACTCACAGAATAAATGTCAACATGTGGCTCTCCCTGGTGAAAGAGGCATGAACTGTTGCAGCATCTCTTAGTTTAGCCCCAAAGTTTAGTTCTAAAAATAAGCAAGACATGATGAAGCAATTATCCTGATACCATCAGGAGCCAATGGGAAGTCCTATGCCACTGAGCTGTGTTGAAATGTTGCATCCTCTTGTCTCCATCCATTAATTTCTTTCATATGGAAGGAGAAAATTTTATTTCAGATATTCGTCTGGGTTTGGAAGAAGTCTCTAGAAATGAGGAGCCAGGAGGGAGAATCTGAGAACAGACTTCCCACAGCACACTTCCTGCTCAGACCTGTTCCAGAGAGACTGAAAATGTTAACAGAACAGGTTTCTTCTTATACTCCTTTCAGCCGCCTGGACTGAAATCAGCTGGCTAGAGACCATTAGTGAGGCACCGAGCCTTTTCAAACCTGCAGTATAAAGGAGAGTTCATTGAAAGCTTTTCAAAAACACTCTATGTGTAAGCATGCTTCTGATAACATTTCGTGCATATTTCAGATGCTTTCTTAATTCATAGCCCCCGAAAATAGGGGAAAGTCACGTCAAATGTCAAGTTCTAACACCTGTGACAAATAAACAAGCTTAACAAATGCTCCCCTGGACCTGCTGATGGAAAACACTTAGCCTGTGGCTGAAGTTAAGGCAAGATGTTAGAGGTGAAATGACTCAAGAGAATCCACTCTGCCCAACTCAGATGATCCTGTGGAGGCAGACAACAGCCAGAAGTGGAAGACAAGTCAAACCTTGCTGTGTGTTTCTTAGAAGTTCCACAGACTTTTATTGGAGAATTATTTTCAAAAAATATAAAAAATTAAGAAAATAGATTTAATCTACTCAAAGTAAAGAAAATACACCCATACGCAGGTTAAAAAACATACTGATAACTCCACAGATTTTAGAAACCAGGCTAACGTTCCTACAGCATCCCAAACCAGGACAGGTCCCTAGGAAGCATCCATAAATCACTGGAAATTGGTATTCATATTCCGACGGAATGCCTTTGTACTTTCTAAATCTTGCATCCACGATGCTCTCTAGCCATCCCCTGCATGGCTTATCCTACCATCTCACTCAGATCTTAACCTAAAACCCTGTCTTTGACATGGGGCTGACTCTGAGCTCTGGACCTCGTTGATCAAAAGACTCATACCTAGGCCATGCCTTCTTCACTGAAAACCTGTGTGCACGCATATTAACCCTACCCACAAACCATTGCTCACACCTTCCAAACGGCATCCTTTTAATCTCTCAAGGCCAATTTCCTATCTGTCTTCCTACTCAACTCTGAAAAGATACAAGAGAAACCACGATCAAGACAAAAATAAAACAACACTCTGATTTATCACAAAAACAGTTTCTGCCAGGACTCTAGGAAGATCTTGCGAACCAGATAGAGGTGTGAATCTCTGCTGAAGAAAACCTTTGATATTCATAAACTTCATTTTTGCACGTACCATACAGGTTTACAGCATGGGACAATGTCCTGGTAACTTTGTTATGGACAAGTGTAATTATAGGACATCACGCAAGCGATAACACTAAGATAAACAATAATCAAGAAATAATTGTAGCCTTCGCAAAGTGTGTTGAAAAGGCCTTTCACGTCTGTTGTCTCCTCCTAAACATATATGATTCCAGTCTAATCACAAGACACCAAGACAAATCATAAATGAGGGACTCTCAGCAAACTGCTCAATCAGTACACCTCAAAGCTGTCAGTCATTAAAAACAAGAAAACCTAAGAAACTGTCACAGCCAAGAAAAATCTGCAGAGACATGACAACTGAGTACAATCTGCTTTCAAATATTAGACTCTGAAATGGAGAAAATAAAGGCGAGAAGCACCAGTGGAGTCTGAATAAGAAGTAGACATCAGTTAGTAACACTGTATCAGCACTGACTTCTTCACTGAGAGAGATACCATAGGAATGTTAGAGGCTCACAATGTAGAAAACTGCATGAATGATACAGGGGAACCCTCTATCCTTCTTGTGACTTCTGAACTGAACTAATTCCCTCCTCCATGTGTACCATTGCCCCATGGGTATTTGGTTTGCTGAGCAACTCTCAGTAAGTTAGTTTTATTTATCAAACCCTACTTTAACTAATTCTGCCAAGTTATATACAGATAAATTCTATCTAAAAAGTCAAAACTCTAATGAAGGCAACCTGGGAGTACAGCTCACTGGTAGGGTGCTTGACTAGAGTGGTCAAGACATTGGGTACACACAGAGACACTAAAAAGATTTCAGTCTTTTCAAAGGAGGCTTTTCTCCTGGATAGGTATTTTATAAATTAACTGTATCCTGAGGTTCTGAGAATAATTAATATGTATTTGTTGCTAAATAAATATTTATAAATTATCTACTAGGTCTCAAAATTGTATCTAGTTATGAGAATACATAGATTAACTGTGTATCCATAGTCAGAAATTATTAATTTTTCAGAAAGCCCACCATGTAGAAATTATTAGAACTAATTTGGCACCTAAACCCAGCTCCAAGTATATTACTTTTGTTAATTATTTATCACTATCAATAAATGTATTAAAGGATTCTCTTATCATTAAGACTGAGAAATTAAGTAGTTCATTCAAAAAATGGTAATAGTTAGTAGGTGACAGAAGTAAAGTTTTAATTCTCCTGCACCCCCAATAAAAACTGACTCCAGAGCCTAAGAGAGTTCAAAGAAACACAAAGACATGGGTGACTCATAAAATGCACTCATTTGTGAAATATAGATCACCTAGCACAGAAGATGATGAATACTGAATTCCAACAGTATAATCTGAAACTCGATCACTCTCACCAATCTGAAGGGTCCCAATAGAATACACGTGTGTTGGGGGATGGAGAGAGGACAGTGTTGTTCAAAACTCAATACTAGTAATAACGGAAAGTGAGTTGATGTCATTGTATCTGGAGAATCATGAGAACTTTGGCTCTGTACTTTTGACTTATAAGCAAGAAAATGTGTGCGTTCACAATCTGAGTCTTCTTGAGCCCTCGGAGCAGACCTCTTCTCTTCGTCCTGACAAGAGAGGCCTCATAGGAGGGAGCAGGTCATCTTGTGGTCATTTTCCCATTGAAATATCTGTAGAGACTGGTGTGCTTAATGGGTCTCTTTAAGGAGAAAGAGGATTCTTCCAGAGAGCCAAAGAAAGTGGTATTCTAGACATGAACAAATTTCAGAATCTCTAAAACATGGACTACAAAATTCATTAATAAGATAAGCAGAGACATGCCATGCATAATCTCAAAATATTTGAGTCATTATAGAATATTAAGTAGAATACTGAGGTGAACAGATCTATGATTTCTAAATGAGGAAATAAATGTGTGTGCACTTGGCAGGAATTACTGAAAAAGTGGAAGTTTCCATGATAAGCAGCGAAAAACCACAAAGAACACGAAGGGAAGCATGCTATTAAGGTCCAGCAGATAATCTTCAATTACTAATTAGATCCTCCTGATTCATCAATTCAAAGAATATTTAATGAGGACCTACAATGTTTTGGTTGTAGCTCTAGAGGAAAATAAAAAGACAAAGTCTTTTCCTGGTTTTTGAAACTTTCATTCCATCAAAGAGAAACACATCCATCATGGAGAAACACACACAAAAAGCTACCATGAAACAGGCTCCTCTAGAGGTGCAAAATCTATAGAATGTGTATATATGATGAAGGGGGATGTATAGAATGACTTACAAGGGACAGGTTAGTCCTACAAAGGCCATCTGCTAACAGCTCAGCCCATGAAGTCAAATGCCTCAGTAGCCCCTATGCAATTCCAAAGCCCAGAAGTTCCCTTTAGGGTTACTGTATTGAGTCTACATGGGAAGACCAAAGATGCTGGAGTCTGATGTGGACAGAGGATGACTGTACGAACAGCAGGCATACTTGCTTAAAAAAACAGAAGCAAAGAAAGCAGACCCATACCCTTTTATCCTCATCGCATCTGGACCATACCCTCGGGAGATACCAACTCTGGGGATGGGTCTTCTTCTTTCAGCTAATCCTCTCTGAAATCACTCTCACTAACAGGCCCAGATGTGTGCTTCCTAAATGATTCAAAATGTTGTCAAGTTGATAATCGGGATCAAACATTGCAAGACACTGGATGACAATCAACACAAGAAAGGAAAATTAAAACAGGAAGGATTGGAGAGACAGCTCAGAAGAGTGTTAACTGCTCATGCAGAAGATACAGGCTTGCTTCCCAGTGTCCACATAAGGTAACTCACAACCATTAGTAACTCCAAATCCAGAGAACTGTGTGGTTTCTGTGAGCACCAGACACACACATAATGCATATACATACATGAATGCACCCACAAATATATGTAATTCAAAATAAATTTGAAAAAGTAAAATAAATAAAAAGAAAAATAAAATGAAATAATGTATGTTGAAAGAAGCAGGAAGTTATTGGATGGAGAAAAGATAAGAAACAAAATAATAATCCCTCGAAGACATTCAAATTGAAAGTCCGAGAATCAGTCAACACATGATGTCATATAAAATATAAACAGGGATTGTAGATGGAACTAAGGAGACTGATTAGCCAACCTTAAAATGGGGAAGTTAGTGTGTATTAGCTGAGTAAGCCCAATGAAATCATTGGAGCCCCGAAAATTGGAAGATAAAAATCAGATGCAAATGGGAAAAATAATAGCCAGAAGAAGACTTGACTTGATGCTCCTGACTGTGAATTTGGAGGAAAGACCAAGAACCAAGAGATCAGTAGAACCTTTAGGGTGACAGATAACAAAGAAATAAATATTCAGAAAGGAACGTAGCCTTGATGGTATTTATAGTGGAGTTTACCAACAAGTGTCAGACTTCAGACTTCCCAAACTGTAAAATAATAATTATATGTTGTTCTGGCTACTATATTTGAGGTGGAATATTACAGTGACAATAGGAAATGAACATGGGGTGAGTGCTCCATCACTGTAGTTTAACCTAAATAACAGATAATGCAGACCCTTCTAGAAGTAGAGACTTTTTGTTGTTTGGTGTAGATACTTCAGAAAAATAATGAGTTCAATTTTCAAAGTCTTAAATTTAGGTACCAATAAGGAAAATTAAGTACAAATGTTTTATGGGTGTGTTCATCATTTTAAATAGTTTTAATTTTATTTTTAGATATATGTATGTCTGTGTGAGTGTATATCATATGTGTACAAACACCACAGAAACCAGAATAGGATATCATGCCTTCTGAAGCTAAAGATACAGATGGTTGAAAGCCTTCCAACATGGGTGCTGGGAACCAAACTAGGGCTCTAGGAAAGCAGGCGGTGCTCTTAACCACTAAGCCACCTCTAACCATTTTACTTTTCGATACTTTGATACAAAATTACCTACAAGCATATCAGGCTTCACTCAGGAATCCCACAAAAACGCTAAACTGGAAACCACAATATATACCCAAAGGACAGATTATCTGAAACAGGAAGACCCATGATAAAGGTACCTTCTAGTAGCAGCCCAGATAAAAGGAAATGGGAGAAGGAAACTATACTCTTTGCCTTCTTGTCTTCACCCTTGTTGGCAAGTTCGTTTACTCTGTTACTGCATCATTCCTTCACTAACATTGGAACCCCCTTCTTCAGGATTCCAACACAAACCGAAGACGAATAGCTCTCCGGGGATCCTCCATGCCTTCAGTACCGTATTGGAATGTTTGAGATAACCAACCTCATGGGCTGAACAACTAATGGTTTTTTACCTTTCTGGTGTAAGACCACCATTGTTGAACTACCCAGACTACATCCTATAAACCAGTCTAATAAATCTGACAGCTAAATAGATTGACTGATTAATCTTTTAAGTTTCATTACTTCAGAGAATGGTTGAGTATTACAACAACAGCATCCAAAGTTGGTCCTTGGCTTTACACACGCACACAACCTGTCCACACACATATATATTCATACACACACAAGCGAGTCCCACAGAGACGAGTATCATGAGGAGTAACTAAGCAACTTCAGGCCATCTACTCTATAAAAGTTGCATTGAATTAAATAAAAACTTTTCTAATAATTTTTTTCACAGGAATGAGGTACTGCTTTAAAGTAAATGGCTTAAAGGGAAAATTTTGTTTCTATATTTGGTGACTTAGTGTTTAGTTTCCTAAGTCACCAAAATATAAAATTTTTTTAAATTAAAGAAATTTCAGCAATAGAGCTCAAAACAGAATCCTGACCCATGACAAATAGTTTTAAAATTGTGTCCAAATAGAACATTGAAGCCTTCCTTACTATAACTTGGATTTCAAGCCTTCAGAAGTATTCACCCACTACCTATCTTGAGTACTAGTTTACGTCATTCTCTATATTTCAGAAATATTCTATGTAAATAATGGGGCAACACAAAATGAGAAAACCTTTACTCATTAATTTTACGATTAAAATGCCAAGAAAGGCCGGGCGGTGGTGGCGCATGCCTTTAATCCCAGCACTCAGGAGGCAGAGGCAGGTGGATCTCTGTGAGTTCAAGGCCAACCTGGGCTACAAGAGCTAGTTCCAGGACAGTCTCCAAAAGCTACAGAAGAAACCCTGTCTCGAAAAACCAAAAAAAAAAAAAAAAAAAAAAAAAAAATGCCAAGAAAGTTCTCCCCATTCTCCAGTTTTGTGAACTAACCAGTGTTGCTGGTTAGCATTTCAAAATGTATCATCAAGGGCCTTCTACTTCATCTGAGAAAAACGAATTGTGCCCACATCTAAAACCTTGGCAAGTTCTCTAGCAGAAAATAACAGCCCTCCACTTCTGTGTCAAGATGTGAAGTTTCACAGAAAGTTTTCAAACCTCCAGCTCCCTCTTTCCTCCAAATGGCAAATAGCCAGACTGTGCAGAGCTATAGCAGGCAGAAGCATGGATTGATTTCTTCCAGTAGGAAAAACAACTCTGCCACTTCTACTCCTGGCACCAAGACTTAACAAGAAAAATAAAAAGGGACAAAGAAGGAAAGTGATGATTTGGTTAGGCGAGGCTGGCTTAGGTGCTGTCCCGAAAGTCGAATCTGTAAGACAATGAAGTGATTGGGTGGACCTCATCAAAATCAAAATTATGACTCAAAAGTGATATTGAGGGGGGAAAAAGAGAACTTACAGACTTGGAAAATATTTACAAATAATACATATGTGTTGAAGCAGTTGCAGATGACATGAAGAAATCTCAACTTGCTAAGAGTAAAAAGTATAACAGAAGCTTGCCCAGAGAAGGTATTCTGGGAACAAGTAAGCAATTAAAAAGACATTCATTGACATTATTGATTATTAATGAAACACAAATTAAGGTGATAATGAGATACCATGGTGTATCTCTTGGAATATGTAAAATCTTAGAACTTGCTTTTTAAATGTCTGTGAAAATATAAAGAAATGGAAGCCTTATACACGGCTGAGGGTGATGTAAAAGATTGCAACTATTTTAAAAGCTCAGAGTCTCTTGAATAAGCATCTTATACCTGTGATAAGATTTGATAAGAATCACCCTTTAAATTCCTACATGTTTGTTTAAGAGAAAGGAAAACCTCTATCCATGTAGACATTTTTAGCAGTTTCTTTTAACTACAACAGAACCCATCTCCAAAAAAAGTCAAATATCACATCCATTGTGTGAACAAATAAACCAATGACCTTCGTGTATATAAAAAACTAGTCTGTAATAAAAATAAATAAATAAATAACCTAGGAAAAAATGGGTAAATCCCAAAATAAGGATAATTAACAAAAGAACTCATATCAGAGAGTACATATTATATGATTCCATCTCGTATAATTCTAGAAAACATAATGTTAAATAACCAGTATTTTCCCAGAAAAGGAAGGATGAGAAGTATGTTTCAGGACAAGAAGTATGGGTTTTGAAGAAATGTAAGAACATTTGTGTAGAAGGAAGTGGCAGGGCTGTGTCCCGCCACCTGGCGGCCGGCTAGCTTTACACGCGAAATATCAACACACAAACTGTATTCTTTTAAATACTGCCTGGCTCATTAGTTCCAGCCTCTTACTCACATCTTGACTAACCCATATCGAATAATCTGTGTAACACCACAAAGTGGTGTCTTACCAGGAAAGATTCAGCACGCCTGACCTTGTGGCTGGCTTCATAGCATCTGGCATCTCTCTGAGGAGAGGCATGGCAGTCTGCCTAACTTGAGAGAGGCGTGGCATCTAACTGAGCCATCTACCTCACTTCCTTCTTCCTGTTCTGTCTACTCCACCCACCTAAGGGCCGGTCTATCAAATGGGCCAGGCAGTTTCTTTATTAATTATCCAATGAAATCATCAGATAGATAGAAGACACAAATAAATAACCTAGGAAAAAATGGGTAAATCCCAAAATAAGGATAATTAACAAAAGAACTCATATCAGAGAGTACATATTATATGATTCCATCTCGTATAATTCTAGAAAACATAATGTTAAATAACCAGTATTTTCCCAGAAAAGGAAGGATGAGAAGTATGTTTCAGGACAAGAAGTATGGGTTTTGAAGAAATGTAAGAACATTTGGGTGTGATTAATATTTTAATCACCTTAGTCACAGGGATCATTTCATGTGTGTGTGTGTGTGTGTGTGTGTGTGTGTGTGTGTAAACATATCATTTGTTTATGTATGTGAAGTTTTACCAGTACTTAAGAAAAGATATGAGGTTTGGGTTTTTGTTTTTTTTAAGGTAAAGAAAAGTGGGAAAAGAAAATTCTTCTTAGAGACAATGTGAAGATACTACACAGCCCCTCTCCTTCATTTTATCTGAAAATTTAGGGACTTTCGGTTGAACTATGCATTCATATGAACATACATACACAAAACAGCCAAACAATTAGCTGCTCTTCATAATAACTAACATCTGATGAGAGTCAAAACCTGGGGATTTAATTGGCAATGTACTTCTCCCAGTAGGTAAGCTGGTAAAGTGTGTTTACACATTAGAAAGAGCTTTTTACCAGACTTCATGAAAGCCATGTTTCTTGAGCCAATAGTGATTTATTGTCATGAAGCCTGGGTGGTCCTGTCATGGAGCAGATGAAGTGTTTCTTCCTTGTGTCTAGGTAGACATTCGCTGATAACTAACCACTCCCTTCTTGCTTGGTGTTCCTCTTCACATGCATTCCTTTGGAAGTGTGCTCATTCACAAGAGCCTCTGAGGGTGGCAGTTTCAAGCCATGCTGGATCTCTTCCAGGAGACATCTCCAGGTGGGGAGATGCCGTTAGGTCACTATTTATTTCTCTCCCTATACTTTCTAGGATGACACTGATGATAATAGTGATGGTGGCAAAGCTTTGAACTCTTCTGAAAACAGTGGTTTCTTTGTCCCACCCCATCCCAGGGTTTAATAATCATTCAAAAGCTTAATATTAATTATAAAATGCTTGGCCAGACAGTTCAGGCTTATTACTAACTGGATCTTACTTATAAATTAAACCATTCGATTGATCTATGTTTTTTCATGTTTCTTGTGGCTTTACCTGTGTTCTAATACATCTGGTTCCTCTGGTGGCTGGATGACATCTCCCCAAATCTGTCCTTCTCTGTATTGCCTTTTAACTTTTTCCCAGCTGTATTTTCCTGGGCTATTAGCCAATTCAGCTTTTATTATCAACCAATGAGAGTACAGAAGAGTTATCCCACCACTCTCTTCCTGGAGTAAGTTGTAGATATCCTCTGATAAATTAAGCTCTTTCTGTAATGTTAGCCATTTTGATATTCTTATATAGGGAGGACCAGTTCTTTTCCATTTCTTTGATTTACCCTAGTGTGGGGGCCCAGGTGTGACTCAGTTTCCATCTGGAGTCATTTCTGATTTAAAGAAATCTATTGAGTTCAAGCTTACCTGCTCTGCTTCTTCCAGCAACCTTGAGAGCTCTGAGTAATGTCTGCGCTAACCCGTAGAAAAAGCAATTTTGCCCAGTTGAAAGAGCACATTTTTTTTTCTATTAAGATTTGGGCTGGTGTAGGCCAACCAGAGGCACTCTTCATTAGAGATTAGAAGCAGATTAGCTGAATAAGACAATGAACCTGTTTGAGCTTCCTCCCAAGGACAGTGCAGGAGGTTGTTAGCTGACTGTACTGCTCTTTGTTCTGTCTTTTGACTGTGTTTAGTATATATGCTGGCTAAGAAATAAACTTGGGGCTGTTTGGTATTGACCTTCAATCCTCTCTGTCTATCCTGTTTCTGTCTTTATTTCTCTTAATCTAACTTTTCCTCAGCTGCAGCGCCTCCTCCCAGAGAACCCCCAGCTAAATTCTGCTGAAGCAGGCTTTGACACCTATCAAAGGTACAAATGGTTTCAATTAAAAGGGAGGGGTTACTTGTCAAATAGCCACTTTGTGAGCCCTGTGACTGGCCAACATAGCTGATAGGCCGAAGGTCCCAGACTCACATTCTGGCTCTTGCTTCTGACCAGAAGCAAAACTCATCTACTAGATAAATAACAGAGATAGGTCAAGATTTTTGCAGTGAATGGAGCTGTTTTCTTAGCCCAAGTGTAACTCAGTTCACACCAGTTAGTGCTATTCATGTAGAGCATTGCCTCCACACAAAAGAGGCAGTTCCTGCGACCTTGATAGTAATTGAGTTTGGACTGACAACTTACCCAGCGCAGAATTCTGCCAGTCATACCGTGATTAATTCAGTGTACTGGCATGGAGTGCAGAGCTCTGGCTGATACTGTGACTGAGTCCTTGGCTTCAGGTTGAGAACTGACCTGCCAGGAGCAACAGTCTAACCAAATAGATGGTTTATCCATAGCTTCCTGATACACAGGAAATGGGAAGGATGCAGCACCTATACTAGAATGCATTCTTAAAAGACCATCGCCTTGGGGGACTGGTCCTCAGGATGTTCGGAATGCATAACTACCTGATGCTCCCAGAATCTTGTGAGTTTTCAAGGCAGAAATATTCTTCCAGGGCTAAGATGCCAACAAGAGACAAATTCCCTAGGATTGCACCAG
The DNA here is from genome assembly GCF_903992535.2 of Arvicola amphibius. Lineage (NCBI taxonomy): Eukaryota > Metazoa > Chordata > Mammalia > Rodentia > Cricetidae > Arvicola > Arvicola amphibius. The sequence continues at coordinate 41,113,448 of NC_052060.1, read as the reverse complement.
TTGAGAGATTTGGTGAAACTGATATACCTTTAGAAACATCGTGAATACAGTACTATTTGAGCAAATGGTTCTGGTTTCCCAATGCTCCTTTTTCAATAGTGACAGTATACGTGTGGAAAAATTCTTCCCAGCCAAAAGTGGAAGGACATGTAAAACCTCCCCAAATAATTTAACATCTCCAACCAAAATTTTATACACAAGTTACATTTTCTTAAGTTGCCCTGGTTACATCCACTTGAGACTACATTGAAATGATAGACATTGCATCGCTCTTTGTCCTGTGAAATTCTTTTTATGTAAATGTTTATGAAAGTGATTTAAAATTTACAATACTAGCCAAATTATGTAACTAACCTTGGTATCCGCCAATAGCTGAATAGCTGTAGGGCTAAAGAAAGTGTGATATATAGCTGTATATGTGCATATATATCTCCACAGTGGAGTTTGAAGTCAGCTGTAAAGAAAGATGAAATCATGACATTAGCAAGAAAATGGATGCAGCTGTATACTATTATGTTACATAAAGGAATCTAGACTCCAGACAAGTATGACTTGGTTTCTTTCTTATGCACAACCTAAATTTTAATATGCCTATTTAAATCACATAAAATTTTAAAATAGGACTTTGAAAGGGAAAAGGGAGTCTAATGGGATGGGCAGAGTGCAGAAGTAGGTTAACTTGGAGGGGGTCAACTCTCTCTCATGTTCTCTTATACGCAGAAACTACCCTTTAATATATATATGTGTGTATATATGTATGTATGTATGTATACATATACTTATGCACACGTTCAATATGAAGGTAGAAGGGATATGGGAGGAAGCCAAGGGATCAATGAGAGAGCAAGAGGATGGATGGGAGAAAAGTGTGCAGATTGCAAACATGAACAAGACATAATAATGATGATGTGTGTGAAAAGGTATAAAATCATCATTTTGTATAATAGTTGAAAATTGTTTTTAAACAACTATGGTTGGTTTGTAAAAGTACGTCTCATTTCTTCAAGCACCTCTGCTAGAGTATTGAAATGTTTCTAAGTGTTTCTTTCAAGATGAACCTGCTCCCCTATAGCGACAATTCCAATTCTCTACCTGAAGGTTGTTCCTTACCCATTATTGCCTGGTCAGTTTCTGGAACTTTGAGAAATTGGTGAGGGCATGGCTCACAGGAAGGTCCAGTGATTGTTAGCGTGTAGTAACATCATCTGAACACTGTAGGTGTTTTTCAAGTCTTCCTCATCTGGCTTTACGCCTCTTTCCTGGAATCCTAAGTGGACCACTGTGTTCTCAGAGATGGTCGTCACTTTCACTGGTTTGGCAGTAGATGGCAATGAGGTTGAACTTGCCAGGAGTCTGCTGCTAGTGGAATGTTACTTTATCAGCAATAGAGGGCAATCCAACCAAGGATTATCCCAAACACATTCTTGATATGTTGTTAAAAAGTAAATAAAAGAGTATCCAGTCTGCTCCCACAGGCCTCTCTCTGAGGCCAGAGCATGCCTGGATGACTCAGCCATACTAATTGGCTTAAGGTCAGACCCTGAAGGATTCTGTGCAGCTCTGGAGGGCCACCCTGTGATGTGGGATTCCCCTCTGTATGCTATGAATGTTTTATTGCCATTGGTTAATAAAGAAGCCGTTTTCATCCAGTGGCTTAATAGAATATACCCAGGCTGGGAAAGATATATAGAAAAAGTAGGCAGAGTCAATGAGAAGTCATGTAGCTGCTGCAGGAGACAGACGCTGGACGCTGGAACCTTACTGGTAGACCACAACCATGTGGCAATACAGAGATTAATATAAATGGGCTAATTTAAGATATAAGAGCTAGCTAAAAATATGCAATACAAAATAGCTAATAGGCCAAGTAGTGTTTTGATTAATACAGTTTCTGTGTGGTTATTTTGATATTAGGGGGCTGGGAACGAACAAGCAGCCTCTGCCTACAACCCAGTAAGGACCAGCCACAGGCTTTCTGCCAACAGTGCTAAGCCTGGTTACACACTGAGCTCACAGCCTACTAAGACTGGCACAGCATGTGGGCTGGATGAAGGCCCACATTTCCACATGCTGCCTATTGTATTGATGGACTCACTGACCAAGGTAATTGCAATCATTCCTAGGTGATGCCAGTAGGAATAGAAGCTTGATAGATGAGGGTTATTTATATATTTTCCCTGAGTTCTAGAGGCTGGCTCCAAAGGTACACCTGGGGATGTGGTTTCAAGGACCTACCTAGTTCAATTTCACTAGCATTAAAATCTAAAGAGATGTCTATCTTACTGCCCTGTCTTCAGCAAATGAATCTTATGCCAATCTTATGCCTAAGGAATGTTGGTGAAGGAAGATTTTGGGCCGCCTAGGTTGATACTAGCTGGTCCATTGCTGAGTCTCTCAGCCACAAAATCCTCTATGGTCTTAGGGATTCAGTATAACTCATACTATAGCAGGAAATGATACAGTCTAGAAACAATGTCTGCCCCCTTTCTTGGCTTTTGGACAGCTCTAGAAACTCATGTATAGGTGAATACTAGAATAGCAGTATCTGTTGTGTTCCTGAAGTAGGGAGACAGGAGATAGAAACAGTCCCTTGACTGTCAAGGCTGGTGCTAAGCAGGCTTATATCCGAGTCTTATGGTCACAGGGCTGTACTATCTCCAGATTATAGTGGCCATGCCTTTGGACCATTAATAGCCAGAACTTATAGGGCAGATACATGGGTCTGTCTACTAGATTCCAAGTCTCAGCTTGATGCCAGAGATGGTCTGTGTGTTCTGACTTCTCTTCCTGGCCTTCGGTTTCTACTGGATGCTGAAATGCAGGAACCTTGACTCTTGTCGCTAAGAGCTAACTTTCATGTCCCCAGTAGGTGGAGTCCTGTTTTCTGATCTGTCTGATGAGTTTGGAAGTTGGGTGGTAGAAGCTTCCAGGTTCTGCAGATTTCCTGCTCAGTTCCTTGCCCTGGTGGGAGGGATCATGAGGCTCTGACTGGCAGTATTCTTCATGTAACTACATTGTAAGTCCACAGCCTGGACTTAATTCTCCCTTTGTTCCCAAGCAGGAAGCATCTCTAAATACTGCGTTCCTTGGCATGGACAGTGGATGAGACAGGCAACTCTGCCATCCTGCCTACTTCAAAGTGACTTTGCCTGTCCCATCCACTGTCCATTCCATGAAACTGACAGTATACACAGTGGTCTTCCCTGTTCCTTTAGTTGCTGTGGAAGTACTTTGGCTCATGGATGGACACCTAACTTGTGCTTGTAGGGAGAGAGCACCCAAAGATCGCATTCAGTTCCCACATTGCTCTGGTTCCTCCCCAGGGTTGTTTGTCTTCATTCTTTTTGTGGTGCTAAAGATTAAGCCAAGAGCCTTAAGCAGATTGGGAAAGAATTTTGCCACTGACATATACATCCAACTCCACATATATCATTTTTAAATTAATTCATTTATTCTCTCCCTTAAATAACAAAATCATCATGGCACCTTTATTTTTAAATTACTTACATATATAACTATCTAGCTTAAACAAAGATAGAATTAATAAAGGATATATGGAAGTATAACATGTAGTCAAATAGATATTGAGAGAGACCACTCACCAAGTTTATTACACAGAATTCATATAACAAATTATGGTATTTTCTAATACTCACACTGTAAGTGTCATATGATAACACCTCAGGAATGATTCAGTGTTTACATGCTCCCTACATTGAACTCAGTAATATAATAAAATACTTCTGTTAAGTGTACAATATATGGCAGAATTAACACCAAAGTGTTTTAGTATTTCATAAAATACAAAAGTTATATTGAGTCAAAGTCTAATTATCTACCTTAATATGCAAGTATAAATAAGGGCAATCATTAATTAATGAAATGTTTTTCTGGGTTAATTGGAAATAAGGTTATTATTTTGCATTAGCTATGATTAATCTGAGAACACAGATCATATTGATGGTGGTTTTTATTCCCTTGATATTCTCACTGTAAAAGAAATCTAGAAAATTGCCCACAGTTGACTCTGAAGTCATGATGTCATTTAAAAATTCAGTCCCCTGTATTTCTGCTCCATGTCCAACATCAAGTCTCCCACTTCCAAGGTTATGTGACACTCCAGGATGTCATGCTGGGGTTTCAGTGCTCACATCCACATTGTTGACAAGAGAGACAACACCAGGAATGGAGGATTCCTCTCTATGGATTTGGTTCCCTTTAATCGGCCTTTCCAAAATCACCATCCCATTAATTTTCTTTCTGACCGCTCTTATTTCTTAGCATCTGTTGCCTTGGGTTTGGGTTGTCCTTGTTGTTAAGGCTCTTGGGTGCATCTTTGAGAGCTCCCTGATGGCTTAGACATGCACACCTATGAACTTCTCTCAGAACTCTTCTAGCTGTATTCAAGTGGCTCTGGTAGCTTCCATTTTCATTTGACTTTAAAAACGTTTTAAACTTCCTGATTCCATCAACAACCTCTGCTCACTCAACAGTACATCGGTCATGCTCCATTTATTCTTTAGTTTCTATAATTTTCCTTGTCATTTGTTTCAGACTTTACTCCATTGTGATCTAATAGGTTACAAAGGGATAGTTTGTATTTGGTTGGGGCAGGGCCTAGAATATTCCCTATTTTAAAGACGATCCCACGGTCTTCTGAAAAGAATGTATATTCTGTCTATACTGAGTAGAGTCTTCTGTACATGTTTGCTAAGTCCATTCTATCCATGTCACAGTTTAAATTTAAAAACCTGGTTGGATTTTAGATGGGAGAACGATAAGGAAATCACCATTATTGTATCTGAACCTATCTGACCTTCATTGTGAATCAGTGTGATTGAAGAAATTGAATGTCCCAGTGTTTGGTGGACAAGCATTTGTACTTGATATGGTGTCTTCATGGACAGCGTCCTTTATTAAGATGCAATGGTTCTTAGCTCTTCTAGGTTTCGTTTGAAATCAACTTTGTCATCTCTCAGAATACCTCCAACAGCCGATGGTTTTCAGTTTCCATTCCCTTGAGATATTATTTTCTATCATGTGACACTCGGGTTATAGGTGCCTTTAATGATAAAATAATTTTTGGAGGGGCTGGAGAGATGGCTCGGAGGTTAAGAGCATCGCCTGCTCTTCCCAAGGTCCAGAGTTCCATTCCCAGCAACCACATGGTGGCCCACAACCATCTGTAATGAGGTCTGGTGCCCTCTTCTGGCTTTCAGGCATACATGTATTGTATACATAATAAATAAATATTTAAAAAAATAGTTTTGGATCTATATTTTAATCTAGTCAACTGGTCTGTATCTCTCTATTGGAGAGTTGGAACCATTTACAATTAATACTATTATTGAGATTTTCAATACCTCGTAATTTTGTTCATTTTTATGATTGGTTGGATGCTTGTTTGTTCCTAATTTCTCCGCTATCAGTATTAGGGATTTTCTGGGTAATTGTGTTAGACACGATGGATTCCTTCCTTGTTGTCCTTTATTAAATTCTTGAAGTTAATCATTTCCTGGACTTTGGAGACTGAGATGTTCTTCTTCCTCGGTATAATAGTCCTTGAAGCACCCTCTGCAGCACTAGCTTGGTGGTCATGAACTGCCTTAGTCTGTGCTTCTCTTGAAACGGTTTTGCTACTACATCAATTTTAAAAGACACCACTGCAGGCCATGGAACTTTTGGTCAGCACTTACTGACTTCCTATGCCTTCTAGGCTTTGAAAGTTGCTGATAAGGGACTGTATATTATTTCAATGTTTCTGTGTTGATAAATGAGTTGCTATTTTTCCATTATAGCTTTTTATGTTGTGTATTTAGTTTGTATTATTGGTTTCTTGACTATGTCATAAGAGTAACTCTCAGTTGATGACATCTGTTCCTGGCTACCACCTGAGAGCAGAGTTATCTTTCCCTATGTATATTCCAATATATAACCTTCCAGCCAATCAGGATCCAGACTGTCTGCCTCTCTACAGTTATCTCTCTGGGATTTTCTTGTGACAGGTCAAACTGAGGCTTCCTGACCTGTAGGTACTCCCTGATCTCATGCTCCTGGAGTAGTTCAGTTCATAACAATATACTGTCACTCAATATGGCACCAGACCATTGGCCTCCAAAGGGATGTCTCTCTACTGATGAGCCCCCTGTAGGAGGAATCACAGCTTCACCAAGAAACAGGCTTGTCGTGAGATTAGGACTGCTTACCTTTGGTTAATAATTGTGTCCCCTCCTATCATTGGGACATTGAACACCTGAGGCTATGTTTGGCTTGCTTCTCTGGTGACATGGCTTCGTTGACTCTTTTCTGGTATCCTTCAACTTCCATCCAAGCTTTCGTTTTGTTTCTCTTTAGAATCAAGTCTCTTTTCCCAAGCTCCCACAGAAGCATTCTCTAGCATCAATCTTACACAAAAGCCTCAGTACATTTATGTAGGTTATGAAACCTTTCAAATTAGCTTGACTGTGGTCTCACATTTGAAATGGTGACTGGAGTTGATAATTGCTTCCCTAAAACTCCAGCAAAACTTCTGGATACTCAGCATCAATAGGAGTTTCTAATTGAATTTCTTTTTTTTTTTTTGCTTTTTATTTTTATTTTTTTATTTATTATTTTTAATACAATCTTTTCTCATTCACTAACTTGATCAATTCGGTGTTTCAGTCTACTTGTCTGTAAACTCTAACTACATGGTATCTCTACTGTGGGACTCTCAAAGGACAGAGGAGTTGGCATCTGGAGTTTGCAGCAATCTCCAACATACAGTCATAGAAGAGCACTTACAATAAGCCAGAGCAGAGGCAGCAGTAAAAACATTACTATGAGAGTCATTCCGCAGAGGCAGCATGGGGGGACACCCATGAATAGAATATTTTAATATGAGGATTTCTAAAAGAAAGGGAATTCATGGAAGCAAAGAAAAAAAGATTAAGAGCAGAATCAAATAGGAGCAGATAATCAACTAAGATCTCAAATCTATTTACTGACTCTGCATGCCATCCTTGTATGAGGACTATCTAGTCTTCTCTGTGTTGCTGCCAAAGTGAAGACTGCTACTTACTTTGAATAGAGAGTTGTCTTTATCTTTAGTAAAGAAAAAAATGTATTTAGTATTTACCACTATAAACACTAAGAACAAGATTGATCTCTTTTTCCTTTTCTGCTGAGACTGTCAAACACATTAGAAATGACAGCAGCTGACTGCAGGGAAGTAGGAAATAAGATTTGGTTTGGATGGGGCCAACTAGGAGACTTGTTCATTGAGAAAGGTAAGAACTGCTAATGCAGAATACTGCAAGCCAAGGTTAAACAGATGAGCTGAGCTTGGCCTTTCTTGATAACTTTACTTCTGATTGAGAGGACTCCTCTTCCCCCTCCAATATTTTTTCTCAATTTGATATTTTATATGTTATGTATGCAATATTTCATTAAAAAGTAAACAACTTTGTGGTGAAGAAGGACCCCTAGTTTGAGGCAAGCCTGGGCTGTATTGGGCTACACTTGCGAGACTATATCAAAAGACATGTTAATCAATCAGTTAATTAGTTAAAATGTATTCTCCTCCATTGCATGAATGTCAAGAAATGAATATACCAGTCTGAATTTTTAAAAATAATACAAATTAATCAACCAAAAATAATTACTGAAAAAAGAATTTATTGAGAGATATGATCAAGGTGGTATTTCCTACAAATGAATTTGAGCATGCAATTTCTAGGTAGGAGATCTCAAAGTTCAATTTCTTTCTTTCCAAAAGAAAAAAAATAGATTACGAATTGGAACAGACAGCAAAGAGTTGTGGAGAAAATAAGGCTGTTCCACATGAGGAAGCCTGAACAGTTCGACTCTTTGGATAAAATATTACAACCGCTAACAACTCTAAACTGTGCTCTCCTTGTGTCCCCAGGGGGTACTTTCCACCCTGTCCAGAAGGAAACTCATTTCCCCTTTCTTCCATCTTCATATGCTTGTCATCTCCTCTCCTCCAACATATCACATCAGATTTGCAAACAGGAAGATGTGAGCCCTTGAGCGAGGTAACCCAGAGTTCAGTGAGAGACTGTGTCCTTTACCTTGACGTATATGTGTACATGAAAATTCACCCGGCAAAGACAACACCCAGGGGAAGAGGCACAGTCACAACACCATGTAATACCGCAGGTAGTCCCCAACTCCCATACTTCAAAAGATAGCTCGTTCCCTCCATCCTGAAGGAACCACAGACCCTAAAACTAAGCACCTGGGCAGATACCTCAACTACATGATGTCCTAAGTTTATCCAAGTTTTTGCTGTCAAACCCTCTTTGCTTCTATTTGACCGTATCGTAAGCTAGTGGTACTCCCAAAAGAGAGGAGCAAACAGCATGAAGAATTGATAGAACATGATTAATGGAGTTCATAAAATTATGAAACTTTCCTTTGTCTATGGGAAGATCTGTGGTGGTGATTAGCATACTTAATGTAAATAGATTTACACAAGATATAAAACCATAGGCCAGGCAGTGTGGTGCATGCCTTTAATCCCAGCTCTTGGGAGGCAGAAGCAGGCAGAACTCAGTGAGTTTGAGGTCAGCCTGGTCTATAAAGAGAGTTTCAGGACAGCCAAGGCTGTTACACAGAAAAACCTTGTCTTGAAACACCCCCCACCCCAGAAAAAAAAGATATAAAGCCATTTAAAAATATTCCAAATCTCTATTAGGTATGCTGTTTAATAAACCCACTCTGTTTTGCTCATGCATTCAGCAATACCTTTGAGCAGACACTCCTGTGCACATACCTGCTCACTTCATCTAACAAAATATTGACTTTTATAACACACATCCACTTGTAGAAAAAGGAGACGGAGTGAAAAGTCAGATTCAAAAATGACTTTGTAGTCTCTCATGAACAAGGTCTAAGATTTTGCTAGAGTGGCCAGCCTCTACTCCAAGGCTTACATTGTGCTGAAGCTCAACACAACAGGAACAAAGCTAAAAGATGCCATAGCTGTCCATTTATAATTGACCCCCAGTAAATCCAATGATAAAGCATGCATGCAGCCTGGTGCATGAACGGCAATAAAAGAATACACAAATGGTGTCTTATTGGGGGCTTGATTCTTTTATTTGAAACTTATACTACCTGCTCTTGGAGAAAATAGATTAACTACCCTTCTTTAAAAAAAATATGCAACTACTATTCCTATACTGAGAATTTCCCAGGAATTAACTACCACACTGTTGTGTGCGGTGGCTTTTCTGTGTGCTGGTATACTAGAATACTGCTCTGCAAGTTAAATACCCATTGATTTCTGTGACTGGGGCTGGGTTTTCTAAGGTAAAGCATATTTGATCAGAGAGGGCACAAAGAGCATTGTGGCTGTGAACACGCTGGGCTTTCCCAGAAAGAGGAAGGTTCCAATAATATAGTCCACTGAGTCACTGAAGAAGAGGGGAACCCTATAAACAGACTTTACTGTTTTCCTAAAGAATCTACATTTGCATTTTAAATGACATTTTTGTATATTTATTTCCGTGTTTCTTTTGGCTTTTAAAGCTGGAACAGAGATGCTTAACAAAAACACTGCCCAAGACTGGCACTTCATTAGGGTGGGAAAAGAACAAGTCCATACATTTTTCTCCTAAAGTATTTTTCCAGATTAGTTATTTCAGAAAGTCATGTTGACAGGCAGATGGGGAAAGAGATGAAAGATAGTTTCAGAGATCCTAGGGATCTCAACACCTGGATTTCCATTCTGACGTTTCAATTTCTTGCTAGTCAGTTTCTGTGGCTAACTACATTAAAATGTGTACCACAGAAGTATATACACACACATGCACGCGCGCGCACACACGCACACACACACACACACCTCAAGCTTGCTCTCATGGTACATGTTAAAAGTATATAGTTTATCAAGCCGGGCAGTGGTGACACACACCTTTAATCCCAGCACTCGGTAGGCAGAGGCAGGCCAGCCTGGTCTACAAGAGCTAGTTCCAGAACAGGCTCCAAAGCTACAGAGAAACCCTGACTCGAAAAAACAAACGATGAAAAAATTATATAGTTTTATTATGACAATAAATTTACTGAAATTAAGTCAAATTAAATATCTCTTAAATTTTCCATTGACAAGAGTCTTTCTACAAATTAGCTAAGTTTTGTTCATCAGCTCTTCCCCTCAGTATCCTAAATACTATTATATTCCTAAGTGATTGCTAGGTATTAAAATATAAACAAGAATTCACATTAATTGGATTGTGAACTTACTCTTTTATCTTTGAAATGGGCCAGTGACTCTTTATTAAATGATTAACACACTTGACATTCTCAAGGCCTCTGTTCCATGACTTTATTTTATGGCTAAAGGATAGGCTGAATGCTGAGACATGAGCCAAGGTAAAATAGAAAAATAGTACAACTAAACCTTCAGTTTTCTAACAGAGATCTTAAAATGGAAATGGACAGCTATCGATGACTCAAGTGACCTGAAAGACTGGTGTTGTTGGACATTTCTAACTCTTCTTACCTTACTGGTCTATCTTATTGGTACATGTCTCAGGACATCGTAGCCTGATTTCTTTCAGAATTCAATGGTTTCTTCCATGAGTTTGTGGTGATGATGATGGAGAAGGGGGTTGTAAGGATGGCTGCAATAATCATGAAGTCCTCTGTGTTTGTATGTAATTCATAAAAGGTATGCATTATATTTTAAGAACATTTTATGAATAGACTCTGATCTCTCTGGGGAATGCATTTCAATGGCAGGTCATTTGACTAGTGTGAATGAGATCCTGGATTCAATCCTCAACAGAAGAAAAAGAAAAACAACACCCTTGTCTCAAAATGTTTACTCTTGTTACCAAAAGAATAGATGGGAAATGAACAATTAGGTGAAATCATTTCTGATGGTTGGGTTACCCTCTGTAAATTAATGGTAAGACCCTCTTGCTGAAGATGATCATTGGACATGAACAAATAAAGCTGGTACTAACCTAAAAGATAGGAAAGCTATCCAGTAGGAATTTACACCCTACAATTTACAATAATGAGCAGTCTGTCAAGATATAACCATTGGTGCAAGAGCGGCATGACTGTTACGAGAGTACTCAGCACATTTCTGATTGGATTTAAGACTAGCTTGACAAGACAGAACATTGTCTGGCCCAAAACCCAAGGCTAGGTAGGCCATAGGCTCTATGGGATAACCTACTGCTAAGTAGATACAGCATTAAACCAACTTATCATTACACCCATCTGTTAGTGCATCTCTCACCTTTATATGAAAAGCTCATTTTGCCATATATGCTGATTAACACAAAGACCCCCCAACTGGTCAACATGAGAAAAATAAGAGACAACAGTTAAGTTCTTAGCTTACATTGGGACATCGAAATCCCACCACTTCCCCCCAAGGCCCAGGAATCATTGCTGAAGAGGGGAGAAGATGGCCAGAGCAAAACAGAAAAATTGCCCATAAAAACTGATAGTAAGTGTGACAACGTGCACCGGATCTGTAGCAAATGAAGCCAAATAAAATCCCAGCATGGATGGAGTAAGAGTTTTTAAAGCCCCACCTCTAGTTGAGGAGCTATTGGCAATTGGTGAGAGGGGGAATCAGGTTTATTTGGGAATGCAGCTTCTGAAAGGCTGCTCCTATATCCATTCACATTCTGGCAGTACTATGTGAACTCTATAGGAGAGAGGGGGGGGGAATATGAAATTTAAAAGAAATAATAGTGGTGGGAATTGGGGAGGAGTTGAAGGAGAGAGAATGGGTGGCAGGCTCGATCAAAACACATTATATGCATGCCTGCATCAATGATCAATTTTTAAAAATAAAATGATAAACTGGAATGTTGTGAACGGAGTGAGGCCTGACCTGAAAGGCCGACTTGAGCTTCAGGATAAGAAGGACTCTCAGTATGTTTTAAACAGAGAAACAGAGAAAGTCTGGAGAGAAATAATCAATCAGCAGAAAAGAAAGGAATACACTCTAAAACAGAGGCAAGAACCATACTTTCATGGCATGAGAGGATATTGGGGCTATTTATGTGCTACAACCACCACCTATATTGACTACTTTAGCTTAAATATAGAAAGCAGGTGGCTCACAATTTGAGCAGAGGTGTATGGGAAAGCTCCTGGGAAATCTGATTCGCTGAAGCTGTGCCATATTCTGCAAACCAATCTCACAGTCCCTGGCTCGCCATCCTTGGACCTCTCCATGTGACTTTTTCTTCTCACGAGTTGGCAACGGAGCTGTCTGTGAAGACTACCTTCTCCCTACCAGGCCCAAGATCTAGTCTGGGAGTTATTCTTTCAGTCTTTTGGATGCCTTATGTTATTCCAATTAAGCGCTGAGGCTAGACTTGCTCAGGGGGAGGAAAATTCAATGCTTCTCTTCCATGGGAAAAGTGTCAAGTAATTCGTGGCCATGTAAAATACTCCAGAGACCTTTGCATTTTCCAGGCACGCTCACAGGCTGTGAGTGCTATAGCAGGCGACTAGAAATTGTAAGCATTAAGCATGGCAGTGGCATGATTTTCTTTTTAACTCAAAAGCATCAATTTAGCCAGAGTGACTAGCTAGCAGCTAGTTGCCTGGATAGGAAGGTCCAGGGGCAAAGGACATAGAGTAAAGAAGAAGTGCATTGTGAGGAATTTGTAGTTGTCTAGATTTGAAAGCAGGAAGAACCAGGGTGATTCCAAAGATTTCACTCAGGACTTAAATGAATGATAGTGCTCACCAAGACAGGAAATGGGCTAAAGCTGTTCACGTGTCTCATGAAATTGTCCCAGTCATACTACAGGGTAGTAATGTGTTACAGGTTATCACGGCCATCTGCCCCTAGAAGAAAACAGTATAGCTGCTGAAACAGTTGCACCTAAAAGACTTAAATAACGGGAGAATTGATCTAGAATTAGCTCTGAAATCTGGGTAACAAGTCTTCCCATTATACACCATGGTAGTTAATCATCAGTGTAACAAACACATTGGAAACTATCTTTTTGTTGTTCTGAAGCTACTCAATGCATACTCTCCCCTGCACAGAAGAGGAGCAATGAGGATGAACACAAGCAAAGACTTTCTTCTTAGTGGCTGCAGAATTCGCATGCTGAGATGCTTAGAGTGCCTTAGCATTTATATCTGATTGAGTTTGGCTTTTGTCTGGTATTTATTACCTTCTGCATACATAGTTTTAAAGTTTGAGATTAAAAATGAATAAAGAAAAAAGTGTGATCTATAGAATGGGCCCAGATAGTCTCATTATTTCTGACTTTGACTTAAATAATGTTATAAAAACTTCCTACACGCCATATCCCAACTTCTCCCTTTTTAAAACCTTAGTCTCGTTCACTCTGTCAGGAAGAAAGTGCTGGTTTCAAAAAAAGTTTCACAAGCTTTAAGAAGTTTGGTAATTTATCATCATTATTGTTATGAATTTTTCCAAAAAAAATTTCAATTTTAATACATTGCAAATCATCTCACTATTAAGTTTTCCAAATGATACCCAAAATACCCATCATGTTGTGACTCTCTCATCGCTGGTAGAATAATTTTGCTGCCCCCTTCTAAGCCACGTTAATTAAGATGCACTACTTGACAAAATTCTGTCAAAGCATTCATCATAAACAGAAACCACAACACGGTAAGAAAAGAAGTGTTCTTTTAAGAATCTTAGTCAGCGAGGCTGTCTACAACTTTGATTCCCATACCATAATGATGAGTCAAATTTTCCTAAGCATGGGTAGTTTGCATCTTCCATGCCCTAGACTTGAAATTGCCTTTGCCATTGTGAATATCTTCCATTTGACAAAAGCTGGAAGCATTATGCACACACACACACACACACACACACACACACACACACACACACATTCACTCAGTGCCCCGATACCTTTCTGCTTTTTTTGCAATGTTCATCTACTCTCTTCTTAATATTGTTTGTGACTGTGTTTAATCATGACATTAATTGAGAGGGCATTGATCATGATCCAGTGTGAGATCTAAATGGCAGAGAAGAAATATCAAAACTGCTGGGATCCTTTGCTGCTTTGGTCTGGGAGATCTCTAAGTCATGCAGAGGCATACACACAAAGGCAGGGGTGGCTCTAAAGAGGGAAAACCAAACCTTTACTTTCCTGCTAGTTTTGAGAAATTGATTTGACTTATGTGGAAAGGCTGAACATTGACGAAATTCCCCTGAATGCCTAAATAAACTTTTAGATTATTCCAAGATTTGATTGTCCTTTCTGAGAAAGTACACCCAGAAAGCCTTTGGATTACAGTGCAACCAGGATGCAGTTAAACATTCCCCTAGTGCCATTTCACTTCAAACTAGAACTCAGTAGCCCAAATTTCTGAGCATAAAATCCCAAACATCTTTTCTCTCCTTTCTCATATGTTACCAGTTCTAGTGGACATGAGCCTTCTCACCTCCCTCCCTCTAGTGTGAGCCCTCGGCTTCTCTGTGTGTTCTGAGGGCCAGCCCCAGAAGGACCAGTTGTATTGCCCTCCCAGCCAGTTCCAGCCAGTAATGTCTTTTGGCATAGTGCAGATCTGAAATAAAATGTTATTACCTACATTACAATAAGTATTCTTTGAACATTCATTTACTGACTAGCAAACAGCTTAGAATCCTTATATTGGCTCTCCAAGTCAAGGGCACCATAGTGTGTAGAAATCCTGTCTGAATCTTTCATGTAGAGATTCTGTCCATGTCATATCCACTTAATAGAAATGTATTAACAATAATGGACCTACATGATTTACTTAGGAATCCTGAAAACAATGGGTGTAGAAGAGGGGCTAACATATTTGTTCCCTGCTCATTTGAAACAGGCAGAGTCTGCTAGGATGAAGAACCACCCCTCCCTGCTCAGATCCAAAACATATTGTTAACACGTGCAGGGGACTGCTTTTGGTTTTGTACTCATTGGACTTTATGTCTCTAATTCTTCTTTTTACTCTTCACATTCCAAATCTTGTTGCCAGTTCCCGACCTAGTATGAGTTAAAGAAACTGTGATTTTTTTCTTATTTTTCTCACTAAGAGGAGAAGGGGGAGGAGGAGGAGGAGAAGGCTGCTGAGTCACAACACCCAGGCACTTTGAAGTCTCTCTGTATCAATACATTAGAGCTCCTGGCTCTGAAGTTTCCCGACAGTATTCATATGATCGATTTACATCACCTGGGATGTTTCCTCAACCACTGAGCCACCCATGAGCTGCAGGTCCCAATAATTCCCAACGATTGGTCCTACACTTCGTGGTGCAGACCACTAAGCAGACCTCACTTGAAATATACAGCACAATGTCACTGATAACTCTCCTGCCATCTTCATTCCATTGCCCCGAATTTTCCTGTAAATGCAGGACATCTTTGCATCTTTTTTTTCTACTTTTCCCTCCTAAATTCTTGAAACTCCATGTGTGCTATATTATTTGTATTTTGATAAATAAATCTTGCCTGAAGACCAGAGGTAAAGCTAAAACCACTAGAAGTCAGATAATGGTGACACACACTTTTAATCCCAGAATTTGGGAGACAGAGACAGATGAATCTCTGTGACTTCAAGGCCACTCTGGGCTACACAAGATCAATGCAGAAACAAATCCAGGTGGTGGTGGCCTACACCTTTTAATCCCACTCCTAGGGAGTCACACGCCTATAATCCTAGCGCTAGAGGAGAGAGAGGCTTAGTCTGCTTAGTTTGTGGTAAGATTTTTCTAATGGCTTGGCTGCTTTGCTTTTCTGGTTGTCAGGTTGAACTCCAATTTCTGTCTCTGGGTTTTTTATTATTTTTGCTACAATGCCCATCAGTTCTCTTTTAGAGTTTGCTCATTTTCAGTGTCAATGACATCCCTGTGCCCCACACACCACCATGGTTGGGAACACAAGAAAAGAAGGAAAGTGAGAAAGGCTGTTTTGTTCATATAAGGAATGTCCCTCCCTTCTTACCATGGCTTTATGGCTACCCTGAAGAAACATGTAGTCCCCAGGCAACAGGCAGTCAGAGGGGCTGTGACTAGGGATTGCCCAGCGTCCTTCACTAAGATGCACAGTCTGAAAGACAGAACTTTACATATCATTCCCATAACTAAAGCTAACTTAAGCCAAATCCCTTAGTGCATATATGTAGAGTATTTAACTAAATAAAATATAAAGGACAGAGACAGAATTCAGTTCTTCAATTTTTACCAGAAACTACAGCCCAATGCTATTTTTCAAAAGACAGGCCCCTAGGAACGTGGTAGAGCCGAATTACAGGGAAACCACTTTAGTTCCCTTCTCTGGAATGGTCACCCCTTGACTCCTGCAGGCTGGTTTATTTCTGGAACTCCACAGACTTCCACTTGAATGAGACTAGTACTAAAGAGTGATCTGATTTCACTTCTCAGATTGATTGACTTCCTAATGACGGTTACAGCAGCTGCTGATGGCCCGGGTCAGGCTGACCTGTTCCGCGGTCTGCACATCTATTATGATAATTCCGTCTTCCAGAACCACATGCAGGATGGCTACGGAAGGTGTCTGGAAGAATGTCAGATGCAGTCTGAGTTTTCAGGGAGGCTGGTTGTTTTCTAACACCCGTTCTGAACCACGCGAGTGGGAATACTGTATATTGAAATGCATCTGTTGTACAACTGCTGAGTTCAGAGTACTCTAGCAAGGGCTGGGTAATCACACAGATGGCGCACTTCACGACCAAAACCACTTGCTGTAGATGCCACGTTCAGAGAGAACATGTAAATACTTGGCATGGTTGTGGGAGTTTTCAGAGGTGTTAGATTCATTTAGAAAGTTACAGCTTTCGTGGTGACAGCTTCTCATTTGGGGCTAGCAGGATTAATTCTTGCTTTCTTATTTTTATTCTTGACATTCCAGAAATTGCCACACAACTTCCTGATCTAACTTGAGTTTGGAGCTGTGTTTTTCCTATTCTCCCCTTCCTTCTAAAAGTGGGGGGGTGTGGTTCTGCTGTACTAACAGGGGTGCAGAAGCAGAAGGCCTGAGTGACCAGGGGAAGCTTGGATGACCTCATGTGTGTGGTGGAGCTGCCAGGCCTGTTTGTGTGCCTTCCTCACAGTGCAGTTGATGCCAGTGGCCAACAGCATTTATTTTCTCATCCAAACTTACTATAGAAGTATTAAGTATTAAGCATATTTTCTCCAAGTTTTCACTTATTTGCTAAATAGATTAGTTAAGGCCTTGCTAAGTATAAAATATAGTTATCCTCTGGGCCATTCTACAGGATTTAAGCCTCCTAGCATGGTCTAAGTAATAAAGTTGTAGAAAAGATGAAACATGGGGCATATCAGGATAAGATATGGCAAGGGGTATGGGACAAATGATCGACAGCGCAGATAAAATGTAGCCAGGCAGGAGCACGTTGAACAGAGCAACATGGAGCTTGAGAGCAGGGAGAGATTAAAATGACACAGTTTCCCCCCTGGGTAAACCCACATTCTAGACCATATAATACACCATCACTAGGAAAAATAACCAAATAGAGGCCGAAGCAGTAGAGCCATGGAAATGCAGAAGACTGTGGAAATAGTTTTATGAGTGTAACTTCAGATTTTGCAGGGGAAAATAGCATTTATATTGGGTTTTCATAGAACGCCTAGAAGTGTAGCATCCCAGAGAAAATGGGGATGAGAGATACGCCAAAGATCCCAGATCTTCATTCCTTCTAAGTCTACAATGCACAGAGTATCCACTGGCGCACATGGCCAGTCCAACACAGGAGCTACATGAGTGAATGAACAGGGCGTTTGGTGAGTGCCATAACACACTTCTAGAACATGCTTTATGCTATGGCATAATTCTCCAGATTATTCGTGATGAAAAAAATCAGGGCTTACAATTAAACAGAAACAAAGACATTAGAAACCATGTTACAAGGAAACAATCCTAGAAAGTCAAAAGGGAAAGAGGGAGAGGAAAACAGTGTAAGTCGTTAGAAAACCGACATCGAAGATTAGACCAGGGTGGGCTTTATCATTGCCATCCTAATTCCTTTCTGCAATTGTTTTCCTAAATTTTCCATAGAAGAGTTGTGTGGGAAGTAAAACCGAAGCGTCACACCGAACTCTACCTTGAGCAAGAATCAAATAGTTTGACACCATTATCAGCCCCCTATTGTGTCCCCTTTAATATATTTGTGCTAATATATTAATAAATTGGACAAGTACCCATCTGCAAATGCTTTGTTCCTTCTCTTTCGTGTATTATGTAGAAAAAACATTAAGAAAAAGAAACTAGTTACAAATAATTTTCACATGATTTGGCACAATTTTCTGAAGACAGGAAAACACATAGAAGTAAATAATTTCTGACTGTGATTTTCTGTTATTTACCTTACAGCTACTTAACGAGTACAAACACTAGTTAAATCTTTTAACATGATTGCCAGAGGCAAGCAACCATTTACCCCCATGTCCTCCCTTTTTCAATCCGTCATGGCACGTTGATTTGGTCTTCTACCAAAAGTTGGCTCTTCTTCATATTTGTAGTATACGAGAACATGAGGTCTGGGTGACCCTCCCTACTCTACTCAGTGGGCACATCCTTCTTTTCACTGATCAAAAATAACCAACATTCCCCATCTGTGGGGAAGGCTCACACTCCACTTTCTCTGCAAACCTTTCACCCAGATCCTAAGCACTCACAGTGTGCTCTGTACCTTGATTCGCCCTGATTCTATTTCATGAACAAGGAGTAGCCCCCAGGCCGCTTAGAGTCACAGTACTCGCTTCTTTCTTCCCCTGTAGAGGCAGCCTGTGTGCCACACACAACTGTGTATCTTCCTCAATACAGCCTGCCTATCATTACAATTGGGTTGGAACACAGACATGGTGATTCATCTGTATGCTGTTTATGGATGCTTCCAGCCTTGCTCAGGCAAAGGCCATGGGAACTGCAAAGCCCAAAATATGTCACTATCTGGCCCCTTATAGCGAGAGCTCTGTCAGCTCTGGAGCTACATGTATTTTCATTTCCTGATGATGACTCGCTGACTTGCATTTGCACCACATATACAAGATGGACAGGAAGTCACAGGGTAAGGAGCTCTGGCAAAGTAAGTGACATTAAGGTGATGGTGTGTCGGCGCTGTTTATTGCATGAATCCAATAATAACTGTGGAGTTGCCTAAAGCAAAATGCCCTAGGCACAGAGCCTGAACTTAGGGTCCACTTCTTTTTCCAACTGCCCTGTGCCCAGTTCTCTCCGTAAAACAGAAGTAATGGGACTCAATAATAAAATATGCCAAGAACATTATTTGGCACATAGTGACTCCTTAAAGAGTGCCATCTATCTGTGAGGAAAGTGCAGGAAGACACTATTTAAATATTTTGTTTTCATCTTTCTTTCCTTCTTTATGGCCTATCTTTGGATCTACTCTATAAAAAGGATCCGTTTCTACCTTTTTCTGCTAACTCCAAACAAAGCATGGCCATGAAAAACGATTTTGAGGTCCATGCCACAGGGATATCCAAGGAAGTAATTGCTATCAACAGGGTCAGAGAATACATTAGTACATACTGGAAGGGGTGGGGGACACCAAAAAGTCACAAGCCTGTCAACACAACAGGACTGAACTCTGCTTCCCCTGAAGAGAAGGGCCCTCTTACCTCAGCCATGAGGTGAATGGCTTCAGAGCTCTGTTGAGCCAGCTGCTAATGAAGTGGTGAGAAATTAGCAGACCCTGTAATTTGCACACTAATTCTCCCTTAATGCCACCTGGGGGCCTCCTGCTGGCAGAGACAGAGGAAGAGTGGAGAGCGGCGTGGCCCCGCCAGCAGCCAGCCTGTGCTACTATTCTTCTCTTGCTGAGCAGCTCAAGCAGCCCAGCTTGTCTCCATTCAGCCTTCAGTGAGCAGTTGGCAGGCTTCCCCGAGAGCGTGGGCAGGCCCGAGCAGAATGAAGACAATGAAAGGAATTTTAAAAGCCTTCTACCTTTTTGCACTTTCTTCGCACACTCGCTCTGGAGAAGCTGATTCAGCAGGCATCCCGCCTCTACCTTTTTCCTTAGCCTTGCCACCCCACTCTCCAAGGTGCTATAATCAAGGTTCTTCCTGAAATGAAGCTCAGGGGAGATGGGATTGGGGTACATGGTACCCCGCAGCTGCTATCACCGCACTTATCACCATGATTCTTTAAACGTTTATTTTTCTCTTTCAAAGCTGAAACACATATCTTTGCAGCATGAGTGTAGCTCTGTACGACACCTTCCCTGGCACATTCTCGGCTTACGGAAGAAGTAACTGTTCTCACCCCAAAGACGCACCACGGAAAGCATGAAAGGATTGCCCCTGTTGGCTGGCGTCTTTCCAGCAAGAAGCCAAGACAGCACTGAGGGAGGCGCCGGCGTGCGCGGACAGCTGGCTCTTACGTTGCAAGCGTACATTTCCCCGGCCATCACAGCTCGCACCCCTGCACATGCACACCATAAGCTAAGGCCAATTTTAAGATCATTAGAAAAGAAGAGAATGTTTCAGTCGTCTCGCTTTCTCTGGGGTCACAGTGTAATTGTGCAGCAGGAGGAACCAGGCCCCAGAGATGGCGTGACAGTCACTTCTCATTACCTCCCACTTGGTTCATTACGTCTGTAGACAGCAATTGCCAGCGTGTGGGTACTTCCATTATACGGAAGGATGTAATGTGCCCTAGACCCTGCATAGTTTCCAAATGGGGAGAAGGCTATTTATTCCAGGCACATACCTATCTTATTTCCACAGGAATGGAAAGCGACATACGGGATAGATTAGTGGTGCTCAATATGCGAGAATCAGGGGGCATGAGCGCTTGCACCCAGTGAGATATTTATGTGTGTGCATCCCACTAATTCATAAGGCTTCATACAGAAGACAGAATCCTCACAAGCCCGCCAAATTTTGCTTTAGCAAGCAGCCTTGTTCAGGTGCACTATATATAGGCTTCTTTGTTGTGCACACAGGAGCACACACAAGGAATCTTTCTCACTTACAGTGGTGCATGCCAGGAATTATGACACACAGAAATATTATGTTATGTTTTTCCCTAGGGAATGTGGAGGTCCTTGTTATATTATTAGCTAAAAGGAAATTAATAAGAGAGAAAACAGAATTATAGGGAGCTAAAATAAGGATTAGCTATTATAGGCTTTCTCTTCAAAGAACTTCTTTGCCAAACAAAAGTAAGAGGACTCTGAAGAGCCGCCTTCAGTGGAATGTTTGAGTCGCTGCCTATAGCACCCCACTCCTGGAAACTCAGAATGACATCAGCCTTTAAAAAGGTTCTGGAAATTACTATTACCAAAACAATCTTACTCAGTGTTACTTTAATGAATTAATGCAGCACTTTCTTACAAACTTCCGGTGAAACCTTGGCATCAGAGTAGGGAAAGTCCTGTTCTCCTCCACCCAATCTTTTCGGGGGGGGGGGGGGGGAGTTCATATACACTGCTCATTCTGGAACTTTGGCATGCATTCAAACCACTGGGCAATCTACTCCTTAGTAACCATTGGGAGGTAGACAGGGCTCAGGAACCAGATTACTTAACAAGCACGTCTAATGGAGGAGGCTCACAGTTCACGTGGGGAAACACCAAATCACACACCGAGTGCTTTCTGAGTGCTTTGTGCGAATTCACCAGGGGCTGAACCACATAGTTATCAAGTCAGCTTGACAGTCATGGGTTGGGAGTCTACAGACTTGACTCTAGACATCAACCAAACTCATTAATTGAAAGGGCTTCTTGTGGAAATGAAGGTTTGCCTGTGAATGTGTCACAACAGAGGCTCTCTCCATCTTCATGCCTGGCTTTAGAGCTTTCTCTCTCCTGCTCTTTCCTTTGTTCGTTTGCTTCATCCGTTCAGCTTGATTCAGTCACTCATTCAACAGTCATTTACCACGTGTTTCGTAAGTTTCTGATGGGTGATGAAATACTCAAAAAAATCATTGAACAAGAGTCACGAGAATCCTCTCCTTACAGGCTGACATGCTAGCAACGTAGAAACCAACAACCAAACAATGTAGTGAATTATTAAATAGTTGGTGGATGGTGAGTGTCATGGCGGAAACAGAGCAGGCTAGGAGAGATGAAAAGTGTGGGTGGGCAGAGGGTGGAACAAAGATTTCAGTTTTAAAAAGGACAAGGGAACTCTGACTTCACGGAAAGTGACAGTTGAATATTGTCTTGTATCAAGGAAGGAGAGTGGTCCCTTAGGTATGTAGAGTGTGAGTCCAGGCACATAACGGAAGTCAGTGTAAGGAACCCTACCCACCATCCAGAAAGGAGGAAGAGGCAGGCAAGTGGGGGTAGATGAGGCATTTTGAGCAGAGAAATGATATGCCCTATCAACATTTCTCAGTTATCTGAGTTACCGAGTATATGCCAGACACTGGGCATAGCATCAGACTTGCAAAGACGAATTTAACATAGTCCTTGCCCTCAGAGTATTCAGAGTCCCTGGGGCTCTGGACCTACCCACCAGAGATCAGGATGTGGACATGCTAAGATCATGGTCCTCAAACCTCTGCTCAGTGTTTGCTGGAGGGCCTTACCTTCCACTTACTATAGGCAGCTAAAGAAGGAAGACCTGGGGACAGATCAGTCAGGATCTGGGGTGTTTGGCTCTGCCCTGGGCAGATTGTCTGGCCCCTGGCAAGACATCGGCCCTTTCTCTTCTTGGCTTCTCCATCTGTTTACACGATTTCCCACAGAAGTATGTTTTTAGGTCTGGTTAGATAGCCAGCACTGGGAGCTGCAGGGTGTAATGGAAAACTGACAATTTAAATTTTCCCTCAAATTATCATACTCTAAAATAAATAGAGTTGAGTAGGTTCTCCATGTATTCAATCTGGCAGCCTTGCCTCAGCTGAAGACAAGTCTTATAAGTTGGCAGGCCAGAAGCGAGGAAAAAAACTATCTTAGTTCCTGGAGATAAAACCTGTGAGTTATCAACAACCGAGATTCAGAGAGAGGGTCTTCTGGGGAAAAGCCATTCGCAGAAACAGTCTCGGTTTACAACGTGAACTTCTTTGCCTCCTGCTCAGTTCTTCCCGTTAAGGAAGGATGTAAAAAGTTCCGTTTAACTTCGGCCTCAAATACAATTCCAAATGATCAGATGTGGCTTACTCGCTTCACTTGTCCATCAGCAATAGATGCCGGAGAGGTCAGACCTCCATTCAGAAGAAACAGAAAATGAATTGAACGATCTTGAGAAGCATCGTTTGATAAAAACAGAATGGCTGTCAGAGCCATGCAGTCTTCAGCATGCATATGCAGCATTTGCAAAGAGCAATATCACTTGTGGCAAATGCCGGTGATGTAATCTTGCCGAAATGGGGAGTTGGGTAAGTCAGGGATTTGGCAGGCAAATGGGGAGAGAGAAATGCAATATAACATTAGTTCAGTCGGGCGTCTGTACTGGAGCTGGGCCACTCCAGATTTTCTCTTGTCTTCCTTCATTAATGGTTCCTCTAAATACTGTGTCTTAGTATCAGCCATTGCAGCAAGATTTACAATATACTAATTAATAGCAAGATGCCTAGCTAAGCAATTCTGTGTCTGCGTATGTAATTATATTTTTAGAGTTCTCTCTCTCTCTCTCTCTCTCTCTCTCTCTCTCTCTCCCTCTCTCCCTCTCTCTCTCTCTCCCTCTCTCTCTCCCTCCCTCCTTCTCTCTCTCTCTCCTACTTTTCTTCTGCCAGATTTTCACTCTTGAAAAAGGGAGTATTCATAGCATATAAAATCTCATGTGGCTTAAGGATGATTAATTGTACTTAAGGAGTAAGAAATAAGTTAAAGCTCCCATCCTTGTCCTTGGTTATATTGTCTATATCAATCATTTGCTTAAGGCACGTTTACTAGGAACAAAGCCTGTAGTTCATGAAAGACAACTCTTGGCTGTAATTGGATGCAGTTTCTTTGTGCCATCCTTGGGGAACTTTCTGCCCACGTGTTTTTTGGTTTTCTTACAATGCCAGAGATCTACTTTAGGACCTCCACGTGAAAGCAAAGGTTTGACCACTGAGCTAGACCCATACACTCAACTTTGCACTTTCATTAAAAAGGAAATTGTTTATTCAGAGACTCCTGAACTACATATTATGTGTAAACATGTAGTTTCACCTGCCCTGATCCCCTGGCCTCAGCGATCCAAACACTTTCTTAGCTCCTGTTTCCATGGATTGGGGGAAATCAGAGAATTCTACTTACTGACATCCTGACTCATCTGTGTTCTCTGACACCAGCTTAGCCCCTGTGAGGTGGAAAGCCCTATTATCTTTTTCTCTCAGCGAGCTCCATTTCACATTTCACTTGTAGCTACTCCATGCTGTTGAAATGCAGTACAGTCCCCTTAATCTAGACTGGGACCTTGCTCGTCCATCACAGACAACGTGGAGGCCTTACCCTTCCCCTCCCTCCGCGAACTGTCCCATGAGGATACCTGGTTCTTCCTTCCTTTCTCCTAAGGCAGGGAAGAGTTACCTCTTTCAGGGCCCAGTGTTACAACTTTACAGTATTCACCACCATCCCCCCCTCCCCCAGATGTCTTCTGGGGTCTCCTTACACTCGTCTCTTCCCTCAGACTTGGGTATTTTTAAGTCACTACTCTCTGTACTCGGGACCCTATCTTATAGTCAACTCATTTTTCTCAACTTTTGACTTACCACCACTAACACAAAGGAAGGCCGAACTCTTGAATCACTTTAGCTTCTTATTCAGATGGCAAATTGCCTTGTAAAATAATTATATTTTCAACTGGTCCAGCAGTCGTTAATTGTCATCACAGTCTCTTGAGAATTGGATTAAAATAATAACGGACTTTCTCTCTGGATACAAGCACTTAAATACACACACACACACACACACACACACACACACGCTGCTGCAAACAAATTCCTAGTTGCTCCTATTGACCAGGCACACTGGAGAACTAGGCTCCCGTGATGACTTAAGGTAAGTGACTGCTTTGGCCAATGAAATGTGAGTTGAAGTGACGTGCCATGTGTGGAGGCTTTAAGAGCCTGCACGCAGTTTGCCATGCTTTCTGGTTTCACTCCGTCACTAAAACTGCTCTGTCAGCACGGGTCCTGGCGTGCGTGTTGTGGATAGAGCACCAAGCCAGCTTGGGACAGATGAACAGTGAGTAGGAAATCCTGCTGTTTAGAGGGGTTAAGCTGGGGAGGGTCTGTCACTACAACATACCTTTGGCTGTCCTGCTCAATAGCAAGACACTGTTAGAGCTAGGTATGTGTAGTCCAATTTAGAAAAGCACTTCCCACGAGAGCGGAGATGTTCCCTTTCTGTAGCTACGTCCTTCCTCTCATCTCATTCTTCTACACTTTCTGTTCCCTTTACGTAGGAGGCTTGCAGGTGTTTTTTTTGTTGTTGTTGTTTTTTTTTTTTTTTTTTTTTTTTGTTTTGTTTTGTTTTTCGAGACAGGGTTTCTCTGTGGCTTTGGATCCTGTCCTGGAACTAACTCTTGTAGACCAGGCTGGTCTCGAACTCACAGAGATCCGCCTGCCTCTGCCTCCCGAGTGCTGGGATTAAAGGCGTGCGCCACCACCGCCTGGCTCTTGCAGGTGGTTCTTTCAGTGATTTCTTGCTCACTTCTCACTTCCTGTTTTACCTCCTTAGAAAGACCCTGCTTCGCTTCACTCCCCTCCCCGTTCCAGACTAAATGGTGCCCACTGACTCACCTTTTTTCCTCTCTTTTCCAAAATTCATCGCAAGCAATGATCATATTTACTTTCTGTCTCTCCAGTTCTGAATTCATCACAATGATTCACAGATAAAAATTGTCATGCTATTTTAACCCAGTGTTGACTTTAAGGAATTCTTTTGAAACATGGCTGTCTCTTATGAAGTATTATAAAATATAACTGGAATATTCCATGGCATGGCATGTCCCCTTTAATGATACCCTAAATTAATCTGAAGCTCTAACTACAAATATCAGACCAATGTCCAAAAGTTTGGCTGCACATCAAGAACAAACCACTGAACCTTGGTAGCCACCCCATGGCCACTGGGACCCTGATTTGCTTCATTCCTCCCCCTGTTCCAGTCAGCTTGACCTTTTGGATTCCTTTCAGAGAATTGTGGCCAATGGAACTGCAACCTTTGTCCCCAGCCCAGTTAACCAGAGAGTTTTGTAATTCACTGGTGTTCAGTTTTGCTTCATTTGTATATTTTCTTTTTTCTTTTACTTAACACGTACACCAAGTCGTCTTGATAGCTACTGTAAGAATGAGTCTTGAAGCCTTAAGAGCTTGGAGTATTTATGTTCTGCATGTCAGCCTGTGTCAGAGTAAGTCATCAGTTCATCCTTGTTCAATGGATGGACACATTCGGTATCGTAAAATTAGAGAACATTTGTTTAACTTAGCAGAAAGAAGGTCTACCATCTGTTTTAATATAGTTTAAGTAATAAGATGAGACTTAATGTCTCCCAAATTCAATGTACAGACATGTGTGCACATTTGTGTATTTCTCCCATCCAAGTACAAACCAAGCCCAACCCTGCTTAGCTTCTAAGATCAGACAGAATTGGCCAGCCTGGGTTACATAAGACACTGCCTGAGTGGTATGGCTGTAGACATGTGTATATTTCTATTACTAGTTGTATTGTCTTTGAGGCAACTATTCTAATTTCAAAGACTAGTTTTGGTATCATTTCCCCCACATATAAAAAATAATCTGCTCATGGTTTAAAACAATGTATGCATGTGGTGCACTTACACATATGTAGGCAAAACATTCATACTGCTAAAATTTCTTAAAAATTAAATTTTTAAAATTCAGAAACAAATAAATTCAGTGTGCAAGCTTCATTTTTCATCGTCATTAAAGATAAATGAGGATTTTTAGGTTTAGCTGATTGTTTTTATTTATTTTTATTTAGACGTATGTGTATGGCTGTCTGTGTATGAAGACGGTGTTGGGGAAGACCACCTGTTTGTTCTGGCCGCTTAACCCCAAAATAATCACACAGAAACTGTATTAATTAAATCACTGCTTGACCCGTTAGCTCTAATTTCTTATTGTCTAATTCTTATATTAATTTAACGCATTTCTAATAATCTGTGTATTGCCTTGTGGCTGTGGCTTTACCAGGTAACGTTCCCAGCGTCTGTCTCCGGTGGCGGTGGCTTCATGGCCTCTCCCTAACTCTGCCCTTCTTTCTCCCAGCATTCAGTTCCATCTTCCTGGCCTACCTAAGTTTGGCCCTGTCTACAGACCAATGCAGTTTCTTTATTCATTAACCAATAAAAGCAGCACACAGACAGAAGGACCTACCACATCACACATGCATGTAGAAGTCCAGAAAATGGCAATAGAATAGGCTAAGTTTAAGGGGTGGGGACGTAGCTCGATGGTAGAGCATTTATCTAAAATATGTGAGGCACTGGGTGAAGTCTCTAGGACCATAGCAACAACAAAATAGAATAAGATAAATGAAAGTGTTCAAGAGAACAATGGAAAAAAATCTGAATATTGCTAAGAACTAACCTTGCGTTGGAGACGAGAATCAGCCTAGTTTTGACTTTTATGAACTGTGATTGTTTTACTTAGATTTCCTAGGTAGCACTGAGTAACTGAATATTACTGACTAGTATCTGTTTGAGATTTGGGCTTCTCTCTCTCTCTCTCTCTCTCTCTCTCTCTCTCTCTTTCTCTCTCTCTTTCTCTCTCTCTCTGTCTCTCTCTCTCTGTGTGTGTGTGTATGTTGTTTTTGTCTTTTGTTTTTCTTTTTTTCTTTTTTTCTTTTTCAAGGAAGTGTCTTAAGTAACACAGGCTGGCCTTGAACTTACTATGTAGTCAAGGCTGATTTTTGAACTCTCAATCCTCCTGCCCTTCCCTCCTGAGTGCTGGAATTGCAGGAATGCACTCTAACCATGTCAGGCTCTAGCTAAGATCTTGTAAAAATGCAAGCCATATTCTGTCATCCCATATCTTGTTAGAAGTAATTGGTGAATAACAGCTAAGATTTTTCTGCTTATTTTATGTGAAACTCCATAAAGGCAACATAAAAATAGCACAGGTGTTTCAGGTTGACTCCAAATGTTTCTGACTACTTGCTTTCTCTCAATTTGAAAAGGAGATTATAAATTGGTCTCCGATTTTAATGTAATTTAAGTAATCATATGGCTTTTAATGTTTACAAAATTGGGCATACACGTGTGTATGTATATATAGATATACAGACATACATTATATATATATAGTCATTCAAGGTAGAAGAATTTTAACTTCTTAATTATTATTATTATTTTATTGTTATAGGTGTTTTTCACACATGTCTGGACACCATGTGCATGCCTGGTACATGGAGATCAGGAAAAAAAAATGTCAAATCTCCTGTAACTAGAGTTACAGATAAATTTAAAGAATCACCTCGCAGGTGCTGGGAATTGAACCTGGGTCCTCTGGAAGGACAGCCCATGCTCTTAAGAACCAAGCTGTATTTCCAGTCCAGGTAGAAAGATTTTCAAAAGTTGTTTTACATGCTGGGAGTGGTGGCACATATATGTAATCTCAGCATTCAGGAGGCAGAAACAGGAGGATCAGGAGTTGAAGACCATCCTTGGCTACTTAGTAAACATGAGGCAAACATAGGCTGCATGAGACCCTGTCTCATAAAAAGAAAAAAATTAGAAATTATTTTGCATAAAAGTCATTTCTCAACTCATCACTGTGGCACAGGCATCAAACAAAAATCACAAAAGAAATTCTTTTAGGTTCTACTAAGGAATTTCTGCCAATGTATAACTTCAACAGAACTGTTGCTATAGCAATGCAAAGGGATAAACATTGAATTATGCTATCAAAACTGAAGTAGGATGATACTAAAGCCTTTGTTTAATAATGTAGACTCTGTGTATTTTTTTTTTACTCTGTGTCCTCTAAAATTATGTCCCTAATAAGGGTGTCCTTTAATGCTAAAAATAATGCATAAATGAAAATGCCGGGGCAGGAGCCCTAGGTTAGAAAGTCAAGAGATTCGAAGAACATTGCTTTATACAAAAGCAGAAACATTAATGAACAATGGGTTTAAATACTGCCAATTACTTTTCTTCATTTAAAAAATTCCACTGCATAAAATGAAAGCCAGCTGAATTTCCTACATGAAATTTCCTACACAGGCGCTTTGATTGATTCACAAGAGCGAATGCTTCTTCAGGCTCCTACATGCCTTTCATTTACTTTGCCAACGAGCTTATTCTGAAATACTGCTCTCTGACAGCATTTAGGTGATGCAGACATCTATGTTTATTAGAAAGGAGTCATAGGATGAGTCTCTTGAAAGCATTTGGCTCCGCTTTGGCTTGCTTGGCATTAAACCTAGAATCTTGCATTGCTAACAAGGCATCTGGTAAATGTGAAGGTGACTATTAAACTCTTGTTGCGTTTGATCTTGCTAATTATGTTTTATAAGACAGAAAAAGATCCATCAGTCAACTGAAAGATTATAGTTTTAGGGAGACACTATTTTCAAAGATTAATACTACCTGTAGTTCTGAAAATAGGAGAACCTTGTTTTAAGATACATAACTCTGAAATGCCCATTGATGTTACAAAGCTTCCCTCCTGGTTGACAATATTATCAAAACAATGAACTGAAAAAATGACTGTGGAGGAATGATCCTGTAGTTGGGCCTTAACTGTCCCTCCAGGGCTTATCTGTTAATGTTTAGTTCAGGTTGGCAGTGTAGGGAGGAAACAGAATCTTTAGAACTCCACAACTTGGGGAAGTGAACAGTAGGTCTTCTAAGCATGAGTGCATGTCCTGGAAGGAGACTGCGGCTCTCTTTCTTCTCTGCTTTCCTGTTTTTGACCAGTTCCAGCCTAGTATATCCTTTTACCTCATTCTACTGCCTTGCTGTGGCCCAAAAGTCATGTGGTTAGTGAGCCATCATCTGAAACCTTCAATATGGCATAGTAACAGAAGGCTAGCTAACACAGAAAGAAAAAAAGAGGGGCTTGAAAGTAGGTAGGGTGCTGAAGAAAGAGAATTTATAGAATATGTTGTATCATTTCTATACAAGCCGTGTGTGTGTGTGTGTATGTGTGTGTGTGTGTGTGTAGTGTTGAGGTGTGAGCCTGCAATGCATGTGTATGTGTGCAGATATGTTCACCCACTGGTGTATGGTAGAGACCAGAGGTTAACATCAAGCTGTTTCCCCTTCCCCTATGGGACCCACTGCTTCCACCAGAGTAACTGATCAACAAGCTCCTAGGATCTACCAAGTCTGCCGCCCAGAGCTACAGAGTGTTCAGGATCCAGGCTCAGATCCTTGGGGTTACATCACCAGCACTTTAACCACGAGTCATCTCCCCAGTCCCAAGCTTTGTGTTTTCGCGTTTTATCAAGACTGTAGACAATAGTACACCTAAGTTAGTATCTCAGTTAAGCCAAGTTTTCATATTCAATTTGAAGAAGTGGAAGAACATGAGTCACTGATGTGGGATTCCCCTCTGTAAGCTGTTTTATTACCATTGGCTAATAAAGAAGCTGCTTTGACCTATGCCGGAGCAGACTATAGCTAAGCGGGAAAACTAAACTGAATGCAGGGAGAAAGAAGGTGGAATCAGGCAGCCAAGTAGCTGTCAAAGAAGAGGATGTCCAGAACCTTACCAGTAAACCACAGCCTCATGGCAATACACAGATTAATAGAAGTGGGTTAATTTAAGATATAATAACTAGATAGGAATACACCTAAGCCACTGGCCAAACAGTTTTGCAATTAATATAGTTTCTGTGTGATTATTTGGTCTAAACACTAGGAAAACCAAAGTACAGTCTCCATTTACAAATGGTGCCCACTGTCTGGGGAATGGATCCATATAAGTCCTAAAAAAAATCTTAAGAAAAAAAGAGGGCTTCTAGACCCACAAAAATGGGAGCCAAGTGCAGCTTCTTGGTAGCCACTTTTTTTTCCCAGATAACTTCTGTTTGCTGGCTGCAAGCAGAGACACAGCTTCTTTAACAGATAGCTTCCTGGTTTGGACTGGCAACACAAATGGCTCTGGCTCTTTCTGGAGATCCAGCTATGGAGCACCCAGCTATGGAGCACTTAGGGTTTGTGGATACAATGCTACAAGTTGCTTAATGGCAACATAGATCTGCTGCACCCCTGGAGCTGGGGCAGTGAACATGGTTTACAGAGGCAGTAAACATAACTCTGCCATGTTGGATGGGGCAGAGGTAACAGTCAAGGCTGCAGCATTAATCCTATTCATGTCTGCATACCATTTAAAAAAAAAGAGCTTCCCTTGGTCAGAAAATGATTATAGATACACAATAAGACAGACTCAAATGAAAAAGACATCTGAATGGGTCACAGTTTTGGATAAATATATGTAGGCTTAAGAGAAAAAGAAGAAAGAGTACATACAGTCATAGATAAAAGGAGTAAAGATAATAGGATACATACTAAAAAGTAATAAAGTAAAAAAGTCACATAAAGATGGAAAATACACAGAGTATATTATTGTGTTTTCCTTGAATTCTTTGACTGCAGAGAGATATTTGATTCTGGGGCCTACTGATCTATACCAACATATATATTTTAAAGGTATCTCAACTTCAAAATTTGATCTAACTGAAATATATCATCTATAATAATCAAACTTTTAATTATGTTAGTTAGGTTTTCTAGGTATACAGAGATATATTTCAGTTAGATCAATAATCTTCAACACGTCAAAGACCTATAGAATATGGCATTTAAAATGTTTTAAGAACTTAGACTTTTTCAACAGTGAGACATAGCTGTTTCTGGCAGCACCAATTACTTCAGAGAGGTTGATGGGCATTGAAGAAACCCATTATGGAATTTGCCTTAAATATGACAAGGCTAGCCATCTGGGAAAGAAACTGCTCTTGCCTGGATTACTTGATGACATGCAAGTATGAACTGGACATGCAAGACCCACAGAAAAGTGGCTGCTGAACTTTTCAAAAGGTGAGATGGTCCTTCAGTGTTCCTGATTCACAGAAAAAACTGCCAGACATTCTGCAGGACACAGAAAAAAAAAGCAACTTATCAACTTTGCCAGTACAAGGCAAAACAGATCTTCAAATTTTGTGCTTCACTGAAAAGTCTGTCCGATATTATCAGTCTATAGGCTGAAGATTGATGCCCCAACATTACAAAAGAACTTTGGGGGACTGTCCAGGCATTGAGATGTTTCTGTCATTTCTAGAACTTTGGAAATTGCTTACAAGGCACTTCTTATTTATTTAGATAATATTATATCCTTATGGGGTACTTGACAGAGTTGAAGACATATAGTAAGAGTTACAGTTTTCCTTAGTTATGATAAAAAATAAGTTAGATATGAAACTTTAAACCGACAAAGAAATATTATAACTGTAATTCTTGCTTGGTATCTTTTTGTTATATGTAGGAATATGCCTAAGCTATTGGCCAAGCAGTGCTGTAATTAATATAGTTTCTGTATGATTATTTTTACATTTTACAGTCAACACATAATTGAATCAGACACAAAAACAGGTGGTGAGGTGTGAGTCACAAAAGATATTGTGGAAATACTTTTTAAATGGGTAGTGATAGTACAGGGTTAGAATAATTGTGATTCGTATTATGGACATTTATATATATATATGGACATTAAAAGTAAGGTAAAATGTGTAACATGGGCAAACATTTAAAATAAATCAAAGATGTAAATCACCTATATATGACTGAAATTACACTGTAAATATATGAATATATGTATATTCCAATGCATTTTCCAAAAGGCAGAATACTTACTGCTAAAGAGACTGTGCAAAACTTTTTAAAATTTTTATTATAAGGGTTTTATATTGTCTAGAAAGAATATAGATTACTTTTTCTTTTTCTTTCTTTCTTTCTTTTTTTTTTTTTTTTTTTTTTGGTTTTTCGAGACAGGGTTTCTCTGCAGCTTTAGAGCCTGTCCTGGAGCTAGCTCTTGTAGACCAGGCTGGTCTTGAACTCACAGAGATCCGCCTGCCTCTGCCTCCCGAGTGCTGGGATTAAAGGCGTGCGCCACCACCGCCCGGCTTACTTTTTCTTATAATATTTATAAATACATGTATTAACTGAAGTACTGAAATACACAGTACTAAATCTCCATTGAAAACATACTATTCAGCCAGGTATGGTGCATACACCTTTAATCCCAACTCTCAGGAAACAGAGACAGGCAGATCTCAGAGTTCAATGCCAGCCTGGTTTACAGAGCAAGTTCTAGGACAGCAAGAGCTAAACAGAGAAACTGTCTTGAGGGAAAAAAGCAAAGAAAACATACTATTCAGTATTTTAATGCTAAACTATCCTTTCAACCAACCAAAAACTCTACATAAAAATCAAACATTTTTCATAATATGAATTTCCTAATAGATGCCAAATCAATGACCACCTCTGTCCTCCAAACCATGAGTAGAAGTTTGTTTTCTGATAGTTATTTTACCTATCTTTCCTAGGTTAAATCTGGAGACCTAGCTGTCAAAGAATATATGTGTATGAATTTAAATTTTAAAAAAAACAAGATTGAGATAAATATTTGTTCTATAAATACTTTCATTGTGATGTTCCCAACACACATGGGATTCTGAAAACTATAAATGCAATTTGTTTGCTAAGAATGTTTGTTCTGACATGTTGCATTTTTAGTGCTTTCTTTAAAAGCCAAATGCAACACAGTCAACCAACAATTGTGCCATTGTACTTGAGAAAGAAAGCACCACAGGACAAGGTTGCTTTGAATTCTTTTTCCTGCAGGCATTTTTTACAATAAGAAGGACCTTTCAAACTCATAAAAAAACCTATACCTTAGCACATTACTATATTAATAGTGTGGCTTTAAATCAGCTGAAATTAGACCTTCAAAAATTAATTTGCCAGTACAGAAGACATTATACTATCTACCTCACATCGATCCTTTGATATCCATTACCATATTTAATCCTCACAGATATCTTGCAAACAGATATGATTGTCACCTTAAGAGATAAGGCAAGTTGGACACAATAAGTTTAAATAATTTGAACAAAATCACATAGAAAAATCAGAATTTAACTATTTCACTCTGACTCCTGGTCTTATCTATCTGTTCAATATGTACATTGAAGTAGTG
The DNA here is from genome assembly GCF_903992535.2 of Arvicola amphibius. Taxonomy (NCBI): domain Eukaryota; kingdom Metazoa; phylum Chordata; class Mammalia; order Rodentia; family Cricetidae; genus Arvicola; species Arvicola amphibius. The sequence continues at coordinate 41,079,344 of NC_052060.1, read as the reverse complement.
CTTCGGGGACTAGAGTCTATGATGGAATCCATTTGTATTTTCTCATGTGTTGCTGTATCAGTCATGTTTCTATTGTTGTAAAGAGTCACCCTGACCAAGGCAATTCTGATAAAGGAAAGTATTTAAATAGCTGGGAAGTTTACATCCTAATCTTAATCAGGAGAGGGGGGGGGGAGAGAGAGAGCCTTGCCCTGCCCTGTTGTGAGCTTTTGAAACCTCAAAGTCCACTCACAATGGTACACCTCTGCTCCAACAAGGCCACACCTGATACAACAAAGCCACACCTCCTAATCTGTCTAATCTTTTCAAACATTTCCACTCCCTGGTGACTAAACATTCAAATATATGATCCTATTAAAGCCATTCTTATTCAAACCACCACATTTACCTTTAGAGCAACTTAGGACGTATATCTCCCTATATATAATGCTGTCTTCTGAAGTTATTCAAAGTTGTAATTCTGAGTAAAAGCTTTAACAGTTTGAGAAAACAATCCCAATATAAAGTTTTATGCATTGTCAATAGTTATGATTATGTAAATAACATAGCTTGTGACACGCTGTCACCATGCAGAAAATTTCAAAGGACAACTCTAGGTTTCCAAATATACCTTTTAAGTTCTTTACCCTAGTATTCGAATTATTCACATGATTCGTTCTGATCAGTAAAAGTCGGTTTTATCTTGCTAATAGACTCGAAACTGGATGTTCCCTTATAAGCTGTGTGTAACCATAGCAACTGTTCTCACTCGGCGTCTTGCAGAGCCTCTGTGTTGCTGTGAGGTGATGAGTGTGGAGACCTGATGTCCCCACCTGATGTCCCCACCTGATGTCCCCACCTGATGTGGCTGGGAGGCACCTCCTCAAAGCCTCCCCCACATGGCAGTCTCTAAGTAGTATTTTTTGGATTCATGCAAACCACCACTTTAATTATTGAACTACTTACCATAATGGTACAGAGCAGAAGGTTCTGAGTAAGGCTCCTTGTAGAACAAAATCAACTTTCCCTTGATGCACTGACCTACCCACCAGCCAGCTTTTCACTTTGACGGATAGTGATATATTCTTCATCACACACGAGCTTGTATTTTGTTAACTAACTTAGTTTACGTCACCCCAAGCCCATCTCAGTATAGTTGAAGAAATGAGAAATTATAACTGCATGCACCAAAGGAGAAATAGAAATACTCAAAACGAATGCCTCTGAGGAGCCACCAGCCCAGCGTGTTGACACGGCCTCATCTGCTACAAATAAGACTGAACTCCGCATGAAATGTCTTCCTATGCATTAAATGACTATTCCTATTTGAAGTATTTCTAAAGACTTATTCCCAAAACATCAACACTAACAATAACCGTTACCTTTCTCCTCTTTCCTTGAGTCAAAATTAGAAATTCAACTCAACAAAGATTTTTCTAAGTATTAAATCAAATGTCCTCAATATTTTTCTCATCAGCTTTTCTAAATTATTTACACCAAAGTCCAAGTAAATGCTATTTAAGTTTTTGAATTTCTCTCCTTTTGCCCAGCATCAAAGAGATATATGCATGAGGATAAATGAAGGGTTTAATGATGAGCTGTTCTTTGAATTTCTAGGAGTGGCAAACTGCATTGAGGTGATGATCCAGTTCCTCATGGGCTTATGGCAGGAAAGAGGGCAGCAATGCAAAGCAGTGGTATGGAAGAAAGTAAGAACAGAATAGCAACCATGGATGTATTTATTTGATACCCAAACTCTTCCCACTGAAGTCGGGATGTCTAACGGGCTCCCGGGAGAGGAAGACCCCGACACTAGACAACATATGGACAACTCTAAGTCTCCACATATACTTTTTAAATTATTTTCCCTAGTATTCTCATTACTCACATGATTCATTATTTTTAATTTAATTTGAAGAAATAAGTGGCACGAAGCTATTTACTGCCACTCTTTCCTTATGCCTTTCTGCATTTTAAAGTTATCTTTAATGGGTATGTATTACTATTTTTAAACTAAATTTTATATTTGTTAGAATAATATAAGCTTATCCATGAAGTGATTTAGTCACAAACTCCTGGTTTAAATATACTATTATTTTCAAGCTAAAAATTATCATATACTATGTGTGTGTAGCGGGGAGGGGAGTGGATATGTCTGTATATTTTCCCCCCTTTGGATCTTTATTTCTGAAGTAACCTGTATCACATGAAACTCCCATAGGTAAATTTGTTTGACTTCTTATATTGACCTTTTTCTTGCTATAAGTCCCCAGCCATGAGACCCAAAATAGAAAATAAAGTTTCCTTTTCGCCTGTAGTGCAGGCACACTGCACACCACGCCATAGCAACCCCACTCTCTTGGCGCTCATTTGTGACCCTGACCAGGTCTAACATAGGGCACAGCCATAAATGGCTGCAGAAGAATAAGATTAGAATATGAAATTGCTTTACAATTTGAAATAAATGAGCTAACAACAATTCATCTGCAGGACTTTGTTACAGCACTGGGTATTTACTGACCTTCCCAGAAAGACAGACGGCCTGAACCTGGACCAGCCCTGCTTTGCTCTTCAGCGACCTCTTGTACCCTTTGTTTACCAGAAGCTGTATTTCAGTCCATTAGAACCCAAGTGTTTAGCCTTACATGGGAAATACTAGCACAAATATATAGATGTGCTGAGTCTGTACATGGACTCTGCTTTAAATAGCACAGACAATGTTATGCTAATTGATTTTTATACTAACCTCTTTTATGCAGAATAGCAAAATGTGTGAATGACAACAAAATGTATGAATTAATCAGAAGGAAAATAAAGTTCTATTATCATCCAAAAAATGGGCATCTTCCACAAGATGTGAGATGGAACTGTCTTAAGTTGGGGTTGCTTCTCCAGCTCATATTCTCTTCCAGAATGGTGCTGAATCATGAGCAGAGCCTGAGCACAGCATCTGAAAGCACAGACGCTGGCCTCCACACACTCTAAGGCCAGAGGGCAACAAGACCTCAACCTTACTTCTATCTAGTCCCAGTAGAACACTGAAAAACTTCAACTGGTAAAGGGAAGGCATTTAAAAATAAAACCCACCCTATAACCTAATCCCAGATATGAAAACCCCAATGCAAGAAACATAAAAAGTCAAGGCAGCACAGCTCCTGGGAAAATGATCAATTCCATAGTACTTGGTACTCCAATGGGCGTGAACTGGATGAAATGACAGATAAAGAATTATTATAAGACATTTCAGCAAATTAAAAAAACAGCAACTAACCTCATGAATAAAGTCATAGACAAAACAAATAAGCAGCTAAATGAAATAAAGATATCAATGCAATATATGAAAAGGAAGATAGTCAACATGAGGAAATAGTAAAAAAATAACAAATTTAAAATGAAAACCTCAAGTAAAATTCTCAGTGAAAATAGTGTGGTTCTGCAGGAAGGTGGAATATCAGAGCCAGAAGACAAGTATACGGGAGTTAAAATGTTCACACAACGGAGATACAATAATGATAAAGTGTGAACAGAACATACAAGATATACACGACACCATTATAAACCAAGTATATGAATCATGGGCACAGAAAGAGAGAAAAAGTACAAGATAAAAAGTAATTCAAGCCGGGCGGTGGTGGCGCACGCCTTTAATCCCAGCACTCGTGAGGCAGAGGCAGGCGGATCTCTGTGAGTTCGAGGCCAGCCTGGTCTACAAGAGCTAGTTCCAGGACAGGCTCTAAAAAAGCTGCAGAGAAACCCTGTCTCGAAAAAACAAAAAACAAAAAAAAGAAAAAGAAAAAAAGTAATTCAATAAAACAAAAGCAAAAAAAAAAAATCAAAATCTAGAGAAGGAGATGGCTATGCAGATACTAGAAACATTTAGAATGCCAAACAGATAAGGCCAAGGGGAAAAGTACACAGAACAAAGAAAGTACTTTGGAAGTCAGAAGAAAATATTATCAAGTCACACAAAAGCGAACCCATTAGAATAATAGCAGGTTTCTCAGTGGAAACTCTGAAAGAAGAGCGTGGAGTGGTGCATTTCGGGCTTTGAGACAGTAACTGACAAACCCGTTTACTGTATAAACCAAACTACCTGTCATAATTGAAGGAGAAAAAAAGTCTTGAGATAATAAAAGTTAAAAAAAAAACTAAAGGAACCATTATGTGAGTACTCAGAAATACATAAAAAATCCTACATAATAAAGAGGGAAATAATACACCCATGAGGCTATGAAAAGCTATAAACTGTACTGTAATACCCTATCTACAAACTAGGATTAGAAAAATACCAAACATTACAAAACAGCAAAATGTTGGGAATTAATATCTAACTATAAATACAAATCCAAATGTTAAAATGGCTTCAATACCCCAATCAAATGGCACAGACTGGCAGGTTGGGCTAAGAAATGGGACTCATGGATTTGCTACACACATGAAACAAAGAAAAATAAGGACAAAAATGATCTTGGATTGAAAGGATGGAAAAGAGCACTCCAAAGAAATGGAACCAGAAAAACCAGCCGACAACAACAAAACCAAGATGTGGCTGTGTTAGTACTGGGAAAGTTAGGCCACACCAGGCCTGGCTTGATCATCTGAAACTTCCAAATCCTCTCCCAGTGAAACACTTTATCTAACAAACACACATCTACTTCAACAAGGTCACACCTCCTAACTGTGCCACTCCCTATGAGCCTATGGAGGCTATTTTTATTAAAACCACACAGTGGGTATAGATGGAGAGAGAAATAGGAGTTATAAATATAGTCAAAGTATAGACATTTGGATGATGAAGTATTACTAAAACACATCAGTTTGTACATTGAATATTAGCCAGTAAGCTTTTATTTTACAAAGAGCTATATTTTATTTTTGAAGTAAAATATAATTAAAATATACTGCTTACTTCTTTAAGTATATTTTTATTGGGTCTTGTAGAATAATGCTTTTGTACACTATAAAGATTTGTCATTCATAATGGTTTAAAAAAACGTGGATCGGTCAGTAGCCAGGCAGGAAGTATAGGCAGCACAACCAGACTAGGAGAATTCTGGGAAGGGAAAGGGCAGAGAGATGCAGTCACCCACCAGACACAGAGGAAGCAAGATGAGAATACCTCACTGATACAAGGTACCATGCCACATGGCTAAATAGAAACAACAATTATGGTTTAGTTTAAGTTGTAAGAGTTTGTTAATAAGAATCCTGAGTTAACAGGCCAAACAGTTTATGATTAATATATTTCTCTGTGTGTTCCTTTGGGACTGAACAGCTGCAGGTTTGGGCAGGACAGAAACTTCCATCTACAAGGTCTGTCAAAAATCTTTGGTTTATAAATTGGCACATTGTGAGAAAATATGGAGAAACACTCTAACCATTATTCTCACAATAATTCTAAGGGACTGGTTAACATCAAACCCAAGGCCTCCCCTGTGCAGAAAAGTACTTCACCACTGAGCTGTATCCACAGTTCTTCTTGCAATGAATAAGTTTTGTCCTGTGACAAATTGTGAGTTAATAACTCCCGCTTGTGGACAGGAAGAGGGTTAAAATAACAACAGGGGCTTAAGAGATGGCTTGATGTTTTAGAGTGCTTATTGCTCTTGCAGAGGACCAGGGTTCAGTTCCAAGCACCCACCTCAGAGGCTCACGACTGACTGTAACTCCTGTTACAGTTACCATTCTAGAGAACCCAATGCACTCTAATCTCTGAGGGTGCCTATACGCAGGTAACACTCATGCACTCATGCAGCCTCATGATACACGCCAGCTGGATTAAAATCAAAACTGCCAGAATGATCCTTATTTGTAAATTCTACCATTCCATCCATCATTGGCTCACATTAGGTTGGTGAAAACAATAAACTTCAATGTAAAGCTAAATCCACATACTCAAAACAGACTTCAAAGCAGAACACAGGTCTTAGTCAACATTTTAGTGTGATCAAAACCCACAAGCATAAAATGTTAAACTTCCTTTAATTTTATAAATTATAAAATTATAATTATAATTCATGCAATTCTTCACATAAATAATAACCAAAATGTTTTCTCTTCAGGCATTGGGGAGAACTAGAAAAGAGACTGTCCTGTCAACCATGCTCAGGAGAGAAAGCATGTGGACACACAGGAAAATATAGCTAATGCATTAGGAAAAACTGAGAAAAAAGTTAAAAACTTAATAAAAAAAATAAGAAAGTGTGTGAAGCCCAACAAAGCAAGCAGCCACACGTAACAGCCAAAATTATCCCTACACACAGGAACTCACAGAGAGACAACACACACACACATACAAACATACACACACGACACACATGCACACCTTCTATCTTTTCTTCAGCACTTTACATTAACTAGTAGATGATAATCCAGAGAAAACCAGATCTGCTACTCATTTTCTGGTAAATGCAGCATAAAGTCTACCTATCCCACAAAATTGGAGACGTCTAAGGGCTCTGAGATCCAAGACCATCACATATAATACTGACAGAGGATCTAAATGTTAATCCCATCACGAAAAGATGCACATGTCAGTCCAGCTGAATTAAATATACATGGTGACAGAAATGGCATGCAATACTTCCCTACTCAGTCATCCAAGATAAACGGGCTCATTTATATATAGCTCTTCCATTTAAAAGATATTTGAAGGCCGATAAGCTTAAATTGTGTTGAAACATGTCCTGTCAAAACAACTGAGCAAACTATAGCGTATTTTTGCCCAGGTAAAGTATTCATCAACATTCTTTAGCATACTGTACAACCCCAATCCAAGTCTTTACCACCTAGCAAAGCTTTTATTCTTCTCTGCAAACCATACTCAAAATCCAGTGAGAAAAGTTTCTTTCTAACATCACTTACTAGAGGCTTTTCTAATCAATTGTTTGGGCCCAAGAATTTCAGATCCAGGGATGAGAACTGTAACAACTGCCATCAACAAGGACCAAGGTACCTTGACAAGGACCCTTAGCCTATCTGGAGATCCAGATTGAGTGGCTCCTATGGGTGCAAAGATCCTGAGAAGCTTAGGCCCTCACAGGGACTACAGATCCAGTACTGATCTAGATACCTAAGACTTGAACAGGGACTGTAGTATTAGAGGGTGCAGCTTGCTGTGATTTCTTCCTGCCTAATGAATGCCACCTCTCACTGCTGCCAAACAATAGGGAAAATGAAAGACTGGAAACCAGTATTTGCAGTGTTTCTAAACCATCCATTATGTCTATCCAGGTAGAGCAAAAGATCACTCAGCCAACTGATTGGTGACATACCTGTGATGCCATCATCTCTGAGGTTCTCTAAGAGCATTTCCCCCATCAGCGGGAACAAAAGTAATGTGTTCAAAAGGTTGGCAGCCCACAGAAAATTGGAGAAGTACAGTTTCACAAGCTGGTGAGGTGGTTCACTGGGTAAGGGTGTGTGCACCAAGCCTGAAGACCTGAGCCTGACCCACATAACCCACATGGTTGAAAGAGAAAAGTGACTCCTGCAGGTTGTCCTTCATACGTGAACCATTAAACATGCACATACACAGAATTAAAACACACAAAAGTGAATAAGAGTCAGTGATAATAGAGTATCCCAGTGAAGGAACGTAAGTGCTAAACATGAATCTTGGGTTAGTAGAGATTCTGAAGTACCTTCAAGAGCCAAGTCATCTGACCCAGAATGTTAATGGATTGTATATATATTCTGTATGTATGCTGCCGTGGATAACTTCCAACTATGAAAACACAAATTTTAGTGGACTGGAGGAAAAACAACCCCTATAGGAACCTTAGAGGGAAATACATCTAGACAGTCATTAAAGGTAGTTAACCATCCCCAGATGTTTCTAATTACAGCATCACCTATCCACATACCTCTTTGTGTCTGTTCTTCAAGTCCTGGTTCCTATTGCTTTAACTCTGTCTCAGCAATTATACAGGTTTTTCTTGTACATGGGGAAGAGCTATGAGGACCCTACCTTCTACTTAACACATCTTTGTTGTTCCCATAGGAAAGGAACATGGTATAGCAGAATCGGAGCATACTGTTGTACTCTTTCCCCCATTCAAACTAATCCCATACTCCTTCTTTCTTAAGTGTAGGAGCCACTTTGTACCCAAGTCATAGAAGGGAGAATTCTTATGAAGCCTCAGCCCTTGATAAAGAACTACAGGCAATTAAGAAATGCTGAGAGCAGAAGAAATAGTCTTTGCCAGGGAACAGCATCCCCAACTGGATATCCAGTACTAAGAGATCAGTCCTCCTAAAATTATAAACATACCAGTAACATTATAAGGGTTGAGCAAGTTGTATTTGTGAATTTATAAATACGCAGGACAATGAAGGACTAGACACCACAAATTTGTGAGACAGCAAGGTGGGGTTGCACACTGGATATTGTTTTATGCATGTGTTAAACATGCTATTTTCAAAAAAAAAAAAATGATCTAAAAGCCAATGCTTTCCTGGATTTAAATCCCTAAACACAGGTGAGCCTGAGGCCAGATACTGCGCCTCAGCATCATGTGGTTTCCATTGAACCCATTTTATAGCACTTCTTCACACCAGCTAAGGCAATGCTACTTCTTAGTATATTGGTGTTTTTTTTTTATTTTTTAGTTTTCTTTCTGCTGCTCTTGTACAACATAAATTCGTCGAAGTGAAATTTAAAATGTTTTGCCAGGTTCTTCACAACATTCACAAGAAATTGAGGGGTTTTTTCTTCATCATTGATGGCATAATGTAGATAGAACACACCTAAACAGAACTGACTTCTTTTAAAACATCGGTTTTATTTTTCAAGGTACATCGGTCTGTTTCCTCGAGTCTTTCTATGATACTGTCATGACGAGTTTTATAATATCCTTTATCAAGTTTCCCACTATCCCCAAAGGCTACTTCTAAGTTTAGATTCTGCTAGTGATATAAAGAAATAATTTCCTTCTAGCTATTCTGTGTGATTGATAGTATTGTGTATCATAATGCTACTGATTATAACATAGACCCCTTACTTAATCTTTGTAATCATCTATTTTAATGAATATTCTTTAAAAGTCTGTGTATCATTTCTTCAATATTTTCCAAGATTTATTTGCTTTAAATACATTAGGAAACAGCTGGTCCATCAGCATAATTTAAAAATTAAGATATGATGGCTGACTTAAAATACACGCAAAAACATACTTTAGCACAAATATATGTATATGTGTGTGTATGAGTGTATGTGTGTGTGTGTGTGTGTGTGTACATGTACATATAAGAATCCCATGGATTCAAATGGCTTTTATTATTTTTATTTTATCTTATGTTTTTTTGGCCTGTATGTATGTATGTACACCATATGCATGCCTGGTACCCTCAAAAGTCAAAAGGAATCTGGAATTCCTTGGACTGGAGTTATGAGTGGTTGAATCACCATGTAGGTTCTGGGAACCAAACCAAGGAGCTCAGAGAGAAGAACAGGGACTCTTCTTAGCCACCACCCGGTCATTACTTTGGCTCTCCTGCTGCCTTTAAGTGGCCGTCAAAACAAGGAGTTCAGTAGATTCCCAAAGCACTCACTGCCTTCCGAGTGCTTCTACTGCTGCCTACCTCCCGTAAGAGCACACAGTTCCCCTAGAAGAGCTGCTCGAAGCAGCCACCTCTTTTTTTATTGATTTTCAAAAATCAAATATTGCCATTTGAAACACCTCATGTGATGCTTCTGCCCGACTTCCTCCTTCTGGGTTTGCAGCACAGGATTAACAACGCACATAAACTTGACTGAAGGAGTCTGTGCTTAGATAATGATTGAAATCCATTAAACTATCTTTTTATGTTTGATGTTCCATCCGTGGAACACCCAGCAGACTCCTTTTATAAAATATGATTTGATCTGCAATGTCCTGGAACATGTTTTTCCAGCTCTTTGGTTTCAAGCTTATGCTAATTGCCAGGCATCATAGCACAACTTCCGTGGCACATAGAAACATTCAAATCTATCTGCCACTACAAGAGTTACTGAGAATGAATCAAAGGAATGTCTTTAGTGTTCTCTGCAGGTACTAAATGTTTGTTTTCTTTTTAGCCCTTCGCTGTACTGAATTTCATTTTCCTTATGACTTATTGTTTCCAAACTACTTAAGATTTCGCAACCTTAGACTACTTATAACATCCCAATATGACCTATGACCTTGCAAACAGTAAAGGTAAAGTAATATTTTGAGCTTCATATACTCCGCTTGATTAATTGCTTTGAGTGCATTTTCTCAAAAAAAAAAATTCCTACCAACAGATAAATGTCTTCAGATACTTATATAAGTGCACAGTAAACAAACTTGTTTGCTACTTATTTTGCTGATAGTAATCAAAGTATTCTTCTTAATAAGTTTCATTTTATTTCTTGCTCTTCAATTTCCAATTTAACAATGAAATTTATTGCTAATTAAGAAATACAGGAAGAGCTAGAGGGATGCCTCAGTAATTAAGTGAGCTTGCTGATCTTGCAGAAACCTGGATTTGGTCCTCAGAACCCACATAACTATCAGGAACTCCAGTTCCAGGAAAGCCAATGCCCTCTTCAGGCCTCTGTGTACTGCAGGCATGTATGTGGTTTATATACATAATGCAGGCAAACATTCACTCACATTTTATTTAATGTGAATAAATAAATAAATAAATAAATAAATAAATAAATATGTTGAAAAGAACTGTAAGAAATTTGGTGTGTTTTTTAAATCATGAAAAGGTCACTATGTTTTAATTAGTGTTATATCTATTCAAATAGACAAGCTAAGTTGTAATAGAGCACTGCCAAAAATATTTTTTAAAAATCATTTGTTCTTTTATTGCAGATACTTTGTCCAAAATGGTGGTTTAAATAAGAATGACCCCTATAGGCTCATATAGTTAAGTGCTTAGTGGGTGGCATTATTTGAAAGGATTAGAAGGTGTGGTCTTATTGGGATAGATGTAGCCTTGTTGGAAGAAGTAGGTCATTGAGGGTAGGCTTTGAGGATTTGAAGCCCAAGCCAGGCCCAGTGGTCCTCCCTACCTGGATCAATATGTAGAACTGTCAACTACTTCTCCTACCTGCATGTCTGCCTGCATGTTGCCTTGCTTCCCACCATGATCACAATAAACTAAACAAGTGGCAAATGCTGCTAAAAACTTTTACCAGACAAAATCATATTAAGTTGTGTTAGTAAAAAAACAGGGTCATGGTCATCATCATCATCAACATCATCATCATTATCATCATCATCATCATCATTCCCTCAAACATTACATTCCAACTGTAGTTTATCCTCCCTCCAATCCTCTCCCTTCCACCTCCTCTTTCCTCCAGATCCTCCCCTACAGAGATATGAGGTTATTTAATGAAGCATGTTGCAACAATAAATAACATCAATAAAAGAAAGAATCTGCTGCTTTGCTGCATGGGACATTCCTCTCATATCTCAGAGAATTGAGAACTAAAATTCAAAACTGTTTATTTGTTGGTGTGTAAGTTAAAAGAGAGTGTTTAAAGGATAAAGGAGTTCACCGTATAATGGTCATAATTTTTTAAATAGTCTCACTTCTAATGCAAGTAAGTGGAGCGAGTAAGTGACCATTTCTTATGCATTCATCTGATGACTCTGCTGAATAATAATGTGGATGCAGAGGCTCCCACAGAGCTGTAAAGCTTCAGGGAGAATTCACTTCAAAAACCGTGGCTTACTATTTTCACAGAAAATACTGGCGTGAATGAAGAGCTGACCTCCCTAAGAATGGCCACAATGTGTACATCCCAAGCTTGAGGAATAGTAAAAGTTCCAGTATAAGCTGGTTGTTTCTATTCACAAAGCTCACATGTTGAAATGCTAAAACTAGGCAATGATGGTATTACGAAAGGTCTTTGAAAGATAATTAGGTCATGCAGCCAATAGTTCATAACTGTAGTACCCTCGTTATAGGAACCATAAGGCTGGGACTTGTAACTTGCCTTACATGTACAAGGCCCTAGTTTCAATCTTAAACAGCAGAAAATAAATATCTAAGTGGAAATCTCCAAGAGATACCTAGTCCTTCCACCAAACAAGTGTGAACCAAGATATGGACTTTCACCAATTACTAAAGCTACTAACACGCTGCTTAGCAGCTTTAAGAACAGTAGGATATAAATTTCTATTGTCTAGAATCTACGGTCTGTATTATTTTTCTGTAGCATCCCAAGAGGAGTATAATAACTTCCAGCTTTAGAATGAACAAATAAATGAATTCTTAATATTCAGTGAGCCACTGCAGAAGAACATAGGTCAATACCCAAGGATGAGTCCCAGATGGAGCCCAGCACAAATACTTGGGACTTCTTAAATGAGCTCCCATCCAAGCAGGTGCAGGAGGAAGCAAGGCTGGCATGTTGTTCACCACTTCACACCATGGTGTGCACAAAGCTGGCTCCTCATCACTCCCTGTCCTTCCTCATCCCCTTTTCCTTCTCTAAGAATCTTCCCTACTGAGTTTCTCCTTTTCTCCCTTTTCAAAAATTTGCTCTCACAATGAAATGTAAGGGGGGGGGATATGTTCTTTCTTATATATTATGCAACAATAATAATATTCTCAAATTGTTGCTGAATGAATTACTTATTGTATGCCCTCTCTTGACCTAGGAATTAAAAAGGCAATAAAGCCCTTTGGACCATGGTTAATTATAACTCAGGTCTGGTATTAGGTAGAGCTTAGTATAACTCCTGGCCCCATCACTTATTAAATGTATGACCCTAGCAATTGCTTAACCTTTGTGAGGTTAAATTGCAGCATTCCAGTGTAGCTAAGTTAGAAACAAGCTTCCATGAATTCTCCCAAATCGAACTTGCTTTGACAATGAGAAAAAGCCTTGCAAGGAAGAACCTCAGTCATAGTCAGTTTCTTGGTCTGGACATGGGAGGGGCACGTATTTCTACCACTCATGTACATTCCCAACTCACTGGCTCATATTTTGGTGCATAGCAGCATTCAGGTCTCCAAGTTATCAAGCTCTCCCTCAACACCTCAAATATAAGTGAGCCACCAATGATCCTCTGCAGTGGAAGTGATATGCTTTCCCACAGCAAAGCTCACTCCTCCTAATCGCTTGAGTTGGAGGAAGACATACATACCTATGAACCGTCCTTTTGGTCTCTACTATGTTCTCAGGACATCAAGTCTACCCTTGCTGATCCCCACGTCAAGTCCATCCTTTCTCACTGACCACCTTGTCTGTTTACAACAGAGTCAACATTAGTTTCTGTGAGGTGCTCAGTAGAACAACGCCTAACCCTCCAAGTCCACGACTCTGTGCCCTCTGCCACATGACATTCATCTATAAAAATTATCTTCAGAGTACATAGTTCTGTGGATTTTTGTTAAGTTTTGTGGCTGAACTACTCAAACACATCCAATATATACAAAAAGCACAGAGAAAATATTTACAGCAACATTAAGAAGAAAGCTAAATACAGGATTTCTTCTCTGATCTAACCTACATCATGCTCTTCTAAAATATCAGTCTTATCATCTGTAATATTTACAAGAAAACAGTACCATTATTTTCTCAAAGTTCTGATGATAAAATGAGTTAACACATCAACATCATTTACTTGTTGCCGGGTATGAAGTTTTTATTTTTTAAAGAAAAATAGGTAATTTCTGTAAAATTTTCTTCTTTAACAGGCATGGCAGCAAACACCTTTCATCCTACCACTTGGGTGGCAGAGGCACACATATCTTGTGAATTTGAGACCAGCCTAGCCTAAACAGTGAGTTTTAGGAGAGCCAAGGTTACATAGAGAAACCTTGTCTCAAAAAAAAAAAATTTCCTTCATTAAATAAAATAAGGTTAATCAATTCCCTTAATATATATAAGCATATACAAAACTGTCCATATATTAATTTAAAAACAGTGGCTTACCAAGAAGAAGGGGATTAGTTGGAAGGAATAATCAGTGGAATGAGAAGGAAATGGGTCAATTAATGTGCTCAGAGAACACAATGTTCATGCTTGAAAATGTCATAATGAAGTCCATTGTTACTATTCTGCTGTCTAAAACACGGGAAGGTGATTTGTCTATTTTGCTTAAAAACCTATTCATTGATAAAAGAAATCCTGAATTTAGTTTTCTTATTAATGTTGATAAAAAGTATTTTATTCACGCTTTTTGTACATATTGGATGTGTTTAAGCAATTCAATCATAAAACAGCAAAAAAATCCACGGAAATATGTATTCTGAAGACAGTAATTATGGATGAATGTTGCATCAGAAGTCCTCTATCAAAGCTGCAGTATAAGATATTTTTCATCTGGACAGCATCCAAATATCATTAGTATGTTAGCCAGTCATCCAAAACTGCATCTTAAGAACAGGAGAAACAATAAAGGATATCAATCCCTTCATGACTCAAACAGAGAAAAGTCCTATGGTTTGGGGAGGGATAAATCTTCTCAGAAAAACACAATGGTAGGCCTTGAGAGGGCACATCTGTAATCCCAGAACAAGGACAACTGAGACAAGAGTATACATTCAAAGCTACTCTGGGCTACTGAATGAATTCAAGGGCAACCTAGAATATGTAAATAAACCCTATTACCCAAAATGAAATCAAATTACCTCAATGCCTTACACTACTAAATGGATCCAAAATAATGGGAACACATTTCAGCTAAGCACTGTCTTTTGAAGATGCATACATGAATGGAATACAGTAACAGTTGATGGACTCTACTGTAAAATAGTGAGATCCTATAGGCCCCTAAGCATTACAGCCTATAGTCAATTCTCTTAGTTTCTCTCTAAGACCCTATTGCTGTAGCCATTGCATACTTGAGTAGTAAACATGGTACTGACCCAGAGGAGTCATCCCTACTGGCTAGCTTTCATAGTACTGGAAGGTGCTATGCATTCTAGTAGAGAAAAAAAAATCATCAATTACCCTTTGAACTACAGCTGTGTTCTCTTTGAACTACAATAATGACTGGCCTGGCAAGACATGGTGGCTGGTGCAATGGTGACACAAACATCATGGAAGTAACCAACAACTATCTGATTAGATTTAAGTCCTACTCTTCAAGAGGAGATCCATACTTGGCACTATTATTGAGCCAACACCCTATGACTAGAAAAGACAGAGGCCCTAAGGGAGAAACTACTATCATTGCTCTGCTGAGTAGACATAAAATTAAAGGGATTCCTGCTCACTTATATTTGTACACATAGATAATGTCTCTCAACCCTCACCAGAGACTTTTCTTTTGCAGCAGATGGCAATTAACAGAAAGTCCTACAACTAAGTAAAGTACAAAGAATAAGAGGACTTCAGAATTCTCAGTCCCAAAGGGAACATATCATACACACACACACACACAGACACACACACACACACTCCCAAGGTTTGGACATTATTGCAGAAAATGAGTAGAAAGAGTATAAGAGCCAAAGATGGTGGATGACAATAAAGAAACATTGTCATCTGGACCTAGCAGGGCAGCTGCACATATGAACTCCCAGCAATTATGAAAGCATCCATAACACACAAGCCCAATACAGACCAAATCCCAATAAAAAGAGGAGAGTTTGGCACACACACCCAACCCTAGCTGTGACAATGCTGGTAATTGCTAGCTGTTAAGAGAGGGGAGAGACTGTTTGCTCTAAGAATAGGCCCTGGTAACTCAATCATACTCAAGTGGAAGAACATTCAAGAATATTTTGGCACTTGTTTTGGTCTTTGGGGGTTTAATTTTAAAAGAGATTGGTAGGGAAAGTAAATGAATGTGCAAAGAGTTGGGGAAGGTCAGTGAATATGACCAAGATGCCGAAAGCTTCTCTCAAATAACTAATATTAAAAAAAAAAAATGTATAGTCTCCACAGGGTCTCCCTGTATTTGCAACAAAATGTAAATACAATAAGAATGCATATTAATCCTGTTGATATAAATCCTGGAGATAAACATCAACACCTAAGGTTTGTGGAACTGACTGAATTGATTTTTATTATACTGTTAAAAAAGCATTCTCCATGACAATTCATGTAGCTAGAACTGTTGAGATCAATAGCCAGTAGTCTTGTTTCCACATAGGACTTGATTTGCAGAAGGATTAGTACTTTTCAGAACTACAGATTATATAGTCTTATAAGAGTATTTAACAGAAATATCTTGGCACCTATGTGTAATGAAACTTTCAGATGTTTTTAGTTATAAATAAAAAATTGTCATTTGTTAAAACTTAAATGTGAAAAAAAGAAAATAGTGTCATGGTATAATTTTTAAAATAAATTGTTTGATTCCAAGAAACCACATGGCAGCTCACAGTCATCTGTCACTGAAGTTACAGAGGATCCAATGCCCTCTTCTGGCCTGTGCAGGGACTATATGCAAATGGTACACAGATATATATGCAGACAGAACTTCCATACACATAAAGTAATTTTTTTTGGTTTTTCGAGACAGGGTTTCTCTGCAGCTTTAGAGCCTGTCCTGGAGCTAACTCTTGTAGACCAGGCTGGTCTCGAACTCACAGAGATCCGCCTGCCTCTGCCTCCCGAGTGCTGGGATTCACATAAAGTAATTTTTAAAGAAAGAAAATGCTCCTACAGATATACCAACAGATCAGTCTGATGGAGGCAATTCCTTGGCTGATACTTCCTTTTCCCAGGTGTCTCTAGTTTGTGTCAGCACAAACAAACAAACAAACAAAAGCTAACCAGTACAGCCACCCATAGCAAAGCTAATGCTCCTTTCTGTGCTCATCTGTGTCTCTCCATCTCTCTCTCTCAGCCAGTCAACCTGGGCTTGTCATTCAGGATAGAACATCAAGGCTGTGGCCATCCAGTCTGCTTGTCTTCTCTATTTTTCATCCAGCATCTCTCTGTGCATTCTGTCCTCGACTGTACTTTGAGGAACAATTTAATACTTGTGTTCCAATTTTAAGTTAAATTTTGTTAAGATCTTTTTCATCAAATAGCCTCAAGATAGCTTCTACTTGTGTTTGGAATTTCCTTTCTCAAGCTGATCATGATGGTGTACATCTGTTAATTCCGACACTGGGAGACAGAAGCCAGACGATCGCTGCAAGTTCTGGGCCAGTCTGGACTACGTAGCAAAAACAAAACAAAAAGGAAAAAAAAAATTGAGCCTTCTCAACATATAGACTTCTGCAGTTAATCAGAAATTGGATGTGTAAGAATTGAACTAAGGAAGTACTTAAGAATTCAAAGGAAATGCATGCTTAGCACTTACTCTAAAGAGATGCAGTTTGGGCAGGGATTTTCTTATGTAATTTGCTCTTGCTATCCATCATGCTGCTATGTGCAGCTGTCAAGCATCAGCCACACCAAAGCGTCTTTGCTATCATTAGTCTTGTTCCCTAATCACTCTCAAATGTGCTAAGAGGACGGTGCCGTTCGATAGGTATCAGTGAAATAAAGGCCCAGGCGCTTACAGAAAGAATACAAATAACATCCTGTTTGCACTCCATCACTGGCTTTTTCTGATTTTAAGAAAGGACCACAAAAAAAAGCTCATTCTCATAAAAACCCTTGGGACATTGAAACATTTGAAAGAACTTCAAGTCTCATATTATGGAGTGATGAATGTGCACCAAAAACACATAACGGAATAAAGTAACGTCTATGTTTTGTTTCAAAAGTCTTACTAAAAGTAGTCTGCATTGGTACAGTTTCATGAATAGTGCACAAATAAATGGTTGCTAGGTAGCTCCAGGTCCTTCCCATCCATAGAGATTAAGTGCACATTGGAGAAAATGTATATATTTGCAAAGTGTAGCACAGTGTGGTTTGGTGGATCTTAAATGCAAAATATACATATAAATGTAAAAAATGATTCTTCTGAAAGGAAATCCACATCTTGCCTTCTAGGTTCTAAGGCCTCTTCCTCCAGCATTCTGATTTTAGTCTTTTCGATGATGTGATTGACAACTGAGATGCAAAGTTCATCCATGTTGGGACAATCCTAATTGGCAGATCTTTCTTCAGAAAACTCGCGTGTGGCATCCTATGGTGTGCAGTGGGGACAGAGGTGAAAGACGTTTCTTACCAGCCTATTTTCTGTATATTATATTTGAGTAAAACCATACTCTACAATTTGCCCTTTCTCACCACATACAAGGATTATAAGCCTCTATAATCCATCAATCTAAATGAGATGATCAGAACTGCAAGACGCTCAAACTGAATATGGTCATCTCTTCCTACTACCCTCATGTTCATGTCTTATTATCTACTGTCTTGAGCATTTCACTCCTATAACCACATACTCAAGTCTAGGTAGTTAATAAAAAAAAAAAAAAACAGAAGGTATTTTGCTTTGTTTCACTTTTTTGGAAAGTGGGAAGTCAAAGATTCAAGTACTGGCACTCGGTGTGTGGGTGTGTGTGATGGGCACTTTGTCGTCTCTTCCCATGTCAGAGAGTACAGAGAGCACTAGGCAGCTCTCCATGCCTGTTCTATAAGTGCCCATCCCATCCATGACAGTGCTGCATGGATCTGTGCTTGAATGTGGGAATTTTAGGGGACGTGTTCCCACAATGCCATCCTCTTCTTCTCTACTTCTTATTTACTATGAGGCACGTGAGAGTAGCACTGCCACTTACTGATGAAAGAGAAGGCTACTTAACCTCTGCCCTTTCAGTTATAAAAACTGGATGATACTGCTTATCCAAATGCTATGATTAAAATAAGTGATCAATAATTGGATTATGAAGGCATTATGTTCATCAATGGATCCATCCACTACTGAGGTCCTAGCTGAAAAAGCTATTAGGATTAAAGCCTAGGTAGTGGTAGTAGTCATTGGGACATATCATCAAGTTTGTGTCTTATGCCTACACCTTTCCTCTCTCTTCCTTCTTCTAACCTCCCCCTCCCTACTTCCCTTCACCACTCCTCCCTGTCTCTTTCTAATCCTCCTCTTCTTCCTCGTCCTCCTCTTTCTTCTTCCTGGCTACCACAAAGTAAGCACATTTCTCCTACCATGTGCTACCCACTATGATGTTCTACCTCATCTTTGGCCCCGTTGTGTAGCAATTGCCTAGAAAAGCAAACATCCCCTTGGAAGGATGCTCATCAAGACACATGTTATTCCAAAGAGAGGTGAAATATTCCATCTGTCAGGAAGGTTCCTCAAAATTAAGGAAGTTGACAACTCAATAGATTCAGGAGCTCCATGAAACTTATCAGATTGACTAGGCCCTTCCATCTCTAGGCTTATATAAGTAGTAAGGACTACTGAGGGGTGCTTAAAAGAAGATAGCTAGAAAAGACTCAGGCCAGCTGAGATACCTGGAAGAGACACACTCCAATCTATTGACCTCCTTGCAAGTTGTGCCGTGAGCTCCAGGTTTCCAGACTTTGTGACCTGTCACTTATGCTGGGGTAGGATTTTGGTGATGAGGCTGTCTTTGAATTATTTCTGTTCATGTAAGTAATTTTCACCCATATTTCTGTAAATAAATCTAAATAAAACTCATTGGTTTACCAAGTTGGATTTTTTGATAGCCTAACTTTACTCTTTGTTAGTTCCTTGTCTGATATGAGTAGTTCATATCTATCCCAGAATAGTGTCACAAAACAAAGGCAATCGAGGCATCCACACTTGGAGTGAAATCTCAGAAACCATCATCCAAAGTAAACATTTTTTTCACTTAGAGCGACTTCAGGTATTTTGTTACTGTGGTGGAAAGATACCATTATTGGGTGCTTTAGAAACCAATAGCCATGTTGATGCTGTGAAATGGTTCTCCAAACATCACTCAGTCTAGTTGGCTCAGAAAGAGCCGAAGGGCATTCTATAAACAACAAAGGAGGGAACCCTAGCCCCTATCATGTGGAATTAAGAATTTTAGAAGCATTTACGCCAGAAATCAGACACACTATCTGTTAATATTATGACAGTGCTGATGCTTTCAAAGCTGCCATTTCTAGAGTTTCTTCTTCTCCTTTCAATTGTCATTAAGAGGAGCCCAATTCACTAAGATGTTAACTGAAAAGCCTAAAGTATTTCTTTAGACTTAAAAACTGAATTATGTAGTGAATATGTAGTGACTTTCATGCAACATCAGACAGGATAACATTCTCTTTTTTTTTTTTGGTTTTTTCGAGACAGGGTTTCTCTGTGGCTTTGGAGCCTGTCCTGGAACTAGCTCTTGTAGACCAGGCTGTTCTCGAACTCACAGAGATCTGCCTGCCTCTGCCTCCCGAGTGCTGGGATTAAAGGCGTGCGCCACCACCGCCAGGCTCAACATTCTCTTCTTGATCTTTGATACTGAACATCAACTAACGTAAAACATGTAATTCTTTTCTTGTGATGCTTAAGTTTCTGAAAAGTACTATGTTTGCAAAAATAATCCCATAAATCAGCTCAGGGAGGTTAAAGACCAATGCAATGTTCCAAGAAAGAGGCACAAGTGTGGATGCATAAGAACTTGCACAGCACACAGCCTTCTTTTCTACCATCTCCTGCATCTCCTGCACCTGCATGCAATACCCTTTTCACCTACCTGTGTGCCATCAGGTGGGGCTGTGAGACAACAGAACCCCCAGTTTTCTAACAAGCTAGTACTTAAGTAAGCATATTATTTTCTTCCCAGTGACCTTTATTTCTTAAGTTCACTTAAGATCAGCTGGACGTGAGTACATGTGACAATGTCACACGTGCATAAAGTCCCATCACAGTATCTAGTCTTTGACAAAGTAAAGTATCAAGAGAAATTACCAATGATGATTTCTTTAATTCCACACAAGGAATATAGTTACCCACAAACCAGAATGTAAAATCAGACAACAATTCTGAGGGCCTGAACTTGATTGGAAAGCTATAGATGTTATAAACTAGGAACACAAAGCCCTGCCTCATAGATTCCAATCCTGGGGAATTGGACCTGTACCCAATTAAAACATGAGAATTCATCCACTTTGGGCAGTGCCATCCCTGGCGTTCCATGATTGTATTGGAAAGCAGGCTTAGCAAGCCATAGGGAACAAGCCAATAAGCAGCATCCCTCCAAGCCTTCTGCTTTAGTTCTGCCCCTAGGTTCCTGCCTTGAGTTCCTTCCCTGACTTCCTTCAATAATAGGCTATAATGTGTGAGCTAAATAAATGCTTTCCTCCCAAGTTGCCTTTAACCCTGGTGTGTTATCATAACAATAGAAACCCTAAGACACACCCGAAAAACCTAGTTAGAAATTTGAGATGTGAATCTTGATTTCTAAACGGTACGAAACTAATTATTTCAGCTGAGGCAGTTGTGCTGGGAAGGATAGATGTTGACAGCCACAGTCACCCTGTATTTTGCCTGTGTCTTCTTGAGCTGTAGACCATTAAGGAACAGACACTAGGTACAATCACCCCTTTCTTTGTGTGTTGTCCACTGGTCACAAATGATGGGATCTAGAGGTGTTTGGAATGACTGTCAACTGTCCTGCTATCTAGTACTGGCAGCTTGAAACCAAAGTTCCCTGAGCTAAGGTTTACTATAGATTAGTTTGACTAACATTGAAGGGCCTAGCTAACATCAAGTTCTACTGCGCATGTGGGTTCCATGCATGCTGTGAAGGCCACACAGAGTGCAGGCTGACAAACTGTCCTGGTGAAGGAGCACAGCAGGTTCCTTCCTTTTCACTGCTCTTGACAATGGTTTTCTTGGGCTTAATCTCTGCATTGAATCAGGTCATGCTTTGTCTGACATTGTCAGCAGACTGCCACCTAACAGTCTTGAACAAAAAGTGTCTACCATGTTCAATACTCCCGACCCAAATCATTCCTACTTATTTTTCAAGTTTTCCTCAGTGTCATTAGGCCACATTAGGTCACTAAACTGATGCTAGTAGGAGTAGAGAAAAATACTTGTGAGCGGTAAGAAGATGCTACAGGAACTTAGAATCTCACAGCAACAAGCATGGGGCAGCATCTCCACATGGCTCCCCTTTACACTGTGAATTGCAAATCACTTCTTAAGCGGCAGCGGAGTGGTTAGCATCCAGATCAGCTGAGTCCAGCTTGCCTCTCTGCTCTTCCCTGACTCTGCCTATTTCCTCTCTGTCTCCCCTTTGCTTTTCCATTTTTTCTCCTCTTTGCACAGCAAGAACTGGTAAGGGCTCTGGGCTGAGGTGATTTTTTTTTTCTCTTGCCCTTTATTTCACTATAAAGAGTCTCTCTAAGTGCATTCCCTTAGTCACACAGTGAGAAGCTGTTTTCTGGTTATTTCAGTTCTAAGCCACTGAGAAGCTGATAAAGACTACTTGTTTCTAATCTGCCATCCTGGCTCTCCACAGGATGCATTTTTAAAGGGTACAAAAAACACACTTAAGGATATGCATTATAAAAAAAAAACCTTAGTATTTCATCCATATTGGCATTAACAAGTAAATCAAAAGTCAAAATCCTAGTTTCTAAACCAAAGCAACATTCTTATCTCCCAACGATTTGCTTTGTAACTTCAACTCACAGATATACATGCTACAAAGAGATGAAGCTATTGCTGTCATCCGGAAATTCTTCTGCTATTTCACAGCACTGTTTCTGTGTGTGTGTGTGTGTGTGTGTGTGTGTGTGTGTGTGTGTGTGTGTAGGGGAGTGTGTATAGGTGTGTGTGTGTGTGCACAGGGGAGTGTGTATAGGTGTGTATTTGTGTGGGGGAGGTTGATACAGGGAACTGGGTGTGCACAAAACTTCATCAGCAAAGATTTGATCTCATAAAAGGAGTGGATAAAAGTAAAGACTCCTTTTTGTTAAATGTAAACACAATTTGTTAACCTAAACAGTTTAACGGAAGGTAGCACAATCTCCAATATGTGATCAATATCCTGGCTCCTGCACAGTAGAGGAAATGTTATATTCACTGTGGAGGAAGGGCATTGGTGCTTACTTTGTGTATGACTTTGGGCTGAACACTCAAACTCCAAGTTCCAGGTTCCTTGTCTGTAAAATAAAAATCTATCTCCTGTGGATGGGTTGAGAGGACTGTATGAGCTAACAGGTCAGACTCTCGGTCTCAGTGGCTGCCCTACAAGGCTCATCCATTGAGCGTCATTGCTGCTCTATGAGGAACAAATAAGGCTCTTCTTGCACTGAGCACTTTGGAAAGAGGAAAATGATGAAGCTGAACAAGTGTTAAGATTTCTTCTTCCAATATTTTTCTAATATATTTTAATTGGTAGGCAGTTGTATGTATCTCCCATACATACCCATCGTGATGTTTTGAAATATGAACATATTGTGAAATGGCCACAATGAAACAGTTAACAAATGCATTGACTCACAGTCTTTTATGATAGAACATCTTTTATGATAGAACATTTAAACTCTTGTCCCAAATTTCACTAATAAAACATGCCAGCATTGACTATAGTCACCTGGCTGTATGGTGGATCTTATAAATTAATTTCTAACTGGAATTTTAGGCCCTTTGACAAGCATACATATCCTCAACACAGTCTTCAAATCGGCAGATACTGTTTTATTCACTACTTTGACAGATCAACTTGTTTGTTTATTGGTTCATTTGTTTTTGTTTTTGAAGACATGGCTTCTCTGTGTAATAACTCTGACTGTCCTGGAACTTACTCTATAGACCAGGCTGGCCTTGAACTCATAGATCCACCTGCCTCTGCCTCTCAGGTGCTGGGATTAAAGGCGTGCGCCACCACTGCTGAGCTAGGAATCAACATATTTAAGTTCCACTTATCAATGTCAGTATTCCATGTCTGTCATTCTGTGCCTGGCTTGTTTTCCTTAACATGCTACCCTCTTGTTTATTCTGATTGTTACAAGTAGTACAACTTTCCTCTTTTTTTTTTCTTAAAACTAAGTGGCATTTAATTCTGTATAGACTAAGCTGTCATTATGTAGTCATATGTTACTGACAACTCAGTAGATTCCTCATCTTATTGTGAATATTGTAATAAACACAGAGTTGTAGGCATCTCTAACACATTGATTCCAGTCCTTTAAACGGGAATGGTGGTGGGATTGCTGAATTACATGGTGGCTCTATTTTTTATTGTTGCTCCTGTTGTTGTTGTTTGAGGAAACATTAAGTTTTTCATAATGACCTTACTTTTCAACGGGACATTATTTGAAAATTCTTTTCTCTTTATCTTCATTAGCACTTTTCTAACTCATTCTTTTATGGTAGTCATTCTACCAGACTGAGCAAAACATCATTTTAATTTTGACTTCCCCATGGCTAGTTATATTGAACATTTCTTCATATGTATATTGATCATATGGATGGCTTCTTTTGAGATCTACTCAGGTTCTTTGCACATTTCTGAAGTCCTCATTCTCAGGTTGTTGATTTGAAGATTTTTCTTAATGAATAGTATTTTTTTTTCAAAATAACAAATGCAACCATCATAAATAATGCTCTATAATGAACTTTTTATCATAAAAGATGTTGATCTATTTCCAAGCAATAAAATTAGATTACAAAATACATGTCTTTATACATTACAGATACATATAATATGTGATACTATAAATGCAATTCAACTTCCATTATGCAATAGTAACTATGAATGCGCATGCATTTATACAGAAAAATGGAGCCGGAAAGACCATCCCTTGGCACTTATACTCCAATTGTTCAATTTGGTTATCCTTTGAAATAAAGAAAAAGAGACATTTAAAATTACTAAGAATAAATAAATTCAAGAGAAAGAAGCTGACGAAATATTTTATTGCATTTACTTATTTATTTCTATGTGTTGCACGAGTGTGAATATGTACAGAGGTCAGAGGACAACTGTAGCAGTGAGTTCTCTCCTCTCATTATGTAGGTCAGGGCTAACACTGGGTTGAAGGTTTGTGTATTTTAAACAAAGCTTGAATATTTGAAAAATATTTTTCTGTCCTGGTTGCTGTATCTTTGTAGTCAGACTTTCTTTTCTGCTGGCAGCTCCAAATAATGACACGGATACTTATTAATGACGAAAGCTTGGCCTTTAGCTTAAGCTTGTCTCAACTACCTCTTATAACTTAAGTTAGCCTGTCCTTATTAATCTACATTCTGCCACATGTCTTGATTACCTCTCTTCTGTACCATATATTCAACCTCTCCAGCATCTCACTGGTGTAATCCAAGCACCAGGAATCCTCCTCCTCTCTCTCTCTGAAAACCCTGCCTATCATCTCCTGCCTAGCCATTGGCCATTCAGCTCTTCAATACACCAACCATAGCAATACATCTTCATATCGTGTACAAATATTCCATAACATGTCTTTACTCTGTAGACTGTTTCATTGTGTACAGAAGCTTTGTAGTCTAATAAAACCCACTGGTCTATTTTGGTTTTGTTCCTCTGCTTTTATGGTCATACATATTTCTAGCATCAATTTAAGTCTTTGATCTGTTTTGGCTTCATTTTTATATATGGTGTGAGATTGGAGCTTAATTTCTTTTTTCTTCATATGAGCATCCAGTTTTCTCAATACAATTCCTTGTATATTGTTTTAGTTAGGGTTTTTATTGTTGTGAAGAGACACCATGACCATGGCAAATGCTTTCTTATAAAGAAAACATTTAATTGAGGGTGGCTTGCTTATAATTTCAGAGTCATGGTAGGAAGCATGGCAGACATGGTGCTGGAGCTGAGAGTCCTATGTCTTGTAGGCAACAGGATGTCAACTGACAATCACACTGAGGGAATCTTGAGCAAAAGAGACCTCAAAACCCACCCCACAGTGACACACATCCTCCAACAAAGGCCATATCTCCTAATAATGTGACTCTCTTTGAGGGCCCTTTTCTTTCAGATCACTGTAGCTGGAGGTTTCTCATCCCACCTGGTACTGCAATCACTTTAAAATAACCACTCTGAGGCTTAATATTAATTATAAGCTGTTTGGCCTATTATCTCAGGCTTATTATTAACTAGCTCTTACGATTTAATTAACCCATCTCCATCATTCTATACTTTACCACAAGGCTCGTGGCTTGTTACCTCACATCTTGCGTCTCCTGCATCTGCTGGCATCTTCCTGACTCCATCTTCTTCCTCCCCACCCCCAATCTCTCTGCTTGGATTTCTCACCTAGCTATTTTCTGCCTGGGTTTTGGCCAAATCAACTGCTTTATTCACTAATGGTAATAAAACATATTCACAGCATACAGAAGGGCATCCCACATCAAACCACCATAAGTATTCTTGACATCCTCATTAATAATATTAACTATAAATGCATGGTTTTATTTCTGAACTCTCTTTTCTATACTACTTATCCACATATGTGGTTTTAAGCCATTGCCATGCTGTTTTGATCACTATATGTTTAGGGCATATTTGGAAGCAAGGAAGTGTAAGGTTCCCATATTCATTCTTCTTGCTCTCAATATGTTTTTCCTTAAAACTTATTTTAGAAAATTGAGGACTTTTTTTTTTAAAAAAAAACAGGAAAAGAGTTTCCTTTTGTGCCTTCTGTATTATTGGTGTGAACCTCTTCTGTGACCTGGGCATCATAGAAACACCTTAGTAAAGTGCTTTATGAGAGATCGCTTTTGGATTTTTTGTTAATTCCGTGTTTCTGGAAAGAGATTCTTTCCAAGTGTCTCCTATCTACATGAAAACACAGGAAACAATTAAGGGGCACATTAATTCCATAGTATAGTGGAACTTGTCACGTGCTCACAGAGAATGAACACCCAAAGCATCCTTAAGTTAAAGCTAAGCTTCCTCTATGAAAACATAAGCTGCAAACTTGCCCTGCTCCACAATTAGCAATATGTAATAGAGTTCCGTTTACTTCTCCGGAGGAAACACCATACACTTGTAAACCATGTCAGCAACTGTCAAGAGCCAGAGCAGTAGGACTGGTGCTGTAAGGTACCAGCAATGCCAGAGGTAGTTGGCATGAGATTTTATATAAAACCCTCCTGGGGAGAAGAATAACCTGCTAGCTCCCTTCAGACCTCAGCTTAAATGCCCAAATGTTGTGTTTAGATTTTTCACAAAGACAATCAGTGGAGCACTGTCATTCAGGAACTGAAATCTAATATCCCTACTTGGGCAAAAAGCAGCCCCATCATTCATCATCTCTCTCTTGCCCCAGCTCATCAAACCAATGACTACTTCTTACCCAAACCAGGAGCTAAGAAAATGATTACTTTATTTGTGAGCACCAAGAGTATTGTGCACAGTTAGATTAAACCTAGCCACCCCTTTATTAAACAGGACTTTCATGCCCCTGGAAGCGCTTGCAGTCGGGCCATCCAGCAGCAGGTCCCAGGGGTTCAAACAGGGAGAGCGTCAGTGAAAGGGATGATGAAGGCGTCCTTCCCATTCATTTGCTTAAGGAGCAGGAGGGACATTCCAGTCCTTCACATTACACGTGAAGGCATCAGGTTACACACACCCAACTTGCCCAGGGCTTAACTGACACCCAACCCAGCTCCATTTTCACCAGTACATACACCTTGATCTCATTTGGATTGCCTCATGTTTGAGAAAGACTACAAACCGCTAGTGGAGTGATTTTGTGAGACCTTTGTGAAAATTGGTCTGACCGTTATGATCTAATTCGAAGAGGAGAGAAAAGTTCCTTGAAAGTGACACCTTGAGAAGTGGAGGGACACGCCACAATGCATTCATGGGAAACTCCAAAGTTAAGATCCAGAGGGAGAAAAATGGAATAAACGGTGTGTGTGTGTGTGTGTGTGTGTGTGTGTGTGTGTGTGTGTGTGTGTGTGTGTGTGCGTGTGTCTGTTTGGCTATGGGTACAGCCCATGCTTCTGCTGTGGGAAGTAGATGAAAAACACTAATTGCCCCTTTGGGCTTTCTCCTCAAAGGTGCTCTAGAACTGGTTTCCCGAGTGTAAACACAGCTTCAGACAAGTCACGCCTGCCTCTGGCACTTGGCATGTTAATTCTTGCCTCTGGTGTCTCACTCCCTGCTCACTTCAAACTGGCTCCTGGTTTCTAGGCTCCATTGGGAGACACAGAAGAACAGATAGAGACGAAGTGGTGATAGCAAAAGAGGAGAGAAGCGTGGTAGGGACCCTGCTGTGGTGTTCCTCAGACACAACAGTGTCCTATTTCAGTCCTTTAGCTTCTAGGAAGATTTCAGCTGCACACAAGCTGAGAGCTCTCCCAGGTGGTTCCCTTCAGACTGATTAAGGCCTTTGTTTTCCCTTCACCACTGGAAACAGAAGCCCACATAGTGGGAACTGACACACTGTGTCCACCATCAGAACTTTATGCTCATGCGTCACCAATGTTTATGACCTTTGCTTCCAGCAGACTGGAGTCTTCACGAAGAATTGTGAAATTAAATTAGACCTAAAAGGAGTTCTAGAGTCTTTTCTAGAATGTTTCAGAAAACGTTTTGGGGGTGACATCATTGGGACAATATCTCTATCTGATGTGTGTATTGCTTTATTTAAACTAACCCTTCTGATAGAAAACATTAAAGGCTAGGAATGTGGATGAATGTCTGTAAACCTCAAACTCAAAGGCTAAGGAAGGAGCATAACAAGACCGAAGTCAGTCTGGGCAATATTAGGCTGATCATGTCAAAAGCAAAACAAAAACTTTCAATACTTAAATTTAATCTAGCAATAACAGCAACAAAAAAATAAGAGCAATATTAAATTTGAGTACATGTGCATTTTTTACTTTATCTTATATATTAATTTATTTTCAATTTATTTTACTTGGGGAAATCTCATACAAATATACATGAAACATGATCATATCCAACTATTTCTTCCTTCCTATAAATGCACAATACTCCCCAATTTGCTGCCTTCCAACTTCATGTCTTTCTTATTTGGTAACCCACTAAATCCAGTTAGTGCTGTTCATATGTACATGGGTACAAAGCCACTGTAGTTTGAGAAAAAACCTGCTCAGTGGTCACATCCATAAATATTCACTGCCAATAGCACTTCAGGGAAGTCTGGAGATCACCTGATCTCTGTTGGGATTTTGGTTGGCTTGAGATTGTATAGGTCTTGAGCAGGTAAGCTCAGCTCCTATGAGTTCATATGTACCAAAGTAATGCCCTGTCCAGAAGACAGCATCTCACAACACTCCCCCAATTCTGAGGTCTTATGTTCTTTTCTCTTCCTCTTCCATGACATCCCTGAGCTTGTAGGAGGGGGTGCCCCTCTCATGGCTAGGCATTCAGTCTCTTAATCTCAGTGCTTGGACAAGTTATGCATCTCTCTATTGACTGCAGCCAAAAATTAGCTCTCTCTCATCTTTTTAAAGTTTGTTCATATGCTACCAAAGGAACATCTCAAGTGTCATGGGTAGAAATATCAACTTCAGGAGAGACTGAAATAATCAAATTAAAACATGACACAGAACAAGAATAGCAGGCTTGTCAGGAAAATAAAATCATATTAAATGTTAAGTGAAAGGCTTGGCATGTTAATTCTAGGTAAACTTTATGTATGAAGCAATAAAATGAAGGCAAATTAAAGCATTGTACAGGAGAAAGCATTCTGCTAGGCACAAAAAAGTTGCAGAAGATACTGAAGGTCTAGCACCAAGGAGGCCATATCTAGTCACATGGCAGCCATGCCAGACAATGAGAGCCTGAACTAAACTGATAGATTAAAAATCAGGTGACGGTAAGGGTTCTGTCCAGGTAGAAAAGATAAGTGAGAAGTGCAGAGGATGAGGAAGCTGAGAGTTCATCAAAGATGATTATGAGTTTTTAGGGCCGTGACTGCCAAGGTCAGATACTGGAGACTTGAAGGAAAGGGCAGTAAGCAGTAAGATATAGGGTTCAGTAGCTTCCTTGATTGGACATAACTCACTACATTGATTTGGAACCAGATTTAACAGATAAATGTATGGACTGGATTCACACCCCAGGAAGAAAAGTGAGAACAAGCAGCTGCTATCGAGGAATGCAAACACTCTGGGAAGGGATATTTAACAGGCTTTAAATCCACTCCAAGCAGAGTCTTCAGCACTGGGGAAAGACTGGAAGGACAGCAATGACCAGATCAGTTAAACAGAGCTTTCGGGAATCATGAAACTGATATTACCAGATTAAGGTTTTGAAAACTCAAGGCTGAATGGATGGTTCAGTGGTTAAGGGCTCTTGTTGCTCTTGCAGAAGAGTGGGGTTCAGTTCCCATCACCTTTAAGACAACTCCCAACTGTTTGTCAACTCCAGTTTCAGGAGATCTGAAGCCTTCTTCCGGCCTCCACAGACACGAGGCACACAGGTGGTGCACAAACTCATGTACATAAAATTAAATATCAAAAAGATAAAATAAATGTGTGTGTGTCTTTGTGTGTAAAATGTTCTTTATATCTATCAGGGTGTTGTCTGGTGCTTTATTTTAAACTTCAAAAACAATAAAATTTATGGAGATTTAAAACTCATATATAAGAGCTAGAGAGAAGGCTCAGTCAGGAAAACACTTGCCGTGCAAGCACAAGGACCTGCAGTTGGACCCTAGTACACCTGTGGAATCCAGGAGCTGCAGTGTGCACTTGTAATCCTTCATGCTGGGGAGACAGAAAGACAGAAGGGTCTTTGGAGAGAGCCGACTGTTAAGAATGGCTGAATCAGCAAGCTCCAGGCTAAGCAAAAGACCTTATTCCCAGAAATAAGGTAGTGGGATCATACAAATGCCTTGGTGGGCAAAGGAACTGATGGGAAAGCTCCACAATGTAAGTTCAGTTCCTATATTCCACATAAAGATGAATGGAGAAAACCAACTTCACAAAGGTTTTCTCTGACCTCCACATATATGCTTTAGCATGTGTATTTACACACACACACCATGCACATCTACACAAACACACACCAGATACACACACACCAGATATGCAGACATACTTACACACATTAAGAAATTAAAATCACACATGAATAAATCAAAATGAAAAATAATAATAAGATACTAAGCAACTGAGGAAGACCCCTAACATCAACCTCTGGCCAACACATGAACACAAACATACATGCACATGCATACATGTGTAGACACACATGCATAAATAAGTACCTACATATACACACAAAACTAAAATAAAAGATTAAAAACACATGCAAGAGTAGCTAGTCAACTTTTCCACTCATGGGAATCACTGCTTCCACTTCTCCGGGAGCCTTGAGTAGAGGCACCTGAAATAAGCTCTCAGATGGAAAGCTAGATGCATGAGGTAATCATTAAAACTATTACACATGTATACACAAGGATATTAGAAAATAACTCAGATATTCACAAGAATAACCTTCCCTGAACAGTTAAAAACATCCTCTTCAACAGACTATGTAAGAAGGTAACAGTTTGCTTATGCTGGAGAACATGATAATAAGGTGTTGTATTATAGGACATACTATGTGGGAAGACAATGGGAACTGGGGCCAGAAAGAATTAAGTGAGGTATAGTTATAGATAATGCTTTAAAATAATTAGCAGGTCAGCATACTAAATTGTAAATTAAATGGAAGAGACAATCCCAGCTAACCTGGGACCAAACTCTGCATGAAATTCACTGAATAAAATAAAACAGTTAGTCAAAATACATTATACATACATATATAAATATAGATAGTAGATAGATAGATGTATATGGAAATGTCATAATGAAACGTAATATTGTGTATAATTAATGCATACAAAGAAATTATAACATGAGGCTTTAGTTTTCATACTATGCTTTCAAGAACTTCAGACATCAAAGGCATTTTTTTTTTCAAAATGATTCCTTTGTCTTCACAGAGAATTTAAAAGTCATTGCAGGGCAGGCTTGCCAAATTTGCAAAGCAAAGCCATATTCTCCAGAAATACGTCCTTTAATTCTAAAGGCTGGTTCTCGTTTGGTTTGGGGAAGCGTAACTGGTGTTTTCATCGTGCCAAGATTTCAAGGTCCTTCAGAGCCATTTCCACATTTCATCGGGAGGCAAAATTCACACTGCATCTTACATGCAGACAGGGATTTGGCAGGACGACTGGAAGAATGGAAGTCTCTCCAAGCAAGAGCCAAGCCTTCAAGACCTCAAACAGCAGCTCCCGCTGTGAAGGAGTGGGCAGACCCAGGCTGTGAAACAGAGAGGGAGCGGGGTTGCTTAACCGAGTGAATGAAGATGATCCAACCCGAGGCAGAAGCCAAGAGTAAAGATACAGTAAGAAAATGAGAAAGTAGCAATTCGAAAGTCGCGAGTAGTTGTCAAAATGTTAGGAGTTCCAGAGTCAAGAGCATTAGGGAGAGAGAGAGAGAGCTGGAATCAAGGTATATGCCTGGGCTGTTACTATAACTCATCATTCAGGAGGCTGAGGCAGGGGGACTGAGGTAATCAAGGCCCACCTGGGCTATCCAGGGAAACCCTGGTGGGAGCGAGAGGGAGGGAAGGAAAGGGAGGAGAAAGAAAGAGGTGATTGGCAGCTGAAAAACTTGAACGAGGCTTATAAAAAGGGTAGAGAAAAAAATCTCAGAAAACTGCTTGAGCAAAACGAAGAGAAGCTAAGAACACCTGTTTCTTGGCTTGGGAGAATTTATTTAATGCATAGGTATTTTTCTATTTCAATGTTCTAAAACTGAAATTAAGGTGTGTTTTACATTGGATAGAAGAACTTCCGGTGTACAGCGAGGTAGCCAGATTGTATCTCTTGAAATGTCCCTAATGTACGGAAATGTTCCTATCATGCCTTGCAAAAAGCTAAGAGGAATTCAAAAGTCTCCCCATAAAATATAATAAATGAAGAAATAGGTGTATTTAACCCAATTTAAATATTCTATAATGTATGCATATATTGAAACATGTTTCCCAATTTTATGTTTCTGTGTGTGAGCCAAATATAAAAATATATATATAAACGTTAAAATGTTTGAAAAACAAAACAAAAATGTCACTTTTAGAAATTGAGACTAAATAACCCAAGGAGGTGCCCAGCTATTAGAAGAAAATAGAATATCTCAACATTGGCAAGGCAGTAGACTCCTCTAGAGAACTTTAAAATGGCTTACATTTTTCTGTATTGTTTCTGTAATAGCTGTTTCTTGTAACATTGTCAGTGAAATTTAAAAAGAAACAGCAACGCCCTGTTCTTTGATAAAGACTTAGAGCGTTAAAGAGGTTTGCACCAGCCTCGCGGGAAGTCATCTCTAGTTTTATTGAGCATCTCTGGAAGGCACGGGCGTCCTTGTGTCTTCTCTTGCTTTGCACCTCCCTTGCCATTTCCACTATGAATTCTTTGTCATTTCGTCGTCAAAAGGGCTGCGTCCATGTTTTGATACTAAACCAACACTTCGATTCCCAGTTCAAAGGATGTCCTCAGTGTGAAGCATGTAGTCACCTCACCACCTAGAGGGTGAAGCAGAGTTCCAGGTTCAAGCATCCTGCCACCAGCAGCTGATGGAAAGGAAAGGATATTGATTTCAAACACTGAAGGGGAATTATTGGTTTCTGGGGAAAGCATAGCATTCAGAGAAAAATAAGATGATTTTTAGGCAAATTTTCCCATGAAAAACATAATTTTTCCAGGAAAATTATACTCTTGCTATCATATCTCATTATCTAGAATTCATATGAAGCATTTTTAAAAACCATTTAGATTTATAAAACAGCTTTTCCATTTGTAGTTCTCAGACACAGATAACATTGTTTCTGTAATATCTCAAAAGGACCAAAAGCAACCCGTTCCTTTTCTTCTATCAAATTTTTAATTTTTTTTACACTTGTGAAACATTCTCACAAAAAGAAAATTTTATTTTTCTTTTCGGTGAACCAGTGATTTTATTGGCATTACTCACAGCATCCCAAGGGGTTATTCCTTGCCCAATTCGTAGGCACCCCTCCTGAAGAGTCCCCCTTTCTGCAGTAATTATTTGTTATTCATATAACCTTGGGAAGCCACTGTGAGTTTCAGGTTCTCCTAGGTCCATACCATAAGAGCCAACTCTCCCATAGCGAGGAGTGGGCAAGTCTCTTCCAAGTACCCTAGCTCTCCTGCTGCAGTGTCCAGAGGAGCACGACCACTGGGGAGCACAGCCAGTGAGGAACAGGGCTGGCTCAGCACAGCCTTCTGATTTTAAGACACATGATTCCTATGACCTCATTTAGTCACACAAGCCATGAACATCAGCCCAGACCATGGCTGCTATTAGGCCACAGAGCCAGACATGGCCCACACTAGCAGTGCACAGTGGCAGCATGGCTTTCAGACACCAACAGGGTCATAGGAAATGGTCTAGACCCCAGGCATCCATGTGGCCTTAGTGGCACCATGGGCCACAGATATCAGCAACCCCGACTGTGGTAGGGCCATAGACCAAGACATGGTCTTAGGCATTAGCCCAGGCTCAGATATCACTGTGACCTCAGGTGGCAGTGCAAGCCATCCAGATAAGCAGAACCCTTGCAACATAATCACCATGGACTCCAACATATTCCCTGGTGGTGGCCCAGATTCCCAGCATCAACATGTCCTTTGATGGTATCAGGAGTCATGGACACCAACTCATACCCTAACTATGGTAGAATCCAGATATGACCTCAGTTGTTTGACTAGATCCTGGTCATCCACCTGGCCTTCAGAGGTTACTGAAGCCTGGAAATCAACACAGACCCTGGATGCTGCTACAGGGCAATGGACTGAGACATGCACCATACCCCTAGGCAGGAGTTCAGCCCCAATCAGCATCATGTCCCCCAGTGGCAGCACAAGCTATAAACAGAGACTGGTCACTCATTTCCCGGCTACCCAGACTCGAAAAATCACACAGAAACTATATCAATTACAACGCTGTTTGGCCAATAGCGTAGGAATATTTCTAGCTCACTCGACATCTTAAACTAACCCATTCCTATTCATCTGTGTATTGCCACAAGGCTGTGGCCTACCGGGTAAGGTTCTGATGTTCAGACATCCTTCTCCTTCAGTAGCTACATTGCATCTCTTTGACTCTACCTACTCTCTCTATATATCTCTTCCAGCCTGGCTATAGCTGTAAGCTGAAGCAGCTTCTTTGCTAACCAGAGTTAATCACATATTCAAAGCATACAGAGAAGAATCCTACATCATCTCCCCCTTTCTGTCTAAATAAAAAGGAAGGTTTTAACTTTAACATAGTAAAATTACATAAAACAAAATATTTATCAAGCAAGAATTACAGTTACAATATTTAGTGAATTTACATTTGGCAAATTAAGGGTAAATATATCCTGTATTTGTGAGTCTAAAGTTTTATATCTAATTTATCTTTTATCATTACTAAAGAAAACTATAACTTTGACTATAACTCTTCAACTCTTCAAAAACTCCAGAAGGATATAATATTACCTAAGTAAAGCAGAAATGCATTTGTAAGCAACTTCCAAAACTTTAGAATTGAAGGAGACATCTTGCTGCCCGGACAGTCACTCAAAGTTCTTCTGTAACATTGGAGCATTTATTTTCAGCCTGCAGGCCATAGTACCTGGCAGACTTTTCCATGAAGCAGGAAATTTAAAAGACTAATTTGCCTATATTGGCATTTCTTCTGTATCCTGCAGAATGTCTGGCAGACTCTTTCTGGAAGCAGGAACCCCGAAGAACTATCTCACCTCCTTTAGGCAAGTTCAGTAGTCATTTTTCTATGGGTCCTACATGTTCAGTTCATACAGCATACCATAAAGCAGTTCAGGAAATAGCAGTTTCTTGCCCAAATGAAACTAGACATAAAAAAGGAGAGTTAGAGTTAAGCACAGCTTCTTGTTAGCCCCAATTTTTTTTTCAGATAGATTCTGTTTGCTACCAGCAAGCAGAGGCACAGCAGTTGTCACATTGAAGGCAACTTCCATAATGTTTTTTTTTTTTAATGTCCATAAATCCCTTGAAATAGATTGGTGCTGCCAGAAGCAAACGGGTTTCACTGTCATGAAAAGTCTAAGTTCTTAAAACATTTTAAATGTTTTGTAGATCTTTGTAGTGCTGAAGATTATTTATCTAACTGAAATATATCTCTATATATCTAGAAATCCTAACAAACATGAATGAAAGTTGATTATTATAGAAGACTATCTATCAATCTGTATTTCTTAACTATAAATTTTTAAATGAGATGTACAAACATAATGCATTAAATAAGAGTAGAAATACATGTACACAGTGTACAAAATTAATATTAAATTTGTATCAATAGACCAAGATCCATACCAATGCCAGGTGTTCTTCTCTATTTCATATCTCCCCACCCACACACATTTTTTTTAGAAGTTTGGGAATTTGGGCACAGTTTTCTCCCAACTGCTTATTGCTGTTAGTTAGATGAAATATCTTTAGGGTTCACAGAGAACTTTTGGGGGATCTTGTTCCATCAAACTACATTATCCTGGAGGGAATCCACAGGTTCTCATCCTCTGTGAAAACAAAAGCAGAACCTCTTTTCCAAAGTAACATATCCTTAGACTTAAATTTTGAAGTCAGAATACATTTATGGTGGTTTAGCTTAGCCACCCCCGGAATCAAATATCTCTCCGCAGTCAAAAAATTAAAATAAAACACAATAATATACATAATCTAGACTCGCTGTGTTATATTCCATCTTTACATATATTGTTTTTCTTTATTCCTTTAATCTATGACTGTTTCTGCTCTCTTATATTACTTTTACTGTCTCTTTAAATATTCTGTTTTATTTTTATAGCCGTTTCTTTTTATAGCCATCTGTAGTTTTTCTTCACTCTCCCAAGCCTATATACATTTATCTAACACTGTGACCCATTCACGGGTCCTTTCCATATGAATTTGTCTTCATTGCATATCTATAATAATTTTCTGACATGGAGTGCCTTTTTTGAAAACAATGCTAAGTGGGCATGGCTAGGAGTAACTCTGTGACCCTGCATGCTTGCTCCTCCCAGTCCAACATGGCAGAGGTATGTTTGCAACCTCTGTGAGCCATACTTAGGATCCCAACTCTAGGGATGCAGCAAATCTATGTTGCTGCTAAGCAATTCGTGAAACACTGCTCACAGACTGGATTTAAGTGCAGGACCTCCTGAAAGAACCAGGGTTTGTTCTGCTAGCACAAACCAGGAAACTGGATGTTAAAGAAGCTTTGCAATTTTTTGCAGGTAACACTGAGTCAGGAAGACTTCTCTTAAAGGAGCTGTGCCTCTGCTTGCTGGTAGCAAACAGAATCTATCTGAAAAAAAAATTGGGGCTAACAAGAAGCTGTGTTTAACTCTCTTTTTTATGTCTAGAGTTCTTTCCCAAGCTCTCTCAGTTTTTATGTGGCTATAGCTGTCTCATGTTGGTGCACCATTTGTAAACAGAGACTGCTCATTTGTTTCCCTGCTGCTGAGACCCGAAAAGTTACACAGAAACAATATTAATTACAACATTGTTTGGCCAATAGATTAGGCATATTTCTAGATAACTCTTACATCTTAAAATAACCCATTTCTATTAATCTGTGTATCTCCATGAGGCTGTGGCCTACCAGGTAAGGATCTGGCATTCCAGTGTCTTTCTCCTTAGGCAGATATGTGGTGTCTCTTTGATTCCACCTACTCTCTCTCTCTCTCTCTCTCTCTCTATATATATATATATATATATATATAGATAGATAGATAGATAGATAGATAGATATAGATATAGATGATAGATAGATAGATAGATAGATAGATATCTTCCAGCCTGTCTATATTCTGCCCTGCTACTATAGGCCAAAGCAGATTCTTTATTAATCAATGATAATAAAGAGGGGAATCCTATATCCATAGTCCACTCAAATCAACATAGACCTAGTGGTGGCACAGCCCTTGGACATCAAAATGGCCACAGGCGGTAGCCTACATCCTGGGCATATGTGGTACCACAGTTTCTTCTGTTCATCTGTTGAGGGCTGTCTAAGTTGTTTCCAGTTTCTGACTATTATGAATAGAGTAGCAATGTACATGACTGAGCAAATGTCTTTGTGGTAGGATGAAGCATTCTTTGGTATATTCCAAAGAGTGATATAGCTGGGTCTTGAAGTAAATTGATTACCACATTCTTGAGGAACCACCACACTAATTTCCATAGTGACTGTACAAGTTCACAGTCCCAGCAGCAATGGATCAGTATTCCCCTTATTGCACAGCCTCACCAACATGAGCTGTCATTTGTTTTATTGATCTTAGCCATTTTGATGGGGGTAAAATGAAATCCCTAAGTGGTTTTGATTTTCAGTTTCCTGATCTCTAATGATATTGAACTTTCACTGTTTAGATCTGAAGAATTGATATTCAACACTAACTAAAAAGTTAGAAATAAATATATTTTAACATTGTGGATCAGCTAAAAAAAAGACCTAGTATATAATTGGAATATAAAAATAGTCAAAATTACATTTGCTATATAAATGTGAAATAGGTAATACTGAATGATTCCCAGCTTGCCACCATTCAAACTAAGCTGGCCTCCTTCACTTGAACTACATATATTTAAAGCTCATGTGTCCACAATGGCTCTTACAGAAATAGCAGTTCTGACTAATTTAGTTCAGTTGAGGGTATTTTTTTAACCAACCAAGGATGAACTCCCTCTTAACTCACAAGAACCTTCCTGTGACACTTCTCTGGGTTTTTCTCAGTGTTCTCTACTTGAGCCAAGTATTCCTTCTACAGGCCTAACTATCCTTCAAGTATCCCATCATTCACGAGGACTTTTCAAAGGTCTTTTTCTCTTTTGTGATATTAGTTGAATCACAAACACAAAAACCAGTGAGAACAGGATGTAGGGGAAAGGTTTGCCAGATGCGTAGATGTCTTCCTTGGTTTTTATCCTTCCAGTATTTACACATAACATTAGTATTACAACCTTACCCATGTATGGTAACTCTTGTTTTTTGCTTTTCACCTCTCTTGTTAAGAGGTAAAAACACGGAGAGAGAAGACTTGGCATTAAGACCACATACTTCTATTGCAGAGGACTTAAGTTTGGCTCCCTGACCCAACATCTGGTGATTCACAATAGTCTACAAATTCAGCTTCAGGATGATCTTATGTTCCTATTCTCAAGAGGCACCTGCACGCACACGCACATACTAACACCCAGACATGCACACATCCACAAAAGTAATCATATTGTCTAAAGTGCTGGGGTGTTGCAACATGGTCCAGGAATGGAGTCATGTAAGGATGATGCTGAGCACTTGTGGGAACACTCCAATAAAAACAAGACAACAGTCTTGTGTCCTCAGTTTCCTTAAAACATGGAATTGTTCTTGGAACATTTCCTGCACCTCCCAGGTGTAGCAAATCAGAGTAAGTTTACTTCCGTTTACTTGTGATGGCTGGTTGATGTTATTCAGTTCTTTGTCTCAATAGAAAAACATGTGTTTGCCATGTGTGGCTTGTCTTTGTGATGGTACACAGCTTGAATTCATGAGCACTTTACTCAGGTGGCCTTTCTTACCTTCAGAGTATAGATTGTCTGAGGCTCTGAGCAAAGATGGCTATTGCATTAGACTTTAGTCGCCTCCTTTATCAGCTCCGTTCTCCCAGCTCCCACCACCTATACACAAGTAACACTGGGTAGATGGCTGGGCAGTTAAGAGCACTGGTCATTCTTGCAGAAGACCAAGATCTGGTTCCAGTTCCTACATGGCAGCTTACAGCCATCTGTAACTGCAATTCTAGGTAATTTATTCTGACTTCCAAGGGCTCCTACACAAAAGTGGTGGGCTTTCTTATATCCAGGCCTGCTCACACATGAATAAAATAAAATAATTAAAAATGAAGCTCAATAATTGTCCTGCTGGCTTAATGTCAACTTGACACAAGCTAGAGTCAGCTGAAAAGAAAGAACCTCAATCAAAAAAATATCTCCATAAGGTTGGACTGTAGGCACGCAAGCCTGCAGGACATTTTCTTACTTCATGATTGTCCAGGGAGGGCCCATTCTGCTGTGGGTGGGGACATCCCTGAACTGGTTATTCTGGCTGAGCAAGCCATGAGAAGCAAGTCGATAAGCAACACCCCTCTATGGTGTCTGTATCATTTTCTGACTCCACGTTCCTGCCCTATTTGAGTTCCTACCCTGACTTTGTTTAATGATGAACTGTGATATGGAGGCACAAGCCAAATAACCCTTTTTCTTTCCAACTTGCTTTTGGATGTGGTGTTTCATCATAGCATTAGTAATCCTAACTCAGTAACATTAAGCCTAATTAAGACAATAACAACTCTTAGAGAAATAAAGAGGTTAAAATTAAGGTTTTTATTATGTATGACTTATATAGATACTTCTATAGGCCTTAATTAATTCACAAAGAAACATGGCTGTTTTGTTCCATCCTTTGTGAGGAATCATACCTTACCAAATAACCTTACAAGTCAAGGATGACCAAAATGTCTTGATCTCCTACAGAAAAGGAGTTACTATACCTTAAGCCACTCCCAGAGCACAATTTTAAAAGATTAAGCTGGTTATAACAAAACCACATCACACAATAAGTTGTATAAAAATTCTTTACTATAATTAAGACTATCTAGACCCCATGATACTTAAAATCAGATTTTTACCATTGCTGTACAGAAAATAAATAAAGCTAATGACTTTAAGATTCTCCCAGACCAAAACAATATCTGAATCCCTTCTATGAGGCACTCACCACATGTCAGAAAGGGCTGGTAATATGGCTCAAGCAGGTAAAGGGGCTTGTCACCAAGCCTGACAGCCTGAGTTCAAGTACCTACCTCATAGAAAAAGAGAACCCACTCTCACAAGCTGTTCTTTGACCTCTACATGCACACCACAGCAGTCATGCAGACTTGTGTGTGTTCTTATTCACCTCCCCCACCACATGCACACACACATACACATTATCAGAAATAGCAGCTGACACTGTACTCATCATTCCTGCTGAATCTAGCTCGTGCCTATGTGTCCTTCTCTCTGGGAAACAACATACTCAGCCCCTAGAGTTCCTAACTTTAAACTTTGATTTTCACTACTCGATCCTCAACTTCTCGAAAGCATTTATAAGAAAATGTTTGGGATTTCTGTTGTTGTTTTAAAAAATATTTTATTAATTCTTTGAGAATTTCATGCTATGTATTTTGATCATATTCTTCCAACTCTTTCCAGACCCAACCCTACCTCCATACCTTCCAATGTCACGATCTCTCTCACCCTCTCTTTAAAATTATCTAGTCTGGTTTGTGTTGTCCAACTACTCCTGAGTGTAGGGACTTTCCTGGAGTATGGTTGATATGCCAGGAGTCACACCATTAAAGAAAATTGATCCTCTTTATCCCAGTATCTATCAAATGCCAATAGCTCCTCAAAAAGAGGGTAGGACTTCATGCCCACCCTTCCTCCAAGCTGAGATTTTGTCTGACTTGAGCTTACATGAGTCTTGGGCATGCTATCAAAATCACTATGGGTTTGTATGTGTATCTTCCCTGTTATGTCTGAAAAACACTGTGCCCTTGAAGGTATTTACCACCTCCGATATTTGCAGTCTTTCCATCTTCACTTTCTCAGAGATCCTTAGCCTTGATGGAGACAGTCGGGATATAGCCCTGCCATGTATGGCTTTGCAATTGAAGTCTCTTATTCTTTGCACATTGACCAGTTGTGAGTCTCTGTACTAACTTCCATTTACTGCATAAGGCTTCTCTTGGGACCATATGGATATAAAAGACTTCTGAACGACAAAGGATACCTTCATTTGAACGAAGAGGCAGCCTACAGAATAGGGGAAAAATCTTTACCGCTCGACATCTGACAGAGGGTTAGTATTTAGAATACACAAAGACATCAGTTTGAAGTCCACTGCCAGCATCACTGTGTTCTGAGGGCTCCCACAGCACACCTGAGATAAATTTACAGAGCATCAAAGAAACAATAACACCCATTTTTACAGATTTTTTTCCCATTGTTCCTGACTTGCTTTTTATATTTTGTTAAGTTGTTTACAGTTACCTTTAATTGTAAGTTCCCTCGTTCTCTACATTAGGAGAATGGAGATGCACATTAACAAATGCTAAGCACTTCCTGTGTTTATGTGACTGAAGTGCAATTGTTCCATGCAACTCTAAAATGAGAACATCTTATCCACAAACCTGAGTCTCTCATTCCCTGGAAAACATTCCTTCCACGGCTTTCATCAGCTACATAAAGTCCAAATTCCTGGATGTGAATGGCCACTGTATTTGTAAAAGTACAGTTGCCTCCTGGCTTTCTTTCCTGCTCTCAAAACAAAGCTTTGCCATAAGTGGAACTTCCCATCCTCTCCACAGCCCCTGGTAGACCCCATGGATTTGAACACAGGAAATCCAGAAACAGTGTGTCTGCTTATCAGCCTGTTTACTTCAGTATCCCTCTGAGCCCTGTGAGGGCAGAGTGATGAACGGCAGTAAGATGAATATCTTCCAAAACAAAGCTGAGAGAAGGAAAAATGACTCACGCATAACAGCAAGAACGCCAAAGGAATGTACAATTAAATCTTCATTCAAAGGCGATACTAATGGAGGAGGTTCTGAGAAGCTATTGTCTGCTCCATAATAAATGACTGGGATGCGCACCAGCAGCACAGCTCGGAAGTTGATAAGGGATACAAGAGACGTCAGGCTATCTGCCATCTCATTTCCTAAGCAAACTCCTAGAGACAGCAATGAGAGGAAACAAGAAAGCACTGACTGCAAGTATCTGAAATTTTATTACTAAAAATACAGCATAAACAGATTTCAAAAAAATATGGCAGGATGGGAACAGACTTTCAAAATTACATCATACCTAAGAAAGCCAGACTTCTACATTAGCATTCACCCAAGTCAAAGTGCAATGGATAATAAACCTAATTCTGGTAAGGCGGGAATTTTTTTACGTGACTAGATGGTTATTAGAGCCATTAGAAAACCAGATAACCCAACTGCAGGTGAAGTTTTCAGAATGAGGGTGATCCACTATGAGCTGTGAATGAAACCATAGATCTAATACCAGGAATCTTCTTTTAAAACAAAATAACAACAACAACA
Source organism: Arvicola amphibius (assembly GCF_903992535.2). NCBI lineage: Eukaryota > Metazoa > Chordata > Mammalia > Rodentia > Cricetidae > Arvicola > Arvicola amphibius. The sequence goes on along the minus strand of NC_052060.1, from coordinate 41,036,441 downwards.
ACAACAACAAAAAAAACCTGGTGGCTAACATCACATATAGAAAGCCACCACAAAACTAGATAATCAGTATGAGGTTTGCCAGCAGAGCTAGGAGCCTGGCTGGGCCTCATATTTCTTTCAGATCTCATGGGCGTACTTCTGAATGGTGAAGCTACAAACGGAACCCTAGCTGCAGAGATGGTTAAGGCACCATTAGGTGTAACTGAAAAGGACTGAGAGCATCATTCCAACAGGTCATTGACAGCCACATAGACGGTGGCTTTACAAGGCACATTAAAGGCTCAAGTGAGATGGATTGAAGCATTAAGAGTACTAGATGGAACTCAGGGGAATCTTCTAAACTAGAGATGAGAAGTCTGAAGGGGAAGCTGGCATTACTTAGTGTTCCATCACAGGACACTGGCTTAACTGCCACCCCAGCCAGGCATGCCAATGCCTCTAGCTGTACTGTCCACACAGGTGACCATCTGCACTTGTCCTTGGGCTACCTATTTTGTGTCAACCACACAGAGGAGAACTTTCCATTTCTATTCTATATGCTATCTTTCCATAACTGGTGTTTCTTACCTGGACCCATGCTCTCATCTGAAATCACATTAGAACACCTTAATGGGCTCTTAAAGTATAAGCGTATACCTGTTGGAATACCTTATCCCCGCTACCTCCACATTAAGTAAGCTTGTATCTGCTGTGGGTATTTTTTAAGATTGTGTAGATTTCATGACCCTCCCCACCCTTCTACACAGTTCCTATATGTTACAGTAGTCAACTCTTGTCAATCGCCAACTCTACACACCAAGTACAAATACTGTCCCCTCCTGAGCCCACCACAACATGGACTATCAGAGCCTAATGAACTTGTAAAGCCTTTGAGTCCTCATTAAACTGATGGATAGTCTGCCTTTTTTTCCAAACAAAATAAGGTACAAGAAGATGAAGGCAAAAGCCCTCATATTGAGGCTGGATAAGGCAACCCAATAAGAGGAACATAATCTCAAGAGCAGGCAAAAGAGCCAGAAACACACCTACTTACACTGTCAGGAGCCAGCCTGCAAAAACGCCACTAAGCTAACGGTCATATCATATACACAGTGGACCTGGTTCAGACCCATACAGGTCCGTGCTTGCTGCTTCAGTCTGTGGGCCCATATGACCCCTGTTTAGCTGATTCAGTGGGCCGTGTGCTCCTGGTGTCCTCCATGTCCTCTGATTCCCACAATCTTTTCTCCTCCTTTTCCATGGGGCTCCCCAAGCTCTAAGAGAAGGAACCCAGTGGAAAACTCCAATTTAGAGTCTCTCTCTGCATAACGTCTGACCATGGGTAGAAGAGAAAGTGAAAAGCAGACTAGAATGCATTGGCACAGGAGATGACTTCCTGTACAGAACACCAGTAGCACAGATACTGAGATCAACCATCCCTAAATGGGACCTCCTGAAACTGAGAAGATTCCGTAAGGCGAAGGACACCATTAATAGGACAAAATGACAGCCCACAGAATGGGAAAAGACTTTCACCATCCCCACATCTGACAGAGGGCTGATTTCCAAATATATAAAGAACTCATGAAACTACATCAAATAATTCAATTTTTAAAATGTGATTTTTTTAAAAACAGAAAATTCTCAACAGAGGAATCCAAATGGCGGTGGGATTTTTAAAGCTTCCCACGTGGTTTAAATATGCCGAATCCCTAACAAAACTGATGCTAGTTCATCAGTGCTCAGGTGCACTGGCTGGACAAAGCAGCTTTCTCAGGGATGTTCTTTGACATCAATGTAGAGTTAAAGCAGCCACCAGATAGGAAATAAAAGCATATCCTCTTCAGCCTCTTTGTTCTCTTTTGTGTGCTATAGAAATTTAAAGACAAAACAGTTATCCTAATAGGATCAGTACTATTAGTAATTAGAGCTGGATGCCATATCTTTTCTTAGCAGTTGTCAGTAGACTCCCAAGAGCAGAAATAAGCTATGCTCCCTTCTACCACGTATCTGCTAACTGGCTACAGTGTCTATTGGTTCTTCCCCTCTGATCATCCAGATGAGGACTTCCTTCAGTCAAGGCTCAAGCTAAGGAAGTCACGTTCTTGAGAGGAACCTTGGAACTCTCAGTAAGACAGCATGGTTCTACTTAGCACTTTGTATTGCCAACACACAAGAAAGTATAACTTGATTGTTGCCACTGAGGAGAGACCTGGAAGACAGAAACAGGATGGTTCACAGAGGAGGGAACAGAGGCAGGGAACCACTGAGCAGTTGACAGTCCACAGAACTACAGGGGAGCCCTTTTGTTACATGGCTGAGCACTTTTCTTTGATCTCACTGCCATAAACCAGACCATAGTTCAGGTCAATATTTCACTTTCTGAGTTGGGAGAGGCAGCATGGCATAGTGACAGCAGGACCTTAGTTCAGATTCCAATCAATTCTGACAATAACTGGATTTGTGTCCATGAACAAAGTTTATAGCCTCACATCTGTTGGGGGAGGCCGTTCTTCTGTTCCCAGCTGCCTAGACCTGAAATAATCACACAGACACTATATTATTTAAATCACTGCTTGGCCAACCACTTTAGCATATTGCTAGTTAGCTCTCCTATCTTTGGTTAATTCATTTCTATTAATCTGTCTATCGCCACATGGCTATGGCTTACTGGCAAGATTCCATCCAGCGTCTCACTCCAGTGGGGTGACATGACTTCTCACTGACTCTGCCTTCTTTCTCCCAGCATTCAGTTTAGCTTTCCCGCCTAGCTCTACTCTGCCCTATCACAGGCCAAAGCAGTTTCTTTATTAGATAACCAATAAAAGCAACACATATACAGAAGGACATCCCAAATCATGCCTCCTTCACCTAGAGAATAAAAATGATGATACCTGACTCTCACGGTTGTTACAGATTAGCTTAACTCTTTTGTACTTACTTATTCTTTCAGAATTTCATGGATACATGCAATGTACTTTGCCCGTGTTCCACCGGTCATCCTCTTCTCATCTACCTCTCTTTAAGCCCCTTCTTCTTCCTCACACGTCCTCTCCTATTTATTTTCATATCTATTTTGAGGTTTTGTGGCATCACCACATTTAACTAGGGTTGCTTGGTATTAGGAACAAGGGAAGTAAGGGCCAGCTTATGTTTAGACACCATGCACTGATATGTTATCTGATACAAGTCAACTAAATAAAACATGACCTGCATTCAGGGAGCTATGAGTCAGCACAAAATGGCTGACATCAGTAAAGAACTGAACAACAAATAGCAAGGCAGGAGAAAGGATAGTCAGGCTGGCAGGCAGGGAGAATAAAAAGAAGGAGAAATCGCGGAAGAAAGGAGATCTAGGAGCAAGAGAAGGAGGAAGATGCTAGGGCCCAGCCACCCCGCTACCAAGCCACCCAGTTAGCCACAGAGTAAGAGGGAAAGTAAGATATATAGATGTAAGAAAGGGAAAAAGTCCAGAGGCAAAAGGTAGCTGGGATAGTTTAAGTTAAGAAAAGCTGGTTACAAATAAGCCAAACTAGGGCCAGGCATTCATAAGAAAGAATAAGCCTCCACGTGTGATTTATTTGGCAGCAGGATGATGGGCCTCCCAAGAGCCCAAAGAGTAAAATAAACAACCAAATACAGGGTATAATCTCAGAGGCATTAGGGGCGAAGTGAGATTGGTTATGGTCAAAATACATTATAGGCATGTTTGAAATTCTCAAATAATAAAAATATATTTAAAGTATTAGTTTCTGGTGGCATATAGAAATAACAGACAATAAATAATTATGACACACAAGTTATGACAGAAACTGCTTCCACATCCGTAAGAACAGTTGTTTAAGCAAACGCAGAAGTTGGACAGAGTTGGCACATGCCTTTAATTCCAGTACCTGGGAGGCAAAGGCAGATGGATCTCCGTGAGTTTGAGGCCATCTTGGTCTACAAAGCAAGTAAGCAAGTTCCAAAGAGAATAAAGAAGTATCTCACTGAGCTGTAGAAAAGACTTGGTGGTTAAGAGCACTGGCTTCTCTTTCAGAGGACCAAAGTTCAATTCCCAGAACCCACATTGACGAACAAGTACCAGAGACTCCAGGTCCAGGGATCTGACACTCTCTTCTGGCCTCCCCCAGCACTAGGCACACACACGGTGCATGGACAGACATGCAGACAAAATACCCATACAGAAGAGCTAGTTCCAGGACAGGCTCTAAAAAAGCTGCAGAGAAACCCTGTCTCGAAAAACCAAAAAAAGAAAAAAGAAAAAAAAAAAAATCAGAAAGAAGGCAGAGGCAGGCAGATCTCTGTGAGTTTGAGGCCAACCTAGTATATAAGAGCTAGTTCCAGGACAAGCACCAAAAGCTACAGAGAAACCTTGTCTCAAAAATCCAAAACATAAATAAATAAAAAAAAATTTAAAAAATCAGAAAGAAAAAAAGAAATACTTTGTCAATTCTCCAAGCTGACTTCATATTAATGTTTTTGGAGGCTTACCCTGAGAAGCATTCAACTGAAGCTTGCCGTCATTGCAAGCGAAATTCCTTTGAGAAAATCCTTTTGTTGTACTAAGTACTGAGAAGGCCTGAGAAACCACTGTTATCTCCTGAAATCATACCTAATTAAATGGCCTTTGGTTTTAAAAGTAGTGGAAAGAGAGAGAGAGGAAGTGATTGCTACGTAGCATATAATACTAGACAGATAAATGTTAAATGAATGAATTTGAAATCAGATTCACTCGTGATGGAGTATGTGGAGAAATGACTCACTCTCTTCTCATCGTACCTAGTGGGATCTGGCAAAAACATATATAAAGACTTTTTTATTGATTTTCTAATTACCAGCAAATCCGTTGATTCTTTATGTCTACAAATAACCTATAAAGATCAAAATAATAAATATCTGTGTGACATCAAGACTATTTCTTGAGCAACTACGTCTTCCTGGCGAGGCTGGGCTGGCGACAGTCCTGTCGCTTGTAAAGGAAATGGTCAGGTGGGACTTACAAAGCATTTAGCATAGTGCCTGCTGCTTTGCTGCTAGCTGTCAGCTTTGTCTATGTTGCTAGGACTAAAGAGACTTTGCTAGAAGAACGTAAAGCATATTAGAACACAGTTGGCTGATTTCCTGTTGCTGATCTTGCCACAAGATTACAATGAGGTTCTAAGTGTAATGCAGACTCCAGGGACTCTTGTCTATTTTATTCAGCTTGTCAAACTGTAACTACAAATTTCCAAAGAGCCATAGTACCCAGAGCTCTTAAATGTTTTCATCAGACTACATGCTAGATGAATATGCTCCTATGAACTTTTTTAATGATTATTCTACAGGTTTTCATCAGAAAGTTGTGCTACAGTTTTTGATTTTTTGACAGTACTGTCATGGTTGCCTGATAAGATTTTGAGCAACATTTTACGGCCGTGCAAGCAGTTCTTAAGGACGTACCCAAAAAAATATTTAACATTCTTAGCCATCAGGGAAATGCAAATCAAAACTACTTTGGGCATACACCCAAAAGACACTCCACCCTACCACAAAGACACTTGCTCAACTATGTTCATAGCAGCTTTATTCGTAATAACCAGAAACTGGAAACAACCTAAAATCCCTCAACTGAAGAATGCATAAAGAAAACGTGGCACATTTACACAATGGAGAATTAGTCCGCTGTTAAAAACAATGACATCATGAAATCTGCAGACAAATGGATGCAGCTTCTAAAAGTTATCCTGAGTAAGGTAACCCAGACCCAGAAAGACAAACATGGTATTCACTCACTTATAAGTGCGTGTTAATTGTAAAGGATAATCATGCCACAATCCATAGACCCAGAGAGGCCACGTAACAAGGAGGACACAACAGGGAATGGATAGATCTCTCTGGGAAGGGGAAATAGAATAGACATCGAGGGTAGACTGGGGGTGGATGAGGATGGGAGCAGGTGTGATCAGGTAGGGGGAGGATGGAAGAAGAGAAAGGCAACTGGAACTGGTGGTCTTCCAGGGATGAGGGAGAAACCTGGTGCAATGGAAACTCTGTGGAATCCACGCGAGTAACCCTCGCAAAGGCTCCTAGTAATGGAGGACATAAAGACAAAGCCAGCCAACTTCTGTAACCACACAAGGCCTGGGGCTGGGACACTAACCCAGCCACAAAACCTTTGACCTACAGATGCCCTGTCTGCGGAAAACTTGGGGACAAGAACCTAGCATACTCATCATCGGAAAGACCAAGGACTTCATTCAGAAACTGATGTGAGCAGATGCAGAGTCCCACAGCCACACATTAGGGGAAGCTCAGGGAGTCCTGAGGAGAAGGGTAAGGATCAGCTGAACCAGAGGGGTCAGGCACACCAGGAGAACACAACCCACAGAATGAATTGACTGGGATCCATGGGGACTCGCAGAGATGAGAGAACTTATAGGAGTCTGACCTAGGTCTTCCGCATGTATGTTATAGCTTTGTATTCTTGTGGGATTCCTAACAGTGGAAGTGGGGGCAGGGTTTATTTTGCCTGCTTGTAGGACCCTTTTCCTCCAACTGAGTTTCCTCATCTAGGCTTGATAGAATGATATGCGCCTAATCTTTTGTAGCTTGTTAAGTCATGTTTGTTTTATGTGCCTGGGAGGGATACTGTTTTCTGAGAAGAGGCGGAGTAGGATAGATCTGGGGGAGAAGAGAAGAAGAGGGGAGAGACTGGGGGAGGGAAAACTGAGGTTGGGATGTAATATATGAGAGAAGGATTTTTTAAAAAGACTGTACCTACAGCCTGTAAGAATGGAGTCTTTCCCCCAAGGGCACTCACCCCTAAGCAGGGACACTGCAAGCCTTTCTCTTAATGTTTTCACATGTGTACATTTCTTGTACACATCCCATAAAGTCACATTCATGCAGGTAGAGCATGTACTCTAAGCACCCTCCTCCACATCCCTCTACTCCTCTTTCTCTCTCACCTTCCTTCCCGGTAGCCCTGTCCACTCCTAAACATTTTCTTCGATTTCATACTATATACCCATATCTGATTTTATGTATCTATATAAAGTCTAGGATTCACAAACCAGAAAGCAGATGATATTTGTGTTTCTGAATCTGACTTGATTCACTTAAAATGGCAGTCTCCAGTTTCAACCACTTTCCTACAGAGTACATAATCATTATTTATAACTGAAAAAAAAATCCCATTGTAAATATGCACTATGTTCTCTTTATCCACCATCTGTTGACAGACACCTCAGCTGGTTCCATAATTTAGTTATTGTGATGGCATCATGGAAGTCACCTGATTTTATGCGTTTACTATCAAATAGCTTGTACAAACTTAGATTTGGCCAGCTACTTTAACAAGCAATCCCCATGGTTTGTTGCTTGTATATTTGAAGATTTATTTTCCATTCAGAATCCCTTGATAAGCACCTTTTGCTAATCCAGATGCTTCTGTGACTGCCTCTGTGACGTCTGAGGATCCCTTCAGCGTCCGCTACTGGATGTCCTACACTCAACCTCCCAACAGGCCAGAAGAGAATCTTGGAAAACTGATCACCTGACACTGTACCACCCCTTCTCAGAATGATGATGTGTCACTCCCCGCACAGTGCATTGGCAAGAACTAGTCATACGGTCAACCTAGATGTAGGGGAAGCTGTGAGAATAACCACATAACTGCACCTTAGAAACAGTGCTGTGCTATGGAAGGGAACTGGAACAGTCTCGTTCAGCTAGCCATCTCCTTCATAAGCACCAGTCACTAGAGATAGTTTTTCTTTAAGTAAAAATAACTCCTTTGAGTCAGGTGTAGTAATGTGTGCCTATAGTTCCAGCACATTGTAAGTGGTGTTAGGAGTATTGGGGTTTCCTTGTAAGCTATAGCTACCTGGCTTGGAAATTTTTTAAATCATGAAGGCTGGAGAAATGGTTCAGCAGTAAAGGGCACTTGCTGTATTTTAGGTTCAGTTCCCTGAACCATATGACAGCTCACTAAGTCTGTAACTACAGCTTAATATTTTCTAAGTTAAAATCATAATCATGATAATGATGACAAAGAAGGAAACAATCAAAAGAGAGGATGGAGGAAGGGAGAGAGGGAGAGAAGGTATAGAAGGAGGAAAAGTGGCAGGGAAGGAGGGAGGGAAGTAGGAAGGAAAAATAGATTGGCACTTTTCTCTCTTTATGGAAGATGCAGATTAATTGATTATTACTCCAAATAAAGCTCCCTCCTAATCTGGTGTGTTAGTACATGCCTTTAATCCCAGCATTCAGGAGCCAGAGATAGGTGGATTTCTGTGAGTTCAAGTCCAGCCCAGTCTACACATAAGAAGTTCCAGCCCAGCCAAGGCTACGTAGTAAGACTCTGTACAAAATAAATAAATAAAAGAATATCTTTTAAAAATTCCCAACTATTGGTCTTAGGTGCTGAACTGCAGCTTATCAATTGTCATTACCCTCATATTTATCTACACTGAAGAACTCCATTTCCCAGAATCCCATCTCAGTATCATCTGAGGAGAGATTGCGCCAATGAGGCATTCATAATGTTTGGAAGAGAAGTCGCTTTTCTCATAGCAGCTGTTGGCAGGCGGGTGAGATCATTGTTGGCAGCACTGCCTGGCTGCCGATGTGTCTCCCAGGAATCACCTGCTATAAGTGGCCTCTGAGATCATCAGCAAAAGTTCCCACTGGCCACAGTCATCCACTTGCAAACAACTGTCTGCAGTGAGCCTGCAACTAGGTTCTCAAGCAGTGGCTGGCTGCCTTGTAGTCCTACCTTTTCAGATCTGCTTAAAATAAAGCCTCCAGTCCTTGCCCACGGCTCTCCCATGGCAACGGGCTGATATCTTCCTATCTAGAATACTGGAGTTGTTGGGTTTTTTTGTTTTGTTTTTTTGTTGTTATTGTTTTGGTTTTTGATTGTTTGTTTGTTTGTTTGTTTTTGGCTCTAGACCAAACCTGAACACACCACGATGAAATTTTTCAGTCGATGCATTTGTCCAGGGACTTAAACAAACATTCTAGTTTGCTGTTTGCTAGGCCCTGTGCTACATATGAGAAAATTCAGTGGCAAGCCAGGAAACAGCTGTCTTCCTGGTGCTTGCTCATAATCTCAGTGAGGAACACATGATAGAATATAATGGGGCAAATATATACTCTGTCTTGAGATGTAACAGGACTTCTTTTCAGATGGGGTAAAATAAAAGTTGGAATAGGTACATTCTCACTATCACCATCTACTCGTACAAGAAAGAAATTCAAGAGGAATTCAATACTACATTACAACTCAAGAGAAATTTGGCAGAATCACTGGAAGTATGACTAAGTATCTTTAATGCCTCTAAACTGCAATAATACAATGACAAGAAGCATGCAATAGGACAAATGCTTCATCTTCACTCCATGGGTCATCCGCACAACTAAAAAATGTCTTTGTACATATATTTAAATCTAGTATATATTTAAATTTTATCTAATTACATAATATTTAAGTCCTATAAGTGTATTTCTTAATATTTACATCCAAACATAGAATTTGGTAGAGAGGAAACAATATGAACAACTGCTGTGGATAGTTCTAGCCAGGAAAAGGCAGCACTGGGGTGGTATTCACAGCACACCAATTCAATGTCAGTCCATCACTAAAACATTTATACATTTTGTTTCATAAACTATTCTACATTAGAGAAAAATCATCAGAGAAAATTCACTACAGACATTATTAATAATTATTAGTCATTTGTCAGTAACTTGGAATAAGACAAATTATGGATGAGCAACTATCTGGTTCTAGTCAAATGGCAGTAGATCAAATAAAATGCTTACATAAATCTTCTCAGTTTTTTTATAGCTCTTTATCCATCAAAACTGGGTCTTTAATTCTCCTATCCCCAACTTCTCAATATAACCAAAGGGATTCCCTGTCATCCCTGTCCCAGACTTGGCTGTGTGACCTCTGGTGCCATTGCCTAGTACTGGAAGCCAGCTTTGTTCTTCATAACCAAGACACCAGCAGACATTTGTTTACTTAAGTATCTACTGCATACTTTGTATTCATTGGGTCCTGTAGAGTACAGCAAAGAGGATGTATGGGGTCCCTCTCCTGAGGGAAGTAACATGGGAGTAGGAGCTAAGAGGCAGCCTGAGATGCAGGAGGTAGAAACATATGCAAAGAAATAAAAGAATAGTTACACCAAACACAGCAGGCTTGAGTTTCCCACAAGACATACCAGCGAGCAAGATATAAAAAATGCTTTAAAAATGTTGTGTTCTAGCACCAAAACTAATGAGTGAAATACTCTGGGAAAGAAACAAGCTTGAGAAAGCCGGAAGTTAGAGCAAGTTCAGCAGCTGTTCAGTCATGGGGACAGCAGGAGAGTCAGGGTGGCTGGGTCATAGACAATAGTATGTGAAAAAACTAATGGGGGCCGAGTATTGAATAGAAACTATATGCCCGATACGTCATGGTAGGAAATTTGAACTTCTAATAGTGGGAGTAGGGGCTGTCTTTGACTCTTTTTTCAAAAAAACATTTATTTACTTATTATGTATACAATATTCTCTCTGCATGTATGCCTGCAGGCCAGAAAAGGGCACCAGACCCCATTACAGATGGTTGTGAGCCACCATGTGGTTGCTGGGAATTGAACTCAGGACGTTTGGAAGAACAGGCAATGCTCTTAACCTCTGAGTCATCTCTTCCAGCCCCTGTCTTTGACTCTTTTACCTGCTCTTGGGACCCCTTTCCCAAGGTTTGCTTCATCCAGCCTTGATATGGTGGTATGCACATAGTTTTATTGTAACTTTTTATGTAGTGTTCAGTTGATATCCCTGGGAGATCCGCTCTTTTCTGAAGTGAAATGGAGGAGAGATGGATCAGGGGAAGAAAGAAGGGGGGTTTGGGGACTGGGGGGAATGGAAGGAGGGGAAATTGTGGCCAGGTTGTAACATATGAGAGAAGAAAAGACAGATGATAGATAGATAGATAGATAGATAGATAGATAGATAGATAGATAGATAGATAGATAGATAGATAGATAGAGAGATGATAGATGAATAGATAGATGATTAAAAAGATAGATAGAGAGATAGATAGACAGATTGATTTAAATAAATGAATAGAGTTAACCCATAAAATATGGTGTCAAATATACTTGAAAGTAATTGATAGCCTGTTCAGACTGCTTGAGTTGTGTTTCTTCCCCAACCATGCCCTACTATGCTTTCCTAATAAGACATACATGCATTTCTTATTTCTGCTGACAATTCCAAAACAATTCTGCTTTAACAACTTCCAGGTTTCTCTGATAGTAGGTCCTTCCTCTTTATTACCATCTCTCTGTGAAACTGTCTGTTCGCCAAGGCCTATCATGATGCTGTCTTCTCTCTCTGACTAAAGCTGCAATCCGGACAACAGTAAACCGGGTGAGTGAGCTCAAAGATACACAGGCATAGATCTCAGAAATTTGATTGGTACAACCTTATAGATCTTTAAAATGTGTCTTCATGGAAATGGAAATGTCCTCAGCCTGCGGATGAAGGCTATTTTAACCAACGCAAAAGCATCTTTCAAATATGGAAGCATTTATACATTGACAAGTGCATTGACTCAACCATTCATGTAGCAATTACTAGGGGTCAATCTTTTGTAGAACTTAACTAGCATTTGAAAGGATTTTTAAAAAATGGTACTGATAAGGTGCCCGTGATCTAGTAAATATCCCACACCCACCACAGGAAAGCAACACTAATTAAACTGAGTGGGTTATTTTCTTAAAGATGTGAAAGTAGGAGGGGAAGAGGGCCCATGGGAAAGAAGTTTACTGTGGGAGTGGAAAGGGGTCAAATCGGAGAATGGAGTGGCAATGATCAAAATACATTATACACATGCATGCAATTTTTAAATAAATATAAACCTTAAGGAAACATTTTTTAAAATGGCATGAAATGAGCTTCCCTTCCAAAAAGTTACGTCATTCTAGCTGTAGTGGTACATTTGAGGTCTGTTACTCTAGTTTCTGAGATAGGAGGATCCCTTGATCATAGGAAGTCGAGGTACACCTGGGCAGCATTGCCAGACTCTACTTCAAAAATGAGGAAAAAATAAATCAGGCAGTTGGGAAGCCGAAGAATAGAAACACAAGAATTAAGGTAATAATGCAAGATAATTACCCGAAGATGATATTGACCTCATTTGGATACTTAGTCTGTACCAAAGTCTGGGGCAGATGTTTGACATGTCCTATGTTTTAAGTTTTTATAGTGACCCTGCAGCGTATGTGTTATTACTTAGCTGCTGAGATGAGAACGTAAGCCCCGAGGAAGCTAGTCAGCTTGTCAAGGTCACACATCCAGTAAGTAAAAAGGGTGCTGAAACCTGTGTTCTCTAGCATGACTGCTTGTTGTTTTAATACTATGCTTCCATAGATGTGTGAATCATTTCATGCCTTGGGTTAAAGCCCATCATGTTTGCTTAAGAACAAAATCCTGTCGAATGAACAAAGTCAAGGACAGCATATTATTTTCAGCTTTCATGGAAACTCCAGTGAATGAACTGTAGCTATGAGAATGCTCTCATGGAAACAGTTTCACTAGCTGGATGAGCATACGAAAGCACTCTGAGGCTGCCCTGTGGTTCTGTGGGGAAAGAGCCCCAACTTTGTGATTTCAGGCCTGAAGGCAGAAAAGGTCAGCTCTGATACTTGCTCCATATGAGTAGCAACCCCTGTGCAGGGAAATTCATGAGACTTGATCAAATGTTTGCTTACACCCAATGTTTGCATCATCTGTTCTGAACGGGTGTCTTGTAAATCTATCCTTTCAGTGAGTTTGTACTCAGCCGAAAATGAAAGAAAGAATGGTGCAGGATAAGACAGTGTTCTTTTCTTTTTTTTAAGTATCATTAATATATACTGCATATTTTCCCTGCATATTTTCCCTTGTATTTATTTGTACATGATCACACACAGTTATGAAGATTTTGCTACTGTCATCCTAGGCAATAGGTACCATGCCAACTGAAAAATATCCCAGTCTTCTTGGCAAGTGTATTCTTGTAGGCAACACTGAGCATTAACAATCACACAACAAACAGTACCATTGAACTCATTTTATCCTGATGCAAGCTGATTTCTGATTTAAATTTACCTCCATAAATAGTACCCTTACTATGATTTAGGTCCTTGCTCGGGATTCGTGTGGTATTAATATCATCTCCAAAATCTTATGCTATGGGGGTCTTTGAGAAGTCATCAGGTCCTAGGTAGAGGTTTGGTTTAATGGATAGATTAAACCAGTCCTGGATCCATTATTAAGAGATTGGCTAATTATCAAAATCACAAAAACCAGTTTGGGCATTTCTCACAGACACCACACAATGTTCTGTGCCATCTTGCAACTCTTCAGACTCCACCAGCAAGAAGCTCTCCCCAGATGCCTGCATCCTGTGTTTGGACTTCCGAAGCCCCAGAGCCATGAGCCAAATACATCTCAGTTCTTTACAGATTGCTCAGCCCCACTGTCCTTCCACGTTGCCTAACCCCAAAGCTAGAAAGCTGTCTAGAATTTCTTGCTTTCTTTGCTCCCTCTTTAAACCCATCTTTAGAGCCTACTGATTCCTTCATATAATATTTCAATCACCATTGTGTCCGTCGCCATCTCTCCTTCAGTTTCCTCAGCTTCGACAAAGGTGTCACTCACTCAAAATAACCATTGCCTTGAATGCATGATTCCAATGTAGCTATGATAGCTAAAACAGCTAATCTAAGAGAGGTTACTGGTTCAAGTAACTAAGGACAGTGAGAACAGCTCTGGCCTCGGGTATAACTGGATATGAGCCTCAAGCCTGCTATTGGCTTTCCTCTTCTGTTCCCAGGCTCTGATTATTTCAGTGTATAGGTCTCTTTCTTGCTTGTTGCAAACATTTCTCCATGGTTTGTGTGGTAGATATGGGGGGGGGGGTGCATTAGCCACACCGTGCCTCCAGAAAGTGCAATCTGCCCATGTGTGTTAACTCAGTCAACAGCCACTATCTGTGAGTTCTTTTAGACTATGCCTCAGTTGAAAATAACCCTTCATCCCTGGAGGCCATACATTACCAGGATGCTATACGTGAGGTGACCAAGTGAGACACACCATTGAACTTGGGACCATCCTGGACTATCATGAGTCCCACTAACTCCCAGATTGGCTGAGCCTAGTCAGACCCACGTCACAATTCAACTTCTCCCTCTGCCTCATCATACATGGAGGTCGATCCCAATAAACATCTGTACCCCAAATTCTATCAAAGTATGGACCTCCAGAAACCCTCAAATGAAATAGTTGATATAAGACATGAGCGACTGGGACTTCACAGTACCCCAGATCTTGATTCCTGAATCAGGACTCAGTTTTCTCTTCTAGCTCTGACTAGAATATTTCAAAAATGGATTCAAAATAGCCTTATTTTTGGTGTGCATTGAATTTGGGGGTTAGTATCTAGGACATAAGACCAGGGGACATTCCTACCAGAGCCATGTGGACTGAGTTTTAAACAGTCACCCAAAGGAGGAAATGTTTGTCTATAGCCCTCCCATCAGCAGAAGGCTCTTAGAAAATTCAGGTCTGATGTTTTCTTTCTTTAAAGATCACCAACTTTCCCAAATGCCTACCTCAGGATGTTTGGGGAGTTTTTGTTTTGTTTTGTTATCACACAAATTCTGTAAATCATTCACTTTGGATGATATGTTACTTAACAGTGTTTTCTGTCTCAAGTCATGAACATGTCTTGTTCATTCTGTTTTTGTGTGTTTGTTTCTGCCTTTAGCTTTTACTTTTGTAAAACGCCAAGGTTGCCTCTGGCCCAGTGACTTTTAATAGCATGGAGAAAGTCAACATCTTGGTGATATTCACAACTTTTCATTCCTGGTGGATGCCAGAGCTCACATTATCCCAGCCCAATTCAAAGCAAGACATAATTCTTAAAAATACCCTATACTCAAAACCCACCTGACATTTGTGATGATTTACCATGGTGAAATGAATCATAGGAAACCCCCGAATTTCAAGAGAATTGACTGAAGAGGCAAGGCTGCCGTGTGGTCTCTATGGGAAATAGGGTTGGAATCTGAGCTAGAATTGGGGGCACGAGGGCACTAGAGACAGAAACATGGGCGTGGACTACCGGTTGCAGGAAGCAAAGAGTTGTTTGAGGTGAGGCGAGGAGAAGGAGGAGAGCAGGATATCAGAGGCTGTGGGCAGAGAGTGAAGAGCTCAAAGTGAGATGACTGGACTTTCTTGAAGATATCGGAAATGTAAGGAGGTAAGAACAAAGGAGTCCGTTTCTGTGGAACAGTGACTAGAGGCTAGACCCACAGACAGTAAGACACGGAGCAGTCAAAGTGATTCCGCCTGTGTTGACAGCTTTTAACAAGTACCTTCCATAGAGTAGATGCTGGGCAAATGAATGATAACCTGGCTTCCAAGTCAACACAGTCTTCCTGACCCTTCTGTCAAATGGCTGTCTCCTCCCATGTACTCCAGATGCCTAAGCCCGTCATGCTCAAAAGTCAAACTACAACTGCTTGGCTATGAGCACTTCCTTGCTCTTTTAGGGTCTCTGGCTAGATAGGTGCATTCAGTTATCTCGGCCAGGAATCCAGGCGCGAACACCAGTCTCTACACATGCTGTCATTACAGGATCCTGCTTTCTTTATGGTGCAGAGATGTATAATTTCTTACTAGGATAGCCATAGTTGGCTCTGAAATCACTTCCTCATATCAAAATTGTAGTTTTCTTAAAGTTTTTTTGAATTATCTTTTCAAACGTTTTAAAAGAAAGAGGTGTGGTGCACAACTTTAATCTCAACACTCAGGAGGCAGAGGCAGGAGGATCTCTGAGTTTGAGGCCATGGAGTGATATCTAAATAGTGAATTCCAGGATTGTCTGAGCTACATAGAGAGAACTCTGACTCAAAAAAAAGTCTTAAATTTATTAATTGTGTTAGTCCCATTTTATAGATCTTAGGGAAAACGAATGAATAAAAGTAATTTTTCATTATACCAAAACATAAAAAAACCGAATTTTTCCTTCATATCTTTGGTGTGGTTATATATATAGCTAGTCATTTATAGGATTATTTTTATTGGTGACTCTTCTTACACAACAAAAAAGGCCCATATCTCCTTCATACTAGTTTAAAGATGCCGAAAGTTGCAGACACTCAGAACTGGCTGAAGTACAGAAATTAAATATGTGTGTCTTGCCCCATACTTTAGGGCTCAGGGACTAAAGTGGAAGAAGAAGAGGGGCAGAAAAGATTGTAAGAGCCAGACGTCAGGGAGAACCAATGTAAAGCAGTGTCTTCTGCACATGACAGGACTTGCGTTATAAACTCAGCAGCTGTGGTTGCCTGCACAAAGTCTGCACATAATCAGGACAGCCAGCATTCCAATCTGGGGGGATGAGGGGCTCATGAATCCCTAGCTGAGGATCTATTGATAGTTGGTAGGTTCTGGAGGTGGGGGTGAGAATCAGTTTTCATTAAAGGGTGTGGACCCCAGTAGGTTGACTTACTCCAGTGGATAGCTGTACATCTGGAAGTATGTGGGTAATATGAATTGGACACAGTGTATTACAATAAATAAATAAATAAATGAATAAACCCTATTTTCCCCCAAAGGACACAAAATTGGAAAAGAATGGAGCAATGAGAGGTGGATCTGGGAAGAGTTAGGTTGAGGATTGAGAGTGAATATGATCATGGTATATATGTATGAAATTCCCAAAGGATTAGCAAAAATTTATTTTAATAAAAGATTAAATTGGTTAGACACTGAAGCTAATGTCTAACCTAGTGATACAGTCATTAACTTAAGAGTTATGCTTTAATTGCCTTGTTACTTCTGCTCCTGTGGTAGCTATCGGTTATTACTTATCGCACATATTTTGTTGCCTGTAAGTGAGATTCTTAATGTTGATAGGGCAGACTCTGGCTGTCCAATCAACAGTAGCATTCTATCTAAAGCAAGATTCAATGTCAAATACAAGAAATATGCTTTCTTTCTCCTCCTTCCTTCCTTCCTTCCTTCCTTCCCTCCTTTTCTCCCTCCCTCCCTCCCTCCCTCCCTCCCTCCCTTCTTTCCTTTCTACAGGGTCTCACTGCACAGGCCAGCCTGGCCTTGAACTCATGGATGCTCCCCTTGCCACAGCCACTGAAGTGCTAGAATTGTAGGAATGCACCACCACTCAGAAAATACCAGTTTCCTGACGAAATGCATGGATGGTTACAATAACAACCAAAGTAGTGCATTGTAAAGTAAGAGCTGAAAATTTTTGAGATTATATTATGAACCAGTGCAGGAATGCAAACTATGTGATTAATGTATCATCTCTTACCCCTCTGAGAGTGAACACTGTGCTGTTCCTATCCTTGACAGATGAGGAGATACACTTTGGTAAATCTGCTCCTTTTCCCAGGAAGGTTTCTGGTAATTTGTCTATTTGGTTTCCTACTCTTAATGAATTTGATATTAAGTGATCACTTTATGAAAACCTGGACAAATCCTCAAAATGTTAGAAAGTATGCATTTTGACTCCTTAAACAATATCCAGGTTTCAATAGGAAATTTAAATGGCACAAAGAGGGAAGTCGCACGGCATCTCAGAACTTCTCAGTCCTGCAGCTTTCTAGTCTCTGGAACGGCCTGTACGAAGGAATCATTAGTATTAAACTCTTCCTAGCTAAGAGGATCATAAATTATTCCCTTCTGGAAATAGTGTTTTAAATTACTGGACAGTAGGCAAGAAACCAGTGTTAATGTTAAAGGCACCATGAACTCAATTTTGAAAAATGAGTTCTCGCCATGCTGAGTTTATATTTTTTTTAAATTTTGTTCTCATGTTGAAGCAGATGTATACAATCTTGAAGGGTACATAAATAGAAGGCCCACTTGTATTCTGCCATCAATCACGTGGAGACTGGCTTGTGTTCTTGAGAGTGGAGATGGCAGTCTGGGAGGCCTTGGCATCCTCTCGCATGAACAGGCAATTGTCCCTGTGTTGTTTCATTGTAAAGGGGGTGGGGCTATGTGAAGCTGTATGAAGCTAGACTGAGACATTTTTTAATATGAAAAGTGGGGCCTTGGGAATTTTTAAAAGAGGGACTGTGTTCTGTATCTGTGTGATGTGTTATAAAAATGCCCGCAGAGAGAAGCATTGAGACAGCAAGTCCAATGCCTGCCCTTTTAAAGCCCTGCTCACAAGGCTGCCCCTGGATGTCTAGGAACTTGTGTCTGAAGAGCACTCCCACCATCCCTAGAACCAGTAAGTGTTTCTCTGTGCGTCAGCTGTACAGACAGTGTGGTTTCATCCTCCACATCTGCTTTCCTCCTGGGAGTCTGGAATTCAGAAGCTAGGTAGAGAGGAATTGCATAATCCAACACTAGATTAAAACCAAAGTCCTGGGCACTGTCTCTCTAATGTACTGCCCTGGCTGACTACTGCTAGCAAGAACTGACTGACTCATTGCTAATGGACTTAAGCCTGTTGTGGGCAATGCCTCCAGGAAAGAGCATTTGGAGTCTTTACCTGATTTTCCAAAGACCCTGGGAGCCTTTTGCCTTGACTGCTGTGTTTTCTATCTTTCTGCAGGGCCATGAGTACAACTACCCACTGAGTCCTATGTGCCACAAACAAGTCACCAAGCTTAGCCAGACACAGTTTCCACATCTGCAATCCAAGCACTTAGAACACAGAAAGAGGCAACCGCAGGACATTCCAGGACAGTTGGGTCTTCATAGTGAGTTGCAGGTCAGCCAGTGGTGTACAGGGACACTCTGTGTCAAAGAAAAATGGCAAGCTCAGAAAGGCTGGGGAGTTTGCTCAGTCAGGAAAATGCCTGTCATCCAAGCAGAAGGACCTGGGTTTCCATCCCCAGTGCCCATATAAAAAACTAGGCATTGTGCTGCGTGCCCTGTATACTAGCACTGTGGAGGCAGAGACAGGCAGGTCCCTGGAGCTTGTTTGCCACAATATTCACTATTACTAAAATTTCCCATATCTATTATGATTTTAATTGGTGTCTTTATTAGGCAGGCTTCTCTAAAGAAACAGAATTAGTAGGATGAGTATTTTTATGAAAGCATATTTAGGAGATATCACCTTCAAGCAGTAATTCTCAACTTCCTAAAGTTGCAACTGTAGTGGCGTTTCATTTGTATTTTAGTAAGTAAAGTTTGCCTGAAGATCAGAGAGTAAAACAGTCCCATTGATCAGCATTATCGACCAGGCAGAGGTAGCACACACCTTTCATTCCAGTAGCCACCCTAGTTGCCATAGAAACCAGGCAGTGCATGCCTTTATTGCCAGTGATACACACCTTTAATCCCAACCCTATAAAGGATTATAAAATGGGAGAAGATAGTTAACAGTCTTATTCTGAGATTCCTGGAGGCAGGATCACCATTTTCAGACTGAGGTTGAGGTAAGAGCCCATGGCCGGCTGTTTTAGTTTTCTGCTCTTCAGGTTGAACCCCAATATTTGTCTCTGAGTTTTTATTAGTCATGCTTCATGTGACCCTTTAATACAGTTCCTCATGCTGTAGTAACCCCCATCCATAAAATTATTTTGTGGCTACTTCATGACTATAATTTTGTCACTGCTATGAATCATAATGAAAATATCTGGTAAGTAGGATACCTGATATATGACCCTAGAGACCCACAGGCTAGAACAGCTGGATTACAGGATAAAGCATGAATAGTCTAGCAATAACCATATGCATGTTGGAGAGGAGGATGACCCCGTAGCTCTTCAGCCAATGGTGTTGGATCCCCCAACAGTCCCAAACTCATGCTGAAAGTTTACAGAATGTTCAGAGAGATGCCATTCTTCAGCCCACACTGTAAGACCAAACAAGTTGGGGTTTGGTGTCAGTGAAGAATAATAGCACCAGTAGCAACAGGCTAGCTACACTCACCAGCAAGAAGTGAAGGTGGATAAGCAAGCAGTACGGCTTTTTCTTTTTGAATGTCTTTCTATCTATCCCCAACCACCTAGAGGATCTTGGGGAGGCTCCAGGCATGCAGGAAGGTGTGATGTAGACAGCAGTGAACATGGGATTCTCTCTCTGTGTGGCTATTCATACAATCAAAATGGCGCTCTTGTTGGCTAATAGTGGGTCCTTGGGCTCAGGTTTCCTCTGGCTAGGTTTCTTAGTTGTGTAAAATCAAATGCCTCTGGCACCACTAGCACCAGCAATGATGAAATGGCTAAAATTCTTGTTTCCCAGTCAGGTGGTGGTACAGACCCAGAATCAGTATAGCAAACAGGTTGCAAGAAGCATAGTAGCCACTCTGTGTGCTTGCATGGTCAGAGAATTAGACGAGACGGGGTGGCCAGCAACAAGAACCACACAGACTGGGTGTCAGTACTGTGGTGTCCCTCTCTGCCTGAATGTGAGGCCTTCCAGTGCTGTGTCACTGTGCAGATCCAGACCATTTATCTAGTCTTTGCACAGGAGCAGAATATGGCTAGTGCTGGATCATTTCCTGTGGGGGTTTGTTTTGGCTGTGAGCACCCTGGGTTAGGGGATATCCAGAGCCCCAACATTTTTCGAGGTCCCCTCAACTGACCACTCATCCATCACAAGAGCAGAACCTCAGCACCCCCTCCTGGCCTCAGCAACAAGTGCCTGGGCATGAGAAAAGGAAGGAAAAGTAGAAGCCTTGTGGGTATCTCCATTTAGTTCCGGCACTGAGAGGAAACCCACAGGTGGCTGATCATTTTCCTGGACGTGTGATGTCCTCTGCTCTCTCCCTTGCCACCATATTGCTGCCCTGTAGTGCAGGACACTCAGCAGGTTTCCGCCAGAGTCACTCATCTGAGCCAAGGTGTCTTCAGGCTGATCCAGTTCATCGGACTGTCTGTAGAGTCTGTGTGGGTTTCTGACACATGGGATAGCCCAAAGTTAGATAGGAAGGAGCTCATGTCTGAAAAGTAACAGGAGTTCCTTTTCCATAGGCAGGCCACCAAACAGACACCAGGGTACTCATGTAAGAGGGCTGCCACCCTGTCTGCGAAAGCTGATACTTTGCAGAAGTTAGGATTGCCTAAATCCTTGCTGATAAAGTTTGTAAGAACTCTCATCTTTCCTCCTACAAAAGCTAGAGTCCCTCCCCCAGAGTGTCTCGGAGAGAGGATGATGATAGTTCATTTGTCTTACTAAGTCTCCTATTGTCCTGTACTCCTAGGTTGTGCCAGGCTCCAATCTCTGGGCTGTCGTTTCAGTGTTTGCCACAACCACTCATTGCCAGATGCCGCCGTACACCCGGTTCATCATTATAAAGGCAGAGATGAATATCCAGTGCCTCTTTTTAATCATCCTGAGAAGTTCAGATTCATTACCTAAATTGTTTCCTTTTAGCTCAGGGAGCGTTAAAATAAAAGGCGGAGAAGAAAAAAAAAAAAAAACGGGTGTAAGGGGGATAAGACTGGAATCACTGATTACGTATGAAGGGTGAAACTGATCGATGGAATCACTTTCTCTGGAAATATCCCCATTTTGCATCCAAATGGATCCATGGAAGCCAGCCATGGTGCACCCTCTGTCATGAGTTTGCATGGCTCAGAGGAACACACTCTCACAGTGAGGAACTTTGCATATATGGTGGGGGGGGGTGAAAATGTGATGGAAATGAGCCAAGACAGTGAATTACACACATGTTTGACTTTGAAGCTGCTCCTGGCAAGCTGTAAATTATGAGAGCCATTTATAAGAGAGTTTGTAATTGCTAGAGGAATTTCTGCGTTAATCATCAGGAGACAGATCCAATTTAAAAATTAAAAAAAAAAAAGCTCCAGCTTATGAAAGGTCTCCCTCCCTTCCCAAATCAATTATTGGTTATTCTCTGTTGATGACTGAGGGATAATAGTAACTTAATTAGCTATTTTTCCATGTAAGAAAATCACATTGAGTCAAGTGTGATCTAGCTCACACCTTTAATCCCATTGTTCAGGAGACAGAGGCAAGAAAATCCCTGTGATTTTGAGGTAAGCCTGGTCTACATAGTGAGTTCCCGCCCATCCAAACCTACATAGTGGGACCCTATCTCTAAAATAAATAAATAATAAATAAATAAATAAAAAATAAATAAATAAATAAATAAATGTAGAAAAAGAAAGATCAAAGCCTTGATATAAGTACACATACCCTTGATATAAGTACACAAAGCCTTGATATGAGAACATATAGCCTTGTACACAAGTACACCCATGCAGACTATCCAGAAAATATGGGTTTCCAGCTGGAGAAGAGCACTGGCTCTTCCAGTGGACCCAGGTTCAATTCCCAACACCCATATGGCAGCTTACAACTGTGTAACTCCAGCTCCATTTAACTCCACTGTCTACAACTAAATTCCAATACCTTCACAAATACATGCAAAACACCAGTGCACATAAATAAGAAGGAAGGAAGGAGTCTGGGTCTTCATTGTAGATTTAAAAGAACCAAAGCTTGCTCCTTCAGTTCATATTCAATGACAATATGTTTAGCTATTATTTAAAAAGATTAGTATCTACTTTAAAACACACAATCTTTTGCTTTATGATTATTATTCCATGAAGAAAATCAGGAAAGATGACTTGTATTTTTAAGACATGCAGCCCTGCTTGCTTCAAACCACACAAAGAATAAACCCTAACCCCAGCTGGAAAGCGAACTGTGAGTTTTTAAAAACAAATCCACCCCTAGACATGTTATTTTCTATTCTTTCTAGTTACACATACAAAACTAGATTTCTGAGAAGATAACTGAAAGAAGGTGCGTCATATTGGCAGAAGATACAGGGCTGGGGGTAATTAAAATCCACTGGAAGCCATGCCCCACGACAGTCTAGGCTCCTTGTGCTTCTCTCCCTGTAGTCTTGCTATCACCACCACGCTGGGTCGTTCTTTTCTTTTAGTTCTTTTTTTAAAAAAAAAGATTTATGTTTATTATTTTTAATTATGTCTATGTGTGTGACTATGTACATATGAGTGCAGCTATTCTCAAAGGTCAGAGGTATCAGATATCCTGAAACTAGAGTTACAGGCGAATGTGAACACCTGACCTGAAAGCTGGGAACCAAACTCAAGTTCTAACTCCTAACGAGCCGCAAGTGCTCTTCACCACTGAACCATCTCTCCAACCTCGATTCTTTGGTTCTTTACTTCACTACCTCAGTGTTAACAGTTCTGGATAGAAGAACATCCAGGTTGCTGAACTTAGCTTATGAATCTAGACTCTTAATTTCAGATAATGGCAACAGAAGATGATTCAAACAGAAAGAAGAAATAAAATTTCCAATGAGGTTTACCAAAATAGAATCACACTGTCACCATAAATTATGATAATAAACTGCATGACAGCTATACTGGCTGGTTTTGTGTGTCCACTTGACATAAGCTAGAGTCATCAGAGAGGAAGGAGCCTCCATTGAGGAAATGTCTCCATGAGATCCAGCTGTAAGGCTTTTTCTCGATTAGTGATCAATGGGGAAGGGTCCAATCCAAGGTGGGTGTTGCCATCCCTGGGCTGGCTGGTGGGCCTGGTCTATAAGGAAGCATGCTGAGCAAACATGGGGAGCAAGCCAGTAAGCAGCATCATAAGCCTCCATACTTTCTGCATGAGCTCCGGCCTTCAGGATCCTTCTGTTGGAGTTCCTGTTCTGACTTCCTTCAGTGATGAACAGCAATGTGGAATTGTAAGCCAAATAAACCCTTTCCTCCCTAAGTTGCTTTTTGGTGTTTCAGTCACAACAATAAAAACCCTAAGACAATGACATACTTAATAAGTTTAAGTATAGTTTTAAGGATACTAAGCTAAGTTTTCTTTGCCCGTTACAGATATGTAAAATAAAAATGAAATGCCATTAAACACATTTATTTACCCAGTTTTCTTTTGCTATAGCCATATTTATTTTTAAATGTTTGTACACGTTGGCACTGTGCATGCATGTATGTCTGTGCACCACATTTGTGCCAGGCACCTTTGAAGGAAAGAAGAGCAATACGAGATCCCTTAGAATTGGATGGTCGTGAGACACCCTGTGCATGCTAGGAATCAAATCTGGGTGCAGTACACACTCTTAACCACTGAGCCATCTCTCCAACCCTATTTAAGCAGTTTTCAAATAATCTTTGCTATCAAAAACTTTCTGAACTAGTAAGAAATCATACATAAGCTTAATATAATAGATAAGGACTATTAGCACAATTCAAATACTGATTAGATCAGAGAGATTACACACTCTTAGTGTCTACAAAAATTATGACCCTATCCTCCCCAAAGATAGACATTGCCAAATTAATGTGCTCTAATATTTTATTCAAGATGTCTGGTATACCTAGAATGTTCTGAGACATTTGAGCAAAGCAGAAGTGTGACCTATACTCAAGAAAAAACATTATAAAACCAACCATTAAACCACTAAAAATGTATTGCACCTTAGATCAGACCACTAGTACTATACAAAAATATTAAATAATATTACTGTCCCCATTGTAATCAACACTTTACAATATCCAATTGTTGCTTTTCTTGGACTAGACTTATTGTGTCATTTTCCTAAAGAAAAATGATTTATAGAATTTATTTCTCTCTTCTAGTTAAAACATTTTAACTGTTTAAACCCTTAGCCTATCCACAGTTGTCAGATATTTTTTTCAATGTTTTATTAATTCTTCAAAAAAATTTATACAATGTATTTTAATTCTATTGAGCCCTCAGTCCTCCACTTAACCCTACCTCACCTCTCCACCCCCTCCAGCATCTCTCTCTCTCTCTCTCTCTCTCTCTCTCTCTCTCTCTCTCTCTCTCTCTCTCTTTCAACTACCAAGTCCAATTTGTGCTCCCATATACTCATGGGTATTGGGACAGCCACTGGAGCATGGTTGACATATTAGGGCCCGCACTCTTAAAGAAAACGGACTCTCTCCCAGAAGCAACCAACTGTCAGTAACTCCCCAGTTCTGGGTCAGGCGCATGAGCACCTCCTTCTGAGCTAGCATGTTGACTGGCTATATCTTGTTCAGGTCTTCTACAGGCAACCACGGCTCTTGTGAGCTCACGAGTACAGCAGTCCTATTATATCCAGAAGATACTACTTTGTTCTTGTCCTTCCTGACCTGTGGCTCTTACAGTCTTTCCATCCCTTCATCTGTGATAGTCCTGAGCCATGAGCTCTGGGTCTGATATAGAGGTCCCATTGGTGGCTGAGCACTCCACTGATGCTGACTCTCTACACTTGTACCAGTTCTTGTACATGATTCACCATCCACTGCAGAGAAACTTCTCTGATGATCTCTATGAGCTTCACTAATCCCTGATTTGATTTTATTGTACCTGTGTATGAATCAAATGCCTGTTAAGTTTACATATAGAGTCTACTGAGCTTCCTGTTCCTGCAACACTCTTAGCATCCCTTTTCCTTTTGTGTTTTTTCCTTTTTAACCATAACAATAACAGATAAGCTTTTGGAGTACTTGGGAGAACTTTACTTAAGGAACCCCAGTAACCCAAACATCATCAACCATTAATGGTGTGGTGAAGTCTTCTACCTTTAGTTTCTACTAAGTGGTCCTGCTTTAAAACTGTCAGGTTGAGCAATATGGGAAAATATAGCCCTTTGGGGGCCAGAAAGTCAATTCCTCTTCCCACAGGCCTTCCACCTTCACCCGTGGCCCGTGGAAGATAAAGAGGCTCAAAAGGTGCACTCTCTGGGTAGGAGCGAAACAGAAAGCCGAACTCAACACATTTGCCACTGAAAACCAACACAGCCGTGCAGGGAGAAGGCCTACACTTGACGTAAAATGCTTCTAGATATATACATCACCCCTTCAAGCCACCACGGGCTGGTTCGTGTCTCAAGAAATGGTATCACACATGGGAACTCACAGAAATTGGGACAGCATGCCCAAGCTTGCATGAGTTCACACCAGACAAAATCTCAGCATGGGACAAGGGGGAGGGAACACTACATTCCTAACCAAGAAGCTATTTGCAATTGATGCCACTGGAAAGGGAAAAGTAGTCACTCCAATGAAGTGATTCTGGGTATAACAACTGCATTCCAGGACAGGACCCACCATGCCTCCCATCCTGATGATAATGGACTAACTTCTGAACTGTAAATCAGCCCCAATTAAATGTTTTCTTATATAAGAGCTATCATGCCCTGGTGTCTCTCCACAGCAATAAAAAGCCTAATTAAGACACCCATTATGCGCTTAACGAGCTTGAGGAAAAATCCATGTTTTAAGTGTTCTCTTCTAACGTCTAAGGGAACCTATGTGCCACAGACTTTGACCTCCATCGTCATCACTTCTTATCAAACCATGAATGCAATTGAAGAGTGTTTCCAGTCTCAGAGGAGGCCATTGTCCTAGGCGTCTAGTCATCCCTTTCTCTAGGAAGCTTCTTCTGTTCAACTTGTTTGGGTCCCGTAAGATCATGGCTCAGAAGTCGCTTGGGAACTATTCAACTGTAAAAGATAACAGCAACAATGATAAAATGTTTGCTACAGATAATTACATTTTTCTCACAAAATAAGATGTGGAATTACACAACCTAGGTCAGCAAAGCTGCTCTAGAGAATAACGAGGACCCAGGCTCAGCCCCCTAATCTGCTCAAAGAATGTAGGAGCTTACTCTCACTTGGCAAAATGATTACAAGTTAACACCTGTTCCTGAGGAATCTGAAAAATTCACGACCAAAAACCAAAGGGGACAAACCAGGGGACAAAGGCTGAGTCAAACAATTTCACTCCTTTTTATATAGAAGTAAATAAAATTAAATAAGGTTGTTTCATGTGTACTAGGGTTTTGTACTAGAGTACACATTCATGTATGTATGTGCACCACATGTGTGCTGGAGAGGTCAGAACAGAATTTCAAATCCCCTGGAACTGAAATCACACAGTTGTGAGCTGGCACATGAATGCTAGGAACCCAAACTCAGGTCTTCTGCAAGAGAACACATCGCTTTTATCTGCTCAGCCGTCCCTCCAGCCTTAATGTAAGTTTACTGTAAGGAACTCACAAATAAAACATCACACTGAGAGATTACGGAAGCCACTCAAACACCTACCCTGTCCTAAACTCTATACATAGCTGTAGTTCTGTAGTGTTAGATTGGCTTTTCTGGAACCATGAGACTTTCTTTACTTAGGGGTTTATATTTTGTTTTTACCAATTACATTTTTTATGAACTTAACCACCACAGATAAAAAAAAATGAAAAAGAAAAAAACTATGATAGAGTCTTCAAAATTGAAAAAAACAAAAAGCTCCATATCTTTTTCACAACTTGTGTCCTTTTGCCTGCCCCCCCCCCCCCGGATTCTCATCTCCTGTTTTTCGATTCTGCTAACAACAATTACATAAAAGTGCTACTCTTGGGCCCAGTGAGGGTGGTGGCACATGCCTTTAATCCCAGCACTCAGAAGGCAGAGGCAGGGGGATCTCTGTGAATTCAAGACCACCCTGGTCTACAAGAGGTATTTCCAGGATGGCTAGGATTGTTACATAGAGAAACCCTGTCTTGAAAAAAAACCAAACAAATTAAAAAAAAAAAAAAAAAAAAAAAAAAAAAAAAAAACCCCCTCCACTTCACCCCTTGCTCCCATGCTGACCTGCTACAGGTGACCACCCCCCTGGCTTAAGCACTCTGCAGATCTCTAGGGTTTGTTTTATACTCCCAGCCATTTTTTTTCTGCCTCTTTTGATGAATTCTTTCTACCTTCTTTAGGGTTTTCATTGCCGCTGATGCTGACTATCTCTGAGTGAGCCTTTCTCTCTCTCTCTCTCTCTCTCTCTCTCTCTCTCTCTCTCTCTCTCTCTCTCTCTCTCTCTCTCTCTCTCTCATAGGTTATTTGTAAAAATTAGAGGATGAAAAATTTTCTAGAAACCACATCACTGGCTGGGAATTAGCTCATCTTTATATGATTCTAATTTTATTTCTAAGAAAATAGTAATTTCATCTGAATATTGGCCTATGGGAGTTTTATGCAGGTGGCAAACCATTAAATATGGAGAGATTTCTTTTTAATTATACTCAGGCCAAATACCTCCCATAAAGTAAGTGATCAAGACTGATTTCGTTGTTTTATTATGTTAAGTAAGTATACACATTAATTTTTTTCTTTTGAAGATTATTCATTACAAAAACTGCTTTGGTTCTTAAAACTCAGATTCATTTGGTCTTAATATTTTTTTTCCTCCGAGAGCAGAGATAGCTTGAAAATGTTTGACTTTAATGTTTCTTTTTTAGACTAATCCCTTGCAAAAGTGTTGCATGCTAAAATAAATGCGCATTTGAATGCACAATTGATTAACCAATTTTCAAATAATTAACATTTTAGATTTTGCATGTGCATTTGTTGCTCATTTGACCATATAATAATCAATTAGCCTTAATTATAATGGATTACTTCTTCAAATCTTGCACACAGATTCTAATAGAATGACAGAATTTTACATCACATTCTATATTTTAGCTAAATAGACAAGCACTCACCAGCACAGAAAGTGGATTTTTAAGGTAGGGAACGTTTCACTCCTTTGGAAGTTGACATTTTGATTAATGAAGTGTTACAATTGTTTTTAATGTATTTATTTGGTGGTGCACACAGTAAAATTAATCCTGATAGATGAAATGTGTTTAAAGCCTGCTAACAAAATTAATGGTGTCTCCAAGCTAATAGAGTTATAAATGAACAGAAGAAAAAAAGATGAAGAAGACTTTAAAAATGAGTCAAGTGAGAATAAATGCCAGATTAAAAAACAATTTACTGTGTGTGTCTAGAGAGCCAAGGAGAACTCAACAGCAAAGAATGTGACTTATGGACTAAGTGAGCTGCCGAAATGCTGGTGCGATGTAGTCATAGTCGTGGAAGGCTGCATAGAATCCAGCTGCTTGCCTGTGCTTCTGTGTGCAGAGCAAAAAGGCAAAGGCTGAAACCGTGTCCTGAAGGATACACTAAGCGTCAAGTCATCCACGACTTTCATCAGTAATTACTGGAAGCCATGGCAGAGTCCGGACGTCAAGAGATTGGATCCAGGAACAATGAGGAGGCTCAGGCACCTACAAAGTGATGAACATCCTCCAAGGCCGAAACTGATGATGTTCCTTAGGGACACTTTCCCTCCCCTCCCCTTTTGGGTTCTGAAAACAATGTAGATCCATTTGAACGTCCAAGCATGGGCCAGACATTTGTCTATGAAATTATTTACAAAAGAGAGTTCCCATTTTTAAATAGCACCCAGAGTTTATGTAGGCAGTTCTCCCAAAATTTTCAAGATGTGTAAATAGCCAAGTTCTCAGTTTGGGGAGAGTTCAAACAACCACCTACTACTCTTCACGCAACATTCTGCAGGCTGCAGAAGGGGGTGCAAGCTCTTCCAAGATTGCTAACCACTTGTTGGAACCTAGGCAACCTGAGAAATCTGTGACCCTAAAGAGGCTAAGAAATCTTGGTGTATTCAGTTCCTTCATCTTTAAATATAGACTAATAAAATGTTATTGCTTTGGCAGTGCTGAAGCCTCGGCTCTCTCTCAAACTTGTGTAGCCAATGTTTTAGTCTGCTATTCTATCGCTATGATAAAACACTGACCAACAACAACGTGAGGAAGAAAGGGCTTATTTCATGTTACCCTTCCAAGTGACAGCCCGCCACCCAAAGAAGCCAATGCAGGAGCCTGGAGGCAAGAACAGAAGGCCAGGCAGTTGTGGTGCATGCCTTTAATCCCAGCACTTGGGAGACAGAGGCAGGTGAATCCCTGTGCGTTCAAGGCCAACCTTGTCTATAAGAGCTGGTTCCAGGACAGCTAGAACTGTTACACAAAGAAACCCTGTCTTGAAACACAAAATAAAACAAACAAACAAACAAAAAACAGAAACAGAGACTGGAGACTGTGGAAGAATACTGTTCTCTGCCTCCCTCAAAAGCTCTCGTTCAGATTCCTTTCTTACAAAGGCCAGGCCTACCTGCCCAAGGATGGCTCTGCCAACAATGGGTTGGGCCTTTCTGCATCCATTAATGGCCAAGAAGATGCACAAGCCCACGGGCCTTTCCAATGGAAGCAGTTTTTCAGTCAAGGTTCCTTCTTCCAGATATGTCATGTGAACAATAGAACTAACCAGTATAAGCAATGGCGGAACATCTTACCCAATTCCTCCAGGTCCAGAGATCTAGGGTTGTAATTATGTGTCTCCATGCCCACCTCCACTATTTGTTTTTAATCTCTTGGGTTTTTTTTTTTTTTTTTGCCATAGTGAAATGAGTTTTTTCAATTAATTAATTTATTTTTTAAAAAACAATCTTTTCTCATTTTACATACCAATCTCAGTTCAGTTCCCACTCCCTTCCTATTTCTTCCTCTACCTCCCTCCCCAACCCCTCCATTCACTCCTCAGAAAGGGTAAAGCTTCCCATGGGGAGTCAACAAAGTCTAGCACATCACTTTGAGGCAGGACCAAGGTCCTTCCCACTATATCTAGGCTGAGCAAGGTGTCCCTCCATAAGAAATGGGTTTCAAAAGCCAGTTCAAGCACCAGGGATAAATCATGGTCCCTCTGCCAGTGGCCCCAGAGACGGCCCCAGTCAAACAACTATCACCTACATTCAGAGGGCCCAGTTTGGTCCTATCCTGGTTCCCCCACTGTCAATCTAGAATCAGTGAGCTCCCATTAGCTCAGGTCAGCTGTTTCTGTGGGTATTCCCGTCATGGTCTTGACCCCTTTGCTCATATTATTGCTCCTCTCTCTCTTCAACTAGTCTCCAGAAGCTCAGCCCAGTGCTTAGCTCTGAATCTCTGCATCTGCTTCAATCAGTTGCTGGATGAAGATTCTATGATGACAATTAAGGTAGTCATCAGTCTGATTACAGGAGAAGGCCAGTTCAGGCATCTTGTCCACTATTGCTTAGGGCCTTAGCTAGGGTCATCCTTCTGGATTCCTGGGAATTTTCCTAGTGACAGGTTTCCTGCTAGCCCTACAATGGCTCCCTCAATCAATATATCTCCTTTCTTGCTCTCCCTCTCTGTTCTTCCCTCATCTGGACCATACCGTTCCCTCATGTTCTCCTTCCCCCCTTCCTCTTGTCCCTCCTCCTCCCTTACACCTCTTCAGATATATGGGAACAGATATGAGTGTTGTTTATGGATTAATTTCTATGCTTAAAAAGTACCTAATAGTAGTTGATTAACAAACATTTTCTTAATAAATTAACACATTTTACTTAATAAAAAAGTGCACTTTACACATTCACATGCATAATATTCAATAAAATAATACTGAAAATTAAAAAATACAGGTGTAATGAAGAAGCTACATTAGATTTACCCTTTGGTTTTAAGAAAATGACAACATAAAAGTGTTGCAAAAACAACCAGGACTAGCCGGGCGGTGGTGGCACACACCTTTAATCCCAGCACTCGGGAGGCAGAGGCAGGCGGATCTCTGAGTTCGAGGCCAGCCTGGTCTACAAGAGCTAGTTCCAGGACAGGCTCTAAAAACTACAGGGAAACCCTGTCTCGAAAAAAACCAAAAAAAAAAAAAAAAGCAACCAGGATATGAAGGAGCAGGTACTACACAAAAAGAGATACAGAGACACAATCTTTTGTTCTGCATGTTCTTGTATCCCATCAGAGCTTGGACCAGTGTGGAAAATTGGAACCAAAGAGCAAAACACCTCTGTTCAAAGAACTTAGCATGATTTCTTTTACAAATCAAGTGAGCAAAACCTAAAGTGTAAGATGTGGAAAGTAGAGTCTGAGAAATCAAAACCTCAATGACATGAGCAACTCAAAGATGTGACTCCAGCAATCAGTGGATTCCCTGAGGCGCCCATGAGGAAGCCACTGGGTGGGAGCACAGATGCTGGAGCAGTTTGTGAGGTGGGGAGAACAAGCACTGAGGCTCAGGTCTAACTGAGCAGGAAGGCTTTGTGCAAGCAGGCAGTAAACATAGCACACACAACCGTGGGAGCAAACCAGAGGCAAACAAAATCTTACCACTATCCAGCTTCAAAACATTGTCCATCCTATTTTATTTACATTCATTAATTTTTTTATTTTAGTGTGTGTGTGTGTGCATGTGTGCATGCATGCACATGTGTATACATGTGATGCTCAAGTGTCACAATGTATGTGTGGGAGTTAGAGGACAGCCCATAGGAGTCCATCCCATCCTTCCTGTCCTTCCATTGTGCAGATCCCAGGGTCAAATTCAGGTCACCAGACTTAACAGCAAGAAGTGCCTTTACCTGCTAAGCCAATTTCCAGCCCTACATACTCTTTTTTGTACATATTTTTTATTTGATGGTTATGAGTATTTTGCCTGCATGTCCATTTGTGCACCACGTGATGCTTGGTGCCCATGAAAGCCAGAAGTTCTGTTCCCCTGGAATGGATGGTTGTGAACCACCCCATGAATACTGGGAATCACACCCAGCTCCTTTGCAGGACTAATAAGTACTCTCAACTATTCGCCTAGAGCTCCAGCCTCCTTAAATCCTGTTTTAATTAGGTGATAGATTTTTACATGTAAAAATGTTTACAGATAACAATGATGCTTTCTATGAAGATAGGTTCTAGGCACTTACATTTGCTCATATACAGTGCCCATTATTTAGTTTGGCACTTTCCATGAATTGCAGTAATAATAATAACAAGTTAACAGAATGAAACCACAGAGAAAGAAATTATGAAGTATTGCACTTAAAATAATGAGATTAATCTACAAAACTAGATGACATGAAAAAAAATTAACCAGAGATACTGAATCCAGAATAAGAATCAACTGAAATACTTTAACCAAAATATTCAAAAGATAAAAGTAAAGACAGCAGAAAGCTATATTCAATCAGAAACAAAGAAACTGAAAAACATCAAGAGAAAGGAAATACATATGCAAAATGGAGAAAAAATTTCTTTAACCAAAAAGAGATAGCAACATAAAATACATGGAAAGTTTCCAAATAATGTGTCAAAGAATCTTACAAGCATAGAGGAAATACAGTAAATATATTTTTAAAAACCACAGTTTTAATTTTAAAGAATTTTCCAAAATTAATGAAAAGCATCAGTCTACAGATTCAGAAAATTTCCTGGATCAACAGTGATAATAAAATCACCCCTGAGCATTTCATTTTTTCATGTTTAGTAAAAAGATAATTACATCACTTCCTTCCTACTTTCCCTCCTAGTCCTTCCTGTACACACCCCCTCAAATAGATAGCCTCTTTTTCTTTTATTCCTATTGTTACATGCACACATATGACCCAATGCATCAGTACACCTGCCGAGTCCATTTTTGTTGTTTGGGTGCATACAACTTCAGAGTCATTAGGTGCCTGGTAATACATTGTGTAAGGGGCAGGACCCTATGAGGCTTTCTCCCTTCTGAGCTAAGCTGTCTATTGATATTGTCATTGCTCGGGTCTTGTGTATGCGGTCCTGTCTAAGAGAGGCAGTTACGTTACACAGCAGAATTATCGGCATTTTAGTTTTGTTTCGTCTTTTTTTTTTAGTGCTGAGTATAGGAATCCAACTTGGGAGTAAAGCTCTTGCCTAGTGTGCACAAGGTTCCAGACTTAATACCCCAAACTTCAAAATAGGAGGAAAAGAAACAAGCATGTGCTAGAAACTGAAACAGAGAGGAGAGCTGACAGGTTTTCTTTAAAGAAGTAATAAGCAGGATAGCTTACATTCTCAACAGGAGCAGTGGAGCCAGGAAACAATGCCATGATGTCTTCGAAGCATTGGAAGGGAGTAGCTGCCAAACTAAAATTATATGCACAGTGAAAATACACTATGAAGTTATAAAATAAATACACTGTAGTTTGAGAAAAAGTAAAACAGAAAATATGTTCCTAACATATCTATACCATAGGAAGAAAATGGAGTTCTCAGGCAGAAATAATAATCTTAATGAAAACGGAAATGTAAGGAAGATTGGAGATGGAAATGAAGGTGTCAGTTAATATTGGCATAAAATGCCGCTAATACCTTGTGCAGTCTTTAATGTATGAAAAATTAAAATGAGTTATGAATATTTAGATGAAAGACAGATGAAGGATAAACATAATTAGAGTCTTTAATTGTCTTAACATTGTTAGAAAGCAGCAAAATTTCTATTTATACATATTATACAATATCTATGGCTAAATGATATAGAAAATCAACTTCCTATTCCATAAGAATCTTACATAGCTGGGGGCATCTCCCTGGACACCTGGGAACCCCTCTAGAGTCAAGTCTCTTGACAACCCTAAAATGGCTCCCTTAATTAAGATATATGCTTCCCTGCTCCCATATCGCCCCCAGCTACTTCCTTGGGCAGCTGAAGAGAGGGAACCGGAAAAGGCCAGATCCTATGGCCATACTGATGAATGTCTTGCATATCACCATAGAGCCTTCACCTGGCAATGGATGGAGATAAAGACAGAGACCCACGTTGGAGCACCAGGCTGAGCTCCCAGGGTCCTGATGGGGAGCAGAAGGAGGGAGAACATGAGAAAGAAAGTCAGGACCGTGAGGGGTGGGTTCACCCACTGAGACGGTGGGACATAACTAATAGGAGATCACCAAGACCAGTTGGAATGGGACTGATGGAACATGCGATCAAGCCGGACTCTCTGAATGTGGCTGACGGTGGAGGCTGACTGAGAAGCCAAGGACAATGGCGATGGGCTTGGATTCTACGGCATGGACGGGCTCTGTGTGAGCCTTGTCAGATTGGTTGCTCGCCTTCCTGGATCTGAGGGGAGTTGGGAGGACCTTGGACTTAACATAGTGTACAGAACCCTGATGGCTCTTTGGCCCGGAGAGGGAGGGAGTGGGGGTATGGGTGGAGGGGAGGGAAGGAAAGCGGGAGGAGGGGAGGAGATGGAAATTTTTAATAAAAAATTGAGAAAAAAATCTTACGTAACATATGCATAATATGTAACAGTTCTAACAATCAAAAGGGCAGCGGGTGGTCAGAGTGGCAGGGCACACATTTAATCCCAGCACTCAGAAAGCAGAGGTAGGTAGTAGAGGTCCGAGAACTCAAGGCCAGCCTGATTTAACATAACAAATTTGATGCTAACCAGGACTACATAGTGAGACTGACTCAGAAATAGAACAAATAAAAGTATAGCAGGGCAGTCATGAAGAATGGAGGAAAAATATAAACGTGA
Organism: Arvicola amphibius; assembly: GCF_903992535.2. Classification (NCBI taxonomy): domain Eukaryota; kingdom Metazoa; phylum Chordata; class Mammalia; order Rodentia; family Cricetidae; genus Arvicola; species Arvicola amphibius. The sequence goes on along the minus strand of NC_052060.1, from coordinate 41,001,279 downwards.
ATGGAGAAAAGAAACAGAAGACACCAGGTGCTAAGCAAGCATGAGATTAGATAAAGAGGCAAGAAACCAGTTAATTCCAATTTAAAACAGCTGAGGAAAATCACAGCCAGTTAAGTTCTTAGGACAGGAACATTTTGACTATAAGGATGTGGAAGTTTAATGTAGATCATGCTAACATCAACAAGAGAAAATAGACACGGCTGCATGGGTAACATAGCAAAAATAAAAGCAATGTTGCTAGTTATTTGAAAGGACTTTTTTAAATGGTGTGTTAGATAAAGCAAATAAAAATTCTAAATGTGGGCATTAGGGGTGTGACTCAGTGGTAGAGCACTTGCCTAAAATGTATAAGACCCTTGGTCTGATTCCCAGCATCATAGTACTAGGAGGAAGGAATCTAAATTTGTGTAGTGGTATTTCACTTGTATTTTAATAAATAAAACTTGCCTGAGGATCAGAAAAGTAAAACAACCACACTGGCCAGCCTTATAAACCAGGCCACAATAATGTACACCTTTAATTCCAGTACTACACTAGTTTGACACTGAAACCAGGCAATAGTGGTGCAGTTCTTTAATCTCAGAACTAGAGAAGATTATAAGACGGGAGGAGACAGCTCTCAGACACATTCTTCATTCTGAGATTTCCTGGAGGCAGGATTACCATTTCAGACTGAGGTAGAGGTAAGAGTCGGTGGCTGGCTGCTTTTCTTTTCAGACCTTCAGGTTGAAGCCCAATTCGTCTCTCTCTGAGTTTTTATTAGTCATGCTTTGAATTTTTACAACTCTAATAACATTAAAATACATAAAGCCAACCTAATTGTGATAGTGTTCACCTGTAATCGTAGTATTTAGAAGGCTGAGGGAGAAGAGCACAAGCCTGAGGTCTGCCTGGGCTGCTCTGTAAGAACCTATCTAAATAAATAAACCATGTGGTTTATTACCTAAAAATGAAGCTGTGCTCGGTTTCATGTGCTGACAATCCCAGGACTTGGGAAGTTGAAGCAAGAGGATGAGCTCAGCCTAAAGCCACATAGCAAAACCCTGCCTCGAAAAAATGGAACGTGAAACTAACAAATGTTTAGTTTTGAGTGAGTGTTACAAAAGTAAAACAAAAAATCAGTGCTCATTTTTAATCCCCAAAATACACAGTAATATTAAATTAATGAATTAAGTACAAAGGGAACTAATTTTAAAAACACATAGTTTTTTTTAAGTAAGAAGTATGAAATACAAAGAAAATAGCAATTCTATGGATGAAGCTAAAAGTCAGTTTGTGGGTTTGCAGTAATGCTGTGGACTGTTGTTTTCTTTTGCTCTGATTGCTAGGTATGCGAGTGTCCTTAGTTTGTACGAAGACATCCTGTTCCTATGCCCCCCCCCGCCATGTGGCTTCACACCTTCCAGTATACATGCATTTACTTTGGGGGGAAAATACATGTTTTTGGTACATGACCTAAAGTTCTTTATTCTAAGTTGTTATTTGTCCCACTCTGGCATTTTTTCTAGCTCTCTCAAGAGAAGGAAAGGCAAAGCCAACTTTCTAAGACCTTCATTCTCAGCATTCTTCTCACACCCCCAGCCTCCCCTCTCCCCCTATCTTCTCAGCCCAAAGTTCTTCCTGAACTGGTCTTCTAGGGAATCCACCAAGGAACCTCCTAGAGCAGGCCAGTGTGTCTTGCTGATGATGAACCGTGTCTTGTTCTGCTTCCTCTACTTTGATTCTCTATTGGAATGTGTAAATACTGCCAGAGAAGACAGTTAAAAGATCAAGAAGTTGGTAGAACACAAAATATTTTCTCTCCATCTAGACACTCATAATATATTGAACATTAAAATGTTCCTTAAGCCCTGCAGCAGATAAAACTGTTAATGGTTGATTAATTCAATATTCTCCAAATTAATTTGTCCAGTGAGGTTTTTTCACATCATGAAATCTTCTCATTTATTGAGGTATTTATGGAGCACCTAGTATAAGCCAAGTGCTATTTTCTGGGTTTCTGAGAAAACCATGAACTCTAAGAGCCATGAACACATACAGGAACTTCTGACTAAAATAGAATATGATTTCATCCACTCATAAACATCATTAAGAGAAAGTAAGCTGAATATTGATATAAATAATGGCACCTGAGGTTTGGAGAGAAGGTAGGATCAGAATCCACAGATTATACTTGGGAAAGTCACTTGCATGTTATCCAAGGTGACAACGTCCACCCACTCACAAAGGTAGCCCCAAGTAGTATTAGGTTTGCAATGAAAGAGCTCATGCTGAGATGTCACAGGTGTGCTTCCATTGTCATAGGCAGAAGACACTATCTTTCGGCAGATGTCCTGGTCATCTGTTCTCAATATCTTCCTGCTCCCTCATCCTCAATATTCATGAAGTCTTAGGTGTGGGATTTATGTTGTAAATATATCAATCATGGTGGGCATGCCATGTTCAGTAGTTCTCTGCATTTTGACCAGTTGTAGCTGGCTGCAACGGTTGATAGGGAACATCTCACAAGACCCCTCTGCTAAATGAAAAAATATTGACAACTAATGGCAGCTGGGAGAAGATGTATTTTTTTCCTAGGGATAAGACCTGATAGTTTATCCAGTCCCAAGTGCTCATCCCTAAACACATACTCATATGAGCAACACTAAATAGACTCATCAGATTGTCTTTATAATATATATGAAACAATAATAATTAAAATATGAGAGACCATAAACTTGAGAAGGCATGGAAGGCACACAGGAAAAGTCTGAGGAGAAGAAAGAAGGGGAAAAAATGATGTCAACACAGTATTAATATATGACAGTCTTTAAAATTAAAAACTAGTTTTTGAAAGTACACATTAAGTTAGAAGAAAAATGCAGGGTGGGAATATGGGAGATTAGAGAGAAGAGAATGAGAGTGGATTGTATTCAAATACATTGTATGCATGTATGAAGTTCTCAAAGCAGGAAAAGGGTAACTTTAAAAGGGAGAAATTTGGGAAAATGTTCATCAAATTCTCCTTATCCCACTTAATGCTTAAGAACAAGTGTGAACAATAGTCACAAATAATATAAAGTATCTCAGTGTAACTCTAACCAAGCAAGTGAAAGACCTGTATAACAAAAACTTCAAGTCTTTGAAGAAAGAAATTGGAGAAGATACCCAGAAGACGGAAAGATCATCTCATGAATCGACAAAGTTAGCATAATAAAAATGGCCATCTTACCAAAAGAAATATACAGATTCAATGCAATCCCCATCAAAATTCCATCACAGTTCTTTACAGACCTTGAAAGAACAATACTCAACATCATATGGAAAGACAAAAATCCAGGATTACTAAAACAATCTTGCATAATAAAAGAACTGCAAGTATCACTATTCCCAATTTCAATCTGTACTACAGAGCAATAGAAATAAAAAAGCTGCATGATATTGGCATAAAAATCTATGGACTGATTAATAGAATTTAATCTAAAACACAGAAGTAAATCCACACACCTTGGGACCCTTGATTTTTGACACAGCAGCTAAAATTATACAATAAAAAGGAAAACATCTTGAAAAAAATGGTGCTGGTCTAACTAGATGTTTTGTAGAAGAATGGAAATAAATCCAAATCTGTCACCCTGCACAAAAAGTCCAAGTAAATCAAAGATCTCAACATAAAAACAGATACACTGAATCTGATAGAAGAGAATGTTACAAGGAGGCCATTAGTTTGTTTCCCAACTTCCCAGCAGCTCAGACCCAAAATAATCACAGAAACCATATTATTTAACTCACTGCTTGGCCCATTAGCTCTAGCTTCTTATTGGCTAATGATTACATCTTAATTAAACCCATTTCAGCTAATCTGTGAATTGCTACGAGGCTGTGGCTTACCGGGTAAAGTTCCATCCACCTCCAGAGGGGCTACATGGCTTCTTTCTGACTCTGACTTCTTCCTCCAAGCATTCAGTTTATTTTTCTCCACTTACTTCTGTTTTGAAGGTCATTGAAATTTTTGAAGAACTCCTATCTAACTGAAATACATCTCTGTAACATGACTACAAGCTTGACTATTATAAATGACTAATAGCCTATATTTCTTAATTTTATACATTACATTTTAAATGAGCTACACAAACAGAATACCTTAATCAAGGTATTATAATCAATATATATATATATTAAAATAATTGACCTTAAATTTGTATCAGTAAAGCAAGATCCATACTAATGCAAATCTCTATAGCTTACCCCCCTTTAAATGTAAGGAAACATTTATAAACAATATTTGGGGATTTGGGCATAGTTCTCTAGACTACTTCTTGCTGGTTGAGGGTGCTGTTAATAAGGTCTTTCATGGTGTATCCTGTTCGCTAGGTTCATCCAAGTCAGCAGTTGGGCAAAGTAATTTTTTGAGTGATGTTTAAGGCAACCTTTCACGGGGTCTTGGTCTATTAAACCACATTAGCCTGGAGTGATTCCACAGGTTCTCATCCTATGTGGAAACAAAAGAACAACTTTTTTTCCAAAACAACATATCCTTATATCCATATTTTGAAATCAAGATACCTTTAAGATATATATGTTGGTTTAGCTTAGCAGTCCATACAATAAAATTTCTCTTTGTACTTAGCTCATTCACAGTCAAAAATTCAAAGAACACACAATAATATACATAATCCAGACTCTCTGCATATACTCCACCTTTATGTGGCTTACTTTTTAAACTTCTTTTAATCTATGACTGTCTGTACTCTGTCTCTTTAAAGACTTTTTTAGAAAACAAATTATTTACCTCACTTTATATCTCTTTTGATTTTTCTCTCCCAATCTTATGTATATTTATCCAACACTGTGACCCATTTGTAGGTCTTTTTTATCTGGATTTGTCTTTATTGCTTATCTGTAATTATTTTCTGACCAGAAGCAATTCTTAAAATGCTAAGTGCTTAATTTGCCCTTCAGTGTTTCTCCTTAGCAGACATTGATGGTCTTAACATTTTCCCCCACAAATATAAAAACTGGATGGCTAGTGTGCTGGTTAATTTTTGTCAACTGGAGGCAAGCTGGAGACATCTGAGAAGAGGGAACCCCAATCAAGACAATGTCTCCGTTCTTGGTTAATGACTGACATGGGAGGGCCCAGCCCACTGTGGGAGGTATCGCCCATAAGTAGATGGTCTTCAAGATATATTTATGGAGTCTGAAGAGTAAACATTAAACATAGTCTCCGTTTCTGCAGGTTCCTGCCTTGTATTCCTGACCTGACTTCTCTTCATAATGGACGGTAAACTTTAAAGCGAAATAAACCCTTCCCCACCAAGTTGCTATTGATCATGGTGTTTATCACAGCAGTGGAAAGCAAACAGGAGAGTCAGTCTTCATTCTGTACCTTCATGAAACCAGTCAACCCTTGCGTTCTTTCTCTAGTGCACAGCTTACTGATTTCATCTAAGACTGTACATGAAGCCCCATGTCCAAAGACATAGAAAGGACAAATGTGATGTAAGGGTCCTACTAATTTATTGTAGTTGGAAAGTTAAATAATCTCCTTTTGTGCCCCCCTGCCTCTATCTTAAAAATCCTTAGAGGCTTCATGGGAGATATAACTAATTTGTTTCTGACTTTCTCAAACCACAGAGAATACAATTGGATGGATGCTTGAGTCATGATTAAAACCTTCACCCACTGGAGCCTTTGGAGGCTTTTAAAGGTTTAAAGTAATGATCCAGTCAACAGTCTTTTGCCAAGCAGTAAAAATAGGATGCCATCAAACAACTTCCCCCTAGGAAGGAATTAGTCACTAGCATAACTTCTTTGTCTTTGTGCTCTCTTCCTATTTTGCCTGGCTACATCCTGCCCATCATTTCTCTTAGCAGTATAACTTCTAAACACTCATCAGACCTTGGAGAACATTCAGAGCCAGCCAGAACAGAGAAAAAAGAGCCTCTGATCCACTACCTAAAAATATATGAGTCATCCGAAGTAGAAGTTGAGGCCAGGAATCTGCAATTATTATGAGCACCAAAGAAAGTCATAATGATTGTACCGGTGACTCATCTGCCTACTTCTTTTTGTCCAAAAAAGATAAGTCAAGGTACAGGAAGTTGGGAGTGAGGCAATACCAGGAAAGTACACAACGGACAGCTAGAAAAGGCTTGAAGAAAAATGAGATCTGTGAGAAGCTATTAAAAGGAAACCAGACTGATTCTGAAATCACCGAGCAGACACAGGCTCATGAAACCCAAGCCTGCAGCAACTGGTAGGGAAAAGGGAAGGAAAAACAAAATTCAAGAGACTCAACAGGCGAGCTCCAGGTTACCAATTTATACCCTGTATGATGGCTCAGCTTGGAACACTGGAGGCAAGAGATACTCCTAAGGAGAAAAATATTCTGGTAGGAGAGGTCATGTAACTGAGGTGTCTAAGTGATTCTGCCATCATCAGCACACTCCTACAGTCCACTTTCCTCGTGATTCGTAGAACAGAGAACCATTCTGTGTGATGGAGTTTCCCATTGCCCGTTCTGAGCTTATATTACTAGCTTAGTATCCATAAAACTATGCTATAGGACACTTTTTCTACATCTGTCTCCCAGTAGATGAAACTCTTGACAGAGGTTACAGCTTGCCCATCCATGCCTCTCCTCACCCATCAGAGTCCTGTGTCCAAGTAGGCATTTAAAAAATCTTAATGATTTGAATCTAACTGAACTGGGTCTTGGTATGTCATTTGTTACCAGTCATGCTAAATGAGTATGAAAATGGGTTATATTTTGGTAATAATTCTCTATTGGGTCCTATGAGATTGCATTTAGGTTTGTGTGTACCCAAGTAAGAAGAATGAACAGAAAATCAATGCAAGAAGATAGGCTAGTTGATTAGAAGATATGTACCATAGGAAAGGGGGAAAGATATAATGAAGTCAGAAGTTCCTGTATGTGGTGTGGGCAGTTCACAGACCAAGGAGAATGGTTAAAGGTACTGCTCACAAGGTGAGGTCTGACCACACTTGCAGGAAGCAAAGAGGCCAGCCAAATGGATGTCTGAGAAGGGCATGTATCACTTTCTCCTTCCAGCTCCATGGAAGGCCTACAGCTCTTGCTACCTTGAGGCTCAGAAGATACAGTAAATTTGCCAGTGTGCAGGAGTATTTACATTTGACTCATTTACAATGAGTAAGGCTGTGGTCATTTTGGTACTGTTCTTTGATGTGAGAGAGCGGGAACAGGAACAGAGAAAGGAGAAGCTCTGCCACCCTGAAGAGTGGGGAGCAGGTGAGAGATAGGGAACTTCCCTCGAATCTGAGATTAAGGAAGACTCCAGAAATCCTGTGGGTAGAATTAAGTCAAAAATCAATCATTGTGAGACATGATGGATCATTCCTTTAATGCTAACACTGGAGAGAAAGAGGCAGCGGCAGAGGCAGGCAGATCTTTATGAGTTGGAAGCGAGCCCTGTAGCGAATTCCAGGGCAACAACAACAACAACAACAACAAAAAACAAACACCTGGTTCATCCTATTTTCTAAATGTTCTTCTCTGTAGTAAATTCCAATGATATAAACCTGATAGAAACAAAAATGCCAGTTGAATGATTGACACATTTCAGGCACTGTGTATCAAGGATACAATGGTGAAGATAGTAAAAAAAAAAAAAAACAGGGGGGGCAGGGCGCTATCCTTAATAAACTCCTGAGACATTGTTAGATCACAGGCCATAACAGAATAACCATGAGTTACAAGATAATAAGAGTAAAATAGGTTTGTCACATTCTAGAGTCTAGATAATTTAGTCAAAAATTAGCATTGTTTTCAAAAGACAGATACTTTCATGCATGACTATCCCATTGTTGAAAATGTCTTTTCTATAAAATTCCAATCTGAAGAATTTTAGAAATCTCCTGGTTACTGTTAATAACTCAGTGTCTAACTGGGGGCCTAATCAGCACCTTCACCATGGTCTCATTATCCATGGACATAGAAGAGAATGCAGACTCACGTATGAGAAACTGGAAGAGGTGATGTGACAAGATGCCTCGGGCCATCACGCAGAGGAATGTGGCATCAGGCAGTTGCACGCACACACAGGACACACACACGCGCGCACACACACACACATACACACACACACACACACACACACACACACACACGACACATCCTGTGTTTCTGCTGTGAACTCCACAGTGGAGGTTTGCCTACTTGGCGGTGGTGCTATTTTATGTAAGATGGAAGTACTTGGGTCCCAGAGAGAAAAACATTATCTTCAGCTTTGTAAGTCTCAAATAAAAATCCTTCCAAAACTCTGATGACAATGATGTGTGAATCACATGTAGACGGTGTTTAGTGACATACCATGGAATGGCCCGCATCAATAAGCAGGTTGATACCACTTTCTCTTCTATAGAGGGAATTGTAAATGCATAAATATAGGAGGAAAAAAATGACTCTTTCACAAACTAGTTATTTTTTTATTTGTTCTCCAGACTCTGTCATTCAAAGGAGGGTGTTTTTTTTCCTATTGTTATTATTGCTTTTTTCTTACTGCTGTGCCTTTCCTATTCCCATTGCCAGATGAAGTACTCCTGCTGCTTCCTCTGCTCTGCTCCTACCTTAGATGCTAAGTGCACTGTCCCAGTGGAGAACGCTGAGTCCTCAGCCCTGCATATCTTCACATAAGATGTCCGAGCAAAGCAATAAAAGGACAAAGCCACTGTCTGCGCCAGCACAGGACTTCCCCTTTGTATGAGCTGAGTCACGCTTTTCCTGCTGTCAACTTGAAGGCTGTCCGTTGATGTACGATATGGCTATCTTGCTGATGTCTAAAGCCAGGCGGCGAGGTTTCCTTGCATTTGTTTCCCTTTCCTTGGGCCCTGACCAATTAAAAGCTGCCCACTGGCCGAAAGAGATAAGGAGTGGCTTACGGAGGCTCTGATGCTGCACTGAATGAACTCATTTCTGACGATTTGCTTCTGTTTGAATGCTTTCTGGGGTTCCTGCCTTGCACAATCTTACTGATTGTAACACAGGTCTTTGGAATGTATATATGCATTTTCTGCCTGATATCTGCTCCATTGGCACGTGCTTTAAAACCACAGATACAGTTGATTGGCTGGAATAAAAAGTGTGAAAACGGGAAGTCAGAGGATGGAATCAACTGTGAAATAAGCCTAACAAGTGAAGTTTCTGCTTAGGAGCCAAGACAGGAACACTGTTCTGAGAAACAAAAACAAAACAAATGGAATGAAAAAGTCTGTCTGTCTGTCTCTCTCGAAAACGAGCATTCAGACTGTGCTAACTATATTATTTTCTGTGCCTTGTAACCAATGAAGTGGTTTCGGATATTAACCCACAGTACTGATGCTAGGCATGATACAATCTTCCAAATGAAGTGAGAGTCATGTTTGTATGCGTTAGTTGGAAAATGTTGGCAATAATACAGTTGTTTGATGATCACCATCAGCAATGGGCTTTAAAAATAAATGTTCTGGTCTAAGTTAGTCTCTTTGTGTATTCAGCAAGCATCTACTAAGAGCTTCATCCAGGAAAGGCACTCTTAAAGGCATACGAACCACAGTATTCCTTCTCATTCGTGTGCCTCTGAGGGTCGGACCAGCGCTGCTCTGGTTTCTCAAGACTTCTGAGCATCAGTCCTCAGAAGGGTTTTTATTTCTTCCATGGTATATTTTCAAAAGAAGTTGATTTACCAGCAATGGGGGAGAATTTTTAAAATACCCTCAAATCAGTGGCTATTCTGAAGACAGAAAAATATGAAGATGGATTGAATAGGCAGGTTGTACTGCCTCGCTTTATGTCAGCTTGACACAAGCAAGAGTCATCTGAGGGGAAGAAACCTTACCTGAGAAATTACCTCCATAAGATCAGACTGTGGGCAAGTCTATAAGCATTTTAACTAGCAGTTAAGAAAATCACAGCCCACTGTGGGTGGTGCCATTTCTGGGATGATGTTCCTGGGTTCTCAGCAACAGAAACCCCGAGTAAGACACAGGTTTTAGGCTAATACCAGGAAATAGTACCTCATAAACATATGATGAATTAATGATTTTTTTTTTTTTACCTGAAGACGTTTGGAGATGTAAATGGGTTGAAGAAACACTCGGGGAAAATTTTGGACAAGACAACAGTTATCAGAAGCTGGGCGGAGTATAGAAAACAGACAGTGCCACATATCGGTATCCTATTCAATCCTATCTCAAGAGTTTCCACATGATATGCCACATACATGATGGCACAGGTCCTCTATCTAGATAATTGACTATCACTTGATCACTATCTCTCAACACCTGCCAGAAAAAAAAAACTTATACTTTACAATGGGACATTTTAGGGTCACTTTGTTGGAGGGAGAATAACAAATGAGAAATAAAAACGTAACTAAGAGACGACTCACAATGTATATATTGCTACATGTAATTAAGAAAATGCTTGAAAGGAGGTCCTTTTGGCCCACTGATACTCATTTTAGTGAGCCTTAACTGAGTTTTAAAAAAAAACTCTCTAGAAATAAAATCAGAATTAGGAGAAAATACACATAACCTACTGAATCTGCTTGGATTCTCAATAGAGAAACTAAGACACAAGCCAGTTACATGCCTTCCAAAGGCCTCAGCGTTCAGACAGGAGGAAGTAGCCAAACACAGCACAGCCACTGAGATTCCTGGTTTAGACACACATGTTAATCTGGACAGAAATTGGTGAAACTGCATTCAGCACAACCCAGTCATTCTGGACCCCCTGGTGTGAGATGCTCCTCTCTAGCCAGAGACACGGTCCTTTGAAGGAGGCTGTGATGATTTCAGCTTATGAATCTACCCTGGGAGGTGTTCTTGACAGCATACCCATGGGCCATTAGAGAGCTGTTCACCCACCCTGTCCAACACAACTGTCTTTTTACTGTTTAGGATAGGTAAAAAGTAAAGAAAGAAGGCCTTCCTAAACAGAAATGCAAAAAAAACCAGCAATAATCATGCAAAAAATTCATCTATATAATTTCCAAAACTTTCACTTAAGAGTGAACTATTGTTCACTGCACAGCTATGGATCAGTTTGCTCATGTGCGAAGCCTACGAAATACAATAATTTTCCCTTTAGAAGAAGGAACCTGGTCTGAGTTACGCATACAACTTGATAAAAATACATTATTCCAGATGGACTCCAGTTGCCGGGCAGATGGAAATGTTTAAATAAAGCTCTAAGAACTTTATTATACTAAATTAAGTGGTCAGAGAGGGAAAGCATGCGAGTATAACTATAACCTACATAATTTCTAAGTTTACTAAATTTTTAATTTTTTTCATTACTAAAAATCTTTGAGAAAAAAAACATTTAATTTTTTAAAAGGTTGAGTTTTACAGTCAAAATATTATCAATGAGCTGTAACTGACATGAATAGTCTTACTATGACTTTCGATTTAGCACACAGAGGCAACTCATCCATCAGCCATGCATAGGTATTATGTGATATTTTTTTGCTCTTTTACTCTTTGGGTTTTTTTTTTTTTTTGTACTTTTGAGGGTGGATGTCACCTCCCAGCTTCAAAATACATATATAAATTACACATGGAGGTTTATTCTTAGTTATGAGTGTTTAGCCATAGGTTGGCTTTTTTTCTTGCCAGTTTTTCTTAACTTAAATTATCCCATCTACCTTTGGCCTAAGGGTTTTTATCTTTCTCTGTTCCTATATACCTGTTGTTTCCTTCTTACTCGGTGTCTTGCTGTGTGGCTGGGTGACCGGTTGGCTGGTCCCTGAAGTGCTTTCTTCCTTTCTCGTTCCCCAGTTCTTCAGATTTCTCCTCATATGTGTCCTCCCTGTATATCAGACCCCACCCCATTCCTCTCTTCTACCTCGCTACTGGCCATTCAGCTCTTTATTAGACCACCAGATGTTTTAGACAGGCACAGTAACACAGATTCACAGAGTTAAACAAATGCAACAAAAATAAAAGGAACACACCTTAAAATAATTTTCTCCAACACTTAGGTTTCTTTCTCTTTCTGTGATTGAACAGGACACCCTCAGGCAAATGCCAGTGAAAACTTTGGGAACATCACTAGTGCAACTGGTAATTGGGATAAATGGGACTGAATATGGGATCTGGGACAGCAGATTGTCCAACTTTCAGGTGTACTCTGCTGTTGTCATATCTGGGTTTCATTTCTATTTAATGATAGATTGCAACTAGTCCTATCTATGTTTAAGGGTAATTTCACTTGACCAGTAAAGCAGAAATTAACTCATAATGATGCCTCGGTTGATACTTCACAGCCAAGAGTTCTATCTCTAATAGGATTCATCCCTGCTTCAGGATCTGCTTGGCAGAGAAGAAGTTAACTCTCCATGGCATGATCTTGCTCCAAAATCCCAAAGGTCTTCCTTGAGTGTTACCTACTGGAAGTTTCCTTAAACTACAAGCTGCAGGAACATCACCAACACCCCTGGATCAGTAACACAAGAACTTTAGCCACACAGTGTCGCATAGTGTTTCAGAGTTTTTTCTAGGCTGCAAATGTTCCACGTTTACGTGGGACAAGGTCAGTGTACTGTAGGGATATTTCATTTGTACTTTAATAAATAAAGCTTGCCTGAAGTTCAGAGAGTAAAACAGCTGCACCGATCAGCCTTACAGACCAGGCAGTGGTGACACACACCTTTAATTCCAGTAGCCACTAGTTTATTTTAGAAACTGGGAGATGGTGTATGCCTTTAATCTCAGCACTAGAGAGGATTATAAAACGGGAGGAGACAGTTCTCAGTCACAATGTCATTCTGAGATTCCTGGAGGGAGGATCTCCATTTCAGACTGATGTACAGGTAAGAGCCAGTGGCTTGCTGTTTTGCTTTTCTGACCCTCAGGTTGAACTCCAATTTCTGTCTCTGGGTTTTTATTCATTGTGCTACAGTGTACTGAAGCTGAAGTCTAAGATGCAGAGGACATTGCCTGTAAAACCCAAGGAGAGAGCCAGACAGTGGTAGTGCATGCTTTTAATCCCAGCCCTCAAGAGGCAGAAGCAGAAGGATCTCTGAGTTCAAGGCTAGCCTGGTATATAGAGTGAGTTCTAGGACAGCCAGGGATACACAAAACCCTGTCTCAAAAAAGAAAGGAAGAAGGAAGAAAGGAAGAGAGAGAGAGAGAGAGAGAGAGAGAGAGAGAGAGAGAGAGAGAGAAACAAACAATAGCAACAAAACAAACAAACAAACAACAAAAAAAAAAACAGGCCAACAGTGGCCACACTTGCTGTCCTTTGGCAGGGATGCAAAGCACATTTTGACCGTTACACTATGCGATGTACTCTACTGTGTCCCTATTCACATTAGATACTGTGTGACTATATAAAACCTTCACAAAAGTGCCAGGTTACTGAAACTTGTAAAGATGATATCCCGTACTTACAGACTGGCAACTCTTACAGTGGAGGACTGGACCACATCTGCAAACCTTTAATATCATGCTGATTTTAAACTTTAAAATCATGCTGATTTTAGAACGAAAGATTCAAGAGAAAGTAGTCAAACATCTGCATCTTGTGTTTCAAGGTCTCAGTTTCCTGACAATGGTGTTTGGAACTCTGTTTATCAGGTTGGATAGTCTATTCCACCACAAGAGATAAGAGCCTCTTTATAAACAGCTACCAAACAAGTACTCTGCCTCTCAAGCTTGACATTTATTTGTTAATGACCTGCACTCGGTTTCCCATTATCATCAGCCAGCTCAGCAGGGTTTCTGTTCCCCATCTAATAACATTAAAATATCTGGTTCTGCACATCCACCTGCAAGTGTATTTCCCACCAGTGTTTCTACATGTCCCCTCTGGAAGGGTAAACAGCAACCAGACCAAGGTCTTGAGTCAGGGATTACCTGTACCTTGTTGGGTATGAATAAGCCAGGCTTCAAGCCCCAGCTCAGTATCTGACCCAGCAAAACACACTTGGTATCAATTGTATTAATTCTGGTCAGCTGAGGAACAGGTCCCACAAAGGCAATAGGCATTTAAAACATTATTGGTAAAACTCTGGGAAAGATGAAGGGAACATGGGTAAAGGGGTCCTTATCAACACGATGAGAAGCCAAGACCTGTGAAAAGAGCAAATGCTGGCTCCTACTTGACACCCTAAATTTCTTCAATTTTCACTCACAGACTGTTAGAGGAATTGCAAGTTGATGTACAAAAAAGGCCTACTTGAAGTTCAATGCAAAATGGGTCCCTAGCAACTGTTAAGTTCTATGTTCAATGCAAAAAATAAAAAAAATAATAAGCAGAGCCCCTGAGTGTACCACACTGCCCATGAAGATGGGCAGACATGGAAGGTAAAACCCTTTGCCTCGCAACAACCCCTGTTTCTCATTGAAATTGAAATTAGGGCTAAGCACTACTTATCCTAAATAGCACAGAAAATAAGGTATAATTATATCCTATAGAGATAGCCTCAAAATGTGTTCTGTCTCATAATGATGATTACTGAGATATATCTCTCCTTTCTTTAGAAAGAAGAAAAACAGGGTTTGTAAAAAGAGGTAGGATGAAGCCAACACCTGCAGCTCTATGCCAGGAACATCTGCAAGCATGGCATTAAGCTTGCCTTTCTTCTTCCTTCCAGCTCTTTGGAACAGGAATTACTGTCAAGCCATCCTTATGAGGAAGTGGAGGCCCATAGGGGTTAAATAACTTGTTCATGCTCACACCACTCATTATCAGGAAGAATCCATTGCTGGCACGGAAACCTATGTATTAAATTTTTAAGAACTTCATCTGCAAAGTGGACTTTAACTCAAGAATGCAGGAATTTTTTGAGTCAAATTATTTTATTTCCAACATTAAAGTGTTTCCTGAGATGCCAATTTTAAAATACGATGAATTTTGTCCCTAGTATTTAAGGCCAGCTTGGTTTGAAGAGCGATAGTAGATGTTTTCCTCTTCATTGTGAAATTTCTGATGGTAACTACTATGTCAAACTCACCTCATCCCTAATCAACAAGAAAAAGGCCTGGATGTTTTTTTGTACTGATAGATGTTGAGCCAAATGAAAACAATAACTCAATTAATCTTTTGCTGACCCTCCAGTTTGCTATGAAGGAAGAAAGCAGAATGTTAATTTTACATTTCTTTCTGCAGTCCACAGGACTTAGATCACAGCGGTAAGGTCTTTCGAAATCCTTAAAACTCTCGCTCGCTCTCTCTTTTTAAAATCTGAGCAGGGTGGCAAACTGTGAGACTCGAGAAGATTGCCAGACGCTCAAACCCAGCCTGAGATACAGAGTGAGTTCCAGGACAATAAGGATTATGAAGTGAGATCCCATCTTAAAAACGAAAAGACAATACGAAAGAATGTCTGTTTAATGAGAACCCCAAAATGTTAAGGTACATTTGGCTTTGTTTTGCTTGGCTTTATAACAAGGCACAGACTCAGTTACAGAGACCAACAAAGAGTCCATACCTAGAGTCTTGCTAGGCAAGAAATGACCAACCAGAAGCAAGTGCATGTGATTCGAAACACAGATTATTCGAGGAGGCTTCAGAAAAATGTGACCCTGACAGTAGCCTTCAAATCGCACTACAGTGAAGAGCACAGGCTTTGGAGACGAGTGGGCATTAGTTTAGATCTGTGACCCCGAGCTGTGTGGTCTTACACAAGTCACCTACCTCTCCAAGTACTTCCGTGCATGTAAAACAGAGATAATCACAACATTACAGGGATTAAAAGCAAAAGCCAATGTAAAGTAGCTCACACATGGCCAGCACATGATAAATAGTCACTAAACAGGAATTCGTTCTCATTATTATTTTTACTGTGCACGCAGCTAGCTGCTTCATGCGTCTGAACTGAATGATAACAGCATTTGCCATGCATATAATTTTAATGGCCTTTGAATCCCACAGTACCTTTCCTCTCAGAGGACCAAAGCTCTGGGGAATATTAACCCCTTTCTATTCCTCTGGGTATAGGTGGGCGCTCATATAATAGCCTAGCTATTTAAAAGAAACATGACAGAAAGAGCCAACTCCACATGTATAAACCAAACAGAATACAGGTTTCATTTTTCTAGACGCCTAAAATTAAATGGATCATATTATTTGCTCCCAGTGGCTAAATATTGTTTATTGGTAGTGTAAATTGATGTTGCTGATACATTACTCTTTCTAGTAGTGGGGACGGGTTGGGTTTTTTTTTTTTCCAAACTGCTTTTAGATTTTGTAAATGTGAATTTAAAAGTCTGTCAGTCTGTGTGCCGATAACACAGAGCAGATTGCAAATGTAACGGGATGCAATCTAGGCAAACAAATCCAAGGAGAGTGCCAGCAGGCTTACTATTAGGACTGCTCCCGTTCCCAGGCTTCACTAATGACGGAACAATTGCTGCTGCTGATTTGTGGCTGGCATTGATATTCAGGCAGCAACGCTTTCATCTGCAATCCGGTCCCAAACTGTTTAATCCTGCCAATGAATTTGCTGTGTCTGCAAAGAAGGGACTCCAGAGAATCTCTCTAGATAATAAGAAATGGGAAGATTCGAGCACAGCCTCCATTCCAACTCCAGAGTCCTCCCTAAAACCATTGTCTGGTCATGTTCTGGGATGTCTGCATCTTAACAACGTATGTGAATTAATAACTGAACACAGCTTTAGAATATCAGAATCGGCCAGTCCTTAAGGAAGAAGGATGCTGAATTGTAGTAGGATATTCCAAGAGTCCAAACTTATCTAACATCACCTTTGCTAAAAACGTGAGGGGGGTTAAATATGTTCAGACTGCTATCCACATTTACTGTGGGGGCCAGATTTTCTTTTCTTTTTGTCAAATAGCACCTGCCTCTCTTTTCAGAGATGTCTGCGTGCAAGGATAAGTGAGAACAACAAAGGCTTCCGCGGTGGCGGCGGCTGCATCATTTTCTTAGAACTTGCTATTATATGCTTCAGGTCAGAGAGTGGGGTTTGGTGCAGGGGACGAAGCTTTTAATACCAGGTGAATAGACTTTTATAAGAGGTTAGGGAGCTTCAGATCTTAAAGAGAAAAAAATGGAGCTTTAAATACAGTCACATTTCTTTTGTGCTGCAATTATCAGTGCATGACGAATCTTTTATTTTCATTCTGTTTAGGCAAAGGAGGTCTGTGCGCCCATCTCCATGCCACAGTCCAGAGACGCCAGAGTGGTCCCATTTCACCAGTTGTGAGGAAGTACAACTTATGTTGAAGAGTAATCCTGAGACATCACCTTGAAGGGGGCATGGAAATAAAAGTACAAATTCATAAAATTAAAAAAAAAACAAAAGTCACATGCTTGCTATTTAAAGAGGTGACATTGAGCAAGTTGGTGACTTTTTCCCATAATTCCTTCTGCAAAAAAAGTTTATACTGTATAAATAAGAATACATCAGACATGGGAATAAAATGTTTTCATATATTTATATAGAGAGAAATTGATAGATATAGCTATGGAAACAGCAGCCTGAATTGAGCCCAGCTCTGATGTTAGTGTGAAGAGTACAGGCAGATTATTCAACTCCTGTGCAAGAAACAATTTTTCAAAAAATCCCTCCTGAGTTATAATGGGCAAGAAATGGTAAGTGTTTGTGAAGTGCTTTGAAACAGTAAATATCATTTAAAACCCACCAGAAAGAAAGATAAAACATCCAGGAATCGCACACGTATTTGTAACCCAGTACTTGAGAGGGGGCAGAGGATCAAGGGTTCAAGGCTAACCTCTGGTACATAGCAAATTTTACTACATCCTGGGCTACATAGAAACCTGTTTCAAAAAACAAAAATAGGAATGAAAGAAAGGGGAAAAGGAGTGGGGGAGAAACAAGAGTGACAGAAACTACAGTCTATAAACATTATAGTATTATATATGTGTACTCTTAGTGTTGCTGAAAATAGTGATTCTTCGCTGCTAGGTTCTACCAGGCCTTCAAAAAGAACCAGCACCAATCCTTCCCAGTTATCCCACAAAACAGAAAGGGAGGCCAACATCCCAACTTATAGTGGGAAGCCGCTGTTACTCTGATGGCAAAAGCAGGTGAAGACGCAACAAAAACAGAAAACTGAAGACCAATCTCCTTGAACATAGACACAAAAGTTCTTAATAAAATGATTGCAAGCTAAACTAAAGAACACATGGAGAAAATCACCCATGGGTGCTTGAGAAATGGACTCAGACCAGAACACCAGCTATTCTTCTAGAGGGCTCCTTTGCTGCCCAGCACCCACAGTGGCTCACAGTTGTTTGTAGCTCCAGTCCCATGGAACCCAATCCCCTTTTCTGATCTTCTCAAATGCTACATACATATGGTTCACAGATGCACATGCAGTCAAAACACTCATACACATACAACCAACTATAAAAAATGAAAGAAAGAAATGTAAAGAAATGAAATTATACATGGCTGGTGAGATGGCTCAACAATTAAGGGTTCTTGCCACCAACCCTGACAACCTAGGCTGAAACCCTAGAACCCAAATAGTGGAATAAGAGAGCCGACTCTTAGAAGTTGGAGTCCAGCCTCCACATACTGCCATGGTACACTCATGCCCAAGTGCAAGTGCCCCTCCCACACACACATACACACACACACACACACACACACACACACACACATCTTTGTAAAAGATCATCCACTTCACCATGATCAAGTTGACTTCGTTTCAGTGATAGGCCAATCTACACAAATCAACAAATGTACTATATCACAGAGAGAAATCACACGATAATTTTAATAGATGCAGAAAAAGCTTTTGACAAAAATCCAGTGATTTTTTTCATGATTTTTAAAAAACACACACACACACAAAAGCCTTGAATAGACTACAAAGAAAAAGAATATAGCTCAAATAAAAGGTTCTATACAGCCACAGAAACTGGAATATATCTTTACCAGCTACACATCTATAGCGAATTAATATCAAAACATACAAAGAATATGAATAATAAATTTGGGTCACTAATATGACTCAGTGATCAAAGGCACCTGCTACCAACACCTGAGTTAAATCCCCATGACCCACATGGTAGAAGAAAACAACTGACTGAATGTTGTTTCCTGACCAGCATACCACACAGGGTGGAACAGGGTAGCCTGCACACATCTACACATATGCATGAACATACACACAAATCTAAAACAGGGCCCTGTGGGAGGAACTGCTATGACGTCTTTGCTAAATGGATGTTTGTCAAACTACCTCACAGATATTTATGTTTAATGCCCATGTTCAACCCTGGACAGAGAAGCTTCTTTCTGGTGTGGGTACTGGCTAATGAAAAAACTCACAATTGGTCAAAGTATCAAGAATAAGTGACCTTTGAGCTCTTGGCCATAAATGGGACATCAATTTAACCCATCGAAAGTTCAGGGGTATCACAGAAGGTATGAAAAGGGTGTAAGAACAAGGAAAGGGAGCCAGGCAGTGGTGGCACATGCCTTTAATCCCAGCACTCGGGAGGCAGAGGCAGGCGGATCTCTGAGTTCGAGGCCAGCCTGATCTACAAAAAAAAAAAAAGAACAAGGAAAGGGAAAGGAGTACCATGAAACACTGCCTTCCGCACATGGCATGGCTGAAGAACTCTTAGCAGCAATAGCTACCTACAAAAGCTACACACAGCTAGGCTCATCAGCATTCAATTATAGGTAGGGAAGAGGTGCATGGGACCTCTTGCCTTCCTGAGGAGCTGTAGTTAGCTAGTGGTTGCTGAGGGATGGAGGGTCCCATTCCTCAAGGGTATAGCAACTGGTATATTGCCCTTACTCTACTAAAGAAGCTCTTAATATTCCTCGTGGAAGCAACTCTGATTAAATGCAGTGGAACACACACACACGCACACACACACACACAAACACACATCCACACATACACTGAAAGTAAGGAGGAACTTTTTAACTTAGGAAGAAGAGGTATAGTGGGAAAAATGGTAAGAGACAGTAACATTGGGGTCAATATGATTGTATGTGTGTGTATGTGTGTGTGTGTGTGTGTGTGTGTGTGTGTGTCATTGTGAAAGAATAAATAAAAGTTTAAAAAGAAAAGAAAATGGTTTGTGTTGCCCAGAAGTGCTAACAAGCAGCAGGTGGTCCTGTGTCACCTATGTCCCCCTTCCAGTCTAGAGAAGAAGAAGGAGACATATAGCCCAAGCCAAAGGTAGGCTGATAGAAGATAAACTTCAGAGACCTTGCATGGCTTCAGTGACCTTTACCCATGGAATAGGGCAGTCATGCTAACTTGACAAGGGACTTGTTTCTGTCCCAGCAGCTCATACGTTTATGTGGCCTCACATGAATTCAGCAGTCAATGGCCAGTGTCCGTTATCATTTTTGTTCCAAAATCCCACAGCTTCTTATTGTCACAGAAACCAAACATTTTTAAATATAAGATTCTTAAGATCTTGTAGCAATTATGACTACAGAACTATTATACATTTTTGATTTGGAAAGAAAATCTCAGGAAAATGAATATACTTTTAACAGTACATGCTATCCATGCATAAGCTATCACACTTACAGAAAACAGCGTTGTAAAACGACAAGGCCACTGGTGACCACTTGTGAAGAGTCACTGACCTGAAGATTCTTCTTGGTAGAAAGATGCAACATAAGGGGGTTGTCAGTCTTCTTCTCATTGAGGGCTGTCAACCTTATCTACTTAGCCAAGCTGGAACTACATTTCCCAGAATCCCCTCTTTGCCTTGTCTTGGGTAATGCTGGCCTCAAGAGAAGTCTGTAGAAGCACTTAGACAGGAGACAAATTTGTAGCCCATGTGCTCAGAAGATCATAGCTGCTAAGGCAAGGAAGGACTAGGAGGGACAGAGATATCAGCAAGGTAGAGCTTGTCTTGCTCCTTCTGACCTTTATTCCTAGCTGCCTGTCTGCCATGATGATGTGTAACAATGCCATTCCACCACCAAACCCATCTATTTAGCAACAGTGAGCTGAAACTTCCTACAGTCTGCTTTTACCATTCTGTTTCTAACTCCATGGTACCTGCGGGACATGACAGACTTCCTGCAAGCTCCAACTTGCTTACCTACTCTATAATCGGGTTTAGGTCAAGTTCAATCCAGAGTGCAAATTATTTAAGAGCAGAGCACTGACCTCTTTAAATATAGTACTCAGTCTGTCTCTTTCTTCTTCCAGTTTCATGGACATGCTTACTGCTTGTGCAGTTTGTAGCATGTTTTAACATCTCAAAGTTATCCTCAGACGTGTTTATTAGCCTTGATTTGAAATTCATACATAGTTACTAATTAGAGTAATTATTAAGAGTCAGAATAACAGGCTTAAAATTATGGTTCATGAAACATTACTTAAATAGTTTGCCCCAAAACCCTGGGTCCAATTCTGAGCAACTCCCCAAACTAGACAGAATTGATATGGGATTCCCCTCTGCATGCTGTGAATATCATTGGTTAATAAAGGAACTGCTTTAGATCTATAGCAGAGCTATAGGGGAACAGAGCTAGGCAGGGAAAACTAAATTGAATGCTAGGAGAAAGAAGGGCGAAGTCAGAGAGAAGCCATGTAGCTCCACCAGAGCCAGGCTAAACATTAGCCGGTAAGCCACAGCCATGTGGCGATACACAGATTAATAGAAATGAGTTAAATTAGTATGTAAGAGTTAGCCAATAAGAAGCTAGAGGTAATGGGTCAAGCAGGGCTTTAATTAATACAGTTTCTGTGTGATTATTTCAGGGTTAAGCATCCAGGGACGAACAAGCAGCCTCCCAGCAACAAGCCAGAAGAACAATCCAATTCTAAACATAAAAATTCTAAAGACAAAACACTATTGCAAAACTTTCTAAAGAACTAAAAGTGAGTATAGTAAGATTGTTATTTTTTTTCTCATTTTTTTATTAAAAATTTCCATCTCCTCCCCTCCTTCTCTCCCTTCCCTCCCCTCCCTTCCACCCATACCCCCACTCCCTCCCTCTCCAAGCCAAAGAGCCATCAGGGTTCTGTACACTATGTTAAGTCCAAGGTCCTCCCAACTCCCCCTAAGTCCAGGAAGGTGAGCAACCAAACTGACAAGGCTCACAGTGAGCCCGTCCATGCTGTAGAGTTCAAGCTCATCGCCATTGTCCTTGGTTTCTCAGTCCTCCTCCACCGTCAGCCACATTCAGAGAGTCCGGTTTGGTTCCCTGTTCCATCAGTCCCATTCCAACTGGACTTGGTGGTCTCCCATTAGATCTGTCCCACCGTCTCAATGGGTAAACGCACCCCTCACGGTCCTGACTTCCTTGCTCATGATCTCCCTCCTTTTGCTCCTCATCAGGACCTTGGGAGCTCAGTCCGGTGCTCCTATGTGGGGCTTGTGCAACCGCTTTGGAAAGCAGTGTGGAGGTTTCTCAGGAAATTTGGGATCAACCTACCCCAGGACCCAGCAATCCCACTGTTGGGAATTTACCCAAGAGATGCCCAATCATATTACAAAAGCATTTGTTCAACTATGTTTATAGCAGCATTATTTGTAAGATTGTTATTTAAAAGGCACTTTTGTAAACTGAAAGATTAAGTTACTCAAAAAGGATAAAGTGGAAGAGTTGAGAGAAAGGTAGAAGAAACATTCATAGATTATTACTCGGAAGAGAAAAAGGTCCACTTACAGACTCTAAAGTCACACTCTGTCCTTTCAATGTTTGTAAAAAAAATACAATAGGAAATTCCAGCGTTCTGGAAACCAGTTCTTAGGTCTTGCAGAGAAACAATGCTAAAGAAACTTCTGGCATCTTAAGGAAGCATATTGTTCAGACTCAGGAACCATTTAAACCAAATGTAAAGCCGTTGACTTGCAACCATGCAACAGACACATATTTTCATGGAATTGGCAACTGCTGGGCTCTTCAGAGTTTTCAGTGGATAACTGGATGCACACGTGCACATGCAAACACACAGAGGAGAAAAAGAGCAGAAGACACAATAATGATCACAGCAGTAGTGACACGAGACAGAGGTTTCTCTGCTGCACATGGCCCGGGCTGGGCTTGAATTACATAGTGAACACTGAGTGGAGTGTAAACACAGACTCATCCTGTATGCATCCCCTCCTAACATCACAACCCAACAAGCCCCAGTTTACTAAGCCTGAATCACCCACGGTGGAGGCATTTGCATGGAAATCAACAAATCCCCTGAGTCAGGACAACTTGTGCAGAGAATCAGCTGATAAGCCCTGGAGCCTCACGAGTCCTTCAGTCAGACATCTAGAAGCCAGGTCACACACTGTTGGTCCTGTAGTAGGTTATTCTGTGTAGCTTGATCAACAAGAAAGCTGTGCTTAAGCAGAGGACAGAGAAAAGCATAAAACACACTGTTACAAAATGTAAGGGACCAAAACAGTTTTTTTCTTAAGGGAGGCAGGGCATGATAGCTCAGGAAGTAAAGGCACTTACCACCAAACCTGATGACCTGAGTTCATCTGCAAGGCCTAAATGGTGAAGAGCAAGAAACAACTTCCTCAAATTGTCCGCTCATATGCTGCTGTGTCATGAGCATCTCTCTCTCTCTCTCTCTCTCTCTCTCTCTCTCTCTCTCTCTCACACACACACACACACACACACACACACACATACACACACATACACACACACAAACACACACACTCTCGTTCTCTCTCTCACACACATGCACACATACTAAAATAAATGCAATGTAATAAAAACAATTAAAAATAAAATAAAGAATTTTGTTGTAAAGAG
Organism: Arvicola amphibius; assembly: GCF_903992535.2. Classification (NCBI taxonomy): domain Eukaryota; kingdom Metazoa; phylum Chordata; class Mammalia; order Rodentia; family Cricetidae; genus Arvicola; species Arvicola amphibius. The sequence goes on along the minus strand of NC_052060.1, from coordinate 40,977,597 downwards.
AGATCCGACTGGGCTGCAATTAGCTCCTGATAATAGACAATGTAGACTAGCCTAGCATGCTTTCTTCTTCTCTGGGATTTCTGAAAAGCCGGCAGCATATCCCTTTTCTTGCCATTCTATCTCTATGGCATTGACTGTTATGGTTCATTTTTGACTTCTCTAAAAGAATACCTAAGACTAGGTGATTTATAACAAACAGAACTCATTGGCTCACAGATCTATAACCTGGGAAGTTTAAGATTGAGGAGACTGCATTGACATGGTAGAAGGTAGAAAACCCAATGAGAGGAGGGAGAGAGAGAGAGAGAGAGAGAAAGAGAGAGAGAGAGAGAGAGAGAGAGAGAGAGAGTCTAGTTCCCTTTTGTACAGAAGTCAACTCTTCAATTAATGCAATAATGGCATTAATCTATTCATGAGGGGGAGTTCTCATGCACTAATCACTACTTAAAAGTTTGCTTCACAGTGTTACAATAACAAGCTTCAATGCATTTTGAAGTGACCCAAAACTTAAAGCACAGCTCAAAATCCTTCATAAAAACCAGGCTTATAGATAATCAATTGCTTCAGTTTCCTGCAGATCATTGATGGGTTTTATTTGGTTAGTAGTCTTTGCCATCAATGAGTTGGCATATCTTAAACCCAAAGAGCTAGAAAATATAACTTTGAGTGATTTCAAAGAAATACTCTAGTGCCAATGAAAGAGAAGAAATGGGAGGAAGATTGGGAAACAGAGACAAACAAAAGAAGGTAAGAATGACACCAGGCATGGGGAGTTATGAAAAAGTTAACTTTACACCATGACCAAGATTCACTTGATATTTTGAAACCAAGCACACTGCATCTGCCTCTCCTCGCATCCACAATTGTCAGTGGGGACTCAATGTGAAAATAGACTCAACCAACGCATGCAAGGAAAACTACACGCTGTTTCTGTCATAGTTCTAGAGAAGAAACCTTCTCAACATCTGCTTCTCCAGAGCAGAGGGTGAGTTCTTAATTTAGGTGTTCGCTCTGATTGGAGATAGTACGGCCCTTTGAATTCAATCATTTTCAAGTCTTGCCTGGAACAAACATCAAAAACATAAAAGAGCAAAATGGAAAGAATAAGAAATCATGAGTTCTCTGCTATGAGTAACAGCAGCCGGGTCCAGGGCAAAGAAGAAGGAGGTGTGCAACTTCCTTAGCAAGTGTCCTCTCAGAGCCCAGTGGCCTCCCAGCTGCTCTACTGCACTTCCCTAAATTGCCATGGCCCATTGTCTCTCTCCATAAATCTAAATTAGCATCTGCAGTCACTCTGCAGAAACACACTTGCACTTTGTGCTTCATTTTGAGCATCCACTGGTCCCGAACTAGGTTGAAATGGTGATTGGAGTGTTATTTAAAGGTTGATGATCTTGCAACATCACTTCAGCAATGAAACTAAAACCCCTTGCACAATATCTTGCTTCATAATCAAGAGAAACATGCCTAGGTTCCAGTTTAGTGAAATTGTCTGGCTTTTGTGATGTTCAATGCCTTTGGATGCTTTGTTCCCCACTGTGCTATTAGTACAATATTGAGCGTGAAGTGATTAAACAGCAAAATGCTGTGCTAATCTGTAGTTGATGCTGGTTAAGAGTGTCCCTTGGGAAGTATGGTGGTCCTGTCCTAGTTGGAGAAGGAGAGGGACAGGATCGTCTCTTCGCATCTTTGCTTTAGAGCCAAAAGTAGTTCTTCTCAAGGACACTCTAACATCCACAAAGAAAAGGCAGTAGACAGTTATGATCCTGGAGTCAGAAGCATGCACAGTGCAGTAATGGTGAAAATAATTGGCTTTTGTCTTATGTTCTTTTTGTGTTACCAGGGATTGAACTCAGGGCCTCAAGCAAATACATCTTGGATGAGAATATTCCTGGCAGACATAAGCAAGCATCTATTTTACCCCAGCTAGGGAACCAATAACAGATCAAAGAAACTATCTCTTCAAAGTCTGACTTGATGAATGAATGATTTTCTTGGGATTAAGTACAGGAGTAGGGATGACTCAAATTCATAACTGGAAATCTCACCCCAGCACAGGTGATGACTCTGAAATGCCATATCCCTTCAGCTCCCTGAAGGATGTATAGGCAGCTCCACAGGTTCAGAATGTCTCTTCCTGGCAGCTCATCTAGGTAGGGAATCTGCACCCTCCATTTTTCCCCAACCCTCCCCAGCATTTTTTCCCTGCTTTTATAACTTTGGGAAGAGGGGGCTTGTGCACCTTGTCAGCTTCAGCTTTCCCAGACTTGTGACGTATGTTTCCCGGAGTGTCCTGAGTGTACCTCCTCCCCGCAGGAGGAGATGTTTCAATTCTAAGTCTATGGTGGCACAGCAGTGCTCTACCATGAAACCATGTTACTAACCTGTGCAGGGACAGCTGACTGTGGGAAGAAAGGATAATTGTGGAGGAGGCTGGCAATCTTGCTCGTCACAAATCTGCAGCATTTCCCACACATGGCATAGATCTTCTTCACGGTTTCAGTTGTTCCCACTGGGTGGGAGCCAATGCTGGTCATGGGTCCTATTATGCATCCTATTGATCCCAGGGAAGGAAGAACACATGGGATGTGATACTTGTAGTGTGTTATGCAAGACAGGATACGATGGAAAGAAAGGAATGTGAGGGGAAAAATGGCCTATTCTGTCAAACTTATGAGCTCAGGAGAGAAAAGTCTACTTCATTTTGTTTTTTAATATAACTAATTCAAATCCTATTAGTACCCAAGTAAAGACAATGACCCTGCAGCAAGAAACAGGCATCAGTTCTGAATAGATTTCGTGTTAAGAGCATTGGGGCCAACAGTGTTCACCTACTGTACTGGCTAATTTTGCATCAAGTTGATACAAGCTAGAGTCATATGAAAGAAAAAAAACCCCAACTGAGAAAATGTCTCCATAAGACTGTACTATAAGCAAGCTTGCAGGACATATTTAGGGACTAATGGGGAGGGCCCATCTCATTGTAGGTCAGATCATCCCTGGGCTGATGGTTGTGGGTTCAATAAGAAAGCAAACTGAGCAAGCCATGGGGAGCAAGCAAGTAAGCAGCACACCTCCATGGCCTCTATATCAGCTCCTGCCTCCAGGTTCCTGCTCTGTTTGAGTTCCTGTCCTGACTTCCTTCAGTGATGGACTACAAGTGGAAGTATAAGCCAAATAAATCATTCCTCCCCAACATGCTTTGGATGGTGGTGTTCCATCATAGCAATAGTAACCCAAATTAAGATACCTGGAAAGCATGTGTCAACCTTCTATGTCATCCTGAGGTGCAAACATAACCCTCAAATGTCCAGTCTTGGAATCCCGACATGCATCTAATTGGGTGTGAGCTAGATTGGCTTTGGATCTGTATTACAGCAAACACGGTTAACTAATGCTCAGTGCAGAATGGTGCAGAACATGGGAAAGGTTGGGGAATAAAGTACTTACTGTGTAGTCATGGGGAATCTCCATTTGGACCTCAGAAACCACATGTTTAAAAAAGCCAGGAGTGGTGCTGTGCACCTGTAACCCCAATACTGGGAAACCAGAGATATGGGGATCTGTGGGACTCACTGGTTTAGCTGGCCTAGCCAACTTATCAAGTTCCAGGCTTGAAAGATATCATCTCAAAACAAACAAACAAAAAGACAGATGGTGCCCAAGGAATGACAGCTGAGGTTGTTCTGTTCCCTCCACACAGATACACACAAAAGGCACACATATGTGTACATGTGCACACACATGAATATGCACAGACACATTAAAAACATCATAGGGAAAATCACGAATGAAATGCTCAGTAACATGAAAAGCTGTACACCTGTCCCTACAGTCTTGAGCTACTATGGTCTTCGTAGCTCTAGAAGTTTCAGACTGCCCTTGACTTCAGAAAACAGATCCAACCACTGTGAAAAAAAAATGGATGCTGAAGATTGTCAGGGAAACTAAAGAGACCAAGAAGAGCTACACCTGCATTTCAAATCAGATGTAAAAAAAGAAGAAAAAAAAGCAGAGTTTGAAGGACCCAATAAAATTTATGACTAATAATCCCCAAAGTATATGCTATTTCCACAAAGCTGTGTACATACTCAGAAGCCTTGACACTGGTGGAAATAATATGAAATCAGAGCTACTGCTTACAGTCAAACCAAACTGCACAGATTCACTGTTTCTACTGATTCCTGTACAGAGGAGATGCAAAGAAACGTGCAAGTCATTGCTAGATTTCCTACAATGATATCATTCTTGATCCTCATTTAAAATTATCACAGAGTTTACTGTTATAATCACAAAACAATACCATAGGACTGTATGAAATGAAAATACTTCCTTGTGTGTTATTAAATCTTACAATAGCCCTGTGAGAAAAGCAAACAAGCAGAACAGAAATCATAACTTTAAGAAGGAAGAGAGTCAGGTAGTGGTGCACACCTTTAATCACAGCACTTGGAAGACAGAGGCAGGTGGATCTCTATGTTTAAAACTAGCCTGGTCTTCAGAGGGAGTTCCAGGGCACTCAGGGATACATACACAGAGAAATCCTGTCTTGAAACACACACACACACACACACACACACACACAAATGAAAAGAAAGGATGAAAAAGAAAGAAAAGAGGGAAGGAAGAAAGGAAAGAGAAGTAATATTGTCTTGGGGCACCTGCAATGGGGTACCAGGTCTAAGACCATACCACCCTGAACATGCCCAGTCTAGTCTGCAGTGGAGTACCAGCAGAAATCCTAATTACTCCAGTGTTGTAAGCAGTGATCTAAGAGTTAAATCCACAAAGTTGCTAAAACACCTCAATAAAGATAGTTTTACGAGTGATGAGATGGGCTCTAAATATTTTTCACAAGCTAAAATGTGAGGCTTGGGAAGCTTCAGAAAAATTAAAAAAAAAAAATGGCCCAGAAAAGCACAACAAGGTGATGAGAAGCAGGGAGCTACAAGCACAGACCTCTCAAGAACGCGAGAGTAGCTAAGTACTAAGAAACTTTCATTAAAATCAGGGTGTGTGAAGTTCGCTTTAGAACACCTCCCAACACCAGCCTTGAGCAGGGAAACCCCTCCTACCTTGTCCTCACTTCAACTCCCAAGATTCCCAGCTTCAGCCATGAGTCACACAGCAATTGCCTCTGATATGCATCTGCCCAGATCCTTTCTGCTTCAGCAGGGCACTGCAGGCTCCTGCCTGCCTATATTAAAGAAGATCAGTGCGGCAGTGTGTCTGGATGCTTGGAAGCTGGCAGCCAGCAAAAACCCCGGTGCACTTGGCTCATTTTCTTCTCTATGGCTTTTTACTGTAAAGAAAAATTGGCCTTTGCAGATTAAGAGAAATCAGGACTGTTAGCCCATTCTTAAACGCGATCTCTTTGTTTCCATTTTAATGTGTCCCTAGAAGTTTCCTGCAAGTGCGTAAGCAAGCTTTGTGTTGATTTTAATCACTTTTTCCTTCTGTTTCCAGGCTGTAGGTATCCCCAACCCTCACGCACATTCAGTCCCTAAGTGTAAAACTCAAGTTCAACCTGGTCTCCTTTTATGAAAGGGAACAGTGAGATAAACAAACAAGTAAGTAAGTAAAGCTACATCCTGAAAGCAGCTGAGACTTCTCTAAATTTACTGAAGAGGAAGTCATCCAAACTAGCTGGAGATAGGGAAGCCTTTGAGGTGACTAATTTGAAGGCTTAGAATGTGATTCTCTCCACCCAGAGAAAAAAAAATCCCTTCTGTTAATTCTCAATAACACACCTACTTTGCTTCTCAGTGAATCACCCTGAGTGATTTGCACCTTCCTGTTTGACTCATTAATTCACTGCGGTGGCTGGTCTGGTAGTACACACAGTTCACACCTGTAATCCCAGCATTTAGGAGGCTAAAGCAAGATGGTCACTAATTTCAAGTCAGTCTGGGGTACATTTAAAGATCTTGTGAGAGGAAGCCTCGGAAGTGCAGTGGGTCACAGTGACTGTAGTGACCTCCAGGGATTATGAAGATTGTCTGATCCTGACCACCAGAGCCTCAACCTCAGTCCTGACAGCAACCAGAGAAGCTACTATTGGAGTCATAGTCACACCTGTACCAAGAGGAGTGACCATCTGAGCCTTAGGACAGTAGGTACTTGAAGGACAATTACAGAAGGTCCTATTATGCTTATATTTGAAGGACGGTTCAAGGGAGCCATAGCTCCCAGCTACATGAATTGAAGGAAAAGAGACACCCCTGAAACATAGGCCTTACCTGCTCCAATTGGAGGGAGAGATGGGTAAACAACAGAGTAAGAATACACTTAACAATATAAACATCGATGCAATACCACCAGAAATGAATGGTTATATAACAGTGAGGCCTGGGCATTTTAACACAAATGAAGCAGAAGAAAATGGCCTTGAAAATAACTTTATAAAAATGATTGAGGCCCTTGAGGAAGAAATGAAAACTTCTCTTAAAGAAGTGGGGGAGAAAACAAACAAAAAAATTGAAAAAAAAAAAAAAAACCAACAAATCCCTTAAAGAAAGCCAAGAGGGAAAAAAAAAACAAAAAACAATCAAGCAGGTGAAAGAAATGGTTCAAGACTTGAAAAGGGAAATAGAGACAAGAGAGAAAACACAAACCAAGGGAAATTTGGAAATAGAAAATCTGGGTAAATGATGAGGAACTACAGAAGCAAGCATAAACAACAGAATACAAGATATGGAAAAGAGAATCTCAAGTGTTGAAGATATAATGGAGGAAATAGATAACATCAGTCAAAGAAAATGTTAAATCCAACAAATTCTCAACACAAAATATCCAGGAAATATAGGACACCATAAAAAAAGACCAAACCTAAGAATAATAGTATTTGAAGAAAGAGAAGTTCAACTCGAAGGCACAGAAAATATACTCAAAAATCATAGATGGAAACTTTCTTAACCTAAAGAAGTACATGTCTATGAAAATACAAGAAGCTTACAGAACACCAAATAGACTGGACCAAAAAGAATTCCCCTCACCACATAATAATCAAAACATTAAACATACAGAATAAAGAATATTAAGAACTGCAAAGGAAAAGGGCCAAGTAACATATAAAGGCAGACCTATTAGAATTACATCCAACTTCACAATGAAAACAATGAAAGCCAGAAGGTTCTATAGAGTAGTTATGCAGACACTAAGAGACCTTGGGTGACAGCCCAGATTATTATATCTAGCAAAGATTTCAAACAATATAGACAGAGGAAACAAAATATTCTATCACAAAACCAGATTTAACCAAAATCTATCCACAAATTCAGCCCTACAGAAAGGACTAGAAGGAAAACACCAACCCAAGGAAGTTAGCTACACCCACAAAAATACAGACAATAGATAATCCCACACCAGCAAATTCCAAAGAAGAGAAATGCACACATAATACCACCAGCAGCAGCAGCAACAACAAAAATTAGCAGGCACTAGCAATCATTAGTCGTTAATATCCCTTAATATCAATGAACTCAATTGGTCCATAAAAAGACATAGGCTAACAGATTGAATATGAAAACAGAATCCATCCTCCGGCTGCTTACCAAAAAAAAAAAAAAAAAAAAAAAAAAAAAAAAAAAAAAAAAAAAAAAAAAAAAAAAAAAAAAACCACATCTTAACTACAAAGACAGACATTATCTCAGAGTAAAGGGGTGGGAAAAGATTTTCCAATCAAATGGATCTAAGAAACAAGCTGGTGTAGCTATCCTAATCTCTAACAAAATAGACTTCAAGCTAAAACTAGTCAAAAGAGATGAAAAAGGTCATTCCATATTCATCACAGAAAAAAATCCATCAAAATGAATTCTCAATACTAAACATCTACACCCCAAAAGTAAGTGCACCCTTTCTCATAAAAGAAGCATTACTAAGGCTTAAATCACACATCAAGCCTCATACACTAATAGTGGGGGACTTTAACACCCCACTCTCACTACTGGACAGGTCTGCCAAACAGAAACTTAACAGGGAGATACAGGATCTAACACATGTTATGACACAAATGATCTTAACAGACATCTCTAGAACATTTCACCCAAACACAAAAATATATACCTTCTTCTCAGCACCTCATGAATTCTTCTCCAAGAGCAACCACATACTTGGTGACAAAGCAAATCTCAACAGATACAAAAAAAAAAAAATATGGACCAACCCCATGTGTTCTATTGGATCATCATGGCTTAAAGTTAGAATTCAACAACAACATTAATTGCAGAAAGCCTATAAACACATGGAAACTGAACAATGATCAAATGAATCACCATTGTGTCAGCAAGAAATAAGAAAAAAATTATAGACAGTTGACAGAGGTTTCTGTCCCACCTGGTCCTGCTTTCATTCAGTCACAAAGAAATACACAGAGGCCTACATTAATTATAAACTAGTTGCCCTATTAGCTAAAGCTTTCTTATTAACTAACTCGTATATCTTACATTAACCCATAATTCTTGTCTATGTTAGCTACGTGGCTTGGTACCTTTATCAGTAAGACATTCTCATCTTGCTTCTTCTGCATCTGGGTGATGATTTGCAAATTGAGCCTTTCCTCTTCCCAGAATTCTCCTGCTCTGGTTGCCCTGCCTATACTTCCTGCCCAGTTGCTGGCCAATCAGCATTTTTAAAAAACTAAAGGACAATGGCTCTGGGCTCTGATTCTTCTTCATGGACGGGCTCTGTGGGAGCCTTCTCAGCTTGGTCGATCACCTTCCTGGACCTGGGGGGAGTTGGGAGGACCTTGGTCTTAGCATAGAGTGGGGAACCCTGATGGCTCCTTGGCCTTGAGAGGGAGGGAGGGGAGGTATGGGTGGAGGGGAGGGGAGGGAAGGGGGAGAAGGAGGGGAGAGAAAGGGGAGAAGGAGGGGAGGGAGGGGGGAGGAGGAGGGAAGGAGATGGAAATTTTTAAATATAAAAAAAATAAACCATGAGAAAAAAAAATAAAAAAAAAAAAAAAAAAAAAAAAACTAATACAAGTGGCAGATCTTTACAGGGTACAAGACCATTGTCCCACAGCACTTCTCTCCTCCTTTTGTTTTTCAAAACAAGAACTCTAAATCTAATCTCCTTGCTTAGCTTTTTTCCTGACCATTATCGATAAAAACTTGTAACCAACGGTCTAAACAAAGACAAACATCCATAACCCAATTTTTGGGAATGTGGATGTAGTTTTCTAGGATACTTCCTCTTTATTAGGGGTGCTGATAATCTTATGGGGACCTAAAGAAAATTTAGGATTATGGTTCTGTTCTGACTCAAATATTCTGTGAGGCTTGATCATCTTAGCCAGCAGCCTTGAGGCAGTTCTGAATGTCGAACTCAGATGAAACTCCAATAAAGGTCCTCTAAAATGATGGATCATTTGGGCCATCCACTCCTTTTAGAGATTTTTTTAGGGGTCTTCCTTCATCAAACCTGATTTTTCTTAACCCAGAATGGTCCACAGCATCTCATTTCTTATGGAAATAAAAGTAAAACCTCTTCTCCAAAGTAACATATATTTTGACTTAAATTTTGAAGTCAAGGCATTTTCAAAATATATAGGTTTGGTTTAATCCAGCAGCATTTATAATAAAATGTCTTTTAGCAGCTGCTGCTCCTTTCTCAACTATCAAACATTCAAAGACAGCACAAGAACATACAGTATCCAGATTCTCTGTGTGGTTTCCATATTTACATTGCTTTATTTTAAACTCTATTTCTTTTACTTTTATTTTTAATTTTTGTTTTTTTGAGACAGGGTTTCTCTGCGTTTCCTTGGCGGTTCTGGAACTCACTCTGTAGACCAGGCTGACCTTGAACTCCCAGAGATCCACTTGCCTCTGCCTCTGCCTCTACCTCCCAAGTGTTGGGATTAAAGGTGTGTGCTAGCACACCAACTACTCTTTCTTTCTTTTTTTAAGGACTTTATTATTTTTCTTCTCTCTCCCAAGTTTTAAACATACTGTAAAACATTTAGAGTTTTTTTTTTGTCTGAATCTAACTTTATCATTTATCTCTCTTTTTCTGACCACATGAGTCTTTAATTTGCTAAGCAATATGGCTAGGATTAAATCCATGGCTTTGGCAGCTGGATCCACCCCATTCCTTAGCTTTCTGAGAATCTAACTTTATGGCAGAGGTACTGGTGAAAACCATGTTTATTGCCACAACTCTATGGAGTTTCAAGGTCCCTGCCACCACCAGGAGCATGCAGTTGGCTATTTATAAACACCATTTAAGTGTTTGGTAGTGGAGCCTCTTGAAAGAGCTGCAAGTTTTTTTTGCAACTAAAGCTGAGTCAGGAAGCCTCTCTTAAATGAGACACACTTGGCTCTAGCAAACAGAGCTCACCCAGAAAATGCTACCATGAAGCCCTGCTTAACTCTGTCTTTTTGTGTCCAGAATTACTTCCCGAGCTCTCTCGGGTTTTATGCAGATGTAGTTGTCCATGTGGTGTCATTTGTTGGCAGAAGAACATGTTGTTCATTTCTGGCTGCCCAGAACTGAAATGATCACACAGAAATCTATATTAATTGCAATACTGTTCTCTCCCACCCCGAGTACAACAGGCAGGCTCCCAGCTATTACCTTCAGAACTGCTAAAACACAGGAAGGGTTGGGTCATAGGATCAGCTTCTCATTGCCCAGGTCCAAACCAACCTCTTTCATCCCCTAGTATGTTGTCTAATACCTTTCAAAAGCTCCCAGTACATAGTGGCTCCAAGTCGTATTATTCACCCTGTACCGAGGCCTTAGCTCTAGTCAAAGATCCCCTCCCTTTACAAGTATATGAAAGTAAGAAATTCCTTTTGTTCTTCTGGGTTGTTGGATCTCCTACCCCAGCTGTGGGTGGCCAGCATTACTTAAAGATATTCCACCTGAAATGCAGCTCAGTGTTCTCCTGTCAAACCTGAAAAGAATCGCTCTTTATTATGTAAAATAGGCTTTTCACTTCCTTGGTTAGGCTTATGCCAAGATATTTGTTTTAAGCTCTTGTGGGTGCAATTGTTTCCTTGATCTCTTTCTCAGTATGTTTGTCCTTGGTGTGTATGAAGGATACTGATTTTGTGTGTTAATTCTGTCACCTGCCAGTGGTTCTCAACCTTCCTAATGCCATGACCCTGTAATACAGTTCCTCAGGTTGTGGTGACCCGCAACCATAAAATTATTTTCATTGCTACTTCAGAACTGTAATTTTGCTACTTTTATAAATTGTAACGTAAATTTCTGTGTTTTCTGATGGTCTGAGACAACCCCTGTGAAATGGTGGTTCAACCACTCCCCAACGGGTCATGACCCACAGGTCGAGAACCCACTGGTTTAACCATTCTCAGCGTTTTCCTATGAAATCTTTAGGGTCCAAATAGAAAGTTATCAACCTGAAAATAAGACTACTTTGCCTTCTTCTTTCTGAGCTGTAGCCCTTAAATTTGTTTCTGTTATTATGTTATTCTAGCTAACACTTCTAGCACTGTATTGAATAAGAGTGGAGAAAGTGGGCATCACTACCTTGTATCAGGTCTTAGTGGAAAGGTTTTCAGAATAAAAAGTAAAGCAACAAGATATTTAAACTAAGCTAAGATAGTTAATTTGAAGCAGTATCACACTTCATACAGAGAAGAGGCAGGCACTGTGGCTCTCATCATTTAGTTAACTTTATATACAGGTTGATCACCATAAAATTACCAAATGAGAGCCTCAACTGTATGTCTGTATCAGGGACATATGTTTACAAGAGCCAATCACTTCCTTTGGTAAGGTGGCACATACATGTAGCTATAATTGTGCTGAGAACTGCTCTCTTGAATTCCCATCAATAATAACATTCAAAGCCAGGCAGTAGTGGTACATACCTTTAATCCCAGCACTCGGGAGGCAGAGACAGGCGGATCTCTGTGAGTACGAGGCCAGCGTGGTCTACAAAAGCTAGTTCCAGGACAGGCTCCAAAACTACAGAGAAACTCTGTCTCAAAAAACTAATAATAATAATAATAATAATAATAATAATAATAATGTTTAAACAATGGAGTGGTAGTAGCAAATGCCTTTAATTTCAGCACCCAGGAGGCAGAGGCAGGTAGGTTTCTATGAGTTCAAGGCCAACCTGGTCTACATAGTGAGCCCCAGGCTGCCAAGGGTATATAGTGAGACATTGTTACAATATTAATAATAATTGTCTTAGTTTGGGTTTCTATTGTTGTGATAAGACACCATGACCATGTCAAACATTTTCTTATAAATGAAAATATTTCTTATAAATGAAATTTCATTGAAGCTCACTTACAGTTCAGAGGTTTAGTCTAGTATTATCAAGGCAGAAAAACGTGGTGCTAGAGAGATAGCTAAGAGTTCTACACCTGGATCAACATGCCGCAGGGGCCTAGCTTGAGAATTCAAGACCTCAATGAAGAAGAAGAAGAAGAGGCAAACAAGCAAACAAAAAAGAAAGAAAAACAAGAAAAGAGATTGTACTGTATACCACAAACTGAATGAACTTTGAAAATATTATGCTGGGTACAAGAAGCAAATAAGAAAAATCAAAACTCAAATATTACATTATTGTTCTGGTGGGCCCATCCTAGTCTGATCCATGGAGAAAGAGCTGATGAAAGCCTGTCAAAGTCTGGGCAGCCGATAGAGCAGGGTGGACAATGACTGCCAACAGGCATCAAGTTTCTTTTGGGTTACTGAAAATACCCTAAAGTTAGAGTACAGTGACCTCATGCCATGTCGCCTGCCATCAAGCTTCACAAATAGCCCTGCTGAGTCTTTGCCTTCTTCTCTCACCCCTTCTTCTGCTTTGATCCGCCCATGCCCGTCATTTCCCCAAGTTCTACCTTCTAAAAAACCTCAAGCAGAGTAAGCAGCTCTCTGTTCCCTGTTCCATTGCATCAGAAGCATCCAAAGCAATAAGTCCTATTCTTTTCTCTGGACCCACCAAATCAATTCAAATTACTCCTGAAGTCCCATCTGCAGATACGCTCTTTGAAGCATGGAGCATACATCCTCTCTAGGTCTGGTGTTATTGGGAAATCTTTCTAAGAACAGACAGGAGTGTCAGAAATATCAGGGACTTTGAACATCAGCCAAATTTTATCCCGATGTTAGGCCATGCCTGACTGGTAACTTAGTTCATACTCTTGACCAAAAATTCAATTTTCGATTATCCACTTGGTCATGTCCTGTACTTGTATCTATTTTTAATGACCTTTTAAATTACTTCATAGCAATAGTTATGTAGACATTGTTTCAATTTAATGAAAACCAGACTAAATTCATCATAGATAAGGTATGTAGGGTTTAATTTAATTTTTTTTTTTATTGTTGGAGGAGAACATTGGCTGTAAAATCTGGTCTCGAGCAGACACATATGGCTTTTTCTGCGTAAAACAACGCTCCTTTATTGTGGATGATCTAAGCTACAGAAAGGGATCTTTAGAGTTCACATTGGCAGGAAGAAGAGATAGGGACCAACTGATGGCACTGTAAGAGAACTATCAGGAGCTAGTCTCACTCGGAGTGACTGCTCTCTTAGAATGTAGTGCCTGTGTGGTACCGGTAAATTTCTAGTTTAGGCAGAGTTCAGTTTAGGTGAGTAGTATCCCTTCAATAACTGGTGTCTTAGTTAGTGTTTCTATCACTGTGAAGAGACACCATGACCATGGCAACTCTTATAAAGGAAAACATTTAACTGGGCCTGGTTTTTAGTTCAGAGGTTTAGTCCATTATTGTCAGGCCAGGGAGCATGGCAGCATGCAGATAGACATGGTGCTGGAGAAAGAGCTGAGAATTCTACATTCAAATTGGCAGGCAGCAGGAAGAAAACTGTGAGCCACTGGCCCTGACTTGAGCTTCTTAGATCTCAAAGCCCACCCCCACAGTGATATATTTCTTCCAACAAAACCACACCTACTCCAACAAGGCCACATCTCCTAATAGTGCCATTCCTTATGGACTTATGGGGGCCCTTTTGATTCAAACCACTACAACTAGTTACCAATAAAGAAACCACTGAACCCTATCTCTGCCTCGTCTTCCATTTTTGTGAAAGACTGGCATTTGTGTTTGATGGTCTTAAGAACAAGAGACGGGTAAAAGCTGCAAAGATGGCTCAAAGGTTAAGAACACTTGCTGCTCTTCCATATGACCTGGGTTGAAATTGCAACACCCACTTAGCAATTCTCAACTGTCTGTAAATCCATTTCCAGGGACTCTGATACCCTCTTCTTACCTCTTTGAACACGGGATACATATATGGTGTGTATACACACGTGCAAGCAAAACACTCATACACATAAAATAAAGATAAATAAATCTATAAAAGATTGGTCTGTATGCCTGGAAATATATCACCTGAGTTTTCACCCCACTCTGACACTTTGAATAAATTTAGAGACTAGGGTGTGGCTCACTGGCTGATTGTGAGGAGTTGAGTTTGAACATTAGCACCACAGAAATAACTAACCAATTAAAGAAGCAGAAAAGTTGCTGCATGCCTGTGCTTCCTTGTTCTCATTTGTAAAATGAGAACAGTGGTTATCTAACACATTTAGTGGTACTGCAAAGATGACTTGGTGTATTATGTGAGCTAACTAGACCCATCCCAGTCAAAAAGCATCCACTCAATAAACACCAGATCTGTGGCAAGTCTACCCTTTGTAGGAGAGGCGAAGGTGTGCAGAGTCTTGCTATGTACTGCACTCTGGCCTTGAACTAGAGCAGTTTGTCCCTTAGCATCCTCAGTGATGGGAGTACAAAAATGCACCATCTCCCTATCTATGACTCTCCCTTTACATCAATTAGAGGCTATTTCTGTCCCTAAGGCTATAACTAGTGATCTTACCTCTTTGCTATCACACATTTTCAAGACCTTTACCATGCTTTTTATTACATGTCTGAATATTTCTTGGAGGAAAACATTACATTGAAGTTCAAGGAAAGCAAAAGAGTCAAGCTGAGCTAAGATTCAGGATGCAGAGTCCCTTAAATTTTCTCTGTCACCAACTAGTGGTGGCCTGAAGTGATTTGTACTCTCAGGTTCCATGAAAACTGAGGGAGTAAGTTTAATATCTCTCAGACCCTCCCAGCTCAAACTTTCTATCCAATGAGACAGTCCTGGACTCCATTATTCTGAAGTATAACTGTGATGGTATTTCACAAATGAAAATTTCAACTTGTGTATTAACATAAATATGTTATGCTCTTTTTATTTATTTTTAAAAGTTTTAAAGATATGTTTTATTTTATATTATATGTCTGTATGTGCTGTGTATATGCCTGGTGCCCACAGAAGCCAGAAGAAGGCATCCAATCCCCTTACCCTGCAGATGACTGTGAGCTGTCTGTCACATGGGTACCATGAACCAAACCTGGGTCCTCAGCAAGAGTAGTCAGTACTCTTAACTAAGAAGCCATATCCTTAGTCCCATCTTTTTACTTCTTTTAACTCAAATGCAAGGTTTCTGTCAACTAAGCTAATCAGATCCCATGAATATTGAACCAAGAATATAGAAAAACACGTTTTCCATCACAGATTCAAGGACACATAATTGACTTAAAACACACTTCTTTTCTGGAGAGATGCCTCAGTGGTTAAGACCACTTGTTGCTCTTGCAAAGGAGCCAGGTAAATTCCCAGCACCCACATGACAGCTCTCAGCCAGCTATAACTCCACTTCCCACAGGATCTGACATCTTCTTCTGGTCTTTTCAGACAACAAGCACACATATATGCAGGCAAAACACCCAAGTACATAAAATAACCTGAAAAATCATTTTTTAAAAAAATGCAGTAGTACAGAGCACTCGGGAAATGAGAACTTCAGTTAAAGCCCACCTAAACTAAAGACTCTTGGAGAGATGAGAGACAGGCCTTACCATTGAGGGAGACTGGAGTGTCAACTTGGAACGTGCTTATGAAATCAGAGTTAATGAGCGAAACCTATCACAGTGAAGCAAAGTGCTAGACTCAGGAAGATGATTACAAGAAACAAGCCAACCGTAATTTTTAAACACTTTCTTTCAAAGTTCTTCATTTGAAATGCATGAGTGCTCTGTCTGCATGTCCATCACGACTAAAGTGACTGTCACGGCCAGAAGAGGGCATCCAACGTCCTGGGGCTGCAGTTGCAGGGGTTTGTGGCCAGCCAGAAGGGTACCGAGAATTGACCTTTCATCCTCTACCAAAGTAACTGGGGCCCTTACTTGTTGAGCCTTCCCTCCAGCTGTTTGTAAGACAGTTAATTATCTCAGGGAAATGGGCGAGCATCTCTCGGGGAGGAAAGCTGAGTGGGAAAAGGAAGAGAAAAATTAAATATGAAATAAAATGTGCTTCAAAAGTTGACCTAAAATAAAAGATGGAGAGGCTATCCAGGGAAATAAAAGCATAGTGTGGAAGCCCGGCGGGAGGGGGGAAGGGAGAAAGGCACTGAAGTAAAGGCTCCAACGAGGCAGGAGATCATTGTGGGTAAAGTAGCCCTGGTCCAGATCCCAGTGCCACATCTTCCCTCTGAAACAATGAAGAGAAATAAGCTAGAGCCTAGAGGCTTCAACAAATGTATTATGAATGACAAAGCAAAAGTGAGCAAACTGTAGATCAAAAAGAAAACTAAAAATAATGCATGAGCCTTACTGGAACCCTGGACTGTAATAATTTGGTAATTTGGGAGGAATTTGGAAATTTCCATTGTGGTTTATAGATACTGTGTTGCTACAGTTTCTAAAAACAACATATTGTAGTTATGCATATTAAATACCTATGGCATATATATATGATAGGCATTATTATTTCATGGTATATGTGGTGTTTAAAGATTATTAAAGTCCTAGGATACTTGAGATTGCTGTCAACTAATTGAGAAAGAAAACACTGTAATGAAAGACAAAGCTGGTCAATCCAAATGTTGACAATTGACATAAATGAAATATTCATAAGCAGTCACTGTAGAGCATTTTCCTTTGGATGCAATGTGAAGCTTTAAAGCTGAAGTGTCTAAGGCTGGAGAGACAGCTCAGCAGTGAAGAGAGCAGTTCTACTCTTCTGGGGACCCGAGTCCAAGTGCCAGCAAGTGTGTCAGATGTTGTGACTGCCTGTAATCCCAGCTCTAGAGGATCCAATGCCCTCTTTTGGCCTCTTCAGGAACAAAGACACATGTGGCATGCATTCACATATACACATACACACAAGTAAAAATAAAAACATTTTGAAAACTAACGAAATAAAATGTTTCCCGAAGTAAAAAAAATCTCACAAACAATGAGCATGGGCCTGAAGTCCCAGCAGTCAGAATAGTGAGACTGGAGAATCAGGAGCTCCCAGGTAGTCTGAGCTACAAAGCGAGACTGTCTCACAAGAAAAACAAATAAACTCATATAACTGTTCAATAAGTAGGTTATGGTGGGCATACTAGCACATGCTTTTAATCCTGCACAAAGGAGGCAGAAGCAGGCAAATTTCTGTGAGTTCAAGGCCAGCCTGGATTACATAGCCAACAGGGGCTAAAGAGTGAGCCTGTTTCAAACAAACAAGCAAACAATAAGCAAGTTGTATAATGGCAAAAATTTAAAAACCCTCAACCATGTAACATACAAGCTTTCAGAAGTGCTCCACTTGTGTCCAACCTCCTTCACCAAGGAGGATGCATGGGGGAACTATAATAATAATTGATGAAACCCTGTCTCGAAAAACCAAAAAAAAAAAAAAAAATTGATGGACTCTGCAAGTAAGAGTGCAAACTCTGTATCATTCTTCTAGTCAGGACCACAGGGGTGCTCGCCTGTGAGTGTGCACAGGAGCAGTTACATTGTGGTATCTATTGGGTAACATTGAGAGTCAAAAATAGGAACCTCCAGATGCAAATTAAGCTTGTGGCTAAAAGAAAAGAAAAGAAAAGAAAAAAGTTAAAAAAAAATTTTGAAGTAAGCTAGCTCAGGGGAATTCTTTTCCTCCATTGAGTCAGCTGTGAGATTTCTTGAGGGGAAAAGCAAACAGGAGATTACGCGACAGGTACAGCAATTTTCGTCTTGAACTTAGGCAGATATGTTGGAGAGTAAACTGTCTTGTCTAAAGAGAGAAGAAAGGTGGACGTGTATAGAAAAAATGCTGTAAACCATTGTTTCTTTTTTATTATGACCGTTAGCACATAAGGCAACAGTCTTCATTGTGACATATTCATACATGTGTAACAGTATTTGTGCTTCCATTCACCCCTTACCTGCTTCTGCGCCCTCTTTCCCCTCCCTTATCTTCTTCCTCACCCCAAGTAGCCCTCTTTCTGCCCTCATGTCTTTCATATGCGTGTGTGTGTGTGTGTGTGTGTGTGTGTGTGTGTGTGTGCTTTATTAAATGTAGTTTCCCATGAGAGAACATATCTGGATCTCACCCTTCCGTTACCCTCTTGTTCCCGCCTCCTTCTCTCTCTGTCCACCCACACAGTCCCCCTGCAACTTTCATATCACATACGTATTTTTAGATGGAAACCTTAAAAATGAACCTTCCCCAAAGGAAAGAATTTCTATTAATGAGAAAGCATTTACTACTTCACTAAGTTTAAAATTATAATGAATGACGACTGTTAACAATGACAAAAAGAAACAGTAAGGCCAGAGAGCCCTTATACTAGAGTCAGTGAAAACTGGTAACGTACTTTGGGTAGACAATTTAGAAAGTGATTTCAGGGCCTGGCAAAACACACGGGGAAAAAAGCAAGAGTAAAGGAAGGAAGATGAGACAGGACAAGCTATATGCAAAGAGATAGTCCTTCTCGGGTATTTATTGCAACAGAAAGGACATGCTCAGTAGTAAGGAAAGGTTCCCTGTCTGCAAACCATTGCTAAGCACACGCAATCCTTTTCAAACCCCAGCACTGTGTCGAAAGAGAAAATGCTAACACGGAGTTATGGAAACCACAGCTATACTTTGTCTCTATTACGGGAAGGCTAAGCACAGGAGAAGACAATGTGCTGGCGTGTGACTCATTTGCTCTTACAGTCAGTAGGGTTGTTGGTAAGTGGCACAGAACAGGGTGCAGCAAAGTCTACCAAACTAAATGTAGCTTCAAATTCTATTAAAATTAAAATTAGTCCTCAGTTTAGTCTGGTATAGAGATATCTTTTCAAGAAATGACAATTATAGATTTGAGATAAGAAAAAGTGTCTATTACAGTTCGGTAGAAGCAGTTATTTTTAGTTTGTATCTTTATTATGCTTCTATTTATTTATTTATTTTTCCTTTTAAGGGATTAACTTTAGAAGAGTCACATATTATATTGGGAACTAAAATGAGGATTTGATCATTATTTAAGTTTGAGGTATTATCTCTTGCATCTTCTAGTTGTGGGAATCCTGTGTCAAATTTCTTAATACATCTCTGCACCTCTGACTCCCCTATGCAAAGTAAATGAAAAAAGCATGCCTACTCTTCGGGATACCATGAAGATTAGATGTCAGTGTATGTGAACTTTGTTCAGTCACATAGATGACCATCAGGAATCATTGCTGTTTCTTTCACTACTTTTCATTTTTCAGTATTGAAGATGGTACCAGATCCTCAATGTGGGCATGCTCTATAGATACTGTGAGTAGTGTCTACAGACACTGAACTCCACGCCCATCCCAGTCCTCTTTAATCTGCCACTTTTGTATGGGTAGTTAACTTAAGACACATCTTTTTTATATTGGAGAACTTGATTTTATATTAAGATTTATTTCTGTAATAGCCAGAGGATCCAGTGGGGTTTCAGTGCCTGGTGAGATCACTGTATAAAATATTATGTTAAGCCGGGCAGTGGTGGCGCACGCCTTTAATCCCAGCACTCAGGAGGCAGAGGCAGGCGGATCTCTGTGAGTTCGAGACCAGCCTGGTCTACAAGAGCTAGTTCCAGGACAGGCTCCAAAGCTACAGAGAAACCC
Organism: Arvicola amphibius; assembly: GCF_903992535.2. Classification (NCBI taxonomy): domain Eukaryota; kingdom Metazoa; phylum Chordata; class Mammalia; order Rodentia; family Cricetidae; genus Arvicola; species Arvicola amphibius. Next base: position 40,957,701 of record NC_052060.1, on the reverse strand, counting down.
TGTCTCGAAAAAACCAAAAAAAAAATATTATGTTAAACATAAGGCCAGACCACAAGAAGGAGAAGTGTGAGCAGCTGCGTGGTGTGCCGGGCACGGAAGCCAGGAAGAGAACCTTGAGCAGCAACACAGGGAGTCAAAATGACAACAGTGACCTCTAGAAATTACCTGATCAGTGGAGTCTCAGCTCTGCCAACACCAAGAGGAATGAACATCTGAGCCTTGAGCCTGTATGCACCTGGAGGAATGATTACCGAAGGCTTTCCTTTGCCTACACTTGAAGAAATGATCAACGTAGCCACAGCCCCCACAGGCTCTACCTGTTCTGATTGGAGGAAGAAACAGTAGAAAACAGGGTAAGAGTACACTCAATGCCATAAACAGCAATCCAGCACCACCAGAAACTAGCGGTTCTACAACAGCAAAACCTACACATCCCAATGCAGATGAAACAAAAGAAAAAGACCTTAAAATAACATTTTGAAGATGATTGAGACCCTTAAAGAGGAAATAAAAAAGTCACTTCAGGAATGAAGGGAAAGACAAAAATTTGAATGAAATCAACAAATCCCTTAAAGAAAACCAAGAAAAAAATAATCAAACAGGTGACAGAAATGTTTCAAGACATAAAAAAAGGAAAATGGGAACAACAACAACAAAAAAACACAAACAGAGGGAAATCTAGAATATAAGATCTAGGTGAGTGACCAGGAACTACAGAAGCAAGCATAAACAACAGAATACAAGCGATGGAAGAAAGAATCTCAGATGGTGAAGATTCAATAGAGGATATAGATTCATCAGACAAGGGAAACTCTAAATCCAACAAATTCTTAACACAAAATATTCAGGAAATATGGGACACCAAGAATCTAAGAATAATAGGAATTGAAGAAAGAAAAGTCAAGCTCAAATGGACAGAAAATATACTCAACAATATCATAGAAGAAAACTTTCCCAATCTTAAAAAAGACAGGCCTATGAAAATACAAGAAGCTTTCAGAACACCAAATAGACTGGACCAAAAAAAAAAAGAGAAGTCCCCTCACCACATAATAATCAAAACACTAAACATACAGAGTAAAGAAAGAATTATACCTGACTTTTCAATAGACACAATGAAAGCCAAAAGGTCCTGGTCAGGCATTATGCCATCCAAGACTACTATATTCAGCAAAGCTTGCAATCAATATAGATGGAGAAAATAAGATATTCCACCGCAAGCCAAATTTAACCAATATCTATGCAAAAATCCAGCCCTACAGAAAGTACTAAAAGGAAAACTCCAACCCAAGGAATTTAGCTACACCCACAAAACATAGTCAATAGATAATCTCACACCAGCAAATTCAAAAGAGAAATGCACATAATACCACCACCAGCAACAACAACAAAAACAAAAATAACAGGAACTAGCAATCACTGATCATTAATATCCCTTAATATCAATGGACTCAATTCACCTATAAAAAGACACAGGCTAACAGATTGGATATGGAAACAGAATCTATCCTTCTGCTGCATACAAGAAGCATACCTCAACTACAAAGACAGACATTACATCAGAGTAATGGGATGGGGAAAGATTTTCCACTCCAATAAACCTAAGAAACAAGCTGGTAGAGCTATCCTAATATCTAATTCAAACTAAAATGAGTCAAAAAAGATGAAGAAGGACATTTCATATTCATCACAGGAAAAATCCATCAAACTGAAGTCCCAATTCAAACATTTATGCCCAAATACAGGGCACTCTCATTTGTAAAAGAAATATTACTAAAGCCAAAATCACACATCAAATACCATACACTAATAGTGGGTGATGTCCTTATACCACTATCGCCACTGAACAGGTCTGCCAGACAAAAACTTAACACAGAAATAAAGGATCTAACAGATGTTATAGCTCAATGGGCTTAACAGACATCTACAAAACATTCCACCCAAACACAAATGAGTATACCTTCTCAGCACTCATGGATCCTACTCTAAAATTGACCACGTACTCAATAACAAAGCAAATTTCAAGAAATACCAAAAATAAAAATGAAGCAATCCCCTGTGTCTTATCAGACCATCATGGCAGAAAGCCAGAATTCAACGATAATACTAATTGCAGAAAGCCCACAAACACATGGAAACTGAACAATGCTCAACTGAATCACCAGTGGGTAAAGAAAGAAATAAATAAAGAAATTAAAGACTTCCTAAAATTCAAAGAAAATGATGGCACAACATATCAAAAACTCGTGGGACACTGTGAAAGCAGTGCTAAAAGAAAAGTTCATAACACTGAATGTCTAAACAAGAAGTTGGGAAGAAAAATCCCACAACAGCAAATTAACAGAACATCTGAAAGCCCTAGAATAAGAAGAATCAAACTCACCCAGAAGGGCTAGATGACAGGAAATAATAAAATTGAGGGCTGAAATCAACAAAATAGAAACAATGAACAATACAAAGAATCAAAGAGTCGACGAGTTGGTTCTTCAAGAAAATCAACAAAATGGACAAACCTTTATTCAAACTTACTAAAAAGCAGAAAGAGAATATCAAAATACAGAACACCAAATAGACTGGACCAAAAAAAAAAAAAAAGAAAAGAGAAGTCCCCTCACCACATAATAATCAAAACACTAAACATACAGAGTAAAGAAAGAATTACACCTGACTTTTCAATAGACACAATGAAAGCCAAAAGGTCCTGGTCAGGCATTATGCCATCCAAGACTACTATATTCAGCAAAGCTTGCAATCAATATAGATGGAGAAAATAAGATATTCCACCGCAAGCCAAATTTAACCAATATCTATGCAAAAATCCAGCCCTACAGAAAGTACTAAAAGGAAAACTCCAACCCAAGGAATTTAGCTACACCCACAAAACATAGTCAATAGGTATTAACAAAATAAGAAATGAAAATGGAGATATAATAACAGACATGGAAGAAATCCAAAGAATCATCAAGTCATACTTCAAAAACCTATACTCCACAAAATTGGAAAACTTAAAGGAAACGGACAATTTTCTGGATAAGTATCACATACAAAAATTAAATCAATTAAATCAAGACCAGATAAGCAAATTAAATATGCCTATAACTGCTAAGGAAATAGAAACAGTCATCAAAATTCTCCCAACCAAAAAAAAAAAAAAAAAAAAAAACCCAGGGCCAGATGGTTTCAGCACAGAATTCTACAGGATTTTCAAAGAAGAAATAATACCAATACTCCTCAAATTATTTCACACAATAGAAACAGAAGGAACATTGCCAAACTCTTTTTATGAGGCTACAGTTACCTTGATACAAAACACACAAAGACACAGCTAAAAAAAAGAGAATTACAAATCAATCTCCCTCATGAACACTGATGCAAAATTACCCAATAAAATCCTGGCAAACCTAATCCAATAACACAACAAAAAAATCATCCACTATGACCGAGTAGGTTTTATCCCAGATATGCAAGGATGGTTCAACATATGAAAATCCATCAATATAATAAACCATATAAACAAACTGAAAAAAACACATGATCATCTCATTAGATGCTGAAAAAGCCTTTGACTGAATTCAACAACCCTTCATAATAAAGGTTTGGGAAAGAGCCAGGATACAAGGAACATATCTAAACATAGTGAAGGTAAATACAGCAAATCAACAGCCAACATCAAACTAAATAGAGAGAAACTCAAAGCAATGGCACTGAAATCAGACATAGCTGTCCACACCCTCCATATCTATTCAATATAGTACTTGAAGTTCTAGCTAGAGCAATAAGACAACAAAAGGAGATCAAAGGGATACAAATTGGAAAGGAAAAAGTCAAACTTTCACTGTTTGCTTATGATATGATAGTGGAGGACCCGTAGGACAAGAACAAAAATCTTTGGAGAAAGATATAAAAGAAGATATCAGAAAATGGAAAGATCTCCCATACTCTTGGATAGGTAGGATTAATGCAGCAAAAATGGCAATTTTGCCAAGAGCAATCTATAATACAATACCCATCAAAACCTCAGCAAAATTCTTCACAGATTTCGAAAGAACAATATTTGACTTCATTCATATGACAAAACAAAAAAAAAAAACAGGATAGTCAAAACAATCCTGTACAATAAAGAAACTTCTGGAGGCATCACAATCCCTGACTTCAAATTCAACTATAGAGCTAAAGTAATGAAAACAGGTTGATATTGGCATAAAAACAGACAGGAGGATTAATTGGAATTGAAGACCTGTATATCAACCCACACACCTATGAACACCTGATTTTTGACCAAGAAGCTAAAATTATAAAATGGAAAGAAAGCATCTACAACAATTAGCATTGGCATAATTGGATATCAACATGTAGAAGAATGAAAATAGACCCATATCTATCACCATGCACAAAACTCAAGTCCAAATGGATCAAAGAACTCAACATAAATCCAACCACATGGAGCCTCATAGAAAAGAAAAGAAATTGGAAAGTAGCCTTGAACTCATTGGGACAGGAGATTATTTCCTAAATATAATTCAAGTAGCACAGACACTGGGAGCAACAATTAATAATGGGACTTCCTAAAACTGAGAAGCTTCTGTAAAACAAAGGACATGTTCAACAAGACAAAATGGCAGCCTACAGAATGGGAAAAAATCTTCATGAACCCCACATTTGACAGAGGACTAATCTCAAAAAATTTTTAATCTCAGGATTTTATTTTATTTTATTTTTTTATATAAAAAAACCTCAAGAAACTAGACATCAAAAGAACAAATAATCCAATCAATAAAAAAAATGGGGTACAGACATAAACAGAGAACTCTCTACAGATGAATCTCAAATGGCTAAAAGATATTTAAGGAAATACTCAACATCCTTAACCATCAGAGAAATGCAGATTAAAAACAACTCTGATATACCATAATCTTATACCTGTCAGAATGACCAAAACCAAAAGCACTGATGTCAGCTTATGCCTGAGAGGATGTGGAGTAAGAGGAACATTCCCCCACTGCAAACTTGTGCAAGTGCAAACTTGTACAGCCACTTTGGAATCAGTATGGCAATTTCTCAGAAAATTAGGAATCAATCTAACTCAAGATCCAGCTATACTACTTGAGCCTATACCCAAAGATTGCTCGATCATGCCCCAAAGACATTTGCTCAACTATGTTCATAACAGCATCATTTGTAATATCTAGAGCCTGGAAACCACCTAGACGCTCATCAACTGAAGAATAAATAATGAAAATTGGCAAATTTACACAATGGAGTACTACTCAGCAGTAAAACTTAATAGCATCTTGAAATTTTCAGGCAAATAAACAGAAATTGAAAAAAGTATCCTGAGTGAGGTAACCCAGATCCAGAAAGACAAATATAATATGCACTCACTCGTAAGTGACTTTTAGTCATAAATCAAAGAATAACCAACTTACAGTCCACAACTCCAGAGAACCTAGACAACAAAGACCCTAGGAGAGACATGCATGGATCCACCAAGGAAGGAGGAAAAGACAAAGTCTCCTGAGTAAATTGGAAGGGTGGGGACAGAGGGGGAGGGCAGAAGGGGAGAAGGGAAGATGGAAGGGGAATGGGGAAAAATGTATAACTCAATTAAAAACAATAAATTATATATATTAATACTAAATAATAAAGTTGTGGGATTTTTTTTTCAGAAAAACAGTACAAATTTACAACCAAACATGTCACATTGTGCATCCTATAAATCACACAGGATTGAAGCAAAGCTGAGGATTAATTGTGGGGCTTTTCAGAGACATCTCAGCAGATAAAAGCACCCATTGCTCTTGCAGAGGATCAGGATTTCGCCCCCAGCACCCATGTGGCAGCTTGCAACCATCTATAACTCCAGGTTTAGGGGACCTCTGCCAGGCATAAATGTGGTACACATCCACACCTGCAGGCAAGCACTTAGACACATAAAAAATAAAACAAAATAAAAAAACTGGAACGACATCACTTCATTAGCACCTCTTACCCACGGTCCCATATCTTGGGGTTGGTGAAATCACTTTGTGGTTAAGAGAGTTGGTTCTTCAATCCCCAGCACCCATATGGTAGTTCACAGCCATCTCTCACCCAAGTTCCAAAATTCAAATTTGGGCTTCCCCAAGTGACTTTCAGACATCCCAAGTAATTATTACTTTTGTTTGCTTTCATGGAGAAGCTAATTGCATGATCCTTAATATTAATCCAATTTTTTTCAGGGGTATTGGTTTAATTTTCTAATGTAGAAATGACCAGGAAGATGAAGTGGGGAGTTGAACACATTCAGGAAGTCGGGGTGAGAAAATCTCTTTGCAATAAGCAGGAAGAATTTAGTATATAGACGGCACTCCAGTTTTATACACAAAGTGACCGTGAGCATTTGTAATAAACAAGTCTATGGCCAGATGCAGTATAGACCCAGGAAGCCCCATTTTTACTTTCAGGTAGCTTACACATCATGTAGCTTTAAGAAAAGAGATGCAAAGAAGGCTCACAGGTTAAAAATACTTGTTGCCCTTTCAGAGTACCTGAGCTCAGATTCCAGCACTGACTTAAAACATGGTGGCTTGCAAACATCTATAACTCCAGATACACAGAATCTGGTACCTTCTTCTAATATCTTCAGGCAGCAGGCACAACAGTGGTCCACCATCATACATGCAGGCAAAATACTCATATATCTAAAATAAAATGAGTCTACAAGAATGTTTTAAAAAGAAATGCACAAAAAAACCCACATACAACTAATACTACAAAATTGGGTCATAGCAAAGCACAATTCTTAATAAGCTCCAAGTCTTTAAAAGCTTCATTCTGTCGAGTATTATCTTGGTTCTCATTGGTTCTTCCAATAATGGTAAAGGTCTGAACTCTCAACACACTTCATTAACTGTAAGAAGAGACCGGCAATCACTGATGGAGCAACATGGCTGCTTCTCTCTCTCTCTCTCTCTCTCTCTCTCTCTCTCTCTCTCTCTCTCTCTCTCTCTCTCTCTCTCTCTATCTCTCTCTCTCTCTCTCTCTCTCTCTCCTCCCCTATGTGCCTGTGTGCGAGTGTGTGTGTGTGTGTGTGTGTGTGTGTGTGCTTTTTGTTTTATTTTGCTTTGGATTGGATTTTATTTGTCTTCTTGATTTTAGTTTTAGTTTGCTTTGATTTTTATTTTTATTTTTCTATTTTCGTCTTGAGTAAGAGAGGACACAAATTTGAGTGAGTAGGGAGGTAAGGCGAATTGTTGAGGAACTGGGAAAGAGGACAGAATATAATTAAAATATATTGTATGAACATTATATCAATGGTTTTTAAAAATCTGGCAAGAGAAAATGCCCATCAATTTGCTCATGGTCTCTCTCTCTCTCTCTCTCTCTCTCTCTCTCTCTCTCTCTCTCTCTCTCTCTCTCTCTCTCTGACCTCAACCTCATGAAACGCCTGCCTCAGCTTTCTGGTGCTGGGATTATGGGTGTACACACCCAACTTGCCTGTTCCCTCACATTTTCCAAGGGCAATCGCTCTTCCATTAATTAGAAAGAACGTCCTCACTTACCTTGATTATATAATCAAGCAGCTAAATGCTGTTTGGATGTCCTCTCTTATAATAACTGACATTTTATGTACTTTGCAGATCTATAATCAGCAATCTATCACAGCCCTCAAAACAATACAGGCAGGGTTAGGGGTGACAGTGCACACCTGAGATACCCAGGAGACAGAGGCAAGAGAGAGAGAGAGAGAGAGAGAGAGAGAGAGAGAGAGAGACTGGGTGGGGGGGGGCTTCATCACTGAGCTATAGTTCAAATCCCCATTTAAGTTTTTATTTTAAGGTAACGCCCCACTAAATTGCTCAGGCTGGTCACAAACTCTTTCTGTAGTTCAGGCAGGCTTTGAATTTGCAGTCCTCTTACCTTAGCCTCCCAAACTTCAGGGGGTGTAGGCTACTACTCTTCATATAACACGTAATCCAGGCTGGTTTGGAACTAGCAGCTCTTCTGAGCACCGAGATTAAGATCTTGAACCACCACCCCTGACTTAATTCCATTTAACTTTATTCAGCTCTTTATTGAGGAATGTTTTTGACAGCGTTTCACTCGAGGCCCACAACTGGGATTCACTATGTAGCCCAGGCTGGTCCCAAATTCAATAATAATCTTCCTACCTCAGCCTCCTAAGTGCTGGGACTCTAGCTGTGCTGCTATGCCATGCCAGGCTCTCACATCTGGCTTGACCAGTCATGCTTGAAAAATCAGAAGAAGAAGTCAGTTGCTACCATTCCAGCAGTTAGGAAATGGAGGCTAGGAACCAAGGGTTCAGAGGCATCTTCAAATAAATAGTGAGTTCAAAGCCACCCTAGACTTTGTGACAATGTCAAAACAAAGGAAAACAATTAGATAGACAGCTGGGCCTTCTGGCTCGTGGCTGTAATCCTGAGGAGGATGTAACACTGAGGAGGCTGAGGTAAGAGGTGGAAGCAGACCAAGTTTGAAGTCAGTCAGGACAATCTAGTGACATTTGGTCTCAACTGAAGATTTAAACAAGACCTGGGGTAGGATTCAGTAATAGTGTGTTTGCCCAGCATGTGCATAAATTCAATCCCAATATCATAAAACAACAACAACATCAACTAATAATAATAATAATAATAATAATAATAATAACAGTAAACAGATGGTTTTAAAAACTACAGAGAATCAGGTGTTTGCTATATGGCAGTGTATTCCTAGAATCCCATCACCTGCGAGGAGAGAGATGAAAATCAATGGTGAATTGAGCAGCAGTAGAGGGTTGCAAACTGACCTTGACTTCATGTGTCGATCGCTTCACTCTTCTAATGGATGAAAATGATTGTCTTCTTTGGGGATCAATGTGGCAGTCATCACCCGATTGTGAAATGTATTTGCGAGATTCCAGGAAACACAATAGAAACAAGATCACTTACAAAATCAGTTTTCAAGTCTAAACTCCATTCATCTTGGGCCCTCTATGTTTTGAAATCATTGGCAGTTGTCCCAAGCACCATGGCATTATGGATGCAGCCAATGCCAATGTGAATAAACTCTCACATAGATGGTGGTTAAAATAAGATGGGGAAGTTACTTTTTAAACTGTAGGGTTTTTGTTGTTTTGTTTTGTGATGCTCCTGCTGATCCCCCATAGGAAAATTCAGATTCAAGGGCAATCAGTGAGAAAACTACAAAAGGATTATGCCAAGCCTCAGCCATGTAAGATTGCTGGAGAAAGCCCTTTTCTAAGCAACAAACTCTGGCAAACAGTGCATTAATTAGGCTTCATGCTTATCACCCTGTTTCTGCTCAACAGAAAGCACTAGTTTGTTGGGCGTTGGTCATGCACGCCTTTAATCCCAGTACTCAGGAGGCAGAGGCAGGCAGATCTCTGTGAGTTTGAGACCACCCTGGTCTGCAAAGCAAGTTCCACAACAGGCTCCAAAGCTACATTGCTGCACACTTACCAAAGAAATGTACTTCCGGTGCTTCTACAATTCACTTTGTTTTTCCAGAATGAGCATTGGGAATGACCCCACCCAAATGCTCTGAGTTGATTTTGTAAATATGTCTTAGTCAATCATTAAACAAAATTTCACCTACAAAATGCAGTATCTAAGACTTTCAGGGCAGTTTCCCTAAATGACACATATCAGGCATGAAGAATGGAAAGGATCATTTTGTCCAAGAAGGAAATCATGGCTCAGAAATTTCTAAGACTGAAAGGTAAGAGACATATATGCATTTACTTTATATTGTCAGCCATGGGATCACTAAATATTATATGCACCTGAACAGGAATAGTCAATAGAAATGTATTCCTTTGTTTCTTAAATTATAAGTTGAGATGAGTTTTTCCTAATGATTCTATAGAAGGGTAAATTTGAGTGCTATACATATGGCTATAGTATATAGCTTGGTGATTTTTTTTTCCAAAATTTTGAAAGATTAGCTAGAAGGTGGCAAGGTATGGATAACATTGAGTTTGAAACAAAAATGTTACCTATTTTAAAAGTAAAAAATTTTATCAGAGTTTGTCTTAGTTCAGCTTTCTATGGCTGTGACAAAACACCATGACCATAAAACAGGTCGGGGAGGAAAGGGTTCATTCAGTTTACACTTCCACAGTTGCTATTCATCAAAGGAAGTCAGGACAAGGGCTCAAACAGGGCAGCAACAGGCAGCACTTTATACACAGACCATGGAGAGGTGTTGGTTAATGCATTAATCCTTGTGACTTATTCAGTCTGCATTCTTCTTATTTATTTATATTTGATGATGATGGTGATTTGGCTTTTCAAGACTAGGTTTTTATGTGTAGCCCTGGCTGTCCCAGAACTCTCTCTGTAAACTAGGCTGGCCTCAAACTCAGAGATTTACCCTCCTCTGCATCTCAAGTACTGGGATTAAAGGCATGACCCACCACTCCCTCACTTCAGCCTGTTTTTTTATGGACCCTAGAACCACCAGACTATGGTTAACTATGTTCATAGCACCATTGTTTGTCATAGCCAGAACCTGGAAAAAAATATAAATGCTCCTAGACTGAAGAATGGATAAGAAATATGTGGTACATTTACACAGTGGAGTACTACACAAGAGAAAAAAATAATGGCATCTCGAAATTTGCAGGCAAATGGATTGATCTAGAAAATATTGAGTGAGGTGAGATAGCTCATACCCAAAAAGACAAATATCATATTACTCACTCATAAGTGGCTTTTAGACAAAAATCAAAGAAAACCAGCCTACAAATCACAATTCAGAGAACCTAGACAACAATGAGGACCTTAAGAGAGACTCACATGAATCAAATCTACATGGGAAGTAGAAAAAGACAAGATCTCCTGAGTAAATTGGGAGCATAGGAACCATGAGAGAGGGTAGAAGGAGAGGGGAGATGAAGGGAGGGGAGCAGAGAAATATGTATAGCTCAATAAAATCAATAAAAAAGAAAATAATGTAAAGAAAAAAGTTTTTACAATGCCGAGTCTTCAGCAATCAACTCAGCTCAGAGCTGATTTGTCACCTTTATTTATGTTTTTTTTAAATGTCCACTTTCCTGGGAAGAATCATGACACCACCACCTCCATCTTCCTTCACGCTCCTACCAATTAACCAAAAGCTTTCCTTGTCATCTACAAGACCCGTGAAGGGAAGCTGATTGAACTAATTTGCTGTGCTTCGCTGACTGAAGCCTATCTTGCACCAATGAGGAGACTAGAGAAGTGTGAGAGGAGCCCCCTTAACCACAGGGTTACCATGACTTAGCCACATCAGAGAGCCCACCCCTTACAGCCTGCACACACAGCACATACCAGCTGCTTTCCCCAGGCAGTGTTCCACCAGGCAGTTACAGGAGGGAGTAGGCAGTGTCCCTCACAGTGGCTTTATTCAGTCTTCTGGGATGGCTATTCCCTGGGGATTGTCTTCGTCACATACAGTTACCTGTGATTGTTTCAGAGTGGGCAAGCTCAACATGCTGCCTACCCTGTGCCTCTCCCCTCACACTGAGAACCTTCTTGGCAAGCAGAGATCAGCAGCAGCTGCGTTGTTCTGACATAACTTTCCCCTTTGTGAGTAGCTTCAAGGCTAGTGGCCCGAGCTTGGACAAACTGCCGTGGGAACTAGGTTTAACCTTAAGGCCCAATCTACCATTCTTTTATTTCATTGTATTTATTAAAGACAGATGTAGGGGGACAGATGGTTCAGTTTGGTTCATTTGCTGCCAGGCCTTGAGTTCAAGGCATGGAACCCAGATGATAGAAGGTGAGAACTACTCCAGAAAGCTGCCCTCTAACCTCTACACACACAGTGACACGGGTTTGAGTGCACACATGGTGGTGCACATGTATGAACACACAAATAAATGCTCATCCTTAAAATGATTTTTAAGGTAGCTGACAAGAGCTGGTAAAGGCATTTGCTGACAAGCCTAATTTTGTGACCTCTTGTTGGTTTCTGGCTGCTCAGCCCCAAAATAACCACACAGAAACTATATTATTTAAATCACTGCTTGGCCAATTAGCTCTACCTTCTTATTGGCTAACTCTTACATTTTAATTTAACCCATTTCTATTAATCTGTGTGTCTCCAGATTGTGACTTACCAGGTAAAGGTTTGGTGTTTGTCTCTGGGGCTACATGGCTTCTCCCTGACTCTGCCCTTCTTTCTCCCATCAGTTTAGTTTTCCCCACCTAGCTAAGTTCCGCCCTGCTATAGGTCCAAAGCAGTTCCTTTATTAACCAGTGGTATTCACAGCATACAGAGGGGAATCCCACATCACCTAATGATCTGAATTCTACTGCTGATAGAAAATTCATAGTAAAATGAGAAAACTGACTCTCAGTTTACCTTCTGACCTCTATGTCTATGCCATCACATGGGTACCACATGCATGTGTGCACATACACAAATAAATTTGTAAATATTGTTCTAAAAGACAACAGTAATCAAGGAGTTATAGATTTAATTTTTTTCTTATAAGCTCAAAATTTTTTTTAAGTATCCACTAAACCTACCCACCTACCCACCCCTCCTCCCTGTAATTGGAACCATCTAGAAATTCTATGGGCCCCTTGGCCTTTCATAACTGGTTGCAGTTCAGTGACTACTCCATCTAACATGGCAGCCATGTAATCACCAAGTAATCAATATTCCTCCCCCAACCCTTTCATTCTCTTGCTTCCTAAACCACATTTCCATCCATGAGCCAGGACTCTTACAAAAAATTCCACTTAATGGATATCAAATCCTTTAGAAAAAAGTAACTGCTTCCCCATCTACTCTCTCACAATTAGCAGATACTTTCGGGAGCCTCAAAAGATGTAAGGATATTAGCGGGGCAGTGGTGGCACACAGCTTTAATTCCAGCACTCGGAAGGCAGACTCAGGAGCATCTTGAATTCAAGGCCAGCCTGGTCTACATACAGAGTGAGTTCCAGTACATCCAGGGCTATGCAGAGAAACGCTAATCTTAAAAAACAAAAACAAACAAACAAGTAAAAGGTAACAGCAACAAAACCCATAGCCCATTTAAGAATAACACACACACACACACACACACACACACACACACACACACACACACTTCCTAGCAAACGAGTAATGCTGTAATGCTGTAGCAGTGGAGAGCAGCTTGATGTCCTCTAAGTCAATCTAGGAAGCCACAGGTTGAAAGTTCCGTCCCACAGCTTCCCACCTTCAGCTGCCAGTCACAAGCCCCAGGGTGTATTACCTGGGCTTCTGAACTACTGACCACAACCCCATCCTCTGGTCTGATTACCCTGCCAGAGTGTCTCATAGAACTCCGGGAAGCAGTGATTCAGATGGGCCTGTTTATTACAGAAGGAGTGACTAAGGATGTGGATGAAGAAGCACAGCCCGCAGGACGGGAGAGGGGCGTAGGGGCACCGTGCTTCCTCTTTGCACATGACACTCAGATGCCTGCAGGTGTTCAGCAATGCAGATGTTCATGTGTGATAGAGTGGTGTCAGTACCACGGTGTAAAATCACTCCCTTCCTCTGGGATGAAAATACTGAAAGAAAAGAGAACATTTCTGACTGCTGATTAAAGCAAGTGGCTGAGCACTGACGCATAGATCATGAATGACGAGTTTCACTTCTTTGTTCTTGAATGCCATTGTGTGATAGCCACATTGGATCCTCTTTTTCGTGAAAGACATTTAAAGCCAATTTCAACTGGATATAGTGGTTCCTTTCTGTGATCTCAGAGCTTGGGGTTAGGAGTTCAAGACCAGTCTCAGCTACATGTGAGGCAAGCCTGGACCTTCCTCAGATTCAAGGCCTTAACTGAGAAGATAACAATATTCATCTTCTGTCTCATCATCAGAGAAATGTAGTGGTTCTCAAAACTAAAAAGATGAAGAACTGGCCAGGTCTGCTCTTTGGACACTTTTCCCCACCTTTTGCTGTTTTCCTCTGTATTAGATACAAAGGAACAGAGGCAGAGTGTCACCCATCTGATTGCCAGTAGATTTTTTTCTAATGCATTCTCTCATACATTACATCTTGACCACAGTTTCCCCTTCCTCCACTCCTCCCAGTCCTTACTCCCATCTTCCCTCTCTTCTAGATCCATTCCTCCTTTGTTTCCTTAAAAAATGCAGGCCTCCCAGGAATATCAACCAAACACAGCATTAACAACTTATAATAAGGCTAAGCAAAACCCTTCAGATCAATTAGGCGAGGCAACCCAGTAGGGCAAAAAGGGACCCAAGAGCAGACAAAAGAGTCAGCAATACTACCACTCCCACTGTTAGGAGTCTGACAAGAACTGGAAGCTACATAAACATAATGTATATGCAGAGGACCTAGCTCAGACCCATCAGTTCCATGATTGTCACTTGAGTCTCTGTGAGTCCCTATGAGCCTTGTTAAGCTGTTATCTTGAAATGTGAGCAACCCTACATAAAAGATGTTTCTCCTTAACACAAAGAACAGAGTTAACTTCATTTTTATATGTTGGCTTAGCTTGGCCAGTGGCTTTTCTGTCTTAATAATTTCTGTAGCTTCAGGCACAGTGGCACCTTCCTTTAATCCCAGCATTCAAGAGGCAGAGGCAGACAGATGTCTGTGAGTTCCAGGACAGCTTGGTCCATGCAGCAAGTTTCAGGACAGTCATGGCTACACAGAGTGACCCTATCTCAAAGAACCAAACCAAATGAAATAAAGAATTCTTATGATGGAGGAAGCTAGAGAGATGGTTTAACATAGTCTGACAACCTGTGTTGGATGCCCAAGACACACATGGTGGAAAAAGAGAATTATTTCCTGAAACTTGTTCTCTAATTTTTTACAGGTGTCATGGCACAGACATGTGCATGCACATGCATATGTATGTGTACAAATAGATAGGTAGGTAGATAGATGATAGATAGATAGATAGATAGATAGATAGATAGATAGATAGATAGACAGACAGATAGATGAAATTCCTGTAGAATGCCAAGGATGTAGCTTAGGGGTAACTATAGGGGTAGAATGCTTACTTACTATGCATGTGACCCTTCGCACCCCATAAACTGCACCAGTGATTCATCCCTGTAATCCTGGGACTCAAGCAGAAGCCGGAGGATTAGAAATTCAAAGTCATTCAGATCTTCATAGTGAGTTCTGGTCAGCCTGGGGCACAGAGATCCTGTTTCAAAAAATTAAATAAAACACAAAGACTTGAGGGAGGAGAGGATGGAACTGCCATTTTATGATTGGCCAGCACTGCATCAGCTCATGCCACCTTTGTGCCGCAGGTAGAACAGTCCACCTCTGCCCTGTGGTTCAAAGATCTTCATTCTGCCTATATGTTACTATGCAACCACCTAGCAAAGGAGGATCCAGTACTTACTTTGTCCTGTGTGGTGTTACCTCTGCTTTGACCTCATTTGATTGGACTGCCTACTTACCTTTGGCCTTCAGACATGCTGGTCTTATGTCACATCCCTTTTTGCTTCTGGACTTTCCATATGGCAATTTCTCCTCTGAGAACGAGGTGCCTTCCCTTTGGGTCCTGTTCAGCTGGGCCACTTCTACTTATTTTTCGTAGGACAGCTCAAATCTTAATTTTCTCAAGGATATCTTAAATTGACTCATAAATCAAGTTACATCCTTCTCTTCCCATTCCCCAACGGCCACTAAACATCTCCTTTACAGCTTTTAACATAATCATAATTAAGTTTCAAATGAGTGTTTTCCTTTAATTCTGGGGGAACAGAATAATTGTAGAAATTAAAATTTTTGTCAAGTAAATGGATGCGATTCTTCACCAGATTGGCAAGTTGAAGGCCATCATCATGCTCCCCTGATTCCTGCCCACCTGTTCTAGCCTCCTTTCAGCTTCCTTCCTTACACATCAACACCGGTTTTTCCCTATGTCAGTTCTTGGATAAAGTCAATAAAGAGGATATTTTAGTTCTGAAGCAAAATGCCCTGTAAGGACATTTTGAGAGAGTACAATCTCTCAATTAGCTACTTTTGTTTGGGTTTTTGAGACAGGGCCTCATCCCCTTGTCTAGACCTCAAACCTTTGGGATTACAGGACAGAGCTACCATCCTTGCCTTCAGCTTGCTATCTCTGAAGACTCTATCAAGGTATTCAGTACAAAGTGCTCATGCTGCACACAAACCTAGATGCTGTGCTGGTTCAGCATCGCCAAGCTCTATGATTGCAAGAGTTTGGTTATTCTCTCCGAGTCTTCACTTACCTCACCACTAAAGATAATGAAAATCTGACGGGGACCTTGTGGCAGTATAAAAATAATGAATGCTTTGCTCCCAACACAGATCAGGCAAGCAATATTCTGATGATTATTCTTATATCACAAAATTGTCACCACTGTGGAAAGCCTGGAAGAAATCACAACCACCCTTGGACAGCCTACCTTTGACACGATGAAAGAAGCAGGTGGAGAGGAGGGACGTGAGGTGGAAAAACTGTGTCAGAAACCATGGGGTCTACACTAGCAGGGGACCCTGTGCTCTTCGAATGAATTCCACAAAATTACCTGAGCCTTAAAGCTGTAAAGAAACCTTCACACTGAACCAAGTGGCCCATCTTCTTTGCTGTCTATGCTGCGTGTCAGCAGAGTGAGTTTTCCCCAGCTGTACTGAGGGCCTGGACTGTGCTACACAAGGTTTCTGCCCTTCACCTGCACCCACAGGCTGCACCTTTCCAAAAGGGATAATGTCAATAAATTATCTTTTCTCCCCTTCAACCATGCGCCTTAGTTTTCTTTCTCTCCTATGGGCATTAAACCATGTTCAACTCTTTCTTATCTTAAAAAAAAATCCCCCTTTCACCCCACATCCCTCTTAGCTACTCTGTCCCCTTCCTCCCCACCACAGTAACCCTTCTTTAAATAGTTGTCTCCACAGCCTTACTTCCTGTTCAGCCTTCAGCCTCAGGCAATCTGGCTTCAGGGATCAAGGCTCGTCTTCTGAAATTCACTTGGCTAAAGATCACAGGACTGTCCCACTGTGCATCTGAGGACAGTTCTCGTCACCTGTGTCTTGTGACAGCTTGATGATTGGTGGCCCCGTGGACTAGGTCATACATTCCCTCAGGAAGCTTTTAAGTTATCCTTAACCCGGCTCCCTTGGCACCGAGGACCCTCCCATCCCACCCCAGGGCTCCTTACAAGGATGGATTTTTTTTCCTCATTTTTCCTTCTCACCCCCTCCTCAGGGCTACAGCTTCATTAAGTGCTGTCTTTATCCAGGTGGTTCACATAAGCAAATCTCTACTCCGAGTCTTCCTTCTGAGTGTCTGGCTCAGATAGTCAACCACCCCTGGGCTTGTCCACATGGATGCCTCCCAGGTGCCTCAACATAACTTTTTCCCTGCTGAGATTTTCCTCCCTCACACGGTCAAGTGACCACTCTCGAGAACACCCCCACTCAGTGTGTTTAGCTCTAGGGACAATCACCAAACATCTCATGGGCCAAGTGGTAATTGTGGGTGGGAGGCTTGCCTGTGCCGAGTCACACACTGCTGACAGCCCTTCGCCGTGGTTCACATCAACCCTCAGAGCAAAATGCTACATCCTGCTCTCCTCATGCCCCCTTGACTTCCTGTCCACATCTTCTATTTCTGGAACACCTCTGACTTGACCCATTCTTCTCCTCCCAGTGGCCTAATGTCTAATCCAGACCATTCTGGTTTTTATGTAAGTGATGAGTCACTTTTCTCAGTGCCAAACACCTGGAAAGGGCAGCTTAAGAAAGGAAGGTATTCTTTCTGTCTCGTAGCCCACGGGTCTCATCCAGCATGGTGGGAAAGGCTTGGCAGCCTGAAACCAAGGGAGCTAGTTCACGATGCATTGGAAGTCAGGAAGAAATGAGAGATGGATGCTGGTACTCAACTCTCTTCCTCCTGTTTACTCAGTCCAGGACTCTAACACAGGAGAAGTGACTAGCCATATTTGGAATGAATCTTCCCACCCCAGTTAACCCTATTTAGAAATTCCTTCCCAGGCCCCGCCAGAGGTTTGCCACCCAGATGACTCTAGATTCTTCCAGTTGAGGGCCAATATTAAGTGCCTCGATGATGTACACTTGTTACCTTGTTGAAACAGTGTCTTTCTTGTTTCCATTGTAGCACTGGTTACTCCAGGCTAGCTGGCCATGAACTTCAGGCAATTCTCCTGTCTCCAAGGAATACTAGGCCTGCAGATGGGCGTGGCTGCATTGGCTATTTACATGGGAACTTAGGTGGCCGAGCTTGCACAGCTGACAGTTCTACCCACTGAACCTTCCTCCCTGCTCGTTCGTCTTCTCAATCTATTCTCCACACCCATGTTTAGGTGGAAGCTCCACCTCAGTCCCCCTTCTCCCTCTCCAAAGCACATGCCTCCCCCTAAGATGATCAAGACTATACCTACACACCTACAGGGTATTTAAGACCTGGATCCTAGACCTGCTGTGTGCTTTCTCTCCTGCCTTTCTTAGAGTCACCCAGGAGTTGTTTTGCTCTGTTTATTAAAATCTGGTCTTATAATTGGACTAGATTTGGCTTATTGCATTGGCTGAGGACTCCCCTCCCCCGGCAAGCAGGAATTTTCAAAAATTCTTATCACATCTCACTGGAACTGCAGAGGTATTCCCATATTTCAAATCTACCAATCTGATCATTTGTATCTTCTCTAAAATCTATTCTTGTTCTTATTGTTTTGACCCTACCCCCGTTTTATTTTCCTGTGTGTGTATGTTTATGTGTATGGGGTATACATGAATATGCAAATCAGCATTCATATGGAGGCCAGCATTTGATGGGCCTCAGTTGCTCTTCTACCTTAATCTCTAGCCAGCTTGCTATGGGGATATCTTGTCTCCACCTCCTGAGGCTGGAATTACAGTTGAGCTGTTATCTGGTACCTATGTGGGCTCTGGGAATCTGAACTCTGTTCTTCTTGCTCACATGGGAGCCAACTGTCTAGTCCAGAATTCACTGTATGGACTAGACTAACCTTGAGCTTATAGAGAACTACCCACCTCTGCCTCTTTTGTGTTGGGACTGAAGGGCTGACTCACCATGTCTGCCCTCCTTTTGGACTCGAGAGGTTGGAATTCTTAAGTGTGTGTGTGTGTGTGTGTGTGTGTGTGTGTGTGTGTGTGTACACCCTAGGGCATTCCATGGCATACTTGTGGAGGTCTGAGGGTAACTTGTAGGAGTTGATCCTCTTCTTTCTACTACTTGGGTCTCGAGGCTCAAACTCTTGTCATTAGGTTTGACAGCCGGCACTTTCTCCTGCACAGCCATCTCACCAGCGCACAGTTGCTCTTTAAAAATTTTTTTCAGTATCTTTAAAAAATAAAATAAAATACGGGCCAACAAGATGTCTTTAGCAGTCAAAGGTGCTTCCCACCCAAGCCTGCTTAATCTGAGTTGTGTCTCTTCTGGGTCCAACATAAAGGTGGAAGGAGGGGTCCAGCTCCACAAAGTTGTCCTCTGACCTCTGTACCTGCAAGCTCATATCCATGACATATACACACACAGTATTTTAGTAAAACCAGGAAAGCTTTGCAAGTTTGTATTTGATCCCTGCACAAAAGTCATCATCTCTTCAATATTCTGATTTTAGTAAATGTGTGGGCCAACAAAAACACTGTTTTGTTGTTAGGTTTTATTATTTGTTACATTTTATTTATTTCGTGGTGAAGGGAATGCTATGCATGCTATGATGCATGAATGGAGTCAGGGACAACATGTGGGAGTCCCTCCCTCCCTCCCTCCCTCCTTCCTTCCTTCCTTTCTTCCTTCCTTCTACCATGCGGCTCTGACAATTCAAGTCGTCAGTCTGGCAACAGACAGGGACCTTTATCCAGAGCCATCTTGCTGGCCCTGCTCTAAGCAAGAGGGTCTCTCTCACTCCGTATAGGTCAGGTTGCCCTCAAACATAATGTCTCGTTCAGGCCAGCCCTGAACTTGCAGCAATTCTCCTTGCCCAGTCTCCTACATGCTGAATGGCAGGTGTGCAGTACCACTTTCTGACATTTTTTGGAGGCAGGGTATTACAACTCAGGCTGGCCTGGAACTTACTATACAGCTCAATCTGGCCTTAAGCTCACAATGTTCTACCCTCAACTTCCCGAATTCTGGCACTACCGATATGTACTCCTTCATATGACTCTTAAATATCTAGTTTTTTAAAAGTTCATATTGCCTCTACCTCTAATAGTCAACCTCACCCCTGCCAAAAAAAAAAAAATTCTAACTTCACATTTTCCCAGACTGAAAGATTCTTCTAGTTCTTGCTTTCTACAAGACAGTGGCTTCCAGTATTCTCTGATGTAAGTGATTCTGGAGAGTTTTCTTCATTTAAATCTACTGTCTGTTAAAATACACCATGTGGGCCTGGCCAGATGGTTCCATTGGTGAAGCTCCTGCCAAGCAAACCTCATTACCTGAGTTTGATCCCCAGAATGCAGAGAGAAAGAATTGACTCCAGAAGTTGTCCTCTGACCTCTACACATGTGTTAGCAATCACCCTCACCATCTGCATACAGATATCACACACACTATGACAGCATCTAAAATATGCATGTACTGGTTGGGATTGTAGCACCGGCCTAACTCAACACCACAGAAGCATATCAACTCAAGCAAACTGAATACATCAGCACCAGGAGATCTGTGTGTACCTGGTGACGTCAGCCCATGGAAACAGACTTCTGTATCGGTTCCTTCCTTACATCTCCCTGCCCAGTCTAAGTCAGACCACAGCCTGAGACCTTCAGGAGAAGTGAAACTTAGGAACACAGAACACTCTCCGTGTGATTTGGGACACCCTTCTGTAACAGAGGAGTGTGTTTCCTCACACCTTTCACAGTCTTTCTGTTAGGGGCCTCTGGCTGGTGATCAATGGTTGGAAATTAATTCCTTCTTTGGGTGATACCAGCTATGGTAAAAAGCAAGACCACAGACAATCCATCATGATCAATGAAAAGGCATGCTTACTTACTGATAGATCAAAATGGCTCCTGCAATAGTAAGAATATTATGATCTAAGGTATAAAATAAGAAACGAGGCATAGTGGTGGCACACACCTTTAATCCCAGCACTTAGGAGGCAGAGGCAGGCAGATCTCTGAGTTCGAGGCCAGCCTGGTGTATATACATAGTGAGTTCCAGGACAGCCAGTGGTACATAGAGAGGCCCTGTCTTGCTCTGTAGGCCAGATTCATACTGAAAGAGATCTACCTGCTTTTGTCTCCTGAATACTAAGATTAAGGGTGTGCACCGCCATTGTTTGGAAACCGTCTCAAAACACACACAATGAGGGAACAAACTTAGCTGAGATCAGTAGTGCACAGCCTTGGAGGAAACTCAAACACCCATGGGCTCTGAGTTGCCAGTGAGTCAGCGCTCATTAGCTTTTCTGAAAAAGACACTCGTTTCTAGACACTCGTCTAGAAAACATGCAGACAGCGTAGAAGATATGAAGAAAACTGGACATCAAATAATGATATCCTGTCTTTTGATTTTTATTTCTCTTCCATTCAAAGTATCTGTAGCAAAGGAAATAATTTCACTAGGAGGGGCCTAAAATTAGTCTTGTTTAGCTGTTGTTTGGTTTCCCTTTAGAGACTGATCCTCCAGACTGACCTCCAGTCTGACCTCGAATTCAAAATCCTCTTCCTTCAGTCTCCTATATTCTGAAACTAGAGAGGGAAGCCATCGCGACTGGTTTTTAAATGCCTTTATTTATTACAGTTTCACAGATGGGTGATCCCTGTGGTTTTCAAGTGATTATGTATCTAACTCCTGTAAAACTGTTGAAAGGTCTGGTTACAGCAGCCTTCACCCCGGAGCCTCCACGACCTTCTCCTTGGAACCTCCAGAACTGGAGGAGTGGAACCTGGTTTCTCATATTTCTTCCCCAAGCTCCAGGATGGTTCTGATTGTTTTTCTAACCAACATCATTCTGCATATAGTATCTCCAAGGATTCAAGCTGCGCTAGCAAGTTCAGCAGAGGGCGCTCTTTCCACCTTGCTTCACGGAATGGCTAGGGGGTAACTCGGGAGCACCAGGAGCATATCAAAGGTGCAATTCTGCCTTTTTTGGTCATCAATGAAGCCAATCCTTTTGTGACTCTAACCAAAGCAAAACTCATAAAATATATTTCTCTTGTTTTAATTAAGGCTTTATTTTTCATTTCTGTGTGTATACTGTGTGGCGGGAAGCGGGGCGGAGGGGAGGTTCAGGGGTTGGAGGCAGAGGGGGAGGATTGGCTGGGAATTGAACTCTGGTCCTCTAAAAGACCGGGAAGACTCTAAACATGCAGCCACCTCTCTGGCCCCACAAAAGGCATTCCAATGTGTTCTCCTCTCCCCAAAGAACCAAGACCAAAGGACAGCATTCTATGATCTGTGGTCTATGCTCATGAGAAGAGGTGAGAAGCCGGACATGATGGTATATGTCAGTTACTCTAGCATGTGGCAGGCTAAAACAAGGTCACAAGTTCAAGAACAGCTTGGGTACCCAAGGGAACTCCTATCTAAAACCTCCCTCAAACTAAGCAAAACAAAGCAGAGAAAAGACAAGATAAAGCAAAATGAATGAATGAGTGAGTGAGTAAGTGAGTGAATGAGTGAATGAATGAATAGATAATTAGGCTGCAGAGGCTTACAATGTATGGGGTGGGGGGACTCTGAAGAGCAGAAAGTGGTCCAGGCTTACACTCCATGAAAACTGCAGGAAAAGGCTGGTGGTTCACGTATCTACACGGGCATTCCCCTCTATATGGTGTTTTTCACTAGAATGAAAATGGACAAAGGCTCTGTGAAGTTACTTGACCAAAAAGCCCAAATTCTGTGAAGTAGAACTGGAAAAGAAAAAAATACATAGAAGATGCAATCAAGAAGATGAAGGAGTGATCTTACATACAACACTGCCTTAAGAATTGCTAACATGAAGGAGGGTAAGCTGTAATTCTATTACCAACGACACTGAAAACATGTCTTAGATTTTACTTGTGCTTCCAAATGTGGGGATGCATAGCTTTACCCCAGTACTCGAGGCAGAGGCAGAGGCAGAGGAGGCAGAGGCAGAGGCAGAGGCAGAGGAGGCAGAGGAGGCAGAGGCAGAGGCAGAGGCAGAGGCAGAGGCAGAGGCAGAGGCAGAGGCAGAGGCAGAGGCAGAGGCAGAGGCAGAGGCAGAGGCAGAAGAATAGCCACAAAGTCACAAAGTTAATCCCAACCTGGTCTACATAGTGAGTTCAAAGTCAACCTGGCCTGCATGGTGGCACCTTATCCCAAAAGAAGGCAAAACTAGGTGTAGTGATACATGCCCTTGATCCCAACACCTGGGAGGCAGAGACAGGTGATCTCTGTGAGTTTGAGGAGTTTGACGACAGTCTATAGACCTATAGAAAGAGTTTCAGGACAGCCAGAGCTACATAGAGAAACCCTGTCTCAAAAACAAATCAAAAACAAAAAACCAAAAACATGTTACTGTACTCTCAGCACTTGGGTGAACGAGGAAAGACTCAGAAGTTCGAAGCCAGCCAGGGCTACATGGACATTCCAAAGCCATCTGGGTTATAGGAAATCATTTTTAAGTCCTGAAAATTATGAGAGATTGATATTAGCAACACAGTTTCAATATTTCTGAACAATTCCTATGATATTTATCCCAATAATAACCTTAATAGTCTTTTATAATACCCCTGGTGATATTTTAATAGAATTGGGGTAGGGGAATAGCTCACTGCTGCAGACATAAACCATGTCAAACAAGGTTGGGGAAAAATAAGTGCTAGTCACAGTAAGAAAATAAACTATCTAGGCCCTGTAACATTATGACCTCTGGCTTTAGAAAACAATAGCTTTGATATTGTGGATAATTCATATTTCTGCGCTAAAGGGCAATATCTTCTAGTTAGCATCCTATGTTGATTTGATTAGGTGCCGCCTTATGATGGGAAGGACAGCAAAGCTTCTTCCTAGCAAAAGTGCTGTGTCCTCTGAAGGTCAATTGTCTTTTAAGAATGCAGAAAACCTCTACCATGCTATCCTTTAGAAAAATGTTTCAGAGATAGGAATGATAGGAAGATTTAATGTCCCTGTGACATCTCTGTAATTCTTTCAAAGCTGTAGGAAGCACAATCCTTAAAGAGAAAAAAAATCGAGTCTGTAAAAAAAATGTTGTACACTGCAGGCAGGGAGAAGGTCAAGAGAGAGAAAACCTAGTTTTGGTTGATGTGTTGTCATTGTGATCAGCACAGTATGAAAACCCACTGCACTCTGAGACAGTGCTCCGGGGGACAGCAGCAGACAGGAAATGGCCTCATCTCCAGGAGGCTTAGAGATGGCAAAACTGAGACAGCAGATATTCAGGCCAATCAAGTCAGTTCTCTGACATGGAACAGCATGGCATGGAGCGTGTTCTATTGGCAGTCTCCACCCCATCTCCCATCAGGAAGCAAGGAGTTCGTGGTGTGGTAAAAGCAAGCAGTCTTGGTTTCTAGTTTTAGAGAAACAGCAAAGGATTTGATTACAATCAGCTGTTGTTAAAATAGTAAATTATCTTCTAAAAACCAGATTAGCCACACCTATGGGGGGATCTCAAGAATGCATTGTATTCATAAAAGCTGGCACTGAATTACTCCTGCATATGGACCCTGATGCCCATAAACAAGGGATTATGCACACTAGAGCCTTCCTCTCCCAGAAATAGCTAAGGAAGGCGGCTTTCTTTAAATCAACAAAACAAAAACTGAAAAATCAAAAGTGCGGACCTACAGACTTTCATAGTTTTCCTTTATTTTGCTAGTGAAATGTCACAGTAGCCAATAGGAATAATATATTTCCTTTGAAATTAACAAATGTCATGGTAGTTAAGGGTGGGTGCAGACGCAGAGAAAGAACTTGGCACAAAAATGTGCAGAGCCTCTTGCAAAAGCAACTGCAGCCCAAACATACTTCCAGATAGACAAGAACCACCTGCTATCACAGAGAGGATCTAAAAGATGAACCAAGGAGATGGCCTGAAAGTTGTTTCTATCAATTTTAATATAAATAAAGGAACTTACAGACATATCCAATATATACCTTGTTTTTAATCCCAGCACTTTAGAAGTGGAGCAAGCAGATCTTTGTGAGTTTGAGGCCAGCCAGGTCTACATGGTGAGTTCCAGCCTAGCCAAGTTTATACAGTGAGACCCTGGAGTCTAGGAAAAGGAACATTAGGGTATTTGAATATCTTGGGGGGGGGGAGGGCTGAAAAGATGGCCAGGAAGTTAAGAACATTTGTTGTATTTGTTGTTCCTCCTCTTGCAGAGGACCTGAGTTCTTCTCCTAGCTAGCACCCACAGTGACCAGCCCTCAACAAGCTGTAGCTCCAGTTTCAGGGGATCTGATGCCACTTCTGGACTCTGCAGGTACCTGCATGTGCATAGGTACACACATACACTCTGGCCCACACACATACACACAAAAAAATTACATGCCAACATTAGATTTCCCATCTATTATTAAGCATAGAAAGATGTGTAATTATGTATATATTCCTACAGTTAGTCAAGAAACACCTGTGGAAGTAGATGGCTTTCTCCTGATAAGAGTAATAAGTACCCACACACATACTTGGAGTCTTAGTTAATCTCTATAACAGTGCTCTGCTCTACGCTGCCTAAGGGCTGAAAAAAAATCTAATTCACAGAGTTATGGAACATGTCCGGTTCATATGACAAGAGATCCAGGCAGAACTGCCTCAAGTCTGCCCAACTCCTAAGCCCACACTCCCAGCCGCTCTGTAATACTGGGCACTACATAAATGTATGACACGGTCAGTGTAGAACTTCACCTCCACAACACGACAAAAGCAAATCTCAGGGAATCTTCCTGGGTTTTAAAATTCATTGATAATTGTGAAGATTCCAAGGACACACTTGTGGACAGACAGAAAAGACAGAAATTTAATCTGCACGTCATGTCTAGGGGAACAGGAACACAATTTTGCTTGGTCAATACAAAGTCAGAAACATGATTCTTTTTATTTTCTCTTCTTTCCTTTCTTCTGATTAAATTAAACAATTGTTATGGGCACCATTCATAGTTTTCTGCCCCTTAAAATACAATGCCACTGTGCAGCTCGTCCTGCTAAAAGCCAGGTTCCCACTGAGGAATGGAATGGATGACTGTCTGTGAAGTGGAGTGCATGAGGGACCCCATTTACTACTGGGCCCTAAGCCAGGCAGTGGGGGTGCATGCCTTTAACCCCAGCACTCTCTAGGCAGAGACAGGCGGATCTCTGTGAGTTAGAGGCCCGCCTGGTGTATGAGAGCTAGTTCCAGGACAGCCAGGGTTGTTACACAGAGAAACCCTGTTTAAAAAAAAAAAAAGACTAACTGGAGGCCTAATAGGGCTAATAATGACTGAACTGAGATGAGGTACAGGAACATGAACAGGAAGTGGGGGTAGGGAAGTCCTGTGTTCGTCACATGCTTTCTGGTACATGTGTATGTGACCTCAACACTCAGACACCTACATGCATTATTTTTATAATAAGGTTTCTTATTTGTGTGTGTGTGTGTGTGTGTGTTTGTGTGCATGTATGTGTGTGCATGTGAGTATCACAGCACCACTGAAGAGGTCATATGACAACTTAGTAAATCAGTTCTCTCCCTCTACCTCTATAAGGGTTCTGGAAATCGAACCCACGTTGTACAACTTGTGTGACAAGCACCTTTACATGATTTCTAACACCTCCTGCCAGCCTTCCAAAACTTCCGGAGAGCCTGGCCTTGAAGATAATGCAAGGTGAAGGCCAGCAATGTGAGTTACGGTATCTACTGTCCTCTCCTATATGGGCCAGGCTGTGGCCCTAGGGAGATGCTATTCCATCCTGCTCCTGGGATGGTCCTGAGTGTGCTCTTACTGTCAGAGAATTAGACATTAAATGCTGAACAACCAGAGCAAGACCCCCTGAACTACAATGGGAATTTCAGGTTTCTGACTCAGGGTTTTGTTTTGAGATAGTGTCTCATGTATCCCAGACTGGCTTGGTTATTCAGTATAACCAGGCAAGTGTGACTTGGGAAAATCATCCTTTGGTCCCTGGCTCCTGGATGCTGACATCACAGGAGTGTCATCACACCCAGGCTTGAACTTCTCTGAGTAGAGAAGGCAGAACACAGGAAAGGCCCAGACAGAACAGCAGGGTCCAAAACTGGCTCCCAAGGGCACTTTAGACACCCACCAAGGTTTCTGAGGCCAAACCTTAGGTCTGAGAAAGACTCTGGTTTGGAGGGAGTCTCAACCAGAATAGCTAGGCTATTTTAGTCCTGGTCACTAGTAGGATGTTTTGGATTTCCACATTGATTCAACAAACTCTTGGTTATGTCTGGTAAACAAATAGACAAGAAAGGGGTCTGGAGAGATGGCTCAGTGTTTAAGAGCACTTCTTCTTATAGAGGACCTAGGCTCAGTTCCTAGAAGTAACTGTCAGCTCATAACCATCTATAACTCCAGTTCCTTGGGATCTGGCCCCCCTCTTCTTGATTTCTTGGGGCACCAGGCACGAACATGTTGCAGAGACATATATGCCAGCAAAACACTCATACAAATAAAGAAAACTTACTCTGGAGGCAGAAGCAGGAGGATCTCTGAGTTCGAGGCCAACCTGGTCTGCATAATGAGTTCCAGGAGAGCCAGAACTACACAGAGAAACCCTGTTTGGTGGGTGGGGCATGACTGGTATACACCTTTAACCCTAGCAGTTGGGAGACATAGGCAAGCATCTGATATCTATGAGTTCTAAGCCAGCCTGTTTCATGTAGTTCCAAATGAGACAGAGCTATACAATGAGGCCCAGACAATAATAATAATAATAATAATAATAAATAGCAAGAATAATAAATAGTAATAATAATAAATTTAGAAATAAAGTGGAACCCAGCTAAATGCTGATTACTGATTTGTGAGATCATGACTTGGAGATTGTTTCTAAATGGCAGAAACATTGTTTCCTTAGAACTTACTTTAGCATTCTTCTGGGTAACAATGTGACACATGGAGTTCCTGGCTTTGACTCTGTGTGTGTGTGTGTGTGTGTGTGTGTGTGTGTGTGTGTGTGTGTGTACATACGTGAGGCCATTTTACAAAGAGGAAGTGTTTCTAGTTCAATAAAGTTAAGGGAAGGAGTCACAGCTTTTTCTTATTTTTTGAGACAGCCTCACTATAAGGCCTAACTGGATTCAAGGTCCCAGCCATCTTATTGCCTCAGGCTTCCAAGGGCTGTGATTACAGGTCTGATCCTTTTCTTTTCAAAATGTGTGTGTGTGTGTGTGTGTGTGTGTGTGTGTGTGTTAGTGTGAGAGAGTTGTGTATTTATGGGTGCACACCACCACAGCACCTGTGTTTTGGTAGGTCAGAGGACTACATTTTGTAATTTCTGTTACCTTTACACAGGTCGTGGGGATCCAGCTAATGTCTATAGGCTTGCAATGCAAGCATCTTTGCCTTATAAGTAAGTTCCCATTACTCTTCCTTTTGAGTTGGCTGACTGTGTGCCAAGGCTGACCCAGGACTCCTGGCTCAAATGATTCTGCTCTCATCAGCCTCAGGAGTAACTGTGACTACAGGCAGGCTCTTTTCTGAAGAAATCACACACACACACACACACACACACACACACTATGGGCAATATAATGATGTTAAGGTTGACTTAAGGTTGTTGTGATCGCAACTGTTCCCATAGAAAATGTTCCCAAATTACCTACTTAAAACTTTAATTTCAGTGATGTGAAAACTTAATAGAGGGTGTGTGAGTGTGTGTGTGTTCTCTAAACTACTGTCTCATGACTTCTATGAATTTGTCTTGCGCTTACCTTCAAAAGTTAATGGTTACCCAAAGGAGTATTTAAAAGGTAAGTAAAAGAGAAGAGCAAGAGAAGAGAAAACTGCCCAGAGAAGAGCTGGTGTGCATAAGCGTTGAACTTCAGGGAAAACTGGGCGCTGCGTGTTCGGAATTCAGCTTCCCACAGGCGGTTTCTTCATGACTTAACTGTACGAGTGGAAATTTGTGCAAAATAGAGGAACTTACGGGGGCGACTTGAACATGAGAAACTGCAGGCTAATTTCTTTCGAGTGACAAGTAGGGGCTCAGAGACACAACTCCTCTTGGCTCAGCGAGACAGCCCCCTCTGCAAGGCCCACGTGGCCAAAGTAAACAGAAGGTGGGCCTGGGCGGGGAGAACCCCCGGCGCCGCCGATTTGCAGCCTTTTGAGTCTTTAAAGCACGGGCCCCTCGAGCTTTCTGGGCATGGTCTTGGAGAAATGGGGAGCGGCTTGGCTGGGCGACAGGGAAGGGAGGGTGGCAGGGCGTGGGGGAGAGTGGGGAGCGGTCGGTGCCGTGCTGGGAGAGAGAGCCCGGGGTCAGGGGCCTCCCCGGAGCGCGCGGGAGGGAGCAAGAGTTTCCAAGTGCGCACCGGGCCCCGCAGGGGACAAGGGCGCGGGGGACAGGGGCGCCGGGGACAGAGGCGCGGGTGTGCAGCCAGCGGGCTGGGGGCGGCGGGGAGCCCCGGGGCGGAGCGGAAAAGAGGAGGCCCAGAGCCCCCGGGAGGGAGCGAGCGTCTAGTCCTGGTCCCGCGTCCCCGCGAACGAGCGAGCGCACAGCCGGGACCCCGCCGCGCCCGCCCCCGCGAACGAGCGAGCGAGCGAGGAGCGAGCGCACAGCCCGCGCCCGCGCCGCTCGCATGCCAGTCACGTCCGCCCCCTCGGCGGCTGCCCGAGAGCCGGCCCCGGCGAGCCGGGAGAACAGACGTCAAACTGCCTTATGAATATTGATGCGGAGGCGAGGCTGCTTTCGTAGAGGAGCAGAAGGAAGCAAGATGGCTGCCCTGTAGGATTTGTTAGAAAGGAGACCCGGCTGCGACGGCGGCGGACTGCGAGGCTGAGGGACCAGAACCAGGTCAGAGCGCTGCTGGCCGCGCCTGTCTCTCTCTCGCTCTCTTTCTCTCCTCGCTCTTTTCGGCAGCGGAACTGTCCCTTTCCAACCTTCCTCGCTTTCTCTCGGCCTTGCGGGGACTGTCATGTCACCCACAAATACCAAGAGGGAAGAGGGAAGCCTCACAAATTACTGGAGCTTCTTCAACATGGCTGACAAATATAGTTTTAATTTAGCACCCCCTCCCTCCTGCAACCTGCACTTCTGGGGTCCCTTCTTCCTACTAATGTGTGCCCCCCTCCTTACCCAGAAAACTTACCTTTGAACCTCCCACCAGCCGCTGGCCTTTGAGTCTCAGGAAAGTATTTTCTTGGGGCTGCCTTTTTGAAAGAGCTCATCTTTGGGGATCACCACTTTTCTTTTTGATCCTCGTCCCCTTTGACCTTAGTATAAGTCAGTCGAGTTCCTCGTTTACCCTCAGACACCCCGGAAAGAACACTGACCCGGTGTTTTTGACTCTTTTCTCTCCGGTAGTGTTTGTTTGGGTCCTGTTCTGGGTTTGTGTCTCCGGTTTCCAGCACGTTTGTCCCCCCGTGGAAGACTACACTAGACAAATGCCACAGTGAGTGGATTCAGGATCCACTACGTGGAGTTATTTTTTTTCTTTTTCTTTTCCTTTCTTTTTTCCTCCCTCCTGAGTCCGCGCGTTTTGTTAGTGGCGCTGAGTGAGAGAGGAAAGAATAGTTTCTCCGCGCCTCCAAAGAAGACCAGAACCCACTTTTCTCAAGGTTCACAAGCCCTGCGTGGGCTGTACCTCCCAGTTTAGGAAATGTGTGTAAGAGAATCTGTGCAAATCTGTGTGTTGGCTTTGTGCTGCCCCCGAATCAGCTTCGTTCTGTTCCCCGGTAAGTGACAGGCACACACAAAGGCAGGCGCAGGCCGAGGGAGGGGGCGGGAGAAGCGTTCCGAGTTGGAGAAGGCAAGGTCAGGGGCGCCCAAAGAATTGAAACCCAATCCCGGCAGGGATCTCTAACCGTCCCATCCCAGATTTTCTTAACTCTGGCCCTCGCTCTTTTCTCTTGGTCTTTCACCACCTCCCCTCCCCACACGCCTCACTCACATCCTGATTCTCTCCACCAGTACTGCTTGCTTACGGTTAGAAAGCTAATGGGGTTTCTATGGAGAGTTTTCTGCTATGGCCAGACCCAAGTGTGGCCTGGGCAGACTCCTGGGAAGGTCGAGTTAAAAAGACGTGCTACTCGCGGGTTAATGCCTTCATGATAGACTTTTGAGTGCTTTGAGAGATTTTTTTTTTCTTTCTCCCGTTTAATGATTTGGAATTGAAATCGGTTGATTTGGGGTTTTGTTTTGTTTTTTCCCCAAGTTGTTTGCTTAAAATTTAGGGAAATGTTTTGGTTGGTGTTTGCCTATCAGGGGGAGCAGAATACTTCCGTGGACTTACAAAACAATCACAAGTCACACACAGTACTTTTGCTCTAATTAAGGATTATAATGACAAAATTCATACACATAAATACTCATAAGAATAAGATTGTATGTTAGGGAAAGTTGGGATTCACGGGGAAAATATATTGGTTTGATTTAAGTCTGTGGGTATTGTTGCCTGGCTAATGAAATCATTGCATTTGCATTTTAATGGTAAGTTGAAATACTGAAGGGGAGATAAATTCATCTGTTTCTCTGTGTGTTTCATAATGCATTTTGAATACAGTACAAATTACATTTTTAAAATATTAATTTTTAAAAATGTTATTAGGCAGTAGAGTGTTTCTAAAGGATGAGGGTTAAACTTAAGATGGGGGGGATAGATTTAACTGCAGGGGAGAGGGAAAGTCACTTCACTGCACCAATCAAATCTCCAAACCTGCTCACCCTGAGTAATTCACTTCACAAGTCTTTCTGTTTTGGTTTTCAGTAACATGGCTAAGCTTGCTTTAAGCTTGCTCCTAGGGGCTCATCCACATGACCAGAAGGAAGAGACATTACTCATCCCCGAACAGAAACACTTCATTGGTTCTGATTTGCCCTAAAGTAATAAAGAAAACACAGGGCTTTTTTTTGTCTCATGGTTGGTTGAGAAAACTATGGTGAATTAGTTATGCCAGCAATCTAGGATTCCGAAAGAGTAATTTGCTTGACTAGTAGACTAGTGTGTTGTAACTTCTTTGGGGGCAAGTTTTCAGATTTGTGATCTTTTGTGTCCTCAAACTACTTAAGAGTATTTGCCATCCTAATAAATAAAAAATATTTAAGTTGGCTTATTTTTTTATGTTGTCATAGAGGCCTACTCTTTCCTGTCATGAAATTTAGCATCTTGTCATTTTGTGCATCTTGGTTTCATGCTGAAAAGAGCTGCTTAATTATTGTTATTTTAAAAGTGAAAATTGGTATATTATTGAACACTGTATAAAAATAACACTTTCTCGAGCCAGGCGGTGGTGGCGCACGCCTTTAATCCCAGCACTCGGGAGGCAGAGGCAGGCGGATCTCTGAGTTCGAGGCCAGCCTGGTCTACAAGAGCTAGATTCAGGACAGGCTCTAGAAACTACAGGGAAACCCCGTCTCAAAAAAAACAAACAAAAAAATAACACTTTCTCATTTCTTAGAGAAACTATTCAAGCAAATACAGGATGAAGAGTCTCCAATAACCTTTCATATATTATGTGTGGTACCACCTAGGTATTCTAAAAAGTCTTAAGAGCCAATTGTCTTAGTTGATTTTACTTTAGAATAAAAATATTAAACAATACAAGATTGGTAGATTTTACAAAATGCATTGTTTTGTCTATTTGTATATTGAACTAACGAATAACTTGGAATGAGACTTCGCTGTGTTTAAATTCACTTCTTTGTCAAATAGTTTTAAGGCTTTCAATAGATTTATTGTTGTTTCAGTCTGTGCCAGGAACCGGGGGAGGGTATGGTTTCCAGGTGGCAACATATGGCCCTGCATACTGGCATCACCATCACTTCCAGAGCAAGTGTGCACACCTGCTTTGGGCTTCTTATGATGACTTCCACGTCCTGATTGGCTGCTGTATGTGTGTTTCATTTTGGCTTCACTTGTTGAAGCTAGAAATTGCCTATCAATTACTCTGAGCTCCACCCAGGCCCCACTGTAAGCCAAGTGCCTCTATTTTCTTGTTTGCCAGCTTCATTTGGAAACCCTTCTCATGAATCATAGACACATCTCAAAGAAAGTCTATTTTCCATCATTACCTAAGCAAATTAGTCAACTTTTATGAAATCATCAAATAAAGTGTCTTAGAAAATGTTTGAGCTGAGTATGGTGTGTCAAGTCTGTAATCTTAGCACTTGGCAGGCCGAAGCAGGAAGATTGCTAAAAATTTTGAACCAGTTTAGGCTATAGAATGAAACATCTCAAAAAAATGAGGTGATAATATTTGATATGAAATGTCAGTATTTTAGGATATCTGGTGTTTTATATTAGATCTGATATCTATGCTATAATTGATTCTAACTTTTCAATTTTAGCAGTTGCTGTTTTGGGGGTATGAGTGTTTGCATGCATGTATGCATGTGCCCTGTGTGCAGGCTTGGTGCCTTTGGGCACCAGAAGAGGATATCAAATTCCCTGCTTCTGGGGTGAGGTAGTTGTGAGCTGCTGTGTGGGTGCTGTTTGCAACCCAGATCTTCTGCCAAGAACAGTGAGTGTTCTTAACTACTGAGCCATCTCTCCTTCCCCAAATTTCATAATCTTATATAGCTTATTGCTAGAAGACACGATATAATTGTTTTCTTGAATGGGATAGTATTGATTCATTAAAAACATACTTTTTCGAGGATTATGCCACCATTGACTAGTAATTCCTAGGGGCAGCAACAGTACCAAACTCAGCAGCAGGAAATGTCTCCTGAGCCAACTTTACAGTTGGAGCGGTCGTTGTGGGAGAGTCCAGTTGCCAAGCAGAGCTGGTGGTTATCCTGGAAACTGTGCTAAAGAACACAACCACAGTGTCTGTTGCCAAACACACAGTATTTCCATGGGTCTAGTGCTCTGGTTTCTATTACACTTTACTGCCAAAACCCAGTGAATACGGTGACATTATTGAATGAGGCTGTGCAGTACATCTGTTGGCGTATGTAGGGCGCTAGCAGGAGAGGAAGTACAATCAGAGCATGTGTATCACTATGACCACAAGCAGGAAGAAATGTGTGCACTGTACACTTGCTCATTCCCAACCATATTCTGACTATAGAATGGGCATTGCAGAAAATTCCACGCTTAAGACAAGAAAAACAAATTGAATTTGAATTGTCCTTTCCAATGTCGTGAATTCTCACTTCTGACTTTCTCCTATTTCCTGTAAAAGGTATTTAAGGGGTTGGAAAGATAGCTCAGCAGTTGAGAACTCTGCTCAATCATGAGGACTGGAGTTTGAATCCTAGCCCCCCATGTTGGGTGGCTTACAAACGCCTTTAACTACAGACCCAAGGGTTCCAACACCCTACTTCAACCTCTGCAGACACTTGGACACACACATATAAAAATAAGTAAATCTTAAGCTGGACATGGTGGTGTACACCTTTATTTTGTTTATTTTTTTATATGTATTTGTCTACATATATTGCACTATGTCCCTGCAGTGCCAGAAGGGGGGCAGAAGAGGGCATCGGCGAATCCCTTGGAACTGGAGTTACAGAAGGTCCTTAATCCACTAAGTGAATGCTAGGAACTGTGCCCAGGTCCTGGAAGAGCAGTGCTCTTAGCTTCTGGACCATCTCTTAGGCTCTGGTTTGAGACAGGTCTTGCTATGGAGCCTTGAATGGCCTGGTGATTACTGTGTAACCCCAGGCTGGCCCAGACTTGCTGCAGTACTCTTGACTCTATCTCTGATTGCTGAGGTTACAAGGTGCCGTATCATGCCTAAAAACCTAGAACTCGGCGCTTTGTGCTCACTAAAGTTTGTTGTTCAAAACTGATGTGAAATCACACGTTAAGCAGTCTGAGAATTAAAATTAGAGATAAATAAACTGTGCTGAAGCATTTTTGAGGGATAATTTAGGGCATAAATTTGTTGTACCAAAAATATTGCAAATGTTTCTTTTAAATTAGATTTCTTTCTGTCTGTTGAGAACTTGCTGATTTCTGTATGTTTTTATTCACTAGTAGAAGCTAGTAAAAACATTTTTTAGAAACTAGAACATGTGTCACCTGTAGTCAAAGCATAATAGGAAAATAATGTAAGAGGCCTTGGTGATGGGCATGGTGGTTGCTAGTGATGCTATTGTTCCTCAGTGTCATTTCTACAGGAAATGGTATTGGCTCCTCCCAAAGGCACCCATCTTCAACGTGGGATTTAGTGGCCTTTATTACATTTATACTGGAATTACATATTTTAATTGAAACTTTTATTCAAACAGTTGTAGAATTAATCTATGTGGTTATATGAAATAATGCAGACAGAGCCTGTGCCCACCCCCTGGTCTCCTCTAGTGGTAACATTTTGCACAACTTTTGTATAGGAAGCCAGTATTGATTCAGCTCTTGCTTGTGTTGTGGGGTGTGTGTGTGTGTGTGTCTTGAGGGTCAAACTCAGGGTCTCAAACAAGCAAAGTAACCATTTTCCCACTGAAAGAGTGTGGTTTGCTTGATTGGGCTTTGTTGTGGTTTCCAGATCAAGCCATGGGCCATACCCCAACCTGGCATCAAACTCATGGCGATCCCCCTGCCTTAGCCTATGCAGTGTTGTGATTGCAGGCATAATCTGTCAATCCAAGTCTCTCTCTCTCTCTCTCTCTCTCTCTCTCTCTCTCTCTCTCTCTCTCTCTCTCTCTCTCTCTCTCTCTCTCTCTCTCTCTTTGAGACAGGGTCCTACTAAGTAGTCCAGGATGGTTTAGAACTTGGCTCTCTTTTACTTCAGCCTTCTGTGTGCTTTGGTTACAGGTGTGCACTGCAATGCATGGCCTCCTGTCTGCCTGTCTGCCTGTCTTACTTGATTTTCTCCAGTTTGGTTTTCCTCATTCATCCCTGTGCATACATTATTCTATGCCATTTTATCAGATAATCCTGAGTCCAGAGAAGCTAGGCAAGCTGCTGCACTGCGCATGTGTTGTACCGCTATAGTTTAGCAAAAATATATCCAGTTATACAGCCTTTTGTAGTTAGTTGAGGAGATGGAACCTAAGAAATAGAGAAAGGCCTGTCTGTAAACATGGCCATCCGTGTTTAAACAGATGGATGCTGAATGTATAGTGAGATGCCAAATGAAATTTCTATATTGAATATTTTAGTAACAAATTACTCGACAGTTTTTGTGTCTCATCTACCTGAAAACAGAAGGACATTAGAGACCCTAGTCAGTTTCTAAAGATTGATTTTTTTTTTCAAGACAGGATCTTACCATGTAGACCACGCTGGCTTCAGACTCAGAGAGATTCACCTGCCTCTGCCTCTCAGGTGCTAGGGTACAATCAAGGCATTACCACCACACCCAGCTCCTGGTTTCTCTTAGGACTTTGAGAATCAGTTTACTGACAGTAGATTTTTATAGTTCAATCATTGTAGTTTTTAGCTATTCGCCACTTTTTAGTTCTCCATTTTTACTTTGATGAACTTCCAAAAATTTATTCTTCTCCCATGCAAAGTAGGAATGTTTTTGATTTGTTGTTTTTTTTTTATCTTACTGTGTAGCCCAGGTTGACCTAAAACTTGATGTAGCCCAAGATGGCCTTGGCATACCTCTCTCTTCCCCCACCTTGAGACAGTGTCTACTTATGCTAGCCTTGAAATAAAAGTTCCTGCCTCAGCTGCCCAAGTGCTAGGATCATATGCCCTATTTCACCTTGAACTCTGACTGTCAGAGTGACTACATCTGTTGTTGATTTTTCAAAAAGGCAAATTTTATGTGTATGCGTGTTTTGCCTGCATGTATGTCTGAGGACCATGTGTGTCTGAAGTCTGTGGAGGTCAGAAGAGGACATCAGATTTCCTGGAACTAGGGTACCAGACAACTGGGAGGCACCATGCGGGTGCTGTGTACTGAATCTAGGTCCTCTACAAGAGAAACAAGGGTTCTTAACTGACGAGCCATTTCTTCAGTCCCTGTTGTTGATATTTTAAACTTACTTTTATAAATCATTTCTGTGAAAAACAAAACCTACGCAAAGGAAAACAATGTGCCCTTATTTTTGCTGATGTGCTAGTCTCTCCAGAGAACGCTGCTGTGAGCAAGCACAGGTGGCGGCATCCCAGGCAGTGTGTGGGATTGAGCTACTGGGACTGTCCTGGGTACCATAGTTTGTTCTGTGAGTACCTCAGCCACGGGAATTGTCATTGTCATGGCTTCATGAGCATTGCTAAAATATGCTTTATCAAATCACTTGCTTTCATTACAAAATACTACACTTTGAGGGAAACTATCCACAGAACTGTCAAATGTGTGTTTTTTTAATTTTAGTATTTTTCTCCTGAAATTTGTGTTTTGTCTTAAAAAACAAAACAAAACAAAAAACCAGTAGCTTAACTAGTGATAATGGAAACCAGGGGGTGTGGAATGATATCTGAGTTACTCTTCTCTCTTTCTTCCCTGTCTGTAATTAGAAGGCCATCCGTTAGAACAAAACTTTAGTCCTCTGAGGTAGACAGTGATACCAGCCACAGCTGGGTTCTGTCTTCAGCACACTGGCCTGCTCTGGCCCATTACCACCACAGATGCTCTCTGTCCTCAGCACACTGGCTCACTCCTGCCCGTTTGCTTTTCATCCGTCTGTCCTTTCTACATGTCTCCAGTGTTGCACAAAGTCCCTGAAGTTTCAGAATCTTCTTATTGGCTGGAGCATGACCTCAGTTCCTTGTGCCTTTCATGGCTTTTTGCATTAAAAAGGCTCCCTTTTCACTAACCTGTAACTAGTACAAGATGTTGGCCTTTTGTTTTCTTTATTTTATACGTTAGAATGAGAAACCATTTCTGCAAATAAAGTGGTCAGTCAACTGTCAGGTTCATGCAAGAATCTTCAGTGAATGTTAAGTCACTTACATTCCTATTTTAAAATTGATGAAAGGAGGGCTGGAGAGATGGCTCAGAAGTTAAGAGCACTGACTGCTCTTCCAGAGGACCTAGGTTCAATTCTCAGTACCCACAAGACAGCTTACAAATGTCTGTAACTCCAAGATCTGATACCCTCACACATACATGCGGCAAAACACCAGTGCAGATAAAATAAAAATAATAAACTATTAAAAACATGCACATGACTCATTTATTAAAAAAATCATGAAAGGAAAAATACCATGAGTAAATACCTTTCAGATATGAAGGAAGAAAACATCCCCCAACTTAAAAAACACTTAATACATAATTTTTTCTTTTAGTAAAAGCTTAGACAGGTATATATCCTAGGGAAAATAAATCTGCTTGTCTTTTAAGTTTATTTTCTAAAGATTTTTTTTATTATTTTATGTGTCTGCATCTGTGCACCATAAGTGTGCTTGGTGCCCGAGGAGACAGTAAGCCTCCATGTGGTTGCTGGGAATCAAACCCAGGTCTTTGACAGCAACAAGAAGGGCCCTTAACCACTGAGACAACTTCCAGCCCAGATTATGCTTGTCACCTAAATGGTTAGTTTTGTCTTGTGACATTACATGGTGTTTAGGTTCACATTCAAGGAAGACTATTTAATTTAGAAATCTCTAATTCATGGGGAAACACTTGCAAAAAACAAAGCCAGTAAACATTTCTGTGTATGGCTCCCATTATCAATGACGTGACTGGTGATGCCCTTATCAATCAGTGGTGGTGGCTTGGGTTTGATTACTACTGAAAATTGATCCTTAGCTTTGGGAACTAAACTTTCTGCAGCTTAAAGTCATCTCTTTCTCTTTTTAAACCATTCTTTTTTCAAGTGAAAATAATATGTGCAGTAGATTTTTTTTCCCATATAAAATTTCAGATCATCCTACCAAGGGCATATATTTCTAGTGTTAAGATATATAGGATATATCATTTTTAAAAATTAAGATTTGGGCTAGAGAAATGGCTCAGTCATTAAAGGTTAGGCTCACAACCAAAATTAAAATTTAAGATTTGTTTTAATTTTATTTTTTAAGTGTTTAGCCTGCATGAATGTATGTGCACCATGTGCAAGCCTGGTGCCAAAAGAGGGTGTCAGAGCCGCTAGAACTTGAGTTACAGATGATCGTGAGGGGACCTGTGGATGCGGGGTTGAACCCCAATCCTCTGGAAGAGCAGTTAGCGCTCTTCACCGCTGAGCCGTCTCTCCAGCTCCAGTATATTTCATTTGGAAGTGATTTAAACATACAGGAAAGACTAAAGATAAACTAAATCCTTGTTAGAGAGATTCCTTGTCATCCACATGCATGTTTTTAGGGCTGGCAAAGTTTCTGTGCACAACTGAAACATCCAAGTGGTCTTTCCCACAGGACCCTGACACTTCCAC
Organism: Arvicola amphibius; assembly: GCF_903992535.2. Taxonomy (NCBI): domain Eukaryota; kingdom Metazoa; phylum Chordata; class Mammalia; order Rodentia; family Cricetidae; genus Arvicola; species Arvicola amphibius. Next base: position 40,918,363 of record NC_052060.1, on the reverse strand, counting down.
GTGCAGCCTGGCTGCCAGGCGCTCTGGGTAGCTCTATTTGCAAACACTCTGGCAACCCTGGGAGGGAGGACCCTTTGTGTGTCTGGAGCCAGGTACCCACCCCCTTAATTAATAGTCACAAATCCCCTGTCTGGTTCTGACCTGGTCATGACCCCTAGATCAAGGTGTTTCCCTGAGGACTGCCCAATGCAAAGTCTACTTAAGCAAAGCCAGGACCATTTTTTTGTCTTTTTTTTTTTGTCTCTGGTCGCTTGCCGGAGCGGATCGTGCCAGCCTTTTCGTTTGTTTGTTTTGTAGACAATGTCTTGGTTTTTGTCGTTTACAGTTCCCAGTGCATGAAGTTTAATCCACTCTTACAAATGAAAATCAACAATGATAAAAAAAAATAAGTTTCTGAGAGGAAAGGGAAAACATAATCAGAATATAGTGTATGGAAAAAAATATTTTCAGTTTTAAGAAAAGTTAAGAAAAGAAAAAAAAATTCATTTAGAAAAAGTTTATATTCAATTTGAGATCTTGAGAAGTGAATCCGTGATCTAACTCCTCAAAGTAGGAACTATGGCCAGAGAAAGTTGATATTTCCCACCCGGCACCCGGATCTGAAATCCACCCTTATGACTACCACATCCCAGCATCCTCCTCGCCCAGGGGTTAACACAACAGAAATTAAGCTTTCACTGGGTAACTTAGTTCCCCCTTTCCCTAGCTGATTTCTGCGGATTTACATTTGTACTATCCATAAACATTGTGCTCTTTAATTAAATGTCTGCTCTTGTGTGTGTTTGATTGTGTTATAGTTGTAGGCAGGCTGGTCCTGCTATGTAAATCAGGAGCAAGTTGCCAGTTGTGTTTATATTTTATCCATCCCTGGTTTCCCTGCTGTCACAGCCTCTGAAAGTAGAAGTTGTGTTACCAGCTTAGATGCAGCAGGTAGAAAATGAGCTGGTTTGAATGACTGCTTGCTTTCTGAGACACGGTTTCACAATGTAGCTCAGGTTGTCCTAGAACTCACTACGTGGAACACACACACCACACACACACACACACACACACACACACACACACACACACACGTGTGCAAAGACCTGTGGTGTTAAGAGTAATGCCCGGATCCAGACAGCTTTGGGTTCTTCTCACTCCATCCCGCGTGGTCAAACACACATGGATTTAATGTTTATAGACTGTTCCAGAATTCTGAAGACTAGCATTAATGATGGGGATACGGCCACACCTCACAAACTATTTATTTAACAGTCTCCTGGAATATTGGTACAGAATAAGAAAGCCCTGCACGTGTAGTGAACTTGGCTGAAGAGAAATGAGGTGGATGCCTGAAGGAGCCCCACCCCTTTGCTCGTTTTAGAATAGATTTACCCCCTGAAAGGAAATCTTTGGAGAAATTTGAAAAATAGTGGCAACTTTTAACTCTGGCAAGAATTTTTGCATGCCAATGCTGGAGGGAAGGTAGTCCTAATGCCAGTTAACTCTTTTAACAGTAAGTTGGCAAAGTTATCTCTTGTCTGCAGTAGTGGAAGGAAACTGCCTGCCTTGGAGGTTTGAAACTACATTTGCAAAGTATTTCTCACCCATTCTTTCTGCTTGCTGTTCGACACACGCAGTTCCTAGCGTATGCATGGATATTTCCCAGAAGTACTGGATGCATTTGTACAGAGAAGCCTTGCTTAACAGTGGGTTGAATACAATGAGAAAACCCCCTCTTATCGGACACATTACGCTGGCCTCAAACTTGTGGCAGTTCCCCTGCCTCACCTTCCCTCATGCTGGAATGACAGGCATGGGCCACCGTGCCAGCCTAAATCATCTGGTACATTCATGACAGGAGAGAGTAAAGTGAGAGATAATTTTGCATGCAGTTTAATAACGAAGTGCTTGTGTGTATTCAGCTGGATGCCAGCAAGTGCTGAACACAGGAAAGCGTTTAGCCGGGTGAGAGGCAAACATGCAGAAATAACGACACTAATAGTTTTCATTGAATAATAAACACAGTCACACGCTATGAAAACTCAAGATTGACTGTAAACTGATTCCTGCTTGTAAAAAATTGTCAAAGACTCTTCTTCCTTTCTTTGCACTTTTAATAGTTCTTCTAAACTAAAGGTTTAATTCCGTGGGTTTGTTTGGGATTTGCTTTTTGTTGCTTTTGTTGTGACTGTTTTGTAGGTGTAGGGCTAGCACTTTACCTCTGAGCCCCATCGTATGTTCTAAATACAGTTTCATAGTTCATGTGCAAGTGTGTACATTCAGTGTCTTTCCAAGCACCTATATAATTGCCTCTTGGACTTTAACCACCTCCATCCAATTTTAAATCATTTACTAGATTCAGAAAAACGTAGTTCGTATAATATACAGCACTGTGCATTGTGATCAGATAGAGAAGGCTTTAGAAACACTAAGCTGTTTGTCGCATTGATCTGAGAAAGGAGAAGAACGTAAGGGAAAGTCTGTTCCCTGAAGTTGCTTCAGAGGCAATATTTATTTCGAATGCAGGCCATGTTAACCGTTTTCTATTCTGGTGATTTCTATTTTCTCAGATTCCATATTTAAGTTATCTCATGCCATAGGAAAAATCTCAAGTCCTAGCTTCCCTTGTCCCCAGGTATGTATGCCTTTGCCAGGCTGCTTCATCCTTTTTTAGACCTGCTTCACCATCTGCAGAATGGGAACAGCTTAATATTCTAATAATGATGCTAAGAGGAGCTGATGGGATAGCAAATGAACTGGCCCACACTTTACTTTGTAAAGTTTCAGTGGCTGAATGGATGTTGTTTTACTCTTCCAGTGTGTGTGAAGCAATTATCTGTATCTTGAAGAAAATGACCTTCCTCTTTGCTTCTGTGGAGTGGGCAAGAATCTGTGTTTTGAATCCTCGCTTAATTACTGGATAGCAATTGAGATTCATAGACTAGGCAACCGCGGACTTTCCTGGCCTGTTTTCCAATCATTACCTAGAAGGGTGATTCCTCTATTGCCTGAGTGGTCCTTAGAACTGAACTTGACATAACGTTCTCAGCATCCAAGCTGACAAAGAATGCACAGTGTGGCACACAGTGGCGTCTGAAGAGATGAAGAACCCTTTCCACCCTAGAACTGTTACAATCAGATACACTAGCTCCTGCTGTTACGTTTGTGAGTGTCCTCTACTATTCTTATTGGTTACATGGAAATAAGCTTGTCTTTAGAAATAGTAAATGATAGCATGCATGGTGTGAAAACCAGTATCACTAGGGAGTGTGTGGGGTGGGTGGCAACTCACACCTGTTCTCCCAGCACTTGGTAAATACAGCCAGGAAGATTTACAAGGAAGTCAAGGTCATTTGATGGGGGATTTGAGGCCAGCCTCTGTCCTTCGGGTGCTAAGATTAAGGGTATGTACCACCACACCAAGCATCTGGGTTTGTTATTGTTGCTGTTTGTTATGTGGGCCAGGCTACCTTAAAACTTGCTAGATATTGGAGGGTGACTTTGAACCTCCGATACTCTTGATTTCAAGTGTAGAAGTACGTTTTTGCCAGATGGAGAGGCAGAGGCAGGGGGCTCTCTGTGAATTCGAGGTCATCCCGGTCTACAGAGCAAGTTCCAGGACAGTCAGAACTAAGCAGAAAAAGCCATTCTGAAAAAAAAGTATGACTTTTATTCTTCTTCCTTACCACAGAATATTTAATCTTTAAAATTAAACAATGTTATATTGACCTCCCTGACCCCGCCCCAGTATGTAAGATGTGAAACACAGTATTTCTCTTATCCGTTTATGTTCTTCCCTTCCTTCTACCATAAAACAATTTCTATATTTGTTTATGTAATGTGTAAGGGAAAGTATGTCACCAGCCCCCAATTTTCTGTTTTCTAAGCTATTTTTCCTTATTGTAAACTCATAACTTCTGTATTTTCAGGGCAGAGGATATAGCTCATACACCTGCAAGCGTAAGCAAGACTTGCTTCAGTTTGACCCAAGAAACACAAAAGGAAAACTGATATTGTAATGTGCGTTTATAGCTAGTTTTCTTGTGTTTTGTTTCTCATTATGATCTGAAAATAGTACATCACTTAGTGCCATGGTTGTGATGTCCAGAACTCAGCACATGGTGTGGTAAATGTGCACAGCAGGAAAGAGCAATCCTGACACAGAATTCGGCTTTCTTCGGGTGTAATGTGTTAAGCTCAATTTAAGTAAATTTTGTTTTTTTTATATTCTTTAAATTCCTTAAACTTCTCAAATTTTTCTATTAACGTTCATTTCTTTTCTGGGAAATTCTAATTGCCTTTTTTTGTTCTTTTTGAAATAATTGTCTCTATTCATGAGTATGTGTCTGTGTGGGGGTCTATGCATTGGAGTGCTGACACTCATGGGGGTCAGAGGCTGTGGAGCTTTTCATAGGTCTCATCTTCTCTTGTAAGACACACAGTTTCTGTTCAGCATTGTCCTCCTTGGCCTCGCTCACAGCTCACTCTCGGATTCACTTTTTCACACTAGTCTACACCTCTAAGCATTGTGGGAGTTCAAGAGATCCTGGGAGTACATAGCCTGTTGATAGTGCTTTGCATTTCCCTGCACGGTTAATTGGCAGATGTTTTTAATATCATTTGGAGTAAGTTAAAAAAAATTTTTTTTTTGGAGACAGAGTCTTACTGTGTAGTGCAGGCTGCTCTCAAATTCGAGATCCTCCTGCCTCAGACTGCCAAGTAGGGACTGCAGACATGCACTACCACACCTGGAAGTTTGGAACTATTTTCACTGCAAATTTAGGAGACATGGCTAGACTACTAACCATCTGGTATTGCTTATGCAATCTCTGATGTCAACATTTTAAACATCCAACTGCATCTTACGAAAGTTAACTCTTTAACTTCAGAATCTCATTACAACGTATTTAGTTATAACTTAAGATATTCTTTACTCTGTGACCATGTACAGTCTTTGTCTTGTTGTTTTTCCAGGCAGGGTCTCACTGTGTAGTTTACAGAGATTTGCCTTCCTGTGCCTCTCCACAAATGTTGGGATTACCCCGGCTCTATATAATCTTAAAACAGGAACTTTCACTCATTTCAAGAAATGTTTCTTCTGTTATCACTTTCTTTACCTATTTTTCTTATCTTCCTGTAATTTCTACTAGTTGTGCATTAACACCCCACCCCCACCCCAGAACTGAATCTTCCTGTTTGTTAAAGTCTTCACACTGTACACTGATTTCAAAAGTATCCATGCAGCTCATGCAAGTGAGGTTGGGTTTGCAGATAGATGAGGTACAACACAATTTCCCAGCAGGGACTGGAGCAAAGGAAGCATTTATATCTAAAGTACTCTTCACAATGGCAATTGTATTCTTTTAAGATGTCTTTAGGATGTTACAATATTCCATCATATGCTTAAAAGGTCTTAGTAATGGCTTCAAAATATACATCTGATTCACAACATCACACGTTTGAGTTTTACATAAGCAGAGGGAAAGTCAGGTCTCTTGCAAAATAAACACCGCTGAGATCACCAGTTGATTCCTGTCTTCCAAGGCTGTGTCTGCTAATTTTGGGGCTAGGAGAGATGGCAGTCTCTGGTATCTCTTGGCATCCACTCATAGACAAGATATGTATCTTTTAGCTAGCTTGTCCTTGTCATTAGCAAGCAGTCATTACTGGATGTGGTGGTGTACACCTTTAATCCCAGCACTTGGGAGGTGGAGGCAGGTATATCTCTGCAATTTTAGGCCAGCCTGGTACACATAGTGAGTTGCAGGATAGCCAGAAATACATAGTGTGACCCCTGTCTCCAGTGAGGCAGTCATTGAGTCACTGAATCTAATGACTGTTAAGAGCACATTTGCTTTTCCATAGGACCCGGCTTCAGTTCCCAGAACCGACATGGCACATGGCAGCTTACAAGCATCTATAACGCCAGTTCCAGTGGGTCAGATGTATTTTTCTGGCCTCCAAGGGTACTAGGCACACATGTAGTTCATAGACATAGATGCAGATAAAACATTCATACATATTAAATAAAATAAAGAAATCTAAAAATCCTTTTACTTTGTTTTAGATATTTTCTTCTTATTTATTATTACTTTATCTCACGTGTATGAGTATTTTCCTGCATGTATATAGGTGCAACACATGTCTGCCTTGGGCTAGCAGAGGCCAGAAGAGAGATTGGATCTTTTAGAAATGGACTTACAGACAGTTGTAAGTAGTCATATAAGTGCTTGGAATTAAACCCAGGAATGAGAGCCAGTGCTCATAATTGCTGAAACATCTCTTAAAGTGCCACAGAATAATTTTTGTTTGATTTTTTTTCTACATAGTCCTGTCTGTCCTGGAACTCACTGTGTAGACCAGGCTATGTTCAAACACACAGAGATCCACCTGCTTCTGCCTCCCAAGTAGTGAGACTAAAGGTGTGTGGCATTTTTTTAACATCATTCAAACTACATTTTTTTTTGCCATGTGTGATAATGCCAGTACTACAAAGGCAGAGGCAGGTAGATCTCTGTGAGTTCCAGGCCAGCCTGGTCTATACAGAGAATTCTAGTCAGCCAGGGCAACATCGTGAGACATATAGTTTTAGGAAGAGGAAGAGAAAAATAATTTTTAAAAAGATAAAATAATTTAAAATCAGTAAAAATAACTAACTTTATATATCACTATGATTATTTATAGTTACAAAGTTGGGGACAGGTTGGTGTTTTGGGTTTTTTAGTTTTTAAAAATGACTAAGACTGCCTGTTTGCAGTCTGTCGTGTAGGAAATGGAGAAGTCACTACTCCACCCCAATGACAAGTAAAACACTGAATAAGATGAAAACCAGCAGTTCTTGGTTCTGTGGAAAGGAGATCAGAGGAAACCATAGCCCCAGTGCTCAGGAGAGTCAGGCAGATACAGAGAAGTGTAGCTTGTCTGGGCAATCCACAGGAAGAACTCTCTGGAACTATTGTCAGAATGGGCAGTTATTGACTTGCTGGAGACTTAGTGTTGCTAAGGAATGCAGACTCTTAGATCATCCAGTTGGTGGGAGACCCCCTTCGTGCCTCCTGTGCCACCAGCTCTCTTGGCTCCTCCAAGTGGATAGTGTTGTACATCACTATGGGAGGGGTAAGGGGTCATTTCGAAATATGCCAGAGAATTTCACTATACTTTCAAGGCCTAACTTCCAGAAACTATTTAACAAAGCCTAAATTTCTGGATTTCTCTTTCTTTTTGAGGCTAGGCATCACTGTGTAGTCCTGGACTGGACTTGAACTCACAAAGATGTAGCCTTTCCACCCTGCCCAGTGCTGGGATTAAAGGTGTCACCACCTCAGAAATTTCTGTAATTTTATCAGATTCTAACGTAACCTTAACCTGGAGAAAAGAGCTGCCCAACTGCAGATCACTCAATACAACCAATCCCAACCAGCAGAGGAGGTAACTATGCACAACATTGGCGCGGTTCATAGTGCAAGGTACAGGCCCACAAAAGGACCGAGGAGGGCAGAGGAGGGCAGAGCGTTGCGCTCCTGTTGCAGCAGACATTTCTGAAAAGTCCTGTTGAGAGCAGTTTTTTTTTTACTGAGAATATTTGTGTGTGTGTGTGTGAGAGAGAGAGAGAGAGAGAGAGAGAGAGAGAGAGAGAGAGAGAGAGAGAGAGAGAGATTCAACACAAAATACAGGGTATACAAAAAAACTTGAAGAAGCCAGTATTCAAAACAGAATCAAATACAGTACTGATGTGGGGATGAAGACTTTTATGACGTTTGTGTTTAATTATTGTGTATGAGTGTGTGGGCACATGCACTGGAGGTCATGTGACAGCCTCTGTGAGTCAGTTCCCCTTTCACCACAAGTCTAGGGGTAAACCCTGGTGTCAGTTTTAATGGGAAGTGCCTTGTACCAGCTGAATCATCTCACTGGCCCCCAGAATTTTTTCTAATGTTGATTAATATGACAATGGATATGCGCAAATGGTGGACAGATGTAAGAACACCGGGTGGGTATTGTCAACATACAGATAGACATTTTCAGGGAGAACAAGAGTCCTGTCAGAGGGCAAGCATGCTGCAACAGGAGCGATGAAAAATGCCTTCCATGGCTTCATTAGGAAGCTGGACATATCTGATCTTAAAGATATGAGAATGGAAAATTCAAAAACTAAAACAGAAAAAGAAAAAGGATGGGGGATAGCAAGTGGGAACAGACCATGGGAGAGCTGCAGAACAGCTCCAAAGCTCATATTGGAAACTGGGAATCCAAGAAAGTAAAATGTAGTAGTACCTGGGAAGTCTCAAATTAATGTCAAACACATGATTATGGATGCAGGCGGCTCCCAGACACCAAGAGGGGTAACGTCCCTCCCTTAACCTCACTAGACCCCCATCCCCAACTGTGGCTAAAGCAAGTAGCCTAATGGCCTTCTTAATTGAATCATAGTATTGTTCATGATGAATAATTAACCCTTGTCTTTTATTAAAAGCAGGGACAGTAAGGGTCTACCAAAGACGGTGGACTTTCTTCAGTTACCTTCTTCAGTGCCCCAGTACAATGGCTACAAAGCAAATTAGCATAGCTGCTAATTGCACAGTTCGTAGTCAAGATGAAAACACCCTGTTTGGCCTTTACTTTCCTCCTTGCCTCATTCCTCCTCTTCATTTGAAAGTGAGTTCTTGTAATAGAAAGTTATCTGTCAACAGCTGTGACTCTTGGGTGATTTACACCACCTCTGACCTGCATTCCCTATAACACATGACTTCATCCATGGCAGTGAGACGAGGTGACTTGTGCACCCTGACCTGGCACACACTAGTGCCTCAAGTAACTTCATCGGCGCATGTTGCTAGAAGATTGACCTCCCGCTGCAAGGCTGTCTGCAGTGAGGTCTGAAAAGCAGGAGTCTTCCTGGTGAGAATAAGCCAGTTTTCTGGACTCTCACCTATGAGTAAGAAGAGTTTTCTTCCATTTGCTTTCTTATTTTTGTTGTTTAGATTTGTGTCTTTCATTGACATTGAACTAATATAAATTCTCCTGCCTCAGCTTCTTAAGTGTTGGTATTAAAGGCCAGCCCATGCCCAGCTTCTCAGCAACACTTTCTTAAGATGGTCTCAGCACTTGATCTTAGCCAAAGGCCCAGAAGCCACATGAATCTTTAGCCTTTGTGCCTACATTTTTGTTATTTGCATTTAGGAGGAACTATATGTGTGCCTATCAGTCTTTATGAGGTTCACAAATGCTCCATTTGATCAAATTAATATTCTTCTAGAGGATTTTCCCCTCCTGAGAATGTCCTGGTGGATCTGACTTTGCCCTGGGATGAAGTTGACTGTAGTTGTTGAGCACCCCCACTTTTCTGCCCTGCTCTGCCCTTCACTGTAGCATGGTTGCAGAAACAGCTCTTACGATGGTTTCTACACCACACAAGTTACAGGTGACTTGAACTTTTTTAACAAAGGACAATCAATGACCAGAAATTCTTCATCTCTTCAGTTTTCGATATCTGACTTGAAAGATTTGGCAAATAAAAATTGATTTTGAACATTTAAAAATTATTATTGGGGAATATGTGTATATCATGGTATGTGTAAAGAGCTCAGAGGACAGTTCTGTGCAATCTGCTTTCTCCTTCCACCTCTACACGGGTTCCAGGGATCTGACACCATTTTCCTGACCTCCACAGGCACATATGCGGAACACATACCATCCACATAAAATAAATCCACTTCTTTTTCAGTTCACAGTGCAGTTCTGTGAGACCATATCCTATGATCTGCATTACACTCCAATTTTTTTGTTTCTTTCATTTGTGATACTGTTTCTTAAATGTTTTTAACAATTTAATTTGTATGTAAGTAATAGTTATACCACCTTTTTATAGCACAATAATAATTACTTTCATTAAAATAGGTCATAAGTTTATTATATAAACATTTGAATTTCCCATCCAGTTATGATTATCAAACCATAAGTATGACATGAGCTTAAGTTCTTGACTTTTTTGTTTTATTTTGCTTGTTTTTCAGACAAGGTCTCACTATGTTTCCAGAGTGTGCTCAAATTTGTAATTATGTGTTGAGATTATGGGTATGGACCATTATGACAGGCTAAGTTTATTCTTCTATGTACTATGTGCCACCTTTACTTAGAGGGAAATACATTGAAATTCATTCAAGTTGACCACAACGTGAAAATTTAGCCTTACGCTTCCATTTTCATTGAAGCGTGACAATATAACCTTCTGTATAGTTTTGAAAGTACTTTTAACATTTGTTATATTTAAATATGTGGTTATTCTTCTAAGATTTCCTCCTCTTCATCTCGCTCTGTAGCTATCACTGAAATGAAAAGCGGCATATTCCTCCCCCGGCAAATGTTAGATTCAAAGAGACTTAACGACCGTAGGTCTTTTTTTATCCCTTAAGATCCATGTGAAGATGCAGGTCCCGTGCGCAGCAGGTGCATGAGACCGGCTGTGCACTCGTCATTGAAGTGCTTCCAAGGGGGCTGCCAGTGCTCTGCCTCAGCCACTGTGTCTCCGTCCTTGCCACTTCTGAGCCTCTCTGCTGCCTTGCAACTAAAATAGCGAATGGCTTATCCATGGGTTGTAGAGGGCCACTGGGACCGTCCTCCATCTTTTGACCCATGCTTTGGCATGCCAGATGTTAAACATTTTGCTTATCACTGGTGTCTGGCAAGAGAGACATTGTTTATTTAAGTTCATGAGTGCTTTACCACCACCCCCCCCCCCATTTTCTTTTCTTCTTTGAGACAGAATCTTGTATATAGCCCGCCCATGCTGGCCTAAAACCCCCGAGCCTTCAGTGCTTTTTATAAAATCTTGTGTTAGTTGTGGTGGCATACACCTTTAGTCCCAGGACTTTGGATACAGGCATAGATGAATCTGTGTGACTTTGAAGCCAGTCTGGTATATATAGTAAGTTCCAGGCCAGCCAGGGCTATGTAATGACACTCTGTCTAAATAATGATGATGATGATGATGATGATAGTAGTAATATATGTTAATCAAAGTTTTGCACACACAAATGGTTAATCTTGAATTTCTACGTCCTGTTCCTTCTGCCTCTACCTCCTAAGTTCTGGGCTGACAGGTGTGAACTACCATGGCAGGACTGTGAAAAAGTTATTCTTATTTCACCTTAAATGAAATTTCTAGTTTGCAAAATGCATAAATTTGTTTTCGCAACACAGATAAATATAACTCTGGAGTTTTCTTGTGTGATTTGGTGTCTTTATTTCATTAGCTTTTCTGGTAGAAATGAGGTTTGATGACATCTACCTGGCTGTGATCTGAACTGTAGGGACGCAGAAGGAGGGTCAAGGGTTTGGAACCAGGATGGGCTACAGAACGTCTGAAGGCAACCTGGGACACAGCTGGAGCCTGTCTCAGAACAACCAGAAAGAACTGATAAGACCCGCTTGTTTGAAATTCAACAATGTTGTTTCTTGAAGTGATACTATTTATTTTCTTTTAATTTTTGTTTTTAATTATGTGCAGCACAGGGATGTGTAATATGCATGTACAGGTGCTCAGGGAGCCCACAGGCACTGGATTCACCAGAGGTAGAGTGACAGGGGGTTGACAGCCACCTGACCTATGTGCTAGGAACTGAATGAGCTTGTTTTGCAGGAGCAGCATGTGGTCTGAATTACAAAGCCACCTCTCCAGCCATGGAATGCTATTTTAATATCATGTGTGCCATGCTAGTCATGCACGTCACATCCAGCATGCATGCCACACCCGACAGGCACGCCATATTCGACACGTGTTCGCCATGTGTGTCATATTTGACACACGTGTAGTATCTGACACATGTGTCATTTCCAACATGTGTTTGTCCCATTTGAGATGCGTGAGGTATCTGACCTGTGTGTCGCCTTCGACACATGTATCACGTGTGTGGACTCAACATGCGCACCATATCCGACATGCTTGCCTCGTCTGGCACGCATGCCATTTTCGACACGTGCCTACTATGCCCGAGGCATGATATTTTTCTGACACACGTGTCAATTTTGACACATACGACAATTTCCGACACATGTGCTGAATCTGTGCGCATGTTGCTTTCGGCACATGTCAGATCTGGCACGTGTGTCAGGGTGGCACACGTGTCAAATTCGACACGAGTGTCGGAAATGCCATGGGTCTCAGACTTGGTGCGTGTTGGGAATGGTGCATGTCAGATTCGACATGTGTGTTCGAGGTGTGTCCATTGCGCATGTTGCGTTCCGCATGTGTGTTGCGCCTGGCACACATGTCTTGTCCGACATGTGTGCTATATCTGACACGCATGTTTATCTGCATACGTGTCAAGTCTGGCAGGTTATTCAACATGTGTGCCAATTTGCTGCATATTTGTCATGTGTGTTGTGTTTAGCATGTGTGTCATGTCTGTTGCATGTCATGTTTGGTGTGTGTTTGGCATGTGTGTCATGTTTGTCATGTGTGTCATCTGAGATAACGATCTTGTGCTGCCATACCTGGCTTTCTGCTGTATTTTTGCTCTTGTTTTTCTAATATGGGTGTCCCATCTTTGCTTTTAAACATGCCCACTGTAGCTCTTTCCTCGCTGCCTTCTTCTGTTCCTGTCAAGCATGTAAATCGATATCTATAATCTGCTCATCGTGTGGAATTTATGTGTAGCTCTTATATTCTGCTTGGTTCGTGGATAATCTCGTGGCATGGTGCAAGCACTACAGTCAAGAGTCCAGGTTTGTTTGGGGTTTCTGGTCTCTAAAGCCTTGTGTAGAAACAGCTGATGTGGAGTGTATTTGTTTTCATTTTGCTGGAGTTTGTCCTGCGGATTCCTGCAGAATTCTTCCTTCAGAGTCACACTTTGTATAAGTTGGGAGGGACAAGAGCAGGGCCATGATGTCATCTCTAATTTTCTTCTCATAGCTTTCTTTAAAGCAATTGTTTTCAGTATAATACTTTTTAAAACATGAATAAGGAAAGGGCCATTGCTGCCAAGTTGCTGAGGTTCTGAAATAATCTTTTCCTTTGAGGACTGTAGAGCTGAGGTCATTCCCTAGCTCTGGGCGTGTGTGTAAGGGGAGATCCATTTGTGCACACACCCTGCTGAGGTCAGTAACCTGCTGTGCAGTGCAATCTACTCTGACCCCATTTAGTGCCTGGAGGACCACAGGCAAAGACAGCATTTCCACAAGAAGGAAGCAGCTATTGCCAGGAGGTTACAAAGACCAGGCATTGAGGGTACTAGGGGCACAGAAGGGAAAAGAAGGGCCAGACCCAATATGATAAACATGGAGCATTTGGTGACATTTGGTCAATGAAAGATCCAACTATTGAAAAAGAATGACTTTTGAGCTACAGATATGGTGGATCATGACAGGGATCCCAGAACTCAGGAGGCTAAGGCAGGGGGATCAGGGCAAGCATGATCTACATAGTAAATTCTGGTCCAGCCTGGGATATAGAATGAGAGATGCCTTTAAAAAAAGAAAAGAAACAAAAAAACCCAAAGAATGGAAAGAAAGGAAGGAAAGAAAGAGAGGGGGGGGAGAGAGAAAAGAAACAAAAACCAAAGAAAGGAACGAAAAAGAGAGAGAGAGAGAGAGAGAGAGAGAGAGAGAGAGAGAGAGAGAGAGAGAGAGAGAGAGGGAGAAAGGAAGAAAAAGAAAGCCTTTTCACAGTATACATAGCTTGTATGTATGTATGTGCATGTTGTGGTTTGAGTGACTGGCTTTTAGAGATTTCTTTTTCTTCTGTTAGAGGACTGCTTTGACTAGGGGTGTGACTTAGTGAATGAAATGCTTACTGCACAAGTGTGAGAATTCCAAAATCTATATAAAAGCATGTCTGGAAACTACCTGGAATCCCAGCATCAGAGGCAAGCTGGTCAGTTAGACTAGCTAGAGAAGACCTCCTGGCTCAGTGAGACACCCCCACCTGCTTCACTAAACGGAGAGCAATGTGTAAACACACACACACGCATTCATGCACGTATGTACATGCACACACAGAAACATGCATGAACATATGCACGTACACACATGCAAACACATGCATGCCTGCACATACGTACACACACATGCACATATGTGCAAGCACACATGCACACACACATGAACGTACGTATGTGCACACACAAACACATACTTCCCATACATAGAAAAGAAAAGAAAGGGAAAAAAAGGAAGTGCTCTTCTATGATTTAAACAGGGAATTGTTGGCTTTTATTGATATGAGCTGTCTGTGCATTGAGCCTTCTCTGAGCCCACTGAGACTCTGAAACCTGGTGGGTTGAGTCCAGACTCTGGGGCTCTGCCATTTACATACAGAAGACACTATGTTGAACACTAAAAGAATCCAAATGTCTTTAATAGATAATAGCTTTTTTACTTATCATTTTAAGTTTTACCTTCTAGAAAATATAGCAGAAAATCTATTTTAAAACATTGAATAACTAATAAGGATAAAATTAGAGTAAATTTTGATTTAAGGGGAAAATACATCTAGGAGCTACATAATTTCAGAAAGATTATGCTTTTATAGTGTCTATATCATTCCATTGCATTTGCTAGTGGTAGAGTTTTTGCTAAGAGGTTGTTTGGGGCCTAAGAAACTGGAACCTTATGGTTCTCTTTGACAGTTTGCCAGTTGGGATTCCAGATAACCCGCTGTAGCAACACAATTGTCGTCCTCTAGGAGTCCCGAACCTACGCCAGGCAGTGGAGGGAAGTCTCTCTGAGCACACTCATGCCCACCTGAGAGTGGAGGATATCACAGTCCCATGCTGTAGACAAAGTATTCCATCGTGGAGGCTAACAGCTGAGATGAAGCCTGGTGGGATACTATTTAGTATTGTTTTACTAATTTAAATTTTAAACAGAAAACAGGAAGGCAGAAACCCCTTTGCCTTCTTTAGTGTTCTGTCTACGCGGCTGAACCCAACTGAAGGACCCTCAAGTATGTGTGCCAGGCAGTGGCCACAACCTTCTTGTAAAGCAGTAGTTCCTCATGAGAGATGGAGGGAGGATGGGGTGGAAGTAGAGAGAGGAGGGAAGGGGAGATAATCCCTAAATTTCATCTTTCTTTATTTGAAATGCCTAGATTTCCTCAAGTGCTTTAAGGTGAAGAATTTATGTATCATCTCAGCGTTCCTTCCAGGAATGAAACATTTATCAAACCCAGCGCTTTGTGACTGTAACTGCACCGTTCTTTTTCCTCTGCATATCTAGACTGTCACTGAATTTCGTGTTTATTTCCTTATCGTATCTTCCCGGCTGGTCATTTCCTCTGCCACTCAATTCTCTCAGACTCGGTCACTTCATGTGTAACTAAAGAACTAAATATCTTACCTATGGTGATTTATAGCACCTAAACCTTCTACCACTTACTGCTCACGGAGATAAATATAAATAAAAGGACATACAACAAAAAGTGTTGCTACGGTCGTAGAAAAGTGGGAACCACCCAGACATGCTTTTGACTCTAAAAGGTGGCAACCGGTGGCAAGATAGTTTAGTTCTTCCTGCTTAAAGAACAACAAAAGATGGTTGAACAATCTTGCTCAAAGCAGTGACACTGTCTATTGACCCAAGAGTTCCTAAGTGCCCAGTGACCCCACTGTCACCCCTGAAACATGGCGTCAGCAGCTGGTGCTACTCTGGGCACTGTCTGGGGTGTTCTAGGGCCATTTCCAGTGTTTAGGATAATGGTACCTTAGCTGTTTTCCTGGAACTCTTAAATTCTCTTATGCATTTTTCTTTCATTGTTCCAGTGCTCTGTTCGGGTAACCTCCACCCCTGCCAGTTTCATGTAGTCTTGCTCCTCCTCTTCCCCCACCCCCTCCATTTTCACTCAGTTAACTCCACCCTACCCTTAGGACTCTAAGTTTTCTGTGTTCTGTAGCACTCAAGACTTTTACTGTATCTTTGACTGGCGGATTAGGTTATGTTTTCAAAGCATTTTTCTTCTCAGGTAACACTTTTTAAAATGCATATCAGGAAATGAAAGTTCCAGAACATAGAGAGTGCCTGTTGTAATACCTTCCCCTTTCCTCAGCACCCAGCGTGAGCTTCTTTCACACAGTGTATACAGAATAAATACAACGAGTTAAGTTAGTGCTTCATCTCAATAAGTGCTGGGGCTTTGATGGATGATCCCCGAGGCTGGCTTCCATAGAATTACCTGGGGACAACGTTCTTCCATAATCCAGTAGGTCAGACTCTCAGGTGGAGGGCTCAGCCTTACACTGAGATGCTGTTCTTACAGATGAAGTAATGTAAGTAAGTGGTTAGGAAAGCTAACTGATCATTTCAAGGATTGAGGACCAGATGCTTGGGAGTTTCAGTTTTGTTGGGATATTTAAAAGTATCACTGCTTTGGTAAAAAATCTTTTAATCCTAATTTTTTTAACAGTCAGCAATGTAATTGAGACAACAGCCCAAGGCCCCTGAGACCTTTTTAAAAAGCACATCACACCTTAGTAATAGGCATAGATGACTTGATACTATTGACAAACTAAGAATAAATGAATTTGTCTTCTCTAGGCTGGTAAACGTTCAGCAGCTTACCCTCCCAAGACTCTCCATGTCCCTTGTTCCTGTTCTGCTGCGGTGCTTGGAAGCAGGAGATGGGCTCACACACGGTCAACAGGACATGATCCAGGAGGAGCAGTGAGGGACAGAGCTGCTGGTAAGGCATGGGGCACAGTGGATGCTTGACTCGCATGCCAAGCAACTCCAGGTCGCACTGTGAATTACGACTACTAACTGCATAAGACACACGGATTAGATTTTAAAATCAATATCTAACATTGTATGATTTTTATGCCACCTGTGTTTTTCTGGATTGTTGTTATTTTTAATAACCAGATTCTTAATGTCTGATTCTTACTAAAAAAGAAATAGCCTTCTCATATAACTAAGCATAGAGAAATACTTATTATATTATTATGATGATTTTTGACACAGTATCCCTCTCCTCTTTTTGTTGCTCACTTGTGGCTACATTCCTGTCTTGTGAAGACTAAGTCAGTGATATTTGCATTTGGTTATCGGTCTGTCAAGTGAACACTCCCAGGAGGAAGCAGGTAGCTTTAGCAGTTGGCATCTGAGCACAAGCAAAGGACTAAGGTGTGTTCAGCAGATCAGAGAGGGCACTCGTACAGCTTTGAAAGTACAAAAACACAGGCCGTGGGTGGAGGAAACCCCAAATAATTCCTTGTGTCTTTAAAGTTGATCTTAATAAAGTCCAGTTTGCTTTTAATGCACCAAACTCTTAGTAAGTTTTCCCAAACTAAAGGTTCTTAAAAGAAAAAGTAAAATTTTGTTACATTTATTTACTCAAAAGGAGACATTCTGTATTGTGTGTGAATGAGTGTGTGTGTGTGTGTGTGAGTGTATGAGTGTATGTGTGCATGTGTGTGTGTTAATGTGTGTGTAGGTCAGAGGACAACTTGAAGTTGTGGGTTCTGTCCTTCTACCATGTGGGTTCTGAGGACAGAACTCAGGCTGGGACCGCTGGCAGCCACACCCTCACCTATCTTGCTAGCCATAAACTAGGTTTAGTTTTACTCTTTTGTTTTTGTTTTTAATTTTAATTTATTTACCGTGTTTGTGTGTTCTCTCCTTCTACCATGTGGGTCTTAGGGATGGAATTCAGGTTGCCAGGGTTGCCAGAAGCAACATTGACCTATTGAGTCAGCCATCTCTCTTGTCCTAAAGTAAGGATTCTTTATAAAACCATTTCATTTACTTATATGCATGTATAGAAGTAGGAAACAAATGGATTTTTCCCCCACAGAAAACGAAAACAAGAATGCATTCTGCATACAGGCTTGCCTGTACTAGAAGGCAGCTGAGTTTTAGGGGTGACTGTTGTGGGCAAGCCCGAAGGTCAGAGTGAGAAGAAGGTCTAGGCAGTTTCCCCCGTCACCCTTAGCAGGCAGTTCAGTCTCGGTGTGTCATTCATTATGCATTCAGTGTAATGAATTCCCCAGAAAGCTGGGTAGCTACAATCTCTACACCCATTCTCTGGGCCTGAGGATGTAGGCATCCACGCTGCCACTTGGTACTTCTGAGATGCTGACCTGATGCTGAGAAATCCTTCTCTGTGTCCTCAGTTAAAGCCCTGTGGCTTCAGAGGCTAGCATCTCTGCCTAGATTACCTCTTGACCCAGGGGGTTTCAGGTCACTGAAAGGGAACTCTCAGAATGAAGATTTTTTTTTCCTCTTCGTTCTTAATATTCTTAGACTTCCTCTTTTCCTGCTCATGTTGGAAAATCTTGGGTAATTATGAACAAAGCATTCTTTACGTATTTTTTTTTCTCCTCACTGAATGGTTGCTCACTTCACCCCGTGGATGCCAACTGTGGCCACTCATTCTGCTCTCGTCCTTTACATGAGAACCGAGAACATATATTTTAAGATGGAATTTTTATCTCTTTAGCGAGATCACAGCATTACTCAGAGATTCTCTTCTTGGAGGTGGGAGGGTGGGTGAGGAAGGGTGTGTACAAGTTTATGGGAAAATGTAAGAGAAATAACAAAAGAGGATTAGAAATGAAAATGTTCACGGTTCGAGAAGTGGCTTGCTGCAGAGCGCTTTCCCTTAACCACTCCCCCCAGCCTTAGTTCACACTTAACTCATGTTGGATCAACTCAGCCTAGGACTTAACTTTCATGTTAAATAAGTCTAGGGCGCATTGGAGTTCATTTATTAAGGGTCTGTTTAAAGCCTGCTTTACTTGGCAGTTAGGCCAAGTAAATACGATTGATTTAAAGATACTATGTGTTGGGTCAGGCACAATGTGAGTTCCTAGTTTTATACTGCCATGTCTTTCGTTCTTATCACTGTTAACGGTTTTATTATTTATTGCCAATCTTAATGGCTCCTTTGGTTTCTATTTTGTTTCATTCCAGTATTTCTTTGATTAATTCTCG
This sequence comes from Arvicola amphibius, assembly GCF_903992535.2. Lineage (NCBI taxonomy): Eukaryota > Metazoa > Chordata > Mammalia > Rodentia > Cricetidae > Arvicola > Arvicola amphibius. The sequence goes on along the minus strand of NC_052060.1, from coordinate 40,899,460 downwards.
ATGCGAATGAGTGTTTTGCATGCATGTCTGTGCACCACATGTATGCCTGGTGCCCTCGGAGACTAAAAGAGGGTGTTGGAGCAACAGACAGCTGTGAGCATCTGTGAGTGTTGGGAAAGGAACTGAGTCCTCTAGAAGAGCAGTCTGTGCGCTTGACTGCAGAGCCATCTCTCCAGCCCCATACTTGAGTGTTTCTAACTATATGCAGTCCTGGAGATGGAACCCAGAGCCTTGATCATGCTAGGTGTGTGCTTTGCACCAAAGCTATATACACTTACCTCTCCTTGAACCTCTTAAGATAGAATTTATTGTAATTTTTTCTTTTTTTTTTTTTTTGGTAAGTTTTTCTTGTATGCCTATCAAATACTAGGAAACAGACAGAAATCTGTCTTTGGTGACCTTAGGAGTCTGAAGGAGACAAAGAAAAATCATGATAGTTTTAAGAAGGCAGTATGCTGTATAGCAAGAGCTTTTAAGCATAAAGTAAAGGACAAAGTTGGGCATGATGTTATATGCCTGCTTTTTAAGTTTCTCTAGAGGCTGAGGCAGGAGGGACTGTTTGGGCCCAGAGTTCAGAATCTGGGCATTCTTGCCAGACCCAATATCTTAAACACAGAGATATATATACAAGAAAGGAAATCGGGAATGATTATGAGATAGTTAATTGAAGAGCCAGTAGTCAGAGAAGACATGTTGAGAATATTAGATAAAGGCATTAAATTAGGGCAAAATGTTCTAAGTAATAGAAAAAAAAAGTCACAAAGATTAAGAAAATAGTTTCAGAGGAAGCCAAGGAGAACCAGGGTGTTCCATCAGTAAACCTTTGTCCATATCCTCGGGTAAGTGGCGATGGATGAGGACCTGGGAAAGTCAGGGGGCAGCGTCTGGATCTTGACGGATGGGAGGTAACAGGAGTGGCATCCTAGTGGAGAAGTGGAGGGCAAAACTTATGCTGGAGCATATTGATGAAATGGACCCTGAGGTTGGATGAGGATGCCACTCCCTATAGAGCTCCTGTGGGCAGATGGAGAGAGAACGGATCAGATCAACCTAAAGGCTATTGCACCCTGTCCTGCAAATACTGGTTTTAAATGCCACAGTGGATAGCAAAGTGAGCTCATCCCCAGTAATGCAATTTTGGGGAGATATGGGATTCAGGGTGACCTTAAGGACCTGAATTATGCCAAGAGATAGGAATGAAATGGAAAAAGAGACCTGATATATTTAGAGAATAATCAAGAGGATTCAGATGCTAGTTGCACACAGGAGATGAAGGAGACTCGTTTAAAATTTACCCCTATTGTTTTCAAAGGACAAATTGGGGCATATTTGAAGTCAAAGTTCATATAAGATTTGAAATGAGCCAAATAAGTTTCTAGGAGTCTCTTAACCATATATTAAAATTTAGCTAGCATAGTACAAAAGTTCTGTGCAGGAAAATATGCCTGAGTTCTAGGTTTCTTCCCTCTATCTACACTTACCAAAGGGTCCTTGTTTAAAGAAGTCATCTTTCCCACTTCAGTAGTTTGAAAGAAATGATTGAGTTTTTGGTTGGTTTTGATTTGATTTTCAAGACAGGGTTTCTCTATGTTGCCCTAGCTGTCCTGGAAACTTTCTTTGTAGTCCAGGCTGGCCTCAAACTCAAGAGACCCGCCTGCCTCTGCCTCCCTGAGTGTTGGGATTAAAGGCGTGCACCATTTTTAACCATTTGTACAATTTTTGAAAGTTTTATTGCACTTATTTTAGTGTGTGTGTGTGTGTGTGTGTGTGTGTGTGTGTATGAATGAGTGTGCCATGGTACACCACCCTTTGAAATGGGACCTCTCCCTCTACCAGGTATGTGGCGAGGATGGAACTATCCAATTCAGTTGCTTTTTTTACCTGCTGCGTTGTCTTGCTGACCCTGCGTTTTTAGTTAGATTTTTTTTAAAAAAATAGAATATAATTGTTTAGTAAATGAACAGCAGAAGTATATTTGGAAGACTTGATTGTCTGTTTTCAAGAGCTCTATACCATTTCTTTCTTCCCTCTACCCTGTCACAGAATGACCTGAGCATTGGCTGAATTATATGAATGCAAAACCTGTTATAGATCGACTAAAACATAGGGAACTGAGTGAGAGAACACAGACATTGCCATAGGATTCAGCTGAGGACTTTGGCAATCCTTAAATTCATAAATAGCTGGGCAGCAGTTTTGCATAGCTACATATCCACATGTGACATGTCCTTTGCATTTAGAACAAGTAGACCGTACTAAAATAGAGCGGCCCCGAGAAAGTCATTTCCACCACTCTTGTGTTTCCGTTTCCTCTTCCAGGGAAGTATCAGTTGCTGCTATTGATCTCATGAGATATTTTAAGCAGAAATGAGAGTCTTGGTGAAAGCACTTTGTAGTCTAAAAGAAAAGTCACAGTGACAGTGAAGGTTCTAGAAATGTTTATCACCATTTCAGGTATTAACTTACCAGATTCTTTATCAACATATGAAGATGCTATATGTCATCTTAGTTTTTAAATATTAACATCAGGATTCTTCTTGTAGAATTTCTGATCCTGTAGTGAATGCTTTATTTGTTTAAGACTTTTGTAACTTTTGACCAAAGAATGCACTGTCCTTAAATCTTGGTAAAGGTTTAGATTTAAACACAACAACTTGGTATTTATCTTGAGTATTTACCCAAGTGAACTAAAGATTTTTGTATCCACATAAAAACCCTCACAAATGTTTATGGCAGTTTTTTTTGTGTGACCATTTGGCCCTCATGTACATATGTGCAGTATAAGCATCCCTGATGCCCACAGAGGGCAGAGAGAGTGCTGGGTCCCCTAGAACAGGAGTGACAGACTGTTGTGAGCTGCCACATGTGCTGGAAACTAGACCAGGTCCTCTGCAAGAGCAGCCAGTGCTCTTACACCTTTAGCCATCCCTCCAGCCTCAGTTTATAGCAGTTGTATCTACAATAGATAGTTGATGGTATGAGTCTTAAGGGCTTAAGGCTTTAAGACATCCTTGCTGTTATTTTTCTTCCCCTCTCCTTCTGTATCTATCTCCTTCCACTCTTTAATTAGAGCCCCCCTGATAAGATCATATTTCCCTGGTTAGATTACATGTATCCTGCCATTGCTCCCCTACTCCAGCGATGGTCCCTTTCTGCTTTCTTGGTTTCTGCAGTTGTTCCAGGCTATGTACTCAACTCTGAAGATTTGGAACTAAGAGAGACAGCATGTGACAGACCTGCTCCCAGGTCTGGTTTATCTCACTCAATGTGATCTTCTCTGGGTCCACACAAATTTCACAATTTCCTTTCCTTTCTTTCTGAATACATATCTCAACTCCTGATTCCCTGGCCTGTACCTCCCACGCGATAAGATGACAGGGTTCTTTGCTACCACATCTAGCTCTCTCTTAAACTATTGAATTGGATACCAACATTTTCTTTTTGTTCCTCTGGAAAAAAGGATTTAAGACTCAAGTTATAACTCACTACAGCCCATCCATTTTATGCATTTTGAGATGTACTATGCTCATTACCATTTTCTGGTATTTATTTCAACATTTTACTTTCTTCTTTGACTAAAGAGTTGATCAGAAAAGGAAACAGAAATCTCTTTAACGTTGTTGACCTAGAATAAAGTCAATTTAGAAAGAAAAAAATATCCAAAGATTAAAGTTGCTTGGGACTAAACAGGATCTGGGAATACAGATTCAAGCCTTTGAAAACATGTCCAAGTTCTAGAGAATGCCAGCCATGTCTGTAGTTCTGAATCTCAAGTAGGGACAGGAGTGTAGTTATGCCAATTGGCCAATCAGGAACTATTAGTGCTGATAGAAATGAAGCTAGTTTGCTGGCTTGTTCTCTCTCTCTCTCTCTCTCTCTCTCTCTCTCTCTCTCTCTCTCTCTCTCTCTCTCTCTCTCTCTCTCTCTCTCTCCCCCTGTCTTTGTGACAAGGTCTTACTATGTAACACTGGCTGGCTTCAAACTCAGAGATTTTCCTACTTTCGCCTCCCCAATTAAATTCATGCAGCACCATGCCCACCTGACACATTACACGTTCTTTTGAAATAGAAATTGTGTAGCTGGCTGTGTAGTTGCACATACCTATAATCCCAGCACTGGGGAGAGTCATTTGTTCGCTCATTCATTCATTCATTCATACCCCTCTGCCTTTTCCTGCCTGTCTGTTATCACTCCCAGCCCTCTCTGCTTTTGAGCCCAAGTCTCAAACTCAAATTCTCCTTCTTCATCCTCCTGAGTGCTAGGATTGTAGATGTGGATTGTAACAGTCCATTTGAGGCTGGCCTGGAAGACCAGTGAGGACCTTAATCACAAAATGAAATTATCTGCTTCTAGAATAATTTGTTAAATTATGTACTTAATGTGAGTTTTTCCCCCCAATTTCAGTTTTCAAATTTGACATTCACTCCTTTCAAACTATTTATGAAAACTTTTTTGTGTGTACCCATGCATGTTTGTCTGTGTGTATCTATGTGTATGTCTGTTTCTGAACATCCATGCGTTTGTGTGTATGTGTCTTTGTATGCATGTACTTAAACCTGTAGGCATACATTCTACCTACCACCCTGCTGCATCCTTAGCCCCAAATCTTTCTTTGGCAGGATGACATATGAATTCTATAGTAGACTTATAGAATTATTAAGTTAAGCAAGTTATTTCAAAACACGTTGAACGGTTGAGTAATATTTATTTTCTTATTTGGGTTGAAATTTCATTTTCCCTTACGTTCTGTGATATTATGAGACATGTATGCCAGTTTTAATTGGTATCTGGCTTGTTACTCCCATTCCCAAAGCAGGCCTCAGAAAGTTGAGTTTTATTCCCCCCAAGGTGGGTCATAAAAATTGTACTTTCTTGAGGAATGTAATCACTACCACCCATGCCCTTAGGGAGGTGGGAGAGGCCCAGCATGCTGCAGAAGGAACCACCCTGGATTTCCCCACACAGAGTCTATTAGCATTGGATGTATTGGACAGCTTATAAGTGCTCTAAACAACAGTGTCCTCCTGCATGCCACAGCTGAGGAAAGTCCCTCAAGTGTGTGTGGCGTTCTGGAGAAGGGAAGCAATCTTCAGGCCCCTCTCGTATTTCAGGCTACACATCTTTCTTCCACGTCCTTCATATAGCTCCTTAGTGGAAAATGGACACAGTGCCCTGAGCTTTGAAAGAAGCTCCTGCAAATGAAAACCCAAGGAAAAGGTTGTGAAAGTTTTGATTATAGCCCATTGACACAGTTAAAATGACCAAGACTTTCACCTGGCATCTATATTGGGGGATCTGATAGAGAAGACTGTAGCACAAATTCTAAATAAAATAAAATTTTAATAACAAAATTTTAATAATAAAAACATAGAGTCAGATATGGGGGTTAATGTTGAAGATCAGAGAAACAGATCAGCCAGCCACTAGAGAAATTTTTTTACCTCTGCCAGTGCTCAGACTGAAGGGGAGATCCTGTCCTCAGACTACACTGAGCTCTTGTCTGTTCCTGTCATATGTCCCTCTCTCCGCCCAGCCATATCATTCCTGTCTCCACCTTTAGGGAGGTGCTGGGCTTAAAGGTGTGGGATTAAAGGCATGGGATCCCAAGTGCTGGGATGACCTGTGTGTGAGCTCTTTTTCTCTTTTAGACAGATTCAATCTCGTGTAGCCCAGGGTAGCCTTGAACTAACAGAGGTCCTTCTGCTCCTGTTTCCAGAGTTCTGGGGCCAAAGGTGTGTGCCACCACTCCCTGGCCTCTAGTGGCTTGGCTCTGTGCTCTGATTATCAGGCAAGCTTTATTTGTTAAAAACACAAACAAAATATCACTACAGGGGGACTGTCTTGTGCCAGAACTCCTGTCCTGAGACCTGATGCTCTGTCCAGATTCTCAGAGGTTATGGGAATTGAACAAAGGATGGCATGGTGGCATATTCCTATAATTATGGCACTTGGAAGGCTTAAAGAGGTTAATTTTCGCTACAGAGAATTCTGGGCCAGTGAGATCTACATAGAAAGCTAGTCTATCCCAAAAGAAAATAAAAGGGCATGTTACACTACCCTCCTGCTTGTTAGTGGGGAGAGACGCTCAGGCACTGTGTGGCTCACGTAAGTTTTCTGTGTCAGTTGTAGTATGAGAGCGAGGGAGAAACAGGCAGTTGGACTCCATTTTTGCAGCACAGGTATTTTGGATTTTTCCCCCTGTTCATTTATTCTAAAGGAAGAAGGATTTACCTGTCCTGTGTGTAGTAGACTCTAGGTAGCTGAGAGAGTCACTTAAGGGGAACATTTAGAAATCTTCACCAAAACACTTTGGGAGTTGTTTTCTGCCTGTCTGCTCTTTACTTTGGGTCCTCTTCGCTTGTCCTGGTTTCTAGTCCAGGTTATATATGATATTCCCTCTTGGCCCTTCAGCCCACCAAGCTGAGGAAGACCCATCACACTGATCCCCCTTTCTGTGAGCCTGAGCAGTATAAACAATGCACACTCATGTGACCGTGAATCCTTTCACTGCGGTCAGAGTAGCTCCAGCCGTGTGTGGACAGATGGGACACTTGCTGCCTTTGGCTACTTGGACTTGAAGGCATTGGTTTCTCCAGCTTGCCCCATCCCTTACTTTATAGCTTGCTGTAGACTGTGGAGCCTCTTGTTGGGAAAAAGAGCTTCGCTCTCTCTGGGTTAGCATTCCACATGTGACTGTGACGCAGGGTTGGCACATGGCATCTGCGTGCTCCGCTCAGCTGCTGTGCAGGGACTGAGGAGGCTTTTCACTGCACAGTCTGCTGGTGTGGTTTTTATTTTTCTCCAACTGAAAAGTTTTCCAAGTAAGGAGGTAGACAGCATAGCTTTGTTTTCTGTAGCTTTCCCTATATAGGTTTAGGAGAGAGCTCATGACTGGACTTTAAACAGTGTGGCTTCACCTGCATTTTTCTAAAACTTCTCAACACTTTGAATCTGAACTCCTACTAATACCTAGTATTGAATATATTAATACTAATATATTTATGAATTTTTGTTTTTCTTCAATAATTTTAAGGTGTCTGCTTATAATATTTCTACTTCTCTGTGCTTTAATTTTATCCATGAGTGTAGAAATGAGCTCATGAAAGGCTTCTATTGTTGGATACTGGCTTCAAAGAAACTTAAAATAGAAAGCAGACTTTCAAGGTGAGGGACTAAGGGGGTGGAAGGTGCACACCTTAATCTCAGCACTCCTGGCCTTTAATCTCAGCTGCTTAAGTAGAAGAAAGGCAGGCAGATTTGAGTTTAGAGACAGCCTGGTCTACATAATGAGTTCTAGGCCAGCAAGAGATTAAAGTCGCACGCCACCACACCCGGCTTCAATTTGAGTTCATAAGGTAGAGTTGTGGAGTTGAAAACTAAACCATAAGGGGTTTTAGACATTAATACGACAGTTTTCAAACTGTAGGTCTTGGCCCCCTTGTGTCGAGCGGCCTTTTCCCAGGGCTCACATATCTATCCTGCATATCAGGTATTTGTAATTCGTAACAGCAGCAAAATTACACTTATATAGTAGCAGTGAAAATAGTTTTATGGATGGAGGTCAAAGGAACTGAAATGATTGCCCTTGGTGGTGTCTTTATCCTTCAGGCCTGGTGTGCCTCCACAGCTGGAAGAGTCCAGCTGTTTTCTTTCTTCTGGGGAAGTCACTCTGCCTGTCTTGACTTTGTAGTATTCTTATTTATTTATTTATTAAATTAAAAAAAAGAATCCAAATTCCCACTCCCTCCCCTTCTCCCATTTCCTCCACATGTTCTCCCACTCCACCCCCTCCAAACCTAAGAGAGGGTAAGACACTTTTCTTTATGGAAGTCCCAAGGCCCTCCCTACTACATACATCTAGGCTGAGCAAGGTATACATTCAAAGAGAATGGGTTCCAAAAAGCCAGTACATGCAGTAGAAATAAATCCCAGTGCCACTGTCAGTGGCCCCTCAGTCTGTCCCAGCCATACAACTATCAACCACATTCAGAGGGACTAGTTTGGTCCTATGCTTGTTCCTTCCCAGTCCAGCTGGAGTTGGTGAGCTCCCATTAGCTCAGGTAAACTGCTTCAGTGCATGAACCCTTCATGGTCTTGACCTCTTTGCTTATATTTCTTCCACTCTTCAACTGGACCTTGGGAGCTCAGTCCAGTGCTCCGATGTGGGTCTCTGCCTCTGTTTCCATCTGTTGTTGGACGAAGGTTCTAGGTGATATTTAAGATAATCATCAGTCTGACTACAGGGCAGGGCCATTTCGGGCCTCCTCTCCTCTATTGCTTTGGGTCTTAGCTGGGGTCATCCTTGTGGAATCCTGGGAATATTTCTAGAGCCATGTTTCTTGCTAACCCAGTAACAGCTCCCTCAATCAAGATATCTCTTTCCTTGCTCTCAAATCTATCCTTTCTCCATCTCAACTATCCCATTCCCTCATGTTCTCCTCAACCCTCCCCTTCTCCCCTCTGATTCTCCTTCTCCCCCCACCCCCATACTCCCAATTTTGTCAGGCAATCTTGTCTGTTTCCAATTTCCAGGTGGGTCTACATATGTTTTTCGTTGGGTTCACCTTACTACTTAGCTTCTCTAGGATCATGAACTATAGGCTCAATGTAGTATTCTTATTCATTGTTGCTGTGATAGGAATGGTAGAAAATGTGGAAAAGTGGGGAAAATGTCCTTAGCAGAATTTCAAGCAAACAGCATTAGTTAGAATTCTCCATAACAACTCATTGGGAGTGTCTGGGATTCCCCTCACACTTATTTTTAATTTTCTAGTTATTTTTCTTGCCTTTAGGCATAAAGGGTACAAAGACTAGGTTGATTTTTACCATGAAATAAGTTTTTAAAAGCTAAGCTGTTTTTTAATTTGGCTGCCTTGCTGTATGAATCTTGTAGTCTTAGTGTCCGAGCATGCCCAGTCTCTTCCTGGCAGTGATAAACAGTGTAGAGGGCAGAACCTAGGGCCCAAGCAAGCAGGTAATGTTTCCAATGAATCCTGAAGATGGAGGGTAACACAGCATGAGTTTTCTTCTTTGGTGTCGCCCTGAACTTTTGACATGGTGACCCCCCATAACGAAAGACAGCAGGACATTTGATACCAATTAAAACAAAAGCTACTGAAAACTAAACTGTTAGCAAATCCACTCTGAAATAGAATCAAGAAGGAAATAGTGGACAAAGCTAATAAATTTTAGCATCTGCTAGGGGAAAAAAAAAGTGTGTGCCAACTCAAGGTTCTGTTTTTCTTTTTTTAAAACAAGGTTTCTCTGTGTTGCTGTCCTGAGATTTGCTGGTCACAACTCAGACCAGCTCAGACAGCAGATGCCTATTGCTGCCTCCTAAATGCTGGGATTAAAGGCATTTGCCACCACCCCTGGCTCTGAATTTTGTTTTTAAGAAGTCACAACTTGCCCATAATGAATAAAATAGATGGTTCATATACAGTGTCCTTGTTTGGGTGAAGTCTGAAGTCTCTGAGTTCACCATGGTTGTTTATTTCAGATATGAGTTACACAATCAGGATTTATTTGGATTAACAATAGTTGAAGTTTGATTGTGTTCAGAGTAATGACAGGGCTCTGTCTTTTGTGGACAGGAAGGAAATGTGAAGATTCTTGCTTTAGACAGGTTGAGATACTCTAGTAACTGTACGGAGTCCTCACTGTCTCTGGTCCTTTGCACCCAATAGTCAGCTGGATAGATGGTAAGACCAAGAGGACTAAATACTTGCTCCCTATGAATTGGGTTGCAGCTAATGTGAGTCATTTCCAACAATTGTATGTATTGTTCTAAATTAGGACCTTTGATGAGAGAACCCTCCCATCAAATGTTCTCACAGTGAACTTCCGGAGGCATCACAATCCCTGACTTCAAACTCCACTATAGGGCTATCGTAATAAAAACAGCTTGGTATCGGCATAAAAATAGACATGTGGAACAGTGGAATTGAACTGAAGACCCTGATATTAATCTACATAACTATGAACACTTGGTTTTTGATAAAGAAGCCAAAATTGTACAATGGAAAAAAGGTGCTGGATGTCAACATATAGAAGAATGAAAATAGATCCATATCTATCGCCATGCACAATACTCAAGTCCAAGTGGATCAAAGACCTCAACATAAACTCAGGTACACTGATCCTCATAGAAGAGATAGTGGGAAGTTCCCTTGAATGCATTGGCACAGGAAACCATTTCCTAACTATAACCCCAGACACTGAGAACAAAAATCAATAAATGTGACTTTCTGAAACTGAGAAGCTTCTGTAAAGCAAAGGACCTGGTAAACAAGACAAAACTACAGCTTACAGAATGGTAAAAGATCTTCACCAACCCCAAATCTGACAAAGGGCTGATCTCAAAAAAATCTTCAAAGAACTCAAGAGGCTAGACATCAAAATACCAAATACTCCAATTATAAAATGGAATATAGATCTAAACAGAGAATTCTCAACAGAAGAATCTCAAATGACCAACAGACATTTAAGGAAATACTCAGCATCCTTAATCATCAGAGAAATGTAAATCTTCTTGTACTTACATTGTAGACTGTCAGAATGGCTAAAATCAAAAATACTGAGGACAGTTTATGTTGGAGAGGATGTGGAGTAAGGGAAACACTCCTCCACTGCTGGTGGGAGTGCAAATCAGTATGACAACTTCTCAGAGAATTGGAAATCAATCTACCTCAAGACTCAGTGATACTACTCTTGGGCATATATGCAAAGGATGCTCAGTCATATCACAAGGACATTTGCTCAACAATGTTCATAGCAGCATTCTTTATAACAGCCAGAACCTGGAAACAACCTAGATGCCCCTCAACCAAGGATTGGATAAAGAAAATGTAGACCATTTATACAATGGAGTATTATTACTCAGCTGTAAAAAAAAAACAGTGATATCATGAAATTTACAGGCAAATAGATAGAACTAGAAAAATCATCCTGAGGTAACTCAAACTCAGAAAAACAAATATAGTATGTACTCACTGATAGGTGGATATTAGATGTAAAGTATATCCCGACTACAATCCACAACTCCAGAGAAGCTAGGTAACAAGGAAGACCCTAAAAGGGATGCAAGGATTATCCTGAAGAGGGGAACTAGATGAGATCTTCTGGGTAAACTGTGGGTGATGGTGGGGGCAGTAGAGGAGAAGGGATGGCAGATGAGAAATGAGGGGATGGGATGGTAGAGTTGTTGGAGTGATGGAGTGGGAGAGCAGTGAAAGAGATACCTTGATGGAGGGGTTAGGGAGAAACCTGATGCTAGGAATCCACAAGGATGACTCCGACTAAGACTCCTAGCAATAGTGAAGAGGGAGCCCAAACCCATCTTTCCCTGTAATCAGATTGGTGAATACCCCAACTGTCATCATAGAGCCTTCATTCAGTAACTGTTGGAACCAGAAGCAGAGATCCACATCCAAGCATCAGGCCAAGATCCAGAAATACAGTAGAAGAGAGGAAGGAGAGAATATATGAGCAAAGGAGGTCAAGATCATGACACGGAAATCTATGGAGACAGATGAACCAAGATCATAGGAACTCATGAACTCTAGACCGACAGCTGTGAAGCCTGCATGGGACCAAACTAGGCCCTCTGCATGTGGTAGATATAGCTTGGTCTATCTGAGGGGCCCCTGGTAGTGGGACCAGCATCTATCTCTGGTGCATTTTTGGAATCCAGTCCCTATGGTTGGATGCCATGTTCAGCCTTGATGCAGGGCCAGGTTTTGCCTAAACTGAATGTGCTAGGTTTTGTTGACTCCTAATGGGAGGCCTTACCTTTTGGGAGAAATAAATGGGGGATGGGCTGGGAGGAGGCAATGTGGAGCAGAAGGAAGGGTGGGAGTGAGAACTGTAGTTGGAATGTAAAATGAAATTTTAAAAAAAATAAAATTCAGAATAAAAAATACCCTGTAGTTTGTGTTTTCTGTTTTGTTTTTTAGTAATTCATATTTATTCTTTGAATATAGTCTTTCTGTTCACTGTAATATTTCCATCAGTTCTTTTATTATTCAGGATTCTTTAGGCTATCCTGGTGTGCGTGTGTGTGTGTGTGTGTGTGCATATAGAACTGATTTGTCCTTTCAGTATGTGAAGAATTGTGTTGTAATTTTGATGGAGATTGCATGGAATCTATAGATTGTTTTTGGTAGGATGACCATTTTTATTATATTATATTCTACTGATCCATTAAAACAGAGATCCTTCCATCTTCTGATATCTTCTTCAATCTCTTAAAAAAGTTGAAGTCTTTCAGTTTCTTGATTAGAGTTGACCCAAGATTTTATTTGAGGCTATTATGAAAGGTATTTTCCTGATTTCTTTCTTGGTCCATTTGTCAATTGGAATGAGTTCCCTGGGTGAAAATTTTATTACTTAGATATATTTTCATCATCTGCATTTAAATAAAGATACTTTGACTTCTCCTTTCCAAATTGTATCCCCTTGATCTTCCTCAGTTGTCTTATTGCTCTAGATAAGACGTCAAGTACTATGTTGAATAGGTATGAAAAGAGTGCTCTTGATTTTTAGAATTGCTATGAGTTTCTCTTCATTTAAGTTGTTGACTATGGGCTTTCTATGAACCACCTTTATAATATGGAGGCATATCCCTTGTATCCCTAATCTCTCCAGGACTTCTATCATATAGGAGTGTTGGTTTATGTCAAAGGCCTTTTCAGCATCTAATGAGGTTTATTTATACAGTGGATTACATTTATCAATTTACATATGTTGAATCACCTACTTGATTATGGTAGATGATTTTTTTTGTATTCTTGAGTTTTTTCTTTTCTTTCTTTTTTTGTTTTTCTTTTTGTTTTGTTTTGAGACAGGATTTCTCTGTGTTACCCTGGCTGTCCTAGAACTCACTCTGCTGATCAGGCTGGCCTTGAATTCACAGAGATCCACTTGCCTCTGCCTCAAATGCTGGGATTAATGGTGTGTCCAACACTACCAGGCCCCGTTTGCAAATATTTTCTTAAGAAGTTTTGCATCAGTCATCTCTCTCTGTGTTGTTTCCTCTGCAAGAGTAAAATATTCACAGAGTAAAATATTCATGTTCACAGAGGAAGATTGTCTAACTCTTTCTTTCCTTGGGCTTTATGTAATTTGGGTGCCAAGGTAACACATGACTTCATAAAAACAAACTGGACAATGCTACTTTTGTTCTATCTTGATGGAGGAGGGTCATCTGTCTATGTGTAATGATGGAGGAGGGTCATCTGTCTATGTGTTACTTTCATTGGTTAATAAAGAAACTGCCTTGGCCCTTTGATAGGACAGAAAATTAGGTAGGCAGAGTAAATAGAACAGGATGCTGGGTAGAAGGCAGTGAGGCAGATGCCTCAGGTAGTTGCCATAGCTCTCCTCTCCGAGATGGACGCAGGCTAAGATCTTTCCTGGTAAGCCACCACCTCGTGGTGCTACACAGATTACTAAATATGGGTTAAAGCAAGATGTGAGAATTAGCCAATAAGAGGCTGGAACTAATGGTCCAAGCAGTGTTTAAAAGAATACAGTTTCCATGTAGTTATTTTGGGTAAAGTTGGTGGGAAGCAGCCCGCAGCTCCTTCTACACTATCTTGTGAAATAATTGTGAGGGTCTAAGACAGAACCCTGAGGCCTCTAGCAGGGGAGGCTCTTCTCAACACAGAACAGAATCAGTGATAGAGGAAACCCAAGTGCAGTGGTTCTCAACCTGTGGGTTGCAATCCTCAGGATCAAATGATCCTGTCACAGGGGTCACAACAGATATTTTGCATATCAGATCTATGATTCATCATGGTAGCAAAATTAAAGCAACATTGTAATTTTCTGTTTGGAGGGTCAGCACAGCCTAAGGAACTGTATTAAAGGGTCTCCGCATTAGGAAGGATGAGAGCCACTGGTCTAGACAGATGCTTGGAATAAGCGTGATGAAAACTATCTACTCATCTTGGTTTGCTTTGAACTATCTTTACACTGTATCTTTATATCAGTGTACCACTCATTGAAACATGATAGAATAGTGAAATTACATTTATTTGCAGAAATACAACTGCTAGAACAATAGTTTTTGCTAATTGCAGATGTTGAAATGATTTCCTTGTCTATTCACTAGTAACACTTGCCAAGAAACTTGATAACTACTGAATCTTCATGGGCCCATTTTTGTTTGGGTCTGTTGTCATGACTAACCATGGTCGACAACTCTACTTCTAACTAGGAGAAAGCTCGGAAGGTGCTCACCAGCAGTCCACACTGGTGGGATTTGTTTGGTTTTGTTTTTATTTGTGTGTTTTGTTTTGTTTGTTTTGGGTTTTTTTTTTTTTTGAGACAGGACTTTTCTGTGTAGCCCTGGCTGTCCTGGAACAAACTCAGTGATCCATCTGCCTTTGCCACCCAAGTGCTAGGATTAAAGGCATGCATCACCACCACCCAGCTACACACTGTTTTTCACAGTACTTAACAGTTCAATAAGCAATTAACTTGAACCAGTGAGGCTATGTGTCAAATACACCATAAGTCTGCCTTGTGTAGTGATGCATGAGATACTATGCTTGCTGCTCATGAAGCATGCGACGAGACATGGTGCTGTCTAACTCTCCTCAAATGGGTACCATTTCTCTACAGTTTTCTGACTACTTGCCAGCCCGTGTTAGAAAACTAATGGAAGAGCTTTCTAAACGGCGATACTTGACCCATGTTTATTACTGAAAAGCTCAAATTCTTAATTCAGTGGATTGCAATTTCTACTACTTAAAATTTAAATTACCTGGGTGGTACTTTTAAATGTATAGATTGGTAGTTATGTGGCAGTCATCTGAAGTTAAATTGATGGTGTGTGTGTGTGTGTGTGTGTGTGTGTGTGTGTGTTATCAAATTGACACAAGCTGGATTCACCCAGGTTGAAAAATTAAGACCATCAGATTGACATGTGGGCAAGGCTACGGGGGCATTTTCTTACTTATTAATTGATGTAGGAGGGCCCAGTCCACTATGGGCAGTACCTTGCCTAGATCAATGGACCTGGGGTATATAAATTCTCATTTATTTTTAAAATAGAAATAGGTATATTTGATAAAACACACTAACATTTAACTAAATATCTGCTATACTAATGTTACTGAAGGAAAAAAATGCTGAAACCACGTGTGGTATTATATGCAAAGGCAGGTGGGTCTCTGAGGTCAAGGCCAACCTTGTCTACATAGGAACTTCTAGGACAGCTTTGGCTACACAGAGAAAACCTGTCTCAAAACAACAACAACAACAAAATTAATGAAAAAATAAAAGCTAAAAATAAATTATGTTAAAATGTGCTTTCATGTGTGGTGGCCTTCCCAGTGTCTGCTCTTTCTACATAGCCCTATGTCAAAAGTTACTCTTTCAAAAGTTATTTATGTGTAAAAATTTATGACCAATTTGTATGCCACCAAGACAGAAATACTGAGTTAAAGGCAAAACAATTGAATAAATTAGAACACTAGTATAAACAAAATCCATGATAAACTTTCTACCATATGTTTTTACATTAACGCTCCATCTAAGTTTGACATGGTAGCAGTTCCTCTGTCCCATAGACTTTTAGCACCTCAGGAGTGATATATTTAAACTAGGTATGGCAGATTCTGTCTAGCTCAGTACTGGAGAGGTTAAGGCAGAATTCTTGCCAGTTCAAGGCTAGCATAGCATATATAGTGAGTTCCAGACCATTCTGAGCTACAGTGAAATCAACCTTTAACCCTAGCAGACCTGAGGCAATCAGGTCTCTAGTTTGAGTCCAATCTGGTCTAGAAAGGAAATTCCACATCAGGCAGGGCTATATAGTGAAATTGTCTAACTGCCCCCCCACATACACATCACCACACACAAAACACATTTAATTAAAAACCACATAAATTATTCATCCTAAATTAGGGTTCCGTGGGATGTTGGTTTTGTAGACTGCTCTATAAATGATGCCCACCTGTGAGAGGTGCTTCAGCATGCTCACTGGCTGCTTCTTAAGACAACCTGTAACTCCTGTTCCAGGGGATCAGATACCCCATTATGGTCTGGATTGAGGGAAATTAATTGTTTTAATCAAACTCAATGGAAGTATTTAACAGCTAGTGGAGGCATTAATATCATGTTTTAATTTCGGTGTTCCTGGGAGGTAGAATTTTAGGGAAGAGTTCACTGGCTGTCAACGACACTGCTGCAAACTTCCTTGCTTCATGGTGGAATCTCTTTGCCTAGGGATTGCACTCGCTGGTCGATTCCATTTCTACCCCCCAGGAGAGTATAGATAAGGACAGCAAATTGATCGTCTGAACCGATCATCTTACTTCACCCTCTTCGTTTGTCAGCTGTTCCAACCCACACATTTAAAACTGAGGCAGAGGTCTACTTTCAGACATGGGCGTCACCGCTCTGTGCTGACCTGGGTTTCAGTGAAGCCCCAGCACATAAATTGCACTACCAATTTCAGAGAACTATCATATTTAAATTCTTTTAATTCCCATACTTGTTTTATTGTGTGGAGAGATGTTTTTCCTGAATGTATAGCTCTGTGTCACTTGGGTATGGTGCCCTTAGGAGCTAGAAGAAGGGATATACTGGAACAGGCATTGCAGACAGTTGTGAGCCACCACGTGGGTTCTGGGGATCAGACCTGGCTCCTTTGAGAGAGCAGCCAGAGTTCTTAACCACTGAACACTGTGCTGTTGCTCCAGGCCCTAAATTGCTGATTTTTTTAAATGAAGATAGGGAATGTTGTATGGTCTGTTGTAACTCCCCATGTAGAGCCAGAGGAATTCTCACTCTATCCCTTCTTGTGCATGTGCTATCTTCCATAACTAAACACCCTTCAGGGAGAGACCTTTTGAATACACTGGAACTCTATAGATTTACTGGAAGTTTTATGTCTGTGTGCCTGAGTATATGTATATGCACCATGAGCATGAAGGAGACCTTGGACGGCAGGAAAAAGCACTAGATTCTCTGGAACTTGAAGTCTAGATGGTTGTAAGCTGTCTGATATGGGTCTTGGGAACCTCCCCTGAGTCCTTGGGAGGAGCAGCAAGTGCTGTTAACTACTGAGCCATTGCTGGCCTCTAGAAGAAAAGTTTTATTAGTTAAAAAAAATGTATCAGTCTTTTTCTCTCTCCTTCTCCCTCACCCTCCTCCCTCACTCTCGTGTGTGTGTGTGTGTGTGTGTGTGTGTGTGTCTTTTTTTTGAGACAAAGTTCTTTTTGTGTAGCCCTGGTTGTCCTGAAACTAGCCCTATAGCCCAGCCCTATAGCCTCAGATCCACCCACCTCTGCCTCCTGAGTGGGCTGCTTTTTTCTTTTTCTGTTTGTATTTTGATACCATCTAAAAGGTAGCACACAACTAGGTAATCTTAACGTTCATCAGACCTTTCAAGTTAGAGTTGTCTTTAAGCTTGTAGGAAACCTAGATATGTGGCTACCCAAGATCTCTTTACTTCCTAGGCTTACTAGAGGACTTCTTTTACTCAATTCTCTGAATAAACTAACATGAGGACAATCTCGCCTACTCTAGTCTGACCTTCAACTTCTCATCCTCCTTCCTCTGCCTCAGTGGGAACGTTAGGGTTTTAGGCATGTACTGCACCTGGCCTGTTTTTCCTGGCTTCCTTAGGGCTGGCACATAGTGAAGCATCTTAAACTGAAGCTCGTGATAGGCAATGAATTTGTTGATGTCTCTTGCTGATCCTTAAGAGTGCCTCTCTTATTCTCAAGAGTCACTAT
The DNA here is from genome assembly GCF_903992535.2 of Arvicola amphibius. Taxonomy (NCBI): domain Eukaryota; kingdom Metazoa; phylum Chordata; class Mammalia; order Rodentia; family Cricetidae; genus Arvicola; species Arvicola amphibius. Next base: position 40,881,713 of record NC_052060.1, on the reverse strand, counting down.
GTAGCCCTTAGACATGTAAGCCTTAATGGATGTATGGTAATGATTTCCAAGACAGGGAGAAGAAAAAGACTAGGTTGTCACTGAAGACAGTCAATTAAGATGAAATCAGTAAGAAAATGGAGTTGTTCAAGTTTGGACAAAACTTCTGAGAGACACAAATGGCATGCCCTTTTAGGCAAAGTAGCAAGCCAAGCATCTTTGAGAAAGCAGATTTCATGAGTATGACAGCATGTAATTCCCCCAATGTTGCAACTGTTTGCTGTGAAGTTTTTCAGTAAAGGAAGCATTTGCTCTGCTTCACATTTGAAGTGAAGCTCACTTTGGACATGGTAATTTCGTTACCTCAAACACTTTCTAAATTTTGTTCATGCATTTTTGTTGTTGTTGTTGTTTGGTATTTTGGTTTTTGTGGAAAATAGGCTTTTAGGTAGCCTACTCATCCCAAATTTGCTATGTAGCTGAGCACAGCCTTGAACTCAACCATTCTGCCATCACTTCAAGTTCTGGAATTATAAATATATACCTCCAAAACCAGATCTCCCTTCCTCCCTCTCTTCCTTCCTTCCTTCCTTCCTGCCTGCCTGCCTGCCTTCCTTCCTTGTTTTATTTCGTCCTTGACTTAGGGAGAAGGTAAGAGATGGTACCTATATTAAAATAATAAGTGCACTGATTTAACATCCTGGTTAATTAAAGGTTTATCTTCATTTACCTCTAAGACTTTTTTTTCAAATTTCACTCCACCAATGATAGTTATTCTAAGTGTGTAGTATTTAATAAGTCCACCTGTAATCGTTCCCTGATATATCGACATCTGTATAAAATCACCTACCATCCCACCATGAAGGACTCTCTCAACACTAAGTTTATTATGTCTCCCATTTGAATATCAGATTAGCAAGGCAAGAATACTTGCCTCGTTCCTGGTGGTGTATTGGTGGCTACAGCAGTGCCTGACAAAGGGGTCTGTTCAATAAATATTTGTCATTGAAGAAAGAATGACTATCATGATGGTTGGTTGCCTGTGATAATTCTGTCATTGCCTGAAAATGCTGAATGATTGTAAAATTAAATGCTAGAAGTGGTCTATGGAGCTCTGTATACTCTGTATACAGTAATATTGTATTACTAGAGACCATTGTATTGGGTTTACCTACACTGTAAATGTCTAGCTGTCCCTTAAATATGCTACCACGGTCTCCCTCCATTCTCTTCTTCCTCAGACGCCTTGGCATTTCATCTTTTAAACTCCCTTTCCAGTCTGTGCCTCAGCCTCAGTATCTGCAGGTTTTAGCTCCAGCGCGTAGAGCATCACAGTCTCCCTTTGACTGTGTCCTCCCCTTCCCATTTGAGCGCCATCCCCCAGACTAGGCAGTCCGGAGAGATAATTGAATGGCAAGTAGAACTTTTTGTGGAAACCAGGAGTCAAGACTTCGGGGGCTGCTGTGCTTGCGAGTGACCTCGTTAGCTATTGGATGTCCTCTGAGATTGTCAGGCATCCGAATCCAGTCCCTGTCTCACACACATTCTTCAGATAGGATGTCCCTGATGTTGCAGAACTTTCTCCCCTCTATCTGTTTATCACCTTGTCCGTATCGGTTTCATCTCTACCTACAAATTCTACCTCAAAGCCTCTTTCTGCTGTGCAGGGTCTCCTTGTCCCTTGGAAAGATTCTGGATAAACTATCAGCTTAATTGCTTATAATACTTTCATTTTTTGAAACTGAAAATTTCAAACATTACATGAGGAGTACCCCTAGTGCAAAGATAACCTGCCTATGGTTAGACTTTGGTAAGAACCGGAATGAAAATAAAAATAAAATGACTCTAAGTGTATGGATTATAAATATTCTTGTGACATTCCAACTAAATCTCATTTCCTCCCAGCTTTTAACAGTTTGAGGGCTGCGGAAAGGCCAAACATAAACCCAAATGCAAGAAATAATTTCTGGATAACTGGCGTGTGAATGATTGAGAACTGACAAGATCATGCACACTTGAACCTGGCTAGCTTTTCCAGGCTGCAGAAACTTTTACTTCTTAACTGACAGGTGGTAATCTGAAGTCAAGAGACCGCTTGCTTCACTATTAGTGACATCCCCTCCCTGCCTTTGCCTCTTTAAGATAATCTCGGCGCTGTGCGTCAACTGTACTGCTAAATTTCAAACATGGGCATTCAATGGTCCCAATGAGGATGTCTAAAGATACTGACAGACCCTCAAACATGTGGCACTCCAGGAAGGATGGGTGCATGTGAGCATGTGATGTGGTGTGTGGTGTGTGTGTGTGTGTGTGTGTGTGTGTGTAAACTCTGTCTAATCAGCTTTTAAAAAAAAGCTTTAACCTTTTCCAAAGATGTTTGCATGCAGAAGTTTTTCTTTTATAACTTAATTTTTTTTGTGTGCGATTGTTTCATCTGCATGTATATCTGCAACACTTGAGTGCTTGGTGCCTGCAGTGACCAGAAGTGTGCACCAGATCCCCTGGAACTGGAGTTACAGAAGATCGTTAGCCTTGTGGGTGCTGGGAAATGAACTTGTGTCCTGGAAGTGGAGCCTTAGCTGCACTTCAGTGCAGTTCTTAACTGTTGAACCATCTCCCCAGCCCCACATACACTTTAACGAGAGATGAAGTACATTCCAATTTCCAATTAAACGTTTTCTACAAGAAGGGTGATATTAAAGTCAGCTTCACCTCATGTTCTCCTTATTCATCAATATGATCTGGACTGTTGGTATTATTTTATAATCTCAGTTCCTTGGCTGAGGCAGGAGGGTACAAGGTTCAAGGACAAGGTACAAAGTTCTAGGCTCCTGTGTGAGTTCCAGGCCTGCTTTGAAAAGTTAGCGAGAACCTATCTGGAAACATAAAATAAGGGTGAGCGATGTGCTCAGCTGATGAAGTACTTGGCTACCCAGCAGCGCATACAGCAGCTGTGAGGGAGGACGCCTGTAATCTTGGAGGGGAAGGGAAGGGGTCATCCTCTGCCGTACAGAGTTCAAAGCCAGCATGGGAATATAGAGGGAGCTGCTGACTATGTCCCATAGATTTTTCCTAGGAAAAAAGTAGAAACTAAAAGGATTAAACTAGTGCTAGTGAGATGGCTTAGTGGTTAAGTGTGCTCACCATCCTGCCAAAAGCACCAACATTTGGTACCCAACACCTATATCTGATTGCTTACAACTCTGGGACCCCCTGTCAGCCTCTAGAAACCAGCATTTACACAGATGCTTTTTGCCCCAGTGCTGGGGGATGCCTGGGGCTTGCTGATTGCTAAATCTGGTAAATTCCCTGCCTCAAGGCAATGAGGTAGAGAGGAATAGAATAGGATTCCTGACATTCCTTCTTTGGCCTACACATACACCACACACATATCACACAACACAACACACATACACCACACCCCCCCACACACACATACATAATAAGTAAATAAATAAATAGAGATGCAAATAAAAAAATCTTTTTAAAAAGGGAAGCAAGAAAATTAAGTGGAAAGAATTGGTAGATTTATAAGATGAGATTTCAAAGCAGCATTTTGGGTCCTCAAGGATACTAACAGACATGCCTGGTGACATCTACTGTCCTGTCCTGTACACTTTGAGATGGGCTTAGTAAGTAATCCAGGCTGTCCTTGAACTTTGTATCTCTCAGTCTTAAGTTCTGGGATGATGGGCATTTACCACCACAATGGCTCCCTGAACATATCTTGAAATTTACCTGTGGTTAACGTAAATTGTGTTCCACTTTGGTAATCAGAATATAACACTGCGGAGATTATTCCCATGTATGTGGGAAGTATAATCAAATGTATCACTTTCTCAGGGCTTTTCCTTGCCAAGAAATCATTCCTAACAATGAGTTTAGTAAATGAGTTTGGAAGGAATGAAACTTCTCAGTGGAAGTGACAAGGTGACCAACAGTGATCCCCTAAGACTGAGGCTGGAACATAGACTTGCATTCCCTGCTCATAACCAGCCATACATATTTACCTCCACTCATCTGAATAGATTCACACACACACACACACACACACACACACACACACGATTCACCAGTTTATGGCATTGTGTGTGTGTGTGTATGTGTGCATGTGTGTGCATGTATGTGTCTGTAATATTAGGAGAGAGGAGTACTTGTAAGGAAAAAAATTACTGCATTATTGTATAAATGTATTTTTACTTTTAGAGTTGGAAAATACATATTGCCGACAAAACCAGAAAGCCAAAAACAAAACAAAAAAACCCTCCAAATTTTGAGCATCATCTGCGGTGTTCTCTGATGAGAGATATGGCTACCCTCTGAGTGATTCGGAAAGAGTCAAATGGTGCTGAGCTACATTACAACGCTAAATGCACATTGGTGAAATGAGATGCTGATCCATTTGCACACTAATGTGCTATTTTTAAGTCATGCATCATAGTGTCTTGAAAGAGGACTGTCATAATTATGATGGATTAGACTGCAGAGTCAGCCCTCCGTGCAGTAATTGTTTCACAGATGCGGTCGGTGTGACTTGAATTTTTAATTAATTATTGTCACAGGCAGGAGAAAGGACAAAATTATGCTCGTAGGAAAACTGCAATGGTTGAAACCTTCCTTGTCTTCAAGAAACTGAAATGCTAGCTACTCCTCAAAAGAGCAGTATTTTAAAATGTTTTTGTTTTGTTTTGTTTTTATGAGACAAGCATCTCTCTGCATATCCTGGCTGTCCTGGAGTTCACTATGTAGTGGCAGGATTAAAGGCATACCACCACACCCAGCACAAACAGGCTTTGTAAACTTGTGCCTCTGACACAGTCAGCAATGGTCAGACTGTGCCAATAGCTAATGTCATAAATGGGGATGGGAAGGCTATAAAATGATTGCACATTCCTATTTAAGTTAAATTACTCTATTATAATTTTACCCTTAAACTTTCAGCAACAAAAAGGGATGTGTTGTATTTATAGTTGATATAACCACTATTTTTGGTTCCTCAGACAGCCAAGCATTGTGAGGAATGTTATATACACACACATTGTACATTGCATTTAGCCTGCATATGTGTCTGTGTGAGGGAGTCGCACCCACTGAAACTTGAGTTATGGTGTGTTGTGAGGGTGCTGGGAATTGAACCCAGGTCCTGTAGAAGAGCAACTGGTGCTCTTAACTGCTGAGCCATCGTATTTTAAGGAATCAGTAGCCACTGCAGTGATACACACTGTAATCCTAGCACTCAGTGAGACAGCAGGATCTTGAGTTCACCAGAATATCAGGAAAACGCTACAGGAACCTCACAGTTCATATTTTAAGTGTTTACATTTTATTTATTTCAAGCCATATAGGGAAATGAGGCCCTCAATAAATATAAGTAAATTCCCATAATTCTGTTAATAACGACATGTCTATAAACATGTAGCAAACTGTCTTTTAGAGTATTAATACTAAGCATGCAAACAGGCTCGAATAAGAGCAAATTTAAGTTCAAAATAAAGTCTCCCTAAATCATGCATTTTCGTGTGTATTATGTGATGGGAAGGGCTTCAGAGAGCTGGCAGACTACTTCTGCATGGTCCTACCAGGAGTCACTATTTCCAGGCAGCTTCTCAGTATTTACATCTATAAAATAGGAAACCAATGAAGCCCTTTCTGATACCCTGAAATGCTTCATACATCATTTGGACTATTAATGCCACGTGCCCTGCTTCCTATTTGAATGTCATTTAAAGTCTTGTTACTCTTTCAAAGGTGAAATGCCGCCGTTCTGTGATTCTGATGATTCTGAGCTCCCTGTTAACATAATTCTGAAAACCAGAATGACTACCCAAGTTTATGCTGGGCTCAGGGAACATGCATTTGATTTTCAAATAATATAATAGTTGATAATTTTTCAGAAGCCCTAGGTATTAATTTCCAACAGAAATTGGTGATGGGTTTCAATAGCCTGCAATTATCCCTTCAATACAACTCAGAGGATGTTGGTTATTTGGGTTTGTGTTTTTAAGTGTAACTGTTAACAGTGTGTAAGCTGAGTTATCCTGTAAAGCATCCCTGGGAAGCTTAGCCAGTCAAGTCTGTAGGTTTCTGAAGGATATTTGGTCTATGCTCTCATATAAACTTCATAATGGCTTTTGAAAAATAGCACCCTAATTTTGATTGGCCAAAGTCCTCCTGAGTGACATTGGCTAATCCCTCTTTAAAAAAATTGCTGCTCAGGCTGGGTGTGATTGCCAGCATGGGCTCTAGAATGAGACCCTGTCTCAAAATAATGGGGATGATGATTACGATGACGTTGCTTCTCAGTCTAAATGAAAATTTTCTTCATGTAGCAAACTAGTATAATATAAATAAATGACTATCATCTATAAATTTCCAGAAAATGCATTACTTTAGAAGTATCTAATCTCATAAATTAAAAAAAAATCTATTTCTGGTCATTCACTTATAAGAACAGATAATAAATGTCTGTATCTCTTATTGCTTTCAGTGGAGAAAGGAAATGCTATGATTTTTTTCCTGTAAAAACATGGCTGAAATTTAACCCTCACTGGGTAACTGAGAGGGTAAACTTTAGAGGTAGGACATCTAGAAGTAGAATATTCAGAGGTGATCAAAATTGGGATCATGGGATTGGGTACCATGATGTGAATGTGGGGGTCAATGACAAGTGTCAGGGGTTTGTTTTCTCTCCTACTGTGAGAGCTTTAGGGTCCAGCCCAGGTCTTTTGGGACAGGGCCTTCAAAACGAAGAGGGTGAGACCAGCACACAGTATCCTTGGCCATGATACCCTGCACCAGCTCCAGACAAGAACAGCAGGAAGGCTGTTCCACTTGAGAATGAAGAGCCAAAATAAGCCTCCAGCCTGCCCAACCCCATGCCATTAGAAATAGGAAGTGGACTGAGGAAAACCATGCAAAAATAACTCCAGCAAAAGTTTATAGTTTTTTGAAAATGATTCCTTGTTTTACAGTCATTTAAATTTAAAAAAACAACAAATCCTAATGTCCTAACTGATTATTAGGTAAACATCTCAAATACAACCCAAAGATTTTTTTTTCTGTCTTAACCATGACTTTTTCAGCTTAAAACAAACAAACAAACAAACAAACAAAAAAACTACAGTACTGAAGCGTCTTCCTTCTCTCTAATGTGAATAATGCCAAAACCTGGATAATTGAAAGTACTGTACAAATGGGTACAGGACTCTTTAATATTCTGAGTTCCCCTACAAGAAATGCGGCTTAGGACGTACTAAAGCCTGAGGCAATATTTCCTTTTTTACCCTCTGACAGGGGAGGTTGTTTTCAAGAGAGACAGTGTTTAAATTCCCTGAACTATTAGCTTTCCACAGCTACTGGCTTTACCCAGGAAGCGAAATCTTGCCACAGAATACTTCTGTTTAAATTTGGGGCTTAAAAGTTCTATTGTCTTTAAACCTCCATATTAATATCAATTCTATTTCGTTACCCTAATTCTTAGAAGCTACTATTATGTTTAAAAGGTTTTTGAGCTTCATCTATTATAATTTTTAGCTTGACATTTTAAAGAATGACCAAAAATTACATGGAATGGATCATAATGTGTTGAATGTTTAAAATGCTTTGATTATAGCTCAAAATTAGGTAGCATGACACTGTATACAGAGCCTGAAATTTGTAGTATGAGAAATGTACACATGTATGTAGCTGTAAATAACACTTGATAGTTGTATGTGTGGATTGGTTGTACAGTTGCCAAGAGTACATCTTTTTCTTCCCCTTCCCCCTCCTTTCCTCCCTCCCAGTTTCTTTATTAAGAAAAAAAAGAACAACCCAAAAGAAATGTGATGCAATGCATGATATAGAATTTTAAATTTCCCCAAAAGTGAAAATTAAATGTTTTTGCTTACTATCATCCAGAATAATTTATTATTTTATTTTTTGAGACATTTTGGTTTTAAATTCACTACGCAGCTGAAGAACTTTGACCTTGATTCTCCTGCCTTCAACTTCCCTTGCCCTCTGCCAGGGTTGATGTGGTGCTGGGGACCGAAGGCAGCCAGACAAGCACTCTCCCAGATGGGCTAAATCCTAGCCCATAATGGATGTCTTCACAACACGAGATATTTGCATTACTTTTCATATAGGCCTGAAATCCAGTGCTTCTTTTCATTCCTATGGCACATTTCAGCTTAGAGTAGGTGTATTGCAAGGGTGCAGTAGTTTAACGTGACCATGTATTCATGTCTATGTTAGGTGATATCAATCTTGCCTGTCATTTAAGACACAAAAAAGATCACTTTTCTTTGTTCAGTGAGAAGAATCTTTTCAATTTAAATTTTAATAAGAAAGACAAATTTGAAAGTATAAAAAGACAATTAAAAGGAATCCCCTTCCCATGGCTATTCTTCAGCTGCTTTTCCGTCAGTTTCTGTGTTTGTGACTCAGGTGTTGTGTGGGCTTAGGCATTCTGTTTTTCTTTTTCAGCACAAGGTTAGAAACCATATAAAGTTCACCAATAAAAGTTATGTCAGTTGTCGGGCCAGCCACAGAGGCCTATTGGATAACTGCTGAAAGGAGTACTGCATCTTCCTGTGTCTGCAGATAGAGGTTCCAGGTGAGCCTAGATAGAATCATGGACCAGTCCTAAAATGGAAGCGCTGCCCGCCAGGCTGGCTGCCATCCTTTCTCAGAACAACTAGCTGCGTGTTGTGTTTCCCTACCTGGCTTTCATTCCTCAACTCTCCCCTGTAGCAATCTCATTGCATATACATAGAACTTTTGAGTTTGCTTGTTCTGTTACAACGGCAATATTTCATTGCCATAAAACTTCTGATTACTTTTATGTTTTGAGGCTATCATTGCATTTGGGGTGGGGGGCTACTTTACTAAATCTTCAGAAATGATGGCAGCGTTTTAGCTGGCTGTCCTCACTGGTCAGTGTACAGTGTGATTATCTTTCCGACACAGGGTCTTGTATACAGCCCTGGCTGTACTGGAACTCATGGAGACCCGCTGCCCTACCCATGCAGGATTAAAGGTGTGAACAGCCGTGTCCTTCTAGGTCCAGTGATAATTTTAGCGCTGCATTTCAGCACTTCTATCTTATTTCTTCCTCTGTCCCATTTGTCTTGTCTGAAAAGTAAGTACTAACTAATAAAACAGGGTTTTAGAGCAGACAGAAAAGAGTGCCCCCTCCGCTGTTAGCCTTCAAAACAGGAGAAAGATGCAGAGATGTGTGTGTGTGTGTGTGTGTGTGTGTGTGTGTGTGTGTGTACATACATGTGTTACAGGTGCCTGAATTCAGAGGTGAAAACCAGATTAGCCACTCAACACTGGAGTTGGGAACCAAACACAGGTCTTAACTACTGAGCCCTCTCTTCCATCCCTTAATATGGGTTTTTACATGCCCACCTCCCCTTCCCCTTTTTCTCTTCTTCGGGCTTTGAATGTTTTTACAAATCTGGAAAATGTTTGAACCAATGATAATGGTAATAACTTAGGGTTTGAATGGTCTCAGTGAAATTTACTGGGTGAGTACAAAAATGAATTAGATTAAGCACAAAAAATGAGCTAGAGTTGTGTCGAAGCAGTACATAAGGCAGACAGAGACAGTAGGCCAGCTGCAGCTAAAGTGGTGACTTCAGGATGGAGAAGAAGCTGAAGGGGAAGAAGGTGCTGCTGACATAGATGTAGAGAGCCACTTTCACACAGCAGCCAAAGCCCTTCCAGCTGAAAGTGCTTACTGTCGATTTTTATAAAGTTGTCAGTGCTAGACTTAAGCCATGAAGAACAGGAAAGATAGCTATTAGCACCAATTATTAGGATCTACATTTTGTTATTGTTTTTATTGAGTTATACATTTTTTTCTTTACTCCCCTCCTTTCCCTGCCCCTTCTACCCTCTCCCGTGACCCCCCCACACTCCCAGTTTACTCAGGAGATCCTGTTTTACGATTTTTAAAATTGTATTTATTTACATGTGACTGTGTATATGTATTGTCTACGTATGCATGTGCCCTAACAGGTGTAAGAAGTCAGGGGACAATTTGTAGGCCTTTACACTTCTCACCTGGGTGCTGGGAATTAAACTCAAACCATCAGCTTGGTGATAAGTGCCCTTAACCTGCTGAGTCATTTCACCTGCCCTAGACAGGAAATCTTCATCAAAGTGGGCATCCGTCCCCTGTTGAAAAATCACCTAGAAGCAGCATGCTTGGAGGTGGTACATGTTTGAAAGTGGTTGTGTGTGTGTGTTTCAACTGAGTATCGAGCCTGGGGAGAGTGTCCTGCAAGCTGCACATGCTGCCTTGCGCTGACTTGAGCCCCGAGCCAAGTGGGTATTTTAAAGCCTCACCTTCTGCCACGTCACCGCATGGTGTACCGATGACGGTGAAACACAGTGTGGGGTCCCTGTTAAATGAAAGAGTTTGAAAACCATTGACACATGCCAAGCAGAACTAACCAGGTATGATAAGGAGGAAAGGTACCAGGATCAGATTTTAGAACATTCTTTTGGGTCTTTTGATAACAAATTGGAGGCAGCCTTGAAGAACTCAAGGGAGGATCCAGTGTCAAAGAGCTGTGACAGGGACTGTGAGACAAAATAGAATGGAGTGAATTGAGATGGGGATAATTTAAGGAGTGCACAGGAAGCAGCGATGGCAGTTCGGTAAGCAATTAGACAAACAAGTGCTGGAGAAAATGCGGTTTTTCTCTGATACTACTTGATGGTAAAGTATGAACTTCTCAGAGCAGCTGGGACTCTATCATTCCTTTTTGCCATGGTAGGAAGACAAGAGTAGCTTCTTGCTCAAAGAGTGTCTGACTGCTATACCCAGATATTGGTGTTGCTGTAATAAAAGTTTGTGTGTCTGTATTCTTTAGGATTCATTCAAAGGGCAGCCTTGTGGATGGCCCCGAAGCAAGCCTGATGGAACAGGACAGAACCACCCATCCTGAGGGCAGCACACTGAGTCCATTCCTGATACCACCGCCTTCTCCCATCTGCCCGCCAGAACCTCAACTCCAGAATGGAAGCCCATTAACAGAGAGACTTCATCCAGAAGAAGTGAATGGAGACACCAAGTGGCAGTCTTTCGAAAGCTATTATGGAATACCCCACAGGAAAGGCAGCCAGAGCAGTCGTGAGAGTCCAGACTTTATACACGAAGGCAGGGGGTATTCCGGGTGCTTACAAAACGGAGGAATAAAACGTACAGTCAGTGAACCATCTCTCTCTGGGCTCCATCTGAACAAGAAATCAAAACTAGACCAAAAAGCTAAGGGAGAAGGTAATAGCTTCGGGGAAAGCCGAGAAGGACACCCAGGTGAAAGCAGCCGTCAGCCAAATGTCTCCAGTCGGAGCGAGAACAGAGAGGCTGTGCCCTCTCTGGCCCAGGATAGAGCAGGTGCAGCCATTGATGGTTTCCCGACTCATAACTGCAATGGAGTGGACAACAGAGAGTTTCGGGCTCTCAAGGAGCAGGAAGGGGAAAATGGCAGGAACGTTTTACTACTTACGAACAAGGCTGTGCTAATGCCTAACGGTGCTACAGTTTCTGCCCCTTCCGTGGAAAACACGCATGGTGAACTCCTGGAAAACACGCCATCTCTGTGCTGCCCAGATCGCGTTCCCATGGCAGTGCAGAATACCACATCTCATGTGAACGACCTGAACAGTCGGGCTACTAATGAGTTGTCTTGTGAGATCACTCAACCATCGCATACCTCAGAGCAGATCAATTCCCCACAGACCTCAAGCTCCCGGCTGCCTCCCGAGCTAGCTGCCATGGTGCCGGAGGCCTGTGATGCTGATAATGCCAGCAAACCAGCTGGAGTGCCAGGTACCTGTCCTTTCCAGAAACACCAACAAAAATCAGTTTTGGAGATATGCCCATCTCCTGCAGAAAACGCAAACCCACGGGGAAACGTGACGCTCTTTGCTGAAGAATCCTGTTCCGGTTCCAGCTGTGACATAGAAGGTTCTCATGGCAGCTCTGAACAGTATTCAAAGCAGAAGGAAATCAATGGTGCTTACTTCAGGCAAAGCGCAGTGTTCACTAAAGATTCCATTTCTGCCACTACCATGACTCCACCATCACAATTGCTTCTTTCTCCCCCTCCTGTTCTTCAGCCTCCCTCAGAAGGAAAAGGCACTCTGGGTGATGGGGTTTTGGAAGAACACCAGCACTTAGGTAACGCATCTCTCTTAAGAGAAGGGAAAACAGAACATCAACCTAAGGTGGCATCATCTGGCCAGACTCTGAATCCATCTGTTCAGACATCCAACCCCTCGCTGATGCTGCCGGAAGGGCATCAGAATAACTGCGCCTCCGTGCGCTCTGAACAAACCAGAACCATGTCAGAATATCTCAAGTATTACCCACCAAATCATGGCTGCGGTGGAGATTTACAAGAGCACGGCCTGCATCTGATGGGACACAGGGAACAAGAGATGATGAAGGATGAAAACAGGGAACAAACACAAGACTCAGTGCTGGCGGCCCAGCACTATCTGAAACCTGGATGGATTGAACTGAAGACCTCTCATTTCCGGGAAGCGCAGCATCAGCCGAGATGTAAGGATGCTATGTTTCAGTCGGTCCTTCGCTATCAGGCCGGCCCTTCCAATCAGATGCCCTCCACACAGTGCACTGAAAATATGAACATGCCAGGAGGATTCCAAAGGCTACCCTACATCCAGAAAACAGCTCAGCCAGAGCAGAAGTCACAAATGTACCAAGCGGAGACGAATCAAGGACACTCTCCTGGTATGAGGGACCAGCATCTACAGTTCCAGCAAACTTCATACCAGGAGTGCCTCTCCAAGGCAGATACCGCTCCTGGTGCTCATGTTCCGAGTGCTCCTCTTTTTCATTTCCAGCATACAGTGGATCCCTCCACTAATAAGCACTTGAATCAACAGGCCACAGAGACCGAACCATTTTCAAACTTTTTACAGCATAAGCCTCATAAGCAGGCAACGCAAATACGAGCATCCCAGAACTCAACTTTCCCTCAAAACTGCCAGCAACAGCAATCACAGAGGACGAATAAAGAACAAATGCCTCAAACTTTCTCTCATCTCCTAGGCAGCAATGATAAGCTAAGGGAAGAGTTCTGCTCTGGCCAGATAAAGGTGGAAGAATGCTATAGTAGTGAAAACCAGTATTCAAAATCAAGCAGTTTCCAAACTCACAATACCCAGGGGGGGTTGGAGCAAGTACAGAATGTGAGTAGTAAAAATTCTCCTTATGTGAAGACGTTAAAATCAAACACAGGCAAATTACAGGTTCCCTGTTCGGATGATACACACCCCATTCCCGAGAATCGAGAACAAACTCTACACCCTGAACTCTTTGCAGGAAACAAGACCCCACACCTGCAAAACATGCAATATTTCCCAAATGATGTGACCCCAAATCAGGATATTCATCATAGGTGCTTTCCAGAACATGAACAGAAGCCTCAACCAGCTCCGGCTCTGCAGGGATTCACAAGCAGAGGCCAGGATGCATTTTCTGGGCAGCAGGCAGCAAAACTAGCTGAAGTAGCTCAGCAAAGGTACTTGGTGCATAATCAGGCAAAGGCACTCCCTGTGCCCAAGCCAGGAGGAACTCAAACACAGACCCCTCCTCAGAGGGACATTCAGAAGCATGCTGCCCTAAGGTGGCTACTCCTACAAAAGCAAGAGCAGCAGCAAACACAGCAATCCCAGGCTGACTCTTGTCATAATCAGACACACAGGCCAGTCAAGACAGAGCCTGGATCCAAACCCTCTTCCTGTAAACGCTCCATGTTGGCACCCCAAGAAAAAATGGCCAAAAAGATAAAGCAAGAGATCCCCCCACCAAACTGTGATGATGGGCAACCTAAGAGCATCATTGAGACCATGGAGCAGCATCTGAAGCAGTTTCAGCTCGACTCATTCTTTAACCATAAGTCCCTGACTCTGACTCTCAAGTCACAGAAGCAAATGAGAGTGGAGACATCTGGTACCGTCACAGTTGTGTCTACAAAGACCCATGCTGCAGAGTCGGAGAGCCACACCCCAGCTGCAGAAAAGACACCAACCAAAAGAACAGCTGGCTCTGCACTCAACAATTTTTTAGACTCACCTTCCAAATTACTAAATCTTCCTGTAAGAAATTTATTGGATACTCCTATCAAGACTCAATATGATTTCCCATCGTGCAGATGTGTAGGTGAGTGCCAGGAACATCCTGAAGCCCATGGTGCTTTCCAGAATTAGCTCATTGTTTTCGTATTTGAGAGTTTCTTCCTTCTTAAAGCTGGAGTCTGGGAGCCCACTATGAAAGCTCATAAAAAACTTGCTTTTGTCTTTAAATTACAGACGCTCATGCCATGCAAAATGAAAACTTTGTTTGCATCTGTCCACCCCCTCCAAACCAATTGAATGTGTTCTTTTTTTTTCCTCTAATTAGATCTTGAAGTATAAATGTATTTTATATCATTTTAATGATTTGCTTGTACATACTGGAATTTTGTCTACATGTATGTCTGCATGCCAGAAGAAGGCATTGGATTCCATAGGACTACAGTTGTGAGCCACCCTGGGAGTACTGGGATTTCTAACTGCTTGGTCCATCTCTCCAGCCCTACATCTTTGGTTTGGTTTGGTTTGGTTTGGTTTGGTTTGGTTTGGTTTTTGAGACAGGGTCTCCCAGCCCCTGTCCATCTTGTCCCTATGCAGATCAGACTGCCCTGCCTCTGCCTCCCAAGTGCTGGGATTAAAGGTGTGCATCACCATGGATCTATTTGTTTTAACTCTTATGTCTTAGAGGAGGCATATAGGCAGGAAAATTAGTTACCGTGAAAAAAATAACTACTTCCTCCAACTCATGTAGCTTCTTAAACAAAACAGTGTCATAAAACCAGGTTTAAAGTTTGGGGTTAAAGATCAGAAGATTTCTGGGAACTGAGGAAGTTCCTATCTTTAATCTCAAGTTGGAAAATTGCAGGACCAAGGTTCTGAGTACTTAGTTCCAAGGTTCTGAGTACTTACAAACGTAGCCCTTAGAGTACTCACGAAAACTCCCTTAGGAGCACTTAGAGAGTAAGTCCTTTCCCACTTGATACTCTCTATTGGTTTGTGTTCCTTTTTGTTTTCTTTTTTAATATAAAAATAGTATTTCTTAAATCAATGCCTTTTGTTAAGCTTGTGTTATATAATAGTTGTGCAGCTGGAAGATATCAATAGTATCTGCCCCCCACAAGTGTAGCAGAAGACATTAGAACAGGGTACCTTACTGTCTAATGTCCCACCCATCCCATGGTGGTGCTCACTGTATTGTGCCATCCACTTGGCAGGTTGGTGGGAGGAAGGAGGTTCTTCTGCCCTGTGTATGGCTCACAAGATGCTGCACAGAGCTAATGTGTAGCTAATGTGTAGCCAGTACTCCTACAGTGGGCCCTTTACTGGACTCTGGAGAATTCTCTCACAAGTTAGCTCCAACGTGCAGTGAAAATAGTTCTTACCAAATGTTGAGGGAAAAATAGGAGCAGAATAAATGGATTCCACAAGTTTAATTATCTGGAGTGGAATAGGACAAGATTTATCTTTAAACTTCATAATTTTCAAATGACAAGCATGATTCTTGTTGGATTTTTTTTTCTATTTAGAAAACTGTGTTGTAGTTTATTACATATATTTTAATCCCTTCATTCTTATTTGATTTAAAATAATTTCTTATGCTATATCTGAAATGTAGTAATAATTTGCCAGTAGCCATTGTGTGTGTGTGTGTAATACTTTGCACATTTTTCTAATAGATGAGGCCACCAATGTACTCTAAAGGGAAAAAAAAGAATGGAAGTTACTTAGGGCCATTAATGTGCAGCTGGGGGATAATCTTTGGATGTAGCCTTAATTCTTAGTATAATTGAGGTCTAAAATAATAATCTTCTATTATCTCAACAGAACAAGTTATTGAAAAAGATGAAGGTCCTTTTTATACCCATCTAGGAGCTGGTCCTAATGTGGCAGCTATTAGAACAATCATGGAAGAAAGGTAATTAACTCAAAGGCACAGGGCAGATTAACATTATCCTTTGTATACAGCAGTGTTTCCAGTTCCCCCACACAGAGCAGTAAACAATTGTAAATCAAGTAATTATCAGTAGGCTTAGCTATTCCGTGGTTGCCAGCCCAGCACACTGCTATTCACTACAGAGTCACAATATTTGACAGGACAAATAGTTGCTTAGCTGGCACAGGCTGCCCACTTGGAAATGGATGCTTGAAAACCCGGGCACAAACAAAAATCATTCAGCCAACCTGCTGGGCACGCGAGTGCTGGCACAGGCGGCAAAGGGGCTCAGTCTGGCTCTCTCCTGTTTGGTGACGTGTCAAAGAAATAACAAGGGCAAAGCAGCACAAGGGAAGACCATTGATTTACGATCTTAGCTTTGCCTATGATTCCTTTCTCTTACAGAAGAAAGCAAGCGTGAAAGCTTAGCTAAGAGACTCCATTTACTTTCCAAAACTGTCTGTCCAAGGTGTCTACCCTCAGTTCCCTTATGTTGAAGACTCAGAAGGCCTTCCCTATAGATAAAGCTCTGAGCTGTTGTATGCCATGTCATAAAAATGTATTTGAGATATGGGCAGGGCACTCAGTGTCATTCTCGCTTTATTTGTGGATTATGACCTTCTAATCTATTATGTAGACATTCACCACATTGTCCCCCAACCTGGCAGAGGCTGTGAATTTCTCTAAGCACTTTCTTTTGTTCGCAGTGCACAGCATTTGGCGTGCAGGGAATACAATCTATTTCTAGAGTTCTGACTTTTTCAAAATAGCTGGATAGTAACTTTTTGCCAGATTTCTTTAGGATTTCTAAAACCTTACAATTCTCCAAGTTGGAAGATAAATTTAGTACAGGACAATAATCAAATAGTACATGGTTTCAAAATATGAATTTAGCAAACTAACTTATTTTGTACTTTGTATATAAAGATAGCTTTCCTAGTTTTTCTCATTCAACATATAACTACAGAATAATTCATTATAACTCTTGGTATATTTGGATGCTGAAGAAAAGATAAGACTGACCCATTACACTTGGCTTACACCAATTTTTTAAAGAATAAATTAAACCTTTAATTTCTTAAGATGTGGTTATAGAACAAAACTACACTTACATGTCCAAATATGTGATTGCCTCTTGAAGTAGTCTACTAATTGTGTGTGTGTGTTTCTTTAAGGTTTGGACAGAAGGGTAAAGCTATTAGGATTGAAAAAGTCATCTATACTGGTAAAGAAGGCAAAAGTTCTCAGGGATGTCCTATTGCTAAGTGGGTAAGTGTGACTTATTGGTGCCCCTGCTCTTCGCTCTTGATCGTTTTGATTCACTCCTCACCATAAGAATGAGTTTACCCAAGCGAAAGAGTGTTGCGAGTTGGAATGAACGTATCCTATGTGTCACCTTGTAGTCTTAAGGTAGAGTAGTTCTGAAATCATGGACAAACCATTAAACTGAAATAGTTTAATAGTAGAGGTCTAGAGCAGAGGTTCTCAGCCTGTAGGTTGAGAGCCCTGGGGGATCAAAGAACCCTTTCACGGGGGTCACCTAAGACCAACGAGAAACAGATATTTACAGAATGATTCATAGCTAGCAAAATTACAGTTATGAAGTAGCAATAAGAATAATTTTAGAAGCCGGGCGGTGGTGGCGCACGCCTTTAATCCCAGCACTCGGGAGGCAGAGGCAGGCGGATCTCTGTGAGTTCGAGGCCAGCCTGGTCTACAAGAGCTAGGTCCAGGACAGGCTCTAAAAAAGCTGCAGAGAAACCCTGTCTCGAAAAACCAAAATAATAATAATAATAATAATAATTTTAGGATTGGGAGAGGGTCATCATAACATGAGGAAATGTATTAAAGGGTCACAGCATTAGGAAGATTGAGAACCGCTGGTCTAAATCATAGTCCTTAGATCATGAAGAAATAGTCCCTAACCCTTTAAGCATCAGATTAATATTTATAATGCCACTTAATGAAAACCTCAACTAAGACCTTGCATATCTTTTCTGTAGTTCTTACTACAATAGTAGAATTTAACTGCCCCACTGTGCCGGGCTAGCCATTGAGGAATAACTTTGCACCATTTCCTTTTGTGATAGTTGATTAGGTTCTCACTGTATACCTGGGCAGGTGGTGATAATTTTGATCCAGACATGAAAAAGTATGCATTTGCAAGTGGATATTTTCTGGATCCAATTGACCTTTGTTCTGTCTGGGCTGGGGCGGGGCTTTCTGGGTGGGCTATTGACTCCTGCAGGTGATTCGAAGAGAGAACCTTGAGGAGAAGCTACTGTGTTTGGTCCGAGAGCGAGCTGGCCACAGCTGTGATGTTGCGGTGATTGTGATTCTCATCATGATCTGGGAAGGAATCCCAAGGACTCTGGCTGACCAGCTCTACTCGGATCTTAAAGAGACCCTGAGTAAATACGGTGCCCACACTAATCGTCGTTGTGCCCTGAATGAAGAGTAAGTGGGGCTACGGCCCTTTCTATCCTCCAGGGGTATAGTTTCATTTCAAGCAGGACTTGAATTTGTCTACTGATAAAGCGGGGGTCATTTGATTGATTTCATAGTTGAACAGTGAATAGTTTTCTAAAATGAATATTCTGTCCACGTAGACCATTAGTCAGTGTTCAGCAGCAGTTTCTAGTAATATCTAGGTGTCTGTACCCACATGGCTTCAGTTCTACCATAATTTCTCTTTTACTTCTCCTGCCATAATTTGACACACCTTATCAATATGGCTACCACTTTAGCAAGCAAAGATAAAGTTCTGTAGAAATCAAAATCATTTTTCTATTTAATCTAGTTCAATCCTTCTGTAGTACAAATGTGCTTCCCTTCCCAATGCTGCTCCAGATGTTACTGCTGTGTATCTGTTGTTACTATCTGCTGGTTTAGCTTTGTCTACTCTGCATGAAGCCAATGCACTCACTCAGAGGTTTTCTCTGTTTCTCTACTGTGGATCTCTGCATGATGCTAAAATACAGAAAGGTTCTCCTTCTACATTTTCTCACAGTTGGTTGAAAAATAATTTAAATTATACACTTTAAAAAAAAACCCACACAGTTCTAACACAGAATAATTTGGGATTATAGAAAGACGTCCCCATGTTTACCAATCCCATTGCTAATCAAATTGTTTATCATGGTTGCTCAGTCTTGGTTGTATTATACCATTGATCCATAACTGATTTAAGAAAGTTAGTCCTCCCATTTGAAACAGAGTTGATTTTGAGAGGTTTGATCAAAATACATCTCATGGTCTTTGTTTGACTGCCCTTAGTTTGCTAGAGATTGCTCAAAAGGACTTCCTAGCACATGACTTGTAAATTTCTGTTAAACTGCTCTAGATGCAAAATACTTTCCAGTCTATCAAATTATTCTGTTCATTCTTGGAAAAAAATATGTGTATATATATTTAATCATAAATAAGAGAGAAGGCACATTGGGCACACTTTTGCTGAGGCAGTGGCTTCAGAGTCTAAATTGCTGAAGAACTTGGGGAAATGACTTAGGGAAGGATACTTGTACATCCATGCTTATTGTTGCCTTCCACCTAATAGCCAGGAAATACAACAAACACAGATACCCGCCTACTGATAAAGGGTTAAACAAAAATGTAATGGGTGCACATAATAGATTTCAAACCATAGAGAAAAAAAAGTCATCTTCAGGAAAATGAATGGAACTAAAGATGATTGTGTTAAGCAAACTAAGCCACAATCTAAAACATCATATCAAGAGAGGCATGGTCATGACATGATAGCTCTGCTTATTCTTTTTGGATATAAGCTCACATTCTCACCTTCCCACATTGCCAGCATTTGTTTCACGTATTTCCTTGAAAACCTCAACAGACATGCAATCTCAGAGCAACTTTAGTGTGCATTTCCCCCGTGTTTTAAGAGGTTCCAGTATTGGCTGACCATTTATATTTCTGTCTCTTCAGTTCACGAGTCTGCTTATTGACTGGAGAGTTTGGTTTTAATATTTAGTTTTTGCAACTCTTTAAATATCCTACCTTTGCCGGGCCGTGGTGGCGCACGCCTTTAATCCCAGCACTCGGGAGGCAGAGGCAGGCGAATCTCTGAGTTCGAGACCAGCCTGGTCTACAAGAGCTAGATCCAGGACAGGCTCTAGAAACTACAGGGAAACCCTGTCTCGAAAAACCAAAAAAAAAAAAAAAAATCCTACCTTTGAGCCCCATCAGTTTATTTGGTAAAGATTTTTTTTCAATATTTATTTATTAATTCTGTATACAATATTCTGTCTGTCTGTATGCCTGCAGGCCAGAAGAGGGCACCAGACCCCATTACAGATGGTTGTGAGCCACCATGTGGTTGCTGGGAATTGAACTCAGGACGTTTGGAAGAGCAGGCAATGCTCTTAACCTCTGAGGCATCTCTCCAGCCCCTATTTGGTCAAGATTTTTGTCCCACAAAACTTTCTTGAGCCACACAATCTCACTGTCACTAAGATGACCTCAGGTGGTGGTTTATTGATTGTCAGTTTGACAGGATCTAGACTCACCCTGGAGACATTTCTGGGCTTGGTTCTGAGGGATTTTCTGTAGATAGGTTAATTGAGGTAGGTGGACCCACCCTAATGTGGGCAACACCTTTCCTGGCTGGGGCCCAACCCTAAAACTGAGGTGGTGCATTTTTCCTTCTCCACTGTCCAACCTTTATCCAGACTGAAAGGAATTTTGTTCTGCACCGCGTGGATATTCATTTTCCCAGCGCCATTTATTCAGGCAGTAGTTCTCAAATTTGAACTTTGATACCTTTATCAAAAAAAAAAAATCAGGTGGCTATAGCTCTTTTCTGGGTCCTCTCGTCTTACTCCATTGGTCTAAATGTCTCTTTTTGTATGAGTACCATGCTAGTTTGTTGCTATGGCTCTGTAGTATAGTTTGAGATCCGGTATTATGATACCAACAGCATTGCTTTCTTCTGTTTAGGATTATTTTGGCTATTTGGGACTTCATTCTTTCCTATGGATTTGGGAATCATTTTTCTAAGGGTATGAAGAATGTAATTGGAGATTTGGTGATAGATTTGACTCTATAGTCATTTTCATTAATATAATCATTTTATAATACTGATTATGCCAATTCATGAGTATATCTCCAATTTCTTGATTGATTAAATATATATATTTAACCTCTTTGGTTAATTTTATTCACTTGTATTTTAATTTATTTTTTCTTTCTTGTCAAGTTCATTATTGGCATATAAAAAAGCTGGGGAAAATTCTTTGTTACCATTTATTTATTGATTTATTTATTATGATTATCTGTGTGGATGTGTTCATGTAAGTCCTAGTACCCACAGAGGCCAGAGGTGTTGGAGCTACAGTTATAGGCAATTGTGAGCTACCCAATGTGGATTCTAGGAACTAAGTCTGTACATGCTATTTGCAAAATTCACTGATTTTTTTTATTTTTTGTATTCTGTACTTTCATGAAATGACTGAGCATTGAATTAAAAAAGAGCAGTGATAATGAATAATCTTGTCTCTTTTCCTGATTTGAGAGGAAATGGTCCCCATACAGTATATGTCGACTCTGGTTTTACCATGTACCCTTTATTGTGTTTGGCATAGATTCCTTCTCTCCCTGGTTTCTTTAGCACTTCTCATGAAGGAACATTGATCTTTGTCCAAAGTTTTTTTTGTATGTCTGTTGATAAGATCATGTGATGTCTGTACTTATTTGTGTGTTGAACCTATGCATTGTTGCCATGAAGCCAACTCTACCAAGGTGTATGATCTTATTGTGTTCTTAAATAGGATTTGCAAAATTTGTCCATCTGTGTTCATCAGGGAAATTAGTCAGTAGTTTTATTGAGTCTTTTTTGACTTTTGGTGTCAGGGTAAATTGTAGAATGAATTTGGTAATATTCCTTCCCCTTTCTTATCAAAATTTGTGTGTATAAAAATACATTTCTAAGCAATGCACCAAGTGCATTTTAATTGAACATGACAAATAATAATAAAAAACAAGTTTAGAACACAAAAATGAGAAAATTGAAGTGACCAAAGTTGTCACAAACAATATATGGAAACAATTATCATTGACACACATTACACAATTATATGAAATCTAAGAATACTCAAATTTAGAGGTAGAAACAATCTCTGTCTCTTTAAGACATGAGAATGGCTCAGTAACATAAAAGGTGAGATGGTGGAGTTTGTCAGAGACTAAGGTGCTAGGAGATGCCTCCACTGAGGAGAAGGTGCACTATCTATAATCTTGCATTTTGTCCTTTGATCTCAGGAGAACCTGTGCTTGTCAGGGCTTGGATCCAGAAACCTGTGGTGCCTCCTTTTCTTTTGGTTGTTCTTGGAGCATGTACTATAATGGATGTAAGTATGCCAGAAGCAAGATCCCAAGGAAATTTAAGCTACTTGGAGATGATCCAAAAGAGGTTGGTTTGTTTCCTAATATATAACCTATTTTTCATATAGAATTAGTGAGCATGGATGACCTGTCATACTCTCATTAACAGAAGGAATTTCATCTCAGATGAACCTACAAATTCTGGCAAAATAATAAGCACAAAATATTTTATAAATTTAACATGACTATGTATAGCAGCATAAATGAGTCTTCCCTGTGGGCTGTCTTTGCTAAGGTTTCTACTGCTGTGATTAAAAACACCATGACCAACGTCACCTTGGGGAGGAAAGAATTATTCCACCTTAAAGCTTGTAATGTAATTCATCATCTAGGGAGATCAGAGCAGGAATCTGGAGGCACAGAGCTATTGCAGAGGCCATGGATGAGTGCTGTTTGCTTACTCCCTATGACTTGATTGGGTCAGTTTCTTATAGAACCCTGGACCAGCAGCCCAGAGATGGCACTGCCCATATTGAGCTGGCCCCTTCCCTGTCAATCATCAATCAAGAATAGGCTGTCCTGGAGCTCAATCTAAACCAGGCTGACCTCAGACTCACAGAGATCTATCTGCCTCTGCCTCCTGTGATTAAAGGTGTGCACCACCATCACCTGGCAGACAATAGACTCTTGATGTTAATGAAATTTTGATTTTTCGGTGTAATTTTACACTATTGATATGTATAAGGACAAGGTCCCATTTAACATTAATTTTTCATGGAGTGTTTGGGAAAAAACAAGTCTATAATATCTTAGACCAGGTAAAAATTATTTACATATTAAAGCTGGTCGTGCTTGAAGATCTGTGATATTGGGGTTTACTGTGGCAACGTGAATCAGGTTGCAATCAAGGACAAAAATATTGTGGATTTGTAGATAATATGTAAATATTATTTTTAAAACAAGGAAGACTTATTTTAAAGAAAACTAAATTAGGATGTGTGATGTCATTCTCATCCAAGTCTGAATTATGAAAGTCATGCTTACCCTATTTCTAGTCAGTCACAAGATTTAAGTTCCTGGACTGAATGTATTTGAGCAATGAAAACAGGTCAGTTTTAGTATACATGTCCCATTCAAGTAAAATGAGCGTTGATTTCTCACTGAAGCCATCAAACTTTTTGTCTCTTAAAATACAGATTCTTTGGAAAACATATTTGTAAATTGTGGGACTTAAGGTCATTTAAGTCTGCTTGGAAGTTTGCCGAATGACCAAAACCTCAATATACCTGGCACTTGTGTACTGTCTCACTCCCTACACTGTAGCTATTGAATCTTAAATGTAGTTAAAGTACATATGCAGTTATTAACTTGAATATATTCCTCTAAAAGGGAACTGTTATTTGTGGCTATAATATTAAATAAAAATCAACGATTTAAATATTCTCGAAAGATATTTTCTCAGGCAGGAATATGGCACTGTTTACCTACTAAAAGGTTGCATCCCTGATGTGTGTGTGATACATTTGTGTGTGCACTCACACATGGCATGCGGCAGGCAGCATAATTATTGATGTGTATGCATGTGCCTGTGTGTTTGTATGTGCACCATGTACATGAAGGTGCCCCTAGAGGCTAGAAGAAGGCTTGTGATCACTTACAACTGTGTAATAGGTGCTAGCTGTGAGCTGTTCTGACATAAGGGAGAGGAACCAAGTTTGGATCCTCTAGGAGAGCAGCAAGTGTCTTAACTGCTGATACATCTCTGCAGCCCTCAAAATTGCTTAACAGTAGTAATTTTAAAATGAGAATGTGTTGGCCAGGAGTGGTAGTATACCCCTTTAATCCCATCACCCCAGAAGCAGGCAGATCTCTATGAGTTCGAGGCCAGCCTAGTTTACAGAGTAAGTGGCAGGACAGCCAGGGCTACACAGAGAAGCTCTCTCTCGTGAGAATATGTCAGTGGAAATTTACAAACCAATTACTAACACATGCCACTTCAGAAGCCTCTCTGAAAACCTTTTCTGTGTGAGCATGGAGTATTGAGAATATAACAATGTTTGCCTTTCAAGTAAACTGCTCAGTCTTTAGACAAACATAGGTGTTCATCTTCCTTAATGAACATTTGCATAATGAAAGAAAATGGGTTCTTGGGACCCATCTGGCTTACTCAGCACCACTCCCCCAGCAGAGCGGAGAGATTCGGTCCATCTTACCCAAGCCCAAGTAACTAGCTTCCTGATCGCACAACATTCATACTAGAACTAGTCATATTTTAGAATATATATAAAGAAAAACTCTATACACTTGGGAATAATATAACTGACTGCCCTGTTTCTAAATGCATACACAGGTTTGTATATTGATCTTTAATTTAGAATTTGTTGGATCATTTTTTGTACAGGAAGAGAAACTAGAATCTCATTTGCAAAACCTGTCTACTCTAATTGCTCCAATATACAAGAAATTTGCACCTGATGCATACAATAATCAGGTAAGTTTAAGTGATTATTTATGATTCAAACTATTTGTTCATTATTTGTAACTTATCCACTCCTGGAGTATCTTTTTAACCTTCTTTTTTAAGTTTCATTTTTTTTCTTTTCTTCATGTATATGAGTGGTACCCTGCATGTATGTGTGTGTGTGTATATATATATGTTATACACACACACACACACATACACACACACACACACACACACACACGGCATTAGCTCTCCTTGAACAGAGTTATAGACAGGCAGTTGTAAGCCACTATGTGGGTGCAGGGTCTCTGCAAGAACAGTGAGTGTTCTTCACTGCTGAGCTCTCCCTGCAGCCTCCCTTTCTCTCTTAATTGTTAAAACTATTTGAAGAATTGTTCCTAGTGTATGGGTTTTGTTTTGTCATTTAAAAGGCATCCTCTTGGTCTTTTCAGCCTTAAAAACAAATTTTTTTAGTCTTAACTTAGGTTTTGACTAAAAGATTTCATGTGAAGATTTTGTTGAATATATTTAAATCATGTGGCCCTGACTGTACAGTATATTTTCACAGGATTATTACATTTATTATACATTTATCAACTAATACATTGCTTATTACATTTATTATACATGGGTCCAGTTTTGTTAGACTTTGTCTCCATGAAGAAAGTCAAAGACAAAATCATTCTGTGTTTACTTATTTTGCAAGTACTAAACTCCTTAGTTAACTAAGCGATGAGTTCAGAAATTTCTCCAGATTTAGTCCCATAACAGAATCATCCAATGAACTCAAATGAAGACCTGTTTGTAGCCACATAGAGGCATGAAGAGAGCATATGTTTAGAAATAAATTCAAAAGTAACTGCCACATAATAAAATCTAGAAAGAGATGTACACAGAGGAAAAGCTGTTTGTTCCTGAGTATCTGGTACAAGATAAAGATGTGGTATCAGCCTACAGGGAGCCGTTCATGTACCAAGTTTGCACTGGAAGTAGGAAAGGATGAAGTGACTGAATTTTTATTTTTATTTTTTCTTTAAATCTTAGACATTTTGGGTAGTAACTATAATCAGAAGTATCTTCTGCACAGATTTTCTTCCATCTCACGCATTTTTTTAATATGGGTTATTCCCTTGACTATGGAAAAGACTTTAAATGTGATGCAGTCCTCACTTGTCTGTGTGGTGGAAAAACCCAGGAGACTGGCAGAAACTTCAGGGAATGAAGATTATGGGCCTGATGTTGTTTATAGCAGTGGTTACATGAGTATACATACATCAAGATTAGACTGCCTTCTGTAAATGCCACCTAACAAGTTTCATGGGCAGGTTAGGAATATATGCTACAATAACAGTTAGTGTGTGTGTGTGTGTGTGTGTGTGTGTGTGTGTGTGTGTGTGTGTGTGTATTTCACTAACAATTAGTGGGAAACGAGACCATGAATTTGAAAGAGCGAGGAGGGTTTGGAGGGAAGGGAGAAATCTGGGACCTGGCAGGGTAAGTCAGGAGTGGAGTGCCACGTCAATGTGTGAAGCCCTGAATGGGACCCTTGGCATCACACACACACATGGAATTTTCCTCGATGGTATTGTCAAATGAAAATTTTCTATGTTTTTGTCATTTCATCATTTTATAGATATAAAGTGCAAAATAGTCTCAAACTATTCTGAAGTACCTTCCCACTCACACACATACGTGTTTTTCTCAGATTGAATATGAACACAGAGCCCCAGAGTGCCGTTTGGGTCTGAAGGAAGGCCGACCATTCTCAGGGGTCACTGCATGTGTGGACTTCTGTGCTCATGCCCACAGGGACCTGCACAACATGCCAAATGGCAGCACATTGGTAAGTGGCAACCTGTGATCCTAGCAGCATCTGCCAGCGGAAAGCAAAGGCTGTGTGCTGCTGGCTCAGAACAGATGTGAATTGTGCTCCAGAGTAACCTTGCTGGGCACGGCAAACACTCTCATAACAGGGAGGCACATTAGTAGACAAGGACAATGTTTGGCAGTCACTTTCTTTTGTGTCCTGCTTGCCCAATTAGAACAGCGTACTGTCAGCAGTCAAAACAAGGGCATTTTCTACGGCATGGACGGGCTCTGTGTGAGCCTTGTCAGTTTGGATGCTCACCTTCCTGGACCTGGGGGGAGTTGGGAGGACCTTGGACTTAACATAGTATAGGGAACCCTGATGACTCTTTGGCCTGGAGAGAGAGAGTGGGGGTATGGGTGGAGGGGAGGGGAGGGGGGAGAGGGGAGGAGATGGAAATTTTTAATAAAAAAAAAATTTTAAAAAGAAAAAGAAAAAATAAAAAACTATGCTATTAGGACATTTTAAATGCCATATTCTGTAAATCTTTGAAGTGTTTGAAGATGACCTGTCTATCTAAAATATATCTTTGTTTGACCTTGAAACCATACCTAATGTGACTACAAGTTCAATTATAATAGGTGATTAATTACTAACCTGCAATTTCTTATTATCCTAAACAGTTGGTAATAATAATTTTCAAGGACTAGGAATTTGCTTTACATCATTAAATGAATTGTATAGGTACAATACCTTGACCAAGAAGAAATGTATATACAGTATGTTGTACCAAAATTAATCTCAAATTTGTATCAATATATAAAATTTGTGTATAATATACAAAAGTCCAATCCAATGTAGAACATTTAAAACTAGTAATTTCTTTTTAAAAGTAGATTCAATAATCTACCTTTTATATTATCATATCTATATCTTCTTTTTTCTTTTCAGAGTAGATTTAATAATTTACCATTTTATCTTATCATATCTGTATCCCCTTTTTTCTATTCAAAACAAGAACCTTGAATTTAATTTCCTTTGTTTAGCTTTTTTCCTGACCATTACTGATAACAGCTTGTAACCAATCTCCCTAAACAATGACAAATATTCATAACCCAATGAAAGACCAAAAGCCACCCACCCCACCTCTTGGGAAAGTGAAAGTCATATTCTTAAATTTGCTTCCTGCTCTCTGGGGGTGATGGCATCTTTAGGGAATCCTGAAAAGAAAAATTTAGGTTAATTGTCTAGTCCTGGGAAATGTAGCTGTATCATTTGTTGTCCAGTCTGTGTGTAATGGGAAAGTGCAGGACTTATGGCAAGTCATGGCTAGAGCAGTCTGTGAGGCTGGATCATATCAGCTAGCAACCTTGAAATTGTTCTGAGCAGTTTGTAGTCCAAAGCCAATCTTTAGGGGGTATTTTTCAACCCCACGATCCTTATGAAGACTTCAAAGATTACTGTTAGGTGTGCCCAGGTTTCACTGCAGAAAACTGATAGAGACTTAAACCCAAAAATCATATACAGGAAGGTAGATGAAACCTTTTCTTAGAATTAGTTAATACTCTATATAACCATTAATATCAGGACAAAAAGTTTAATATATATTTTATAATATATACTTATAATACATATTAATCTTATATACCAAGAAAAGTTATTAAATAGTCAATATAAACCAAAGGATCATGAGATTGGTAGCAATATAATAGTCCTTAAATATTTGTTTTTCTTCTGCCCCATATCAGGTGGCTCTTCTGACATGAGACAAATTTTGGATTTCACTTTAATAAACATACATGTATTTAGAGAAGGAGAGAGTCACACTCCAACTCCAAAGCCAGCTTTGATTTTTAATTAGACTGGGACTACAAAAAGACCGTTTGCATTATGTATCTGTAGAGAACAGTAGAAACAAACATTTGGAAAGACTTATGAAATTTTATCATGTTAGAAATGTTATATACCAAAAGGGCAACTTACTCTTTTTCTTGAGTCAATTTTCATAGATGATTTGTACTTTTTCTTCAGATGTCTCATTTTTCCAGTGGTCCAGTCCTTAGCTTGATATCTTCATTCTCCTGAAAAAACAAAACAACTTGAATTTTTGGGAGATTCTATTATGGAAAGTTATAGCTGATGAAGTAAAAGCATTTGTTAGTTTTATAGCATAGTTTATATTAAATGGAAAACCCTTCCCCAACTTGAATTTTGGGGAAATTCTCTTATATCTGATAAAGTAAAAGCATTTGATAGTTTTATAGGATAGTTTATACTAAATGGTCATGGTGTTTGATGAACTATCATCTCTTCTAATTAAGAGGTTGCCTCCTGTTCAAATCAAATCTTTATCAATTTGATGGTATCCATAGCTTTTCTTTTCCTGTGGAAATAAAAGCAACACTCCTTCCCCAATGTAACATATATCTCGCTTTCCACTCTGAGGTCAGTATATCTTTAAAGTGTATTGACTGATTTAATTCTGTAGTTTTTTTCTACTATCCAACGTATCTCCACAGCTGTTGTTTCTTTCTCATTAGCATTTAGAAAATTAAAAGTTAATAAAGCATGATGCAATCTATTTTGGGGGTAGTTATCATCCCTTTCTGTTTATTTATCCTTTAGAGTTTGATTTGATCTTTTTATAACTGTCTGGCCTGTAGGATAGTGTGGTACACCTGTAATATGCTTTATATTAAAATAAGCAAAAACTGATTGTCATAACCTCTATCAAATGTGTGATTACTGAATCAGCCTTTTCCAAACTCAAAGCAGTTTTCCATTGAAAACCTAAATGAGTATCAAGTGTGGTGTACATATTTTAGTTTTCTAAATTCTACACAATAGAACACATCCATCTGCCAGATTTTATCCCTCAGTCGGTAGAGCATGGGACTCTTAATCACAGGGTCATGGGTTCAAGTTTCACATTTGGCACCAAATGTAGCATAAATACTAAAAACCCAGAGACAGATATTAGGGTTCAACCTGAAGATAAGAAAATCAAATCATCCAAGTCACTATAGAGCTCTTACATCTACTAAATCTTCAGAATGAAAGAGAATGAGTTCCTGTCTCGTCCCGCCGTATATTCCTCTCTAATGCTGGGATTATAGGCATGCACCACCACCGCCCAACCTCTATGGATAACTACTGTTGCTGCTGGGATTAAAGGTGTGTGCCACCACTGCCTGGCCTCTATGACTGACTATTGTGACTATTTTGTATTCTGGTCTTCAGTCAAGCTTTATTTATTAAAATACAAATGACATATCATGACAACCACCTGTAACTCCAGGTCTAAGGGATTTGGTACATTATTCTGGTCTGGTTTCTGTAGTCATGATAACTCGTGTGCAGAGAAACAACACATCCATACATACAATTGAAAATCTTCTCTTAAAAAAAATCAAACTTCAGCTTTAGGTATGTAGTGAACTATAACCTCACAGCTTGGAAAAGAAAACACATGCGTACACACACAACCGTTCCCAAGACAAGGTTCTGATTCTCCTTGCGGAGAAACAGAAGTGAAAAGCACATTTTCACTGTCACAGTTCGTAATGTGCAGGATTTGATCATTCAGCAGCTGAGGAAGTGGTTCAGCCAGGAAAGTACTTGCCTCCAGCTTGAAGAATTGAATTGAGTCCCCTCTACCTATGTAAAAGCCAGTGCTATGACAGGCACCTTTAATCCCAGCATAGGGGAAGTGGAGAAAGAAGGATCTCTAAGGCTTGCTATCCAATCACCCAGCCAGTGTACTTGAGACTCAGTGAGATACTCTGCCCCCCAAAGCTAAGGTGGGAAATAATTGACACCCAGTGTCATGTTCATGACACATGCACATTGAGTCCAGAGGAGCTCATTATACCTACATATTACAGTGGACACAATGGGTTGACACATCCTTGGTTATAACACAGGCTCTGATTCAGAGCTATCAGCCCTAGTTGAAGTTAGACCGAAGAAAAGAAACTGCTCATAACCCTGTCAGCCCTGGCCATTGATGGCTGTGCTATAGTCTGGAACGTGGAAGAAACATAGTAGCTCAGTCACGTAGTCAGTTCTTCATTCTAGCAAAGTGATTGTGTTGGCGGAGACTGCTTACTCATTCCTGACTGCCTGGACCAAAATAATTGCACAGAAACTCTATTAATTAAATCACTGCTTGGCCAATAGCTTAATCGTCTTTCTAGCTAGCTCTTATACCTTAAGTTAAGGTATAAGATTCTGTTAATCTGTACATCACCATGAGGCTTGTGGTTTACCAGTAAATGTCCCGGGCATCTGTCTCCTTTGCTGGTGGCTACATGGTGTCTCACTGACTCTGTCTACTTTCTCTTCTACCTTTGCTTGGAACTCCCGCCTTGGTCTATTCTGCCCAGCTAGAGGCCCAAAGCAGCTTCTTTATGGAGTGGGAACTGAGAGTATACCTGCCTTGGAATGATCACAGGTTCTACAGGGCAAGATGGAAAGGCACTCTGGATGAGAACTGAGCAGTGATAAATATGTAAGAGAAATGTATTCAGAGACATGAGTTTGGAGAACATTCTTCACAATTCCTTGGTCACTTAGAAAGATTATATTCCTTTTAGGGGATATCTCCCACTCATTTTATAGCTACTTGTCCTTTAGGTCTTATTTTCTCCATTTATCAAGTAAATATTAAAGTCTTTTATCAAAATGACGATTATAGTTAAGGAAAGAAAATTACCTTTAAACTATTAAAGCAAAAGAGGGCACATGAAACTGTACATGAGTTATATCTGTGACCAGATCATTTTTATTTTAATTGGTATCTTGTTAATTTTTACCTTTTTGTGGTGGGAGGGGGCTTCAAGTTAGGGTTTCTCTGTGTAGACTTTCCAGTGTTAGAACTTGCCCTGTAGATTAGGCTGGCCTCAACTCACAGAGATCCACCTGCCTCCTGAGTTCTGATTTAAAGTAATGTACCACCACTACCCAGCTGTAAAATTTCTTAAACATAGCAAAATTTTTAAAAAATTTGCTTATTTTTGTATGTGCACTGATATCTTGCCTGCACATATATTTGTATGAGGATGCTTGATCCCCTGGAACTGGTGTTACAGACAGGTGTTGTAGTGATGAGGTGAGTAGGCCTGCTTTTCATCCCTCCCGGATCCCACACGGCTAGCTTTATACCCGAAATAACAACACACAAACTGTACTCATTTAAACACTGCCTGGCCCATTAGTTCTAGCCTCTTGTTGTCTAATTCTCACATCTTGATTAACCCATTTCTAATAATCTGTGTAGCACCATGGAGTGGTGTCTTACCGGGAAAGATTCAGCATGTTTGACCTGGTGGCTGGCTTCATGGCGAACTTCTCAGAGAGGAGAGGCATGGCGATTGTCTGAGGCATCTGCCTCACTCCCAGCATCCTGTTCTGTCTACTCCACCTATCTAAATCCTGTCCTATCAAAAAGCCAAGGCAGTTTCTTTATTAACCAATGAGAGTCCTCCATCAAGGTGTGAACTGTCATGTGGGTGCTGGGAATTGAACCCAGGTCCTCTGGAAGAATATACAGCACTCTTAACCACTGAGCCATCTCTCCAGCAAACTTTTTAAACATGGATAGTTAGGAGTCAGGTCTGAGGGCAGCCGAGCTGTGTCGTGCTATCCCCCTTCCCTACCCATTGCATATGGTAGTCACGTAGTTAGAAGCAGGCTATAGCTTCTTGAAGGAAATGATCTGTCATGTGTGTTTAATATGTGGAAAGCAGGACACAGCATCATTTCATCTGGAAGAAGCACGTCTTCTTCCTTAAGTTCTAGCTAGACGTGCATGACAATCACTCGTAGTGATTCCTGATAGACTTGAAAAAGTATCAAGGGGAGCTTGTCTTTTCTCCCTGTCTTCAGTTTGTACATTGTCTTCATTAATAACAGGCATATCTGGTTTTGATACTACACACATGTCCCTGTTTCAACACACATGTGAATACTAGGAGGGAGGAACTTTAGCCTGTATACGCTTCTTTTGAACCTGCAACTGAGCCTGGACCATTTCCCCTCCCCATCAGGTGTGCACCCTCACTAGAGAAGACAATCGAGAGATTGGAGGACAGCCTAAGGACGAGCAGCTCCACGTATTACCTATGTACAAAATTTCTCCTGTGGATGAGTTTGGGAGCACCGAGGGTCAGGAGGAGAAGATTCGGAAGGGGTCCATTCAGGTGCTGAACTCTTTCCGGAGGAAGGTGAGGATGTTGGCAGAGCCGGTCAAGAGCTGCCGACAAAGAAAACTAGAGGCCAAGAAAGCTGCAGCTGAAAAGCTGTCTTCCCTGGAGAACTGCTCAACTAAGAACGAAAAGGAGAAGTCTTCCTCACGCACAAAGCAGATGGAAAGTGCAAGCCATATGAAACAGCTGCCAGGTAAACTCCGCATGGCCCTTGTGGCCTTCAGCACTGGGTGACACC
The DNA here is from genome assembly GCF_903992535.2 of Arvicola amphibius. NCBI lineage: Eukaryota > Metazoa > Chordata > Mammalia > Rodentia > Cricetidae > Arvicola > Arvicola amphibius. The sequence goes on along the minus strand of NC_052060.1, from coordinate 40,848,653 downwards.
TGTATGTGGTAACAGTCGTGGTCTGAGTCCATAGCACGATCTTCCCGCAAGTGACCAGGTCCAGGCTTTTACTGGCATTGTTAGAGTTGGTGTACCGTCCATCTCAGACTAGAGGGGCATTGGGGTTGTCCTAAATGTAATAAATAACAAAACGTATAAACGGGTCATTTATATGTCAAAAGTCGTGTGAATCATGCAGGGACATTTCACCAAGTTTAAGGAGGGAGCATTAGGACCTAAAATGGGGCAAGAGGGGAGCACAAGACCTTGAGTTAAATATATAAGAAACTGCAAGTAAAGCCTCTCAGAATACAAAACAGATCACACTGGCAAAAGAGTAGATGGGAAGGGAGAAAACTTTGGACTGCTCCAAGTCTTTAGGCCTAGGTAATTAAATAGTGCTATATTGAAATGAGTTTGAAAATGCAATTGACAGGATAAAGGGTGAATTGAGTATATTTTTCCATAGACAGGTTTGGTCTGGTTTAGCTAAAGTTCCACACTCATCAAAAGAGCTTCTGGCTGTGGTTGTCCTCATAGAGAATGGCCTCAGAGCCCCTTGCCTTATCTATGGTTGGAGCTACTAAAAAGAAATCCAGTTTTTAGGATGTATATGTAACTTAACCGCCAATGAAAAGAATGTTCTTTCAATTTAGCTTACCACCTCTTGGCTTTTAGAGATGAAAATTCCCTTCTTACTGGTTTCTGTGATGGAAAACTGTTCATGTCTCAATAGCGCCACAGCGGGTCCATTTAATAGTTTGTAGCTTACTTTCTACAAGGTGCTCTCTAGAGTTGTGTAAATTTCCTTCCTGGGAAGTGTTCTGATGAAGTAGGATTCACCAAGTGTGTAAGATCCTTTCTAGGTATTGATAAATGCAATTCTTCTTGTCGTTCTAATTATATAACAAGTCCTGTCACATGCCAGACAATTGAGAAATAAAATAAAACATGTTTCCTCCTCCAGGAACAATAGAGGTGGGGGGGGCACTATTACAGTGCAGTCACTGCCTTTCAGACTATGTTTGCATAGACGGTGAGGACTGGGCTAAGTTGAGGAAGGGCTGGGAGATAGGTAGAGTGAGCAGAAGCATTTTGAATGACTCTGGTGGACACACATTTTTCTTACTCACAAAATGTAGCATTAAAAGCTCAGCGCATTTATTCTAATACTTCAGACACAAAAAGTTCTGCTTGACAATGTTCAGAGCTCCGGCTTTCCTTCACCCTTGCTCGCAGAGACTGTCTGTACTGTTGCATATATTTAAGAATCTCCACTAGAGTTTTTAGAATAACAACCAGTATTCGTTCCTGCTCTTTCCTTAGAACAATTGCGACTTTCGGGATCTGTCATCCAGCAGCCCCAGCCACTTCAGAGGCACCTTCAACAAGTGCAGCGGCCACACCAGCCACAGGCACAGCCACCTCAGCCACAGCCACAGATCCTGCAGAGTAACTCTCAGTCTGAGTCCATCGGCTCTTACTCTACCAACCCATACATGAGACGGCCCAATCCACTTAGCCCTTATCCAGGCTCTTCACACACTTCAGATATTTATGGAGATACCAACCACGTGAACTGTTACCCCACCTCATCTCAAGCTGCAGCGTCCTATTTGAGTCCTTCTGACCCCATGAACCCTTACCCTGGGCTTTTCAATCAGAATAACCAATACGGAGTGTATCAGTGCAATGGGAATGTGTCTGTGGACAACTGTTCTCCTTACTTAGGTTCTTACTCCCCCCAGTCTCAGCCCAGGGATCTGTACAGATATGCAAGCCAGGAGCATCTGACCAAGCTGAACCTACCACCCATCCACACATTTTACCAACAGAGGTTTGGAGACGGTCCCTCTAAGTACTTAAGTTATGGAAACCAAAATGTGCAGAGAGAGGCCTTCAGCAACTGTATCATAAAACCAAATGTACACCACCTCGCAACCTTCTCTCCTTATCCCGCCCCTGAGATAGATGGCCATTTCATGGGAGCTGCCTCCAGATTGCCGTACAGTATGAGCAATCCACACACAGACTACGGAAACAGCGAACGCCATCCACCTCCTCAGACGATCCACAGCTACACCGCGGCGGCTTCGGGCATGACGAATAGCTCCAATCAAGCCTTCCACAGCAAGGAGAGTGACATGCTCTCCCACACAGCTAATGGGCTATCAAGGGTGCTTCCAGGGCTGAATCATGAGAGTACTGCTTCTGCCCCAGGTCTATTACACAATCTGACTAACAGCAGTCAGGAGAAGCAACCTGGGGCAGCAGGCCAGGGTGTGGCTTCTTCTGTGGAGGACAATGACGAGGTCTGGTCAGACAGTGAGCACAGCTTTCTTGATCCTGACATCGGAGGGGTGGCTGTGGCTCCAACTCATGGCTCGCTTCTCATCGAGTGTGCAAAGCGAGAGCTTCATGCCACAACACGGATAAATACTCCCGATCGGGTTAATCCCACCAGGATCTCCCTTGTATTTTACCAGCATAAGAACCTGAACGAGCCAAAGCATGGCTTGGCTCTCTGGGAAGCCAAAATGGCTGAAAAGGCCCGAGAGAAAGAGGAAGAGTGTGAAAAGTATGGACCAGAGCATGTGTCTCAGAAAAGCCATGGCAAAAGGGTAAAACGTGAGCCCATGGAGCTGCAGGAACCTTCTGAGCCCAGTTACCTGCGCTTCATCCAGTCTCTTGTTGAGAAGACAGGGTCCCTGACCACAGACTCCACGGTGACTACATCTCCATATGCCTTCACTCAGGTCACGGGGCCTTACAGCAGATATGTATGATGCTGTCCCTTACGCCAGAACACCAAGAACAACCTGTCAGTGATATAGCTCTCACGGCATGGGCAACAGGGACAGGTCATAGCATCCATGACAAATGCAGTGTGTGTGTGTGTGTGTGTGTGTGTGTGTGTTTGTATGTGTTTGTTGGGGGGAGGGATGTCAGCTCACCAGCAAAACAGGGATTATTTTTACCATTGCACTTAATCTCTACTGACTTCCCAAGCGGTCCCTGGTGGCATTCGGGAAAAAGACCAAAGCATCCTATGCAAAGGGAAGGTAGGAAGAGAATGCACCACAGTTCATAGTTTCGAAACCACTGGTTCTCTTATTGGCTGAGGTCGTGGGTGTGAGATGCTTCCCCAGCACTCCACACACGTGACCACTTCTAATACCAAGTTTGCATCGTCACGGGACACAGTACTGTAGTAGTACAGTTGCAGGAATCACCTGGTGCTGATCTATGGTGTGCTGAATACTGGAATTATGGCTTTTGAACACGCAGTTTTTACTGTAATCTTAATATTAACTTATTTATCAAAGAAGCTACAGGACGCTTACGTGAATAATGGCAAAACACTGAATTTGTTTGGGTGTTACATGAAATGGTGCTACAAAAATGGTGTCTTTAATAGCTGAAAAGTAAATGCCTTTTTTTTTACCATGCTGTCAGTGCAGTCTGGTGCCCTTGAAGAACTGGGGTACCTTTCATTTACATTTATGTCTTATTTACTTATTCTTATACAGCTTAGTTTTTTAAACGTGGACATTTTAAAGGCCTCTGGATTGTGCTCATCCAGTGATGATGTCCTTGTAGGACAATAAACATAATGTGTACATACACACATTTTTATATGTGCAAATACATGTATATTGAAATATTTTAAGTGGTGTTTTAGAAGCACTTTGCCTACCTAAGCTTTGGCAACTTGAACAATGCTAAGGTACTGAGACGTTTTAAAAAAAAAAAAAAGTTTACTTTCACTTAGGATTAAAAGTTTATTTTTTTTAAAAAAAGGAAAGCTTTTAAAACATTTGCTTTTAGCCATGTATCTGCTGATGAGCAGTACTCATTGCTGACACGGCCTGTGAAGTCCAAACCGAAGCTGAATGGATGTGTTAGTCCACAGAACACGTGCTTTCTGGTGCTCATCTTGATGGCTATAGTAACGGTGTGACGAGCTCGTTGCTTCTGTGTGTGCAGCTTGGTTCTCTGTTGGCTGCAGACAATCACTAGCTGCATGCTCCAGACCCAGCATAGCTTGTCCGCTTTCAGCCCGCACTGTCTCGTGGAGCTGTAGGTGCTCCGGGACAGCGGGCTGCCTTCGTGTTCCTCGTGCATTGTCATGTCATCTCTTTGCTTAAGTGTCCTCCTTACCAGGAAGCTGGAGTGGACTGACGCCTGCGTAAGATGAGCAGACAGGGTCAAGTCCATGTGAAATGGTTGGCTACAAAACAAAGCAAAAACCCTAAACAAAATAGGCAGCTGGTTTGCTGTGGTGATTTTAAATCATAAATTTGTATAAAAAAAGACGAAAGAGTTGTATAGTAAATTAAATTGTAAAACAAAACTTTTTTAATGCAATGCTTTAGTATTTTAGTACTGTAAAAAATTAAATATATACATATGTGTATATATATTATATATATATATGAGATTGAAGCAAAATTCACATCACGATGGTGCTACTCAGACTGCTACACATAGATGCTAATGTGAGCTAAGAATTGATTAAAAGTTTGAGTAATGTTCCTACTTGTCATATACCTCAACACTAGTTTGGCAATAGGATATTGAACTAAGTGAAAGCTTATAGCATTGTATACCACCATTTTTTAAAAGTCTTTTTTTATTATTATTAAAACATACCGTTTTCAATACTTGATTTCTTAGCAAGTATAACTTGAATTATAAAAATTCAGGGATATTTCAACTTGTTCTCCTTATGCCAACATGTCATCTGTGTTTATGTAAAGTTGTCAGTTAATATATTTTTTTTCAGGGATTTAACTCTTTTATTTTGAATCCCTCCTATTTTGCTTGTACATGTACTGATAACTGAAACTAATTTTGTAAATTTGTCAACTTTTAATTATAAAGAAAAGCATTTTTTTAATGGTCTGGAGAGTTGTGATGATTTTTAACGAAGTAAAAAGCTTAAAATAGAATGCACTGACCTGATAAAGGGAAACTTGTGAGGTCAAAGGTCATCACATGGCTGTTGGCCAAATCCTCAAAGGTTTTTGATCTAGTAATGACTACAGGTTCATATCCATGAGTGTCTCGAAACAGTCCTGGAATCTGGTGGTGTGCCGTGCAATAGGACTCTGTTACATTGTGGCCTAAAAAGAGTGTTGCTTACCAGCTTTTCAAATAAATGGCTCCATGATCAGTGGAGGAGACCTTTGTAATTTATTGGTCACATTTTGTCATTAAAACTTTCAGAATGTCTGCTTTGCACACAAAACCACAAGGTTAATGGTTTTCCACACCACGATGTTGAATCCATAACATCGGCTTCTTGTAGGTGCGTTTGGCCATCTTGAACCAGTCATTCATAAGGAATGTTTGCTTTACATGTCACCCACTGTCATTTGTCAAACTGCTGGCCAACAGGAGCAGGAAGTGTGGTTGTGAGAGGATGGGTCATGTAGGAAGAGAGGCAATTAAATGACATCCAACCTCTCAGTTAAATCAAGTGGAAAGCAGATCAGAGATTTGCTTCTATAGGAATGGGTTGACTACAGGGCCATACTTGAAAGTGCTTCTGCATGGTGTCAACATTACTTGAATGAATTTTTCATCTTGATTGACGCACAGTGATGTCTAGTTCACTTTACAAGGTAGTTGTTAACTTGTTAGGAAAATCTTTTGCAGTTTGACACTAAGATAATGATCTCCTGTGTGCATTTTTCTATGGTTTATTTTTTTTTAACTTAGTTTCATTCATGAGATGTTGGGTTTGTTTATAAAATCTGAGGGTGGTTATAAATACTGTAAGTATTGTAATGTTATGCAGGCTATTTGAAAGCTGTTTATTATTATATCATTCCTGATAATGCTATGTGAGTGTTTTTAATAAAATTTATATTTATTTAATGCACTCGAAGTACCCTGTTGCAGAAGTTTTTGTTCCACAAATGAGGTAAAATGGGAAGAACTGGGTTTTGTCATCTTCTGGATACTTTTCACACTTTTCACACAGTTCTTGTACATGTTAAACTAAAATGAAATGAATACCCCAAAGATGGTTATTTAGTCAGGATATCTGCCCATAACCCCCCTTTCTGCTCACTTTCAGCCTATTTCCTCTGCACATATAGACAGGTAGCCAGGAATGGAATGATCCCAACAGCTGATCCTAGGTTAACATCTTAGCTCGCGGCATCAGCTGGTCCATATTCCCAAGCGTAAGCCCTGGTCTGAGTCTAATCTCAGCTTATTCGTGGCCACTCTTAAATTTTCATTTCCTGTCTATCAAAGGCCTCCAAGGGTCTGCTGCAGGAAAAGTTGCTTGATCCATACCAGATAGGCCTGTCCCATGTGGTTTTGGGGAGCTTGAAGCAATAGTGCCCTCAGCCACATCTATCCTCTGCATGTGAACCAGGCCAGTTTGCAACCCCACTGCACTCTGGCTGCAATGCTTCCCAGATCCACAGGTTAGCAGTTATAAGGGTCTTGTAGCCTACCTTTTCCCAAATTAGAGTGCAATCATTTTCACCATGCTTGTAATAAAGAAATTTCCTCTTCCAGATTTTTTTCTTTGGGCCTAGGGACAAATTTGATGCAAATGGTGCAGACTTTGGCCCCTGGTAACTTTCAGGTCACACTGACAGACGCCTCCAGGACTGCCCCAAGTTAGCGTGCTATGAAGAACAGCCCATCAATGTTTTCTAGTTCAATCTGCTAGGCATACTCTATCTTCAGTCCTTTCGTGACCCATCATCTACCTGAACCTCCACAAATTCTCACTGCCCACCTTTGCAAGGTCAGGGAACAATCAAACACTCCAAAGCACAAAGGCTTTTTCTGCTAGCTCCTTCGCACCCTCAACCCACTAATGTTCAGAAGCTGGGCATGCTGTCAGCACACTGGAAAAGGAGCTGGAGGCAGGCCAGCAGCTGAGCTTGCAGGGGATTTGAATGGATAGACAGCTGGATATGACAGATGAAGCCGCATTCACCAAGCTTTATTGGCCCTTTCCCTCTCCCAGAACGGCCAAGAACAAACCTGTGCAAAGCTGCAGCCCTTAAGAGTATAACCTGCTGCCTCCCTGAGCCTTGAGTTGCTTTAAAACACAACAGTTCCCACATTAGCTTCAACTCCTGCCTAATCTGCTCAGGAGAATCACACTGCAGGTGAAGTGACTTGCTTCAGCAAGACACATGCCCCTCATGTCCCCGAGAGCTCTAAATTGGTGCTTTGGGTATAAAAGCCATCTGGAGGTGAGCATTCTGTCAGAACAGGATGGTAGGGGAACATTTCTTTCCAGAACTAAGAAGAGGGCTGACCCTGTTCCAAGAAACATTTGCTTCTTGACTTTATCACTCATCGGGCCAGGGGGTCATGTTCTTTCTGCTTACATCCCTTCCTCCCTCCCTCCAGGAGAAAATGAACACAAAGAATACTTAGAAAGGAATTAACTGTAATTTACATTATTCCGGTTTTAACAGTGCGCTTCAGAACAAAGGTTCTTTTGTTCTGATACATTTGAGGCCACCTGTCTAAATATCCATCTTACCAGGTAATTTCTCACAGATTTCTCTGCTTGTCTGCAACAGGCTTTTTCTTTAAAGGGGCCGCTTTTCCTAACAGATACATGCGATGAACATGCCCTTAGCAACTTCTCTTTTCTGCAACTTCAATGATGCTTAATCTACTCAATTTGACACTTCACTCTCTAATCAATTCTTCATTCAAGCTGAAATGAGAGTTCTACTTAGGTACTGAGTGAATTACTAATTACAGAAAAGTACTTTGCTGCCTCTCCCCTCTCTGGGCAAATCCAGATGGGTTGAATTCACAGGACTGAGGATTCATAGGCAAAACTCCCTTGCTTTTATCCCTTGCTTAGGAGAAATGCGTGTGTGTTAATGTGATGTTATAATCCAGTGGTTCTCAATGTGTGGCTCACAACCCTGCTGGCAAACTTCTATCTCCAAACAAATATTTACATTACAATTTATAACAGCAGCAAAATTACAGTTACGAAGCAGCAACAAAAATAATTTTATGGTTGGGGGTCACTATAACATGAGGAACATATTAAAGGGTTGAAGCATTAGGAAGTTTGAGAACCACTGCCTTAACCCACGTCATAGTCACCATTTGCTGTTGTTTGAGACAGGATCTCTCTATGTAGTCCTGGCTCTTTTGGAGCTCACTATATAGACCAGGTCAGCCTCAAACTCAAGAGATCCTCCTATCTCTGCGTCCCAGGTGCTGGGATTAAAGGTATATACCACCATGCCCAACCTCCTTAAAAAAACACATTTTGCCTACATGCATGTGTGTGGGCCAGGTATGTGCCCGGTGCCTACAGAGGGCAGAAGAGGGTGTCATTCCCAGCACTGAATTTACAGCTGTCTATAGCCTGTCATGTGATGTTCTGTTGTGGAACAGAACTGCAGTCATCTGCAAGAAGAGCAAATGCCTTTCACCACCAAGACACCTTCTCAGTCCCACAGTGGTCTCTTGCCTGCAGCTTTAAGAAGTGTAATGCTGGAGACAGTGTCTGGCTTTGGGTTTAACTCGATAGTATCATTGAACCGTGTCTAGAAGATCAGCACACTGCATCCATCATAGTTATGGTGAGGACCGGGTAGGAATATGAACATTAAGTAGAATATTAGTGAGCCTTAAGAAGATACTGCATGTCAACATCTCCTTTGCCTCATGACAGAAGATTCTTTCCAGTGACGAGCTTCAGATGCCCCAGTGGACAGGATCCTAACTCCCTTCTTGAGTTTTATGCTGTGAATGAGAAGGACAAGTGGCCTCCACAGTTTCTTGTGTTTGACTCATTGGTCTCCAATAGATGGGGCTACCTAGGGGAGGCTTTGGAGTCTTGCATGCCCAAAGAAGGGCATCTTTGCATGATTCTGGCCTTGGTCTTGATGTGGGAAGTCCTTCTGTATATGTGTTGCTTTTATTGGTTAATGAATAAAGAAACTACTTTGAGCCTATAGCAGGGCAGAACAGAGCTAGCCTGGGAAAACTAAACTAAATGCTGGGAGAGAGAAGGCAGAGTCAAGGAGAAGCCATGGAGTCACCAAAGGAGATAGATGCTAACCACCAGCCAGAACCTCACTGGTAGGTCGCTAGCCTCATAGTAAAATATAAAATAATGAAAATGGGTTCATTCTAGATGTAAGAGCTAGCTAATAATACCCTTAAGCTATTGGCCAAACAGTATTGCAAATAATATAGTTTCTGTGTGATTATTTTGGGAATCTGGGTGGCCGGGAAATGAGTCTGGACAGTCAGGAAACAAACAAGCAACTACATGGTCCCACTTCTAGGTCATTGTCAATAAAATATAGTGAGAAATACTGTGGTTCCTGTTACCATCTCTCTTAGTTTCTGCTACACCCTCCCTACACATGCTTTGAATGTACCTGTTGTAGAAGTAAGAATGAGTGCCACAGAGGGGGCTATACCTCCTGCCACAGTCACTCCTCTTGTTGAGGCATAAGTGGCTGACCAGAGAACAAGCATTTCAAACCCCACAGCACTTCAGCCCATGATAGTAGCAGGTGTACCATCAACAGAGCCTGAGGAAACCCCCAACATTAACAGAGGTCAGCACTCCCATTGTGGGAGTGGTCATGCTATGCACTCACACATTGTTGTTCATACCATACCTGCCTACACTGCTAGTGTTCCTTCTCTTGTAATCACACAGAGGCAGGGGTCCTCTTCTATGCCACCATGCTGCTTAACATTGCGAAGCCACTATTCAAAGTCAAAGAAAGGATGAGCACATGATGTCTGGTGAGAATCAAAGCCAATATTGTCTAAGAGGGTGATGTGCCAAGGTACATCTTCAGTGAAAAGTCCTAAAACTAAGAAGGCAACTGATAAAATTGATAGAAATCTCTAATCTATCAAGTATAAAAATCTGCATAGGCAAAAAGTATGCAAAACAAGTTAATATGATGTCTTAAGAATATAGCTGTCAGCTGGGTGGTGGTGGCTTACACCATTAACCTCAGCACTCTGGAGGCAAAGACAGGCAGATTTCTGAGTTCAAGGCCAGCCTGGAGAGAGTTCCAGATAGCCAATCCTACACAGAAAAACTCTGTCTCAAAAAACCAAGAAGAAGAAGGATGAGAAGGAGAAGGAAAAGAGGAGGAGGAGGAGTAAGAGGAGGAGAAAGAAGAGGAAGAAGAAGAAGAGGAGGAGGAGGAAGAGGAGAAAAAGGAAGAGGAGAAGGAAGAAGAAGAAGAAGAAGAAGAAGAAGAAGAAGAAGAAGAAGAAGAAGAAGAAGAAGAAGAAGAAGAAGAAGAAGAAGAAGAAGAAAGAAAGAAAGAAAGAAAGAAAGAAAGAAAGAAAGAAAGAAAGAAAGAAAGAATACTTTTAGAGTCTGACAAGACTCTAGTGGGCCAGCTAGCCAGGATTTCATAGCAATTCACAAGAAAGACCCTGTATAAAAAACAGGTTGAAGGTGTAGCTGGAAGTTCACTGTCTTAAAGCCACTTGGTCCCAAATACCCAGCAGCCACTTCCCAAATTAGCATGCAGAGGCTTAACATTACTTGTAAAGTGTTCACCAATATCTCAGGCTTATTATAAACTAGTTCTTCCATTTTAAGTTAACCATATTCCTTACTTATGATCTGCCATGTAGCAGTACCTTTTTTCAGTACAGCATGCCCATATTGCTTTCTCTGGGTCTGGCTGGCATCTCCTGACTCTACCCTTTCTCTTCCCATCTACACTTCTTTCCTGACTACCAGACAATCAATGTTGTATTAAACCAATTTGAGTGACAAATCTTTACAGTGTGCAAGAAGATTATTCCACAGCAGGAAGGTAAGGAGCCTGACCCAAGGTTGTCCTCTGATTTTTATATGGGTAGTTGGGCATGCATGGAACTCTCTCCTGATGAACAGAGGTAGAGGGAGGGGCTGGGTGAGTAACAGGTGAATAAACAAGTTATGATAGCAGACTAAATCAAGCAATCAGAATTTGAAGACAGGTCATATGAAATATCCCAACCAGAAACACATATGAAAGACAGGAAAAGAAGAAGGGGAAAGAAGATTGAATTCAAGATATTTGTGGAAACATAAATGAAAAATAAATATGAAAAATTTTAAGACATAAAGTCAAAAAATGTTCAAGGACATGTTAAATGTATGTATGTATTTAATAAAATACCATAAAGGTGCTAAGTTTGGGGAAACTACAGACACATGTGCATGGAAGGCTTAGATTCCTCTAAACAGAAGTAAGCAGAAAACATGCTTAGCAAGTGTATTATACCCAAATGACTAGAGCACAAGCCAGAGAAAGAAAATGAAATATACAAAAGAAAATCACTATCATATTTAATTGTTCCTCATATTAGATCAACTGCAGATTTATCCAGGAAGTCCTGCAAGCTAGGGCACAATGCTATGATACATTCTAGGTCCTGGTAGGGAATTACCTACAACCATGAATACTAAAACTACGTAAATCTTGAGAAATGAGGAGGAAACAATGACCTCACAACATGAAACAAAACGAAGGAATTCATGGTAACCAGGAAGTTCTACAGAGATGCAGAGATAGCCCTCCCTCGAGAAAGGAAATGCAATTATCATGAATATACATGAAGATTCAGAAACAGATGACTGTTGAGACCCCAACACAAGCCTTACATTGAATAGAGTTCAAACTGGGGCCAGGTAAAATGGCACACTGAATGCTACTACATGGTCCAAGTGACTGTGGGAAGGAAAACAGGGAAATAAGAGAGAGACTATTCCAAACAGGAAAAGAAGAGCTTCTAGAACTCATAAAAAATCAAAGCAGCAAAGGCCGGGAAGCTGAAAGTCCAGGGGAGAAGAGGTGACATACCAAATCAAAGCAAGCTTAACACAGCTCCAGCCACATGGCTTTCCAGCAGGAGACAGGAAAGAGAAGCCAGGCTGAAAGCCAAATGCCCTGGTATGAAGACATGTCACCTTTGCACTAAAAACAAACCAATTTTGAGACAATGACTCTTGAGTGACAGAATCATTCTGTATGACTCAGAGAGCAGTGGTTAGTGCCTGCACTGATGGGGGACCTACTATATAAAACTGAGCTACTTTGGGGGTCTGAGAACAGGGAAAACCAGGGAGTTTGCTTGCTGTAGCCCTGGGTGTGGCACAGCCCTGGGAGGCAACTGTGGAGAGCAGGGAGCTGGTCGCAGACCAGCTGAGTCATGCAGCGGATTGGAGACTCAGTCCAGACAGTGAAGTGCACAGAAAATGGCAGCCCTGAACTCCAGAAGCCAGCTTGTCAACAAAGAGTAACTGGAGTCTGGTGACCTGAGGTGAGCAGGTGAAGCATCTGAAGCAGCCACAGAACTGCTCTTCTCTGCTATGGAGTCTGAGAACTCTCACGCCTTCATGGACCTTGGTGTCCACAGATGTGCAAGTAAGATACCAGGACAGCCTTACTATCAGCACTTAGCGGGATGTGAACTATAGAAACAGATCTTCCCCATGTGTAGATCACACTGATGTTGTGGTACTCCCAGCACCCTAGGGAGACACAGCCTCTCAGCAGCCCATGGAACTTCTTCTGAAATATTTAAGGCCAGAAAACAACTTTACTCAATACCAAAGTGTTGGAATAAAAACTCACATCTTATGAGCTCACAGTGGACTAAAACTACATGGATAGTGAGAGAAACTACACAGATGTTTAGAAACTGAACAATAACTCTTGAATGACAAGTATATCACTGAATAGGTCAGGGAGGGAAATTTTAAACTCCCAGAACCAGAATTAAATGAAATGAACATTATTTACTAAAACCTTTGGCATACATAAAGACACTTCTAAAAAGAAGATTTCTATCAGTGAGTGATTATTTAAAAGAGGGAGGGGTGGAGAGATGGCCCTACCCTATGTACTTGCTGCTCTTGTAGTTTAGTTCCCAACACCTGATCAAAGAAATTAACAAATGAAGAAATAAATGAATTTAAAAATCAGAGCTGGGGCTGGAGAGATGCATTAAAGTTTAGGAGTGCTTGCTACTCTTACAGAGGACCTAAGTTTGGTTCTCAGCACTCAGATATCAGCTCACAAGTATTTATAACTCTAGCTCAAGGTGATTCATCATCCTCTTCTACCTTCCCTAGATATCATGAATGCACATGACACACATACACTCAAAAACAAAAACAAGAAAATAAGTAAGTCTAGAAAGGAATTTTAAAAAAGTAAGGATGATTTCTTTCTAGTTTCATCCATTTGCCTTCAAATTTCAAGATGTCATTGTTTTTAATATCTGAGTAATAGTCCATTGTGTAAATGTACCACATTTTTTTATCCATTCTTTGGTTGAGGAGCATCTAGGTTGTTTCCAGGTTCTGGCTATTACATATAAAACTTTGATGAATGTAATTGAACAAGTGTCCTTGAGTTATGATTGAGCATCCTTTTTGATATATAGCCAGGAATTATATAACTGGGTCTTGAGGTAGATCAATACCTAATTTTCTGAGAAACTGCCATATGGATTTCCAAATTGGCTGTACTCCTCCAGCAGTAGAGGAGTGTTCCTCTTGCTCCACATACTCTTCAGCATGAACAATCGCTTGTGTTTTTGGTCTTAGCCATTATGACAGGTGTAAGATAGAATCTCAGAATCACTTTGATTTGCCTTTCCCTGATGGCAATGTTGGACATTTCTTTAAGTGTTTCTTGGCCATTTTATATTCCTCTGTTGAGAATTCTCTGTTTAGATTTGTACCCCATTTTTAATTGGATTATTTGTTGTTGCTGTTTTTTATGTCTAGCATCTTGAGTTCTTTATAAACCTTGGAGGTCAGCCCTCTGTCAGATGTGAAGATGTTGGTGAAGATCTTCTCCCATTCTGTAGGCTGCCATTTTGTCCTATTGACAGTGCTTTCGGCTTACAGAAGCTTTTCAGTTTCATGAGGTCCCGTTTATTAATTGTCAATCTTAGTGTCTCTGCTACTTGTGTTTACTCAGGAGTGGTTACATGTGCCAATGTGTTCAAGGCTATTCCTTACTTTCTCTTCTGTTAGTTTCATTGAAACTGGATTGTGTTGAGGTATTTTGTTCACTTGTATTTGAGTTTTGTGCAGGGTGATAATGATCTATTTGCATTCTACATGGCAACATCTAGTTATGCCAGCACCATTTGTTGAAGATGCTTTCTTTTTTCCATTGTATAATTATGACTTCTTTGTTAAAAATCAGGTGTTCTTATGTGTATGGATTTATATCTGGGTCTTTGATTTGGTTCCATTTATCCACCTGTCTGTTCTTATGCCAATACCATGCAGTTTTTATTTCTTACTATAGTTTGTAGTAGAGCTTGAAATCAGGGATGCTGATACCTCCAGAAGTTCTTTTATTGCACAGGATTGTTTTAGCTATCCTGAGTTTTTTGTTTTGTTTTGTTTTGTTTTGTTTTGTTTTTCTGCATGAAATTGAGTATTGTTGTTTCAAGGTCTGTAAAGAATTGTGCTGGGATTTTAATAGGGACTTCATTGAATCTGTAGATCACTTTAGGTAAGATAGCCATTTTTACTTTGTGTTGGGATTTTAATAGGGACTGCATTGAATCTGTAGATCGCTTTAGGTAGGAGAGCCGTTCTTACTTCTTTAACTCTATCATTCCATGAGCGCGAGAGACCTTTCCATCTTCTGATACCTCCTTTAGTTTCTTTTTTCAAAGAATTGAAGTTTTTGGTATACAGGTCTTTCACTTGCTCGGTTAGAGTTAGGACAAGATATTTTATATTATTTGAGATGATTATGAAAGGTGTTATTTCCCTGATTTCTTTCTCAGTCCTTTTATCATTTGTATGTAAGAAAGGCTGCGTATATTTTTAGTTAATATTGTATCTAGTCACTTGACTACAGGTGTTTATCATCTGTAGGAATTCCCTGATAGAATTTTTGGAGTCACTCATGTTTACTATCTTATCATCTGCAAATAGCTACATTTTGATTTCTGCCTTTACAATTTGTATCCCCTTGATCTCCTTCCATTGTCTTATTGCTCTAGTTAAAACTTCAAAAACTATTGTGGAGATATTTAGTTTGTGCTATAAAAATAAAGCTTGCCTGAGGGTCAGAGAGTGGAACAAGTCGCTAGTTAACCAGAGAGGCCAGGCAGGGGTGACACACACATTTAGTTCCCATGCTCCAGGAGGCAGAGGCAGACAGATACCTGTGAGTTCAGGGTCACCCTGGATTATACTAGATTGACCCAGCCTCAAAAAAAAAAAAAAAAAAAAAGCAGAACCAGAACCAGGTGGTGGTGACTCCCACTTTTAATCCCACCACATGGAAGTCATATGGCTTTAATCCCAACACTAGGGAGGGGGAGACAGGAAGGGATATGGCTGGGCAGAGAGAGGAATATAAGGCAGGAGGAGACAGGAGCTTAAGGCATTCATTCTGAGTGCTGGTAAAGACAGGACACCACATTCGCTCTGGGGATTTCATAGAAGTAAGAACTAGTGGCTGGCTGCTCTGCTTCCCTGATATTTCCGCTTTCATCCCCGAAGATCTGACTCTGGGTTTCTATTATTAAGACCAATTAGAATTCGCGTTACAGACTATATTGAATAGGCTAAATTGCTAAGTTGCTCAGGCTAGCACTATTCTCATTCTGTAGCCCAAGTTAAACTCACAATCCTTGTGACTCAGCCTCCTGAGCAGCTGGAATTACATAACATACCTGGCTACATACACTGCAACATAACATCTTCATCTACTTCCTGAAGCATGTCTCCCTAAGGCTAGTTGTGAGGATCATACTAACTAGACGTACAATTGGGCCTATCAGGAAGCCCAGGACAAAAGGAATTTACCTCTTCCAGGTACCAGAGGCTGAATTTGAACCAAAACAAGCCAAAATCATTCTCAGAGAACAGCAACAGGAGAGAAAAAAGAGAGACCTAAGGGGAAGAGAAAACTATTACAGAGTAGGGAGGAACAATGGGAGACCAGCGGCTCCTGCTGTGGAGCCTCTGCTTCCGGCCTTACCCATGTAACCCTTGTAAAAACTGGAAGAGAAAGTAAATCAATGCAAGCCTTGAATATGTAAGACCTACAAAAGTTCATGAAGGAGCCCAAAAACTGCTCCAAGAAAGCTGTATAAATAAAAACCCCTCTTCCCTCTAAATGGTGTGTGAAGAACAGCCAGGAACAGTAAATCCCAGGCTGGGAGTTTCTCCTCTGGAGAAAAGTTCCACAGACTGAACTCACAGTCTGCCAGAGGAATCCATCCTCAACTGGGGGTGATTCAAAGCAAGGTCGCCACCTCCAGGGAAGAAATTGAGAACAGCTGCTGCGAAGCTGACCCCGAGCTGGGCCTGTGCCCTAGGACGGTCAGGGCTCACAGAGAAACAGGTCATGGCTGGAGCCAGTCCTTCCTGAATTTACCCAGAGACCCACATCTGCGATTCAGCAGCCAGGCCAAGTCCTCTCTTCCTAGGATCAGAAGCCCTGAATGAGCCTCGGGCAATGGGTCCAGAGATGTCCTTATGCACGCAGTTCAGAAAGAAAAGAAGCTCTGGGAAACTTTCTCATCCTGCGGTACAGATGGTCACAGGACAGCCATCTCTAAATGGGTCCCGCCTTTTCACTGCACCATCTATGCGCAGGGCCACTCAGAATGGAATAAAGGAGTCCTGCGCGGGACCAGCAGATTCACGCGGTATTTAGAGGGATGTGGGTTCCAGTGAGCTTTGTATCAATTCAAACTTATTATTTATTAGCAAGGTACTCCTCTTTGCTTATAAATAAAGTAGAAACAACGGCATCTGCTCCTCGAGAAAGCTGTGAAAGGAGGAAGTATCTTCTGTGTTCTTGGGGTCATGGCTGCCACTGGGAGCTGAACACATGGCATGCGTTGGAGGCTGTATTTCTAAAATGTGGGGTTTTACCTGGCATCGATTAAAGTCAGGAGAATTTTTTTTTATTTTAAAACTCCACTTATGAATGTTTCTCACAAAATGTTGAGCAGGAAGGACAAACAAGAGTAAAAACTGTATTATTTAATTGATGGGGAATTTGAAATAGACAAAGCCAGAGACTTGGGAAGTCACGCCAGTGGCTACCCTTTAGAGGGAAGGATGAGGTTTGGTAGTGAGTAGTGACTGAGAAAGAGCATGACATGGGGAGAATTCTGCTTCCAGAATCCTGAAAATCTTGCATCTGCCTGTAGAATCCTGTTACACAGGTACATTTACTTGATCAAAACTCGCAGACCTATGATTACAATTAGCTTCCTTTACTCATGCATATTGTGTTTCATTATAAAGTTCGCTGATGAGTTTTAAAAGATAAAGTCCTCATTTTTGTCGGGGTCCAGCCTTGATGGGTTTGTACATTCCAGAGAACAAATGTGTGGGTTAGAAATACTAGGCAGAAAAAAAAAAAAACAGAGATACAAAAGAAAAAGACAGACACACAGAATAGACTCAGGAGGACAACCCAGAGAATACTGAATTCACCTGCAATTTATTTTCTTTATGTTTTATATACCCCATTCCAAAGGGTGAGGCAAAAGACTGCTTTACCAAGATACGAAGGGCAAACAGAGCAATTCCCTCTTCAGCATCTAAAACATCATATTTTATTGTTTAGGCAGGACATGCAGCAACCACACCCTAGGCCAATTAACCTGTAGGTAGCCTCACCCTGAGTCAAATCTCCTGTTGCAACCTTGAAGGAGCAAGAATAGGCCTGAACTCCTTGACCTTTGATCAAGATAGAACAAATCTACTCTGTGGACTCTGTCACAAATTTTCACCTCATGTTATAGGCAACAGCCTCCTCCATCCATTCTATGGCTATTACTGAACAACCACCACGTTTAGGAAGTATTCTAGCAGCATGGGGCTGGGTAGAAACAAGAAAGAAATCATGATTTGCATTTCAAAAGCACCTTCCATATCCAGTGAGGACAGAAGTTGTGCTATGTCATGGTCCAGTGGGGAGAAAAGTGCTAGCTAGACTTTTATCTATTAAGATTTGTTGCCTCATGAAGCAAATGGGCCTGATACGTGTCCTTCCTTTCAGAGTGATCAACTCTGTCAGGAAAAAAAAAAACTCCCAAGGGATCTCATAGACCACACATTGATCCACTGAGTAATGTCCTTGTAGGAGACAGAATGTTTTTTCCCCTAATTCCAAATATAATTATCCAAGTTCTCTAGGCTTTCTAGGGAGAGTTTCCTGTTATTTTCATGGTTTCAAACTTCAGAAATCCCAAAATAAATCCTTTTTTAAAAAGTCAGTAGAGAGAGCATTTTAAAAACTCAGTTTCCATTAAGTCTCCCAGACTTCTCCCCTGAAACCTAAACTGGTGAGTGACATCAACAAATAGAAGATTAAAACTTAGAAAGCCCTCACTTCCCCCATGGAAATACAAAACAATAGCAACAACAGACTGCCTAAAATAACTTTATGCTTGTTCTAAAAAAATAAGTCAAGGAACAACAGCAATTAATCAAATGCACCGTCAAGAAAAGTCCACAACCAAAATGGTAGGAAATTTCAATGTTTGATTCATCTCCCACCCACTCACAGAGAAGGCCTTACTGACCGCAACATTCTAG
Source organism: Arvicola amphibius (assembly GCF_903992535.2). NCBI lineage: Eukaryota > Metazoa > Chordata > Mammalia > Rodentia > Cricetidae > Arvicola > Arvicola amphibius. The sequence continues at coordinate 40,830,064 of NC_052060.1, read as the reverse complement.
CTGACGGTAAAGAGCCCCGAAAGGTTTTGCTTTTAGTTCTTCCTAACTTAGACCTTAGGCTGAGCAGCAGTGTCCTGCTGATGACAGTTAAAGAGAAAAGTAAGACCAACAGTAACTTGGAGCAAGAAATGATGGGGAGGATGTATAACAGACTTGTTAAGGCTCTGGGAACCTGAGATTAGATTCAGAGCAGGTGAAATGCTCAACAACCTCTTTCCCTGTCTCTCTCTCATGTGTATATGTGTGCATCTGTATGTCTTTGGGTGATCTTATATGGGAAAACTATCGCCAAGGATGTTGGAAAAAAACACGTGGAAACCTATTTCATAAATTCCCTGTATGTATGCATGTATGTTCACATTCATACAAAAGAGTTTAATTGGATTTATCCTACACAGAGGAATATGCCTCCCCCAGAAACCTAGGTTGCCAAATAAAAAGCTATGTGCTGAGTATGGTATACTTCCCCCCAAGTTGTTGGTCGGGGTATCCCCAAATCCCCCAAACAACACAAACTATTGTCGTTGCTGTTGGTTACCAGCAACTTGAAAGTAAGACTCTATTGATAAAGACTTTGGTCACAGGACATGGAGAAGGCAACCTGGTACTATTCGGGAAGCTTTCTTGAAGTTATAACCCACAAAGTATGGTCAATAATGTATTAAGGAATGCAGTGGAAAAACAGACTCATGAATACAAAACAGGGTAGACACAGCTCCAGATCCAGCTGCAACTGTCCTGCCATTCTGCCCAAGGGCAACGAGGACCAGCTGCAAGGCTTGCTCCTGCTTCGACCACCCAAGAAAGAGAGCTCTTGCTCCCTCCTCAGTTTTATCTGGTCACATATCCAGAGAAAGCCACACCCAGAGGGCTAGTCACCCCAATTGTCATTGGCTAAACAGATCAAGCTCTCACAGCATTGATGGAGCTCCACAACACTTCCTCCTTGTTGGCTATGTTTTGAAGTACACAAAGGTGCTATGCAGGTCGCTGATGAAGAAAAAAATCATCAACTCAGCTGTGCACCCTTTGAACTATACTAATGGCTTGCTTGGGAAGATATTCCCATGACATGCACATCATGCACAGACATACATGCAGGCAAAACACCCATACACATATGTTAAATTTTAAAAGGAAGTAAGAACACAAATCAGAGGATGAAACAATAGTATTGGGAGATGGCTGGGCAGTTGAGAGTACTTACTGGACCTGCAGAGGACCAGGTTCAGTTTCCAGTGCCCACGTGGTATCATACAATTGTAAGATCAAACTCAGGGGACTCCAGCTCTCCTTTCCGGCCTCTGCAGGCACCAGGCACAGCCAGTGTACTTCCATGCAAAGTATTAATATGCATAAACATCAATCTTAAAAAAAAGGTCCATAAGAGTATTCATGGCATGAATATTATGTGGGCTATGAAGTTCATAGTTCAAGATAGCATACATTCTACAGTTATTTTGCTAATTGAACTATTCTCTCAATTCGTATCTCTGTGACCAGCTCTGGGGCCTTGTCAGAGAAGTTGCTTTTAGCAATGAACAGTGGTTAAAGTGCACAGAAGAAATTTCTATAACGCACATATTCCTAAATGCCCATTCTACATCACACTGCTTCCCCGCAAGGCTCAGGGAACATGTTAGAATGGGGGACTGAATGCTATAAGGGCCAGAAGTTTGGGGAGGACTGGGACAATGCGCTGAGGACATGTTAGAACTGCTGCAATCATCAACTCATGGTAGCCATGGCTGCCAACACAAGACCTGCAACAGAGCAAGCTTCTAGCCTGGAGGGAAAGGAGATCATAAGACCCTACCCACAGCTGGAGATTTATTGGCAGGAATGGCTCTCAGGGAGAGAGAATTGATTTTCTTTAAGGGTGAGGTCCCTGGTAGGTTGGCCATGACCCTATGGCCCCATACCCATAGATATATGGGCAGCACAAATTAGGCTCATTGGGTTATAAAAAGAAAAAAGAATGACATGAAGTTTAGAAGGGGTGGAAGCAGTGTATGTATCTGAGATAAGCTGGGGTAAGTGTGGGTGAATATAGTAAAACATACTTTGTATGCATGAATGAAATTCTCTAATACTTAATACAAATATCATATTTTAAACGACACACACAGGCCTAGAAAAGACTTAAAAACTTCTAACGCAAACCCAGTCTGTCAAACCAGAGAAATGATTATTTTTTTCATATACCCGAATTTCAACAGATATTCATAATTCATACAAATGAACAAGATAGCATACATGTATCCTTCCAAAAAAAGAAAAGAAAATTGTCAGCAGCAATCCTACAGACACACATAAACAGAACAGGTACTAGTGTTATGAACCAAAGTTTGAAATAATTCTCTGGTTCAACTATCAGTCCAATTAGAAACTAGCGGAGAATAGTGGGCAATGGTGGCACAAGCCTTTAATCCCAGCACTCAGGAGGCAGAGGCAGGTGGATCTCTATGGACTTCAAGGTCAGCCTGAGCTACAAAGCAAGTTCCAGGACAGGTTCCAAAGTTACAGAGAAACTCTGTCTCGAAAGACCAAAAAAAAAAAAAAAAAAAAAAACAAAAAAAAAAAAAACAAAAAAACCCAACAAATGAACAGCGGATTCCAAGGAAATACACAAATATGTCTAATAAGTATGTGAGTAGGTGCTCAACATTACTAGTCATTAAGGAAATGCAAAACTACAATTAAATGTGGTTTTTATCCATTAGGATGGAAATAAGCAAACAACAAACAAATCCAGAATATGGTATATTGTTGAGACTATGGAGAAGTCAAAATCTTCTGTACATCTTGGAAGAGATGCAAATTGGCATAGCTATTGTGCCAAGCAGCAGGGCAGCTTTTCAAACAAAGCAACAGCATAGAATTACCATGAGATCTACTGTGGGGCATATATTCCAAGATACTATTCTTTTAAAGACTCCAAGGAAAATGCATGGGCATGTGTAGCAGATTTATTCACAATAGGAGGACATAACCCAAATGTACAAGAATAGGCCAACCACTGTGTGTGCATATAATAAATATTATTCAGCTTCCAAAGGAGGGAATTGCTGGCTGCAACGTGGATAAGTCTTGATAATATTATCCTAAGTGGATTAAGACAAACACTGGTGATATAGTTTAGTGGTGGTGTGCCTGTCTCTCATGCACTAGGCTTTAGCTTCAATCTGCAGCACAGACAGAGAGGGAGGAGGAGAGAATGAGAATGTGCCAGCCAGTACCAGAAGATCCATCAGAGGGGTGAGTGAGTTCCTGACCCGCGGCAGCAGCCCAGGAGGCAGAGCACAGACATTCCTCAACCCCCTATACTTCCTGGTCATTCTGTGCAGGGGCTACTCTCCCCTATTGCCTCTCTCTTCCTATCCCATCCCGGCTTGCACCCAGGCAAACCCCCCTTCTTTCTCCCTTCTTCAGGGCCATAATATCCCCCAGCTCAGCCTGTTTGGGCACTGGGACGGGGTGGTGAGTGCAACCGGGCGGGAGTTCCTTTGTTTCAATAGTCTTCCTACAGCAAGGACCCTGGCCAGCAAGGGGACCTGATCCTGTACCAAAAGATCTGTCGGGGAGCATTTGGAGGAAGAGATGGGCAGGTGCCAATGCAAGAATTCCTCCAACAATCTGAAAAACAACATGAAAACACCAGAACCCAGCGAACTTACAACAGGAGGTCTTGAACACCCTAATCCAGAAGTAGTAGAAAAAAAATTGACTTCATGAAGCTGATAGAGTCCCTTAAACAGATGAAAAACTCCCTTAAAGAAATGGATGAGAAGAATAACAAAAAGTTTGAAGAAATGAGTAAATCCGTAAATGATATCCTAGGAAACCAAGAAAAAACAATCAAACAGATAATGGAAACAGTGCAAGACTTGAAAACTGAAATGGAGGCAATGAAGAAAACACAAACCGAGGGCCAGCTGTATATGGAAAATCTAGGTAAACAAACAGAGACTACAGAAACAAGCATAACCAACAGAATACAAGAGATAGAAGAATCTCAGATTCTGAAGACACCATAGAGAAAATAAATGCACTGATCAAAGAAAACAGCAAATCCAATAAATTCTCATCATAAAACATTCAGGAAATCTGGGACACAATAAAGAGACCAAACCTAAGAATAATTGGGGTAGAAGAAGGAGAAGAATTAAAGCTCAAAGGCCCAGAAAATATATTCAATAAAATTATAGAAGAGAATGTGCCAAAGCCAAATCCACTTATAGAAGGGTAATAGGGATCGACAAATCCGCAGAGTGGTGTGGGAAGTCCTTCTGTCTATGTGTTGCTTTTATTGGTTAACGAATAAATCTCTTTTGGCCAGTGGCTTAGCAGAATAGGGCAAGGTGGGAGTTCCAAGCAGATAGAGAAGGAGAGAGTAGGCAGAGTCAATGAAAAGTCATGTAGCCCTACTGGAGACAGATGCTGGAGGGAAATTTACCTGGTAAGCCACAGCCACATAGCGATACACAGATGAACAGAAATGGGTTAATTTAAATTATGAGTTAGCCAGAAATATGCTTAAGCTATTGGCCAGACAGTATTGCAAATAATATAGTTTTTATGTAGTTATTTTGGGTCTGGGCAGCCGGGAACAGACAAGCAGCCTACGCCAACAACAGAGACTATGATGACTTTAGTGAGTATAACCCCATGGGTTCAGGTACTTGAATACTTGGTTTTCAGTTGGTGGTACTCCTTGCACAGGTTTAGGAGGTGTGGTCTTATTGGAGAAAGTGTGTCACTGCAGGTAGGATTTGGGTATTTAAAGATTGCTGCCATTCCCAGTTATTCTTTCTGCTCTGTGCTTGCCAATGAGAACGTGAGCTCTCAGCTTACTGTTTTAGCCTCAATGTCAGCTGCTGCCATGCCTCTAGGCTAGAATGGCCCCTCATCTCTCTGGGATCATAAACACAAAGATAAATGTTGTATGTGATACACATTTTATCACAATAAGCACAAGTATCTTGAATTTGTTCAAAGAGGTAGCAAAAGATGGACAAAGAAATAAAGAAAATCAGAACAATGATACATGAACAAAATAAGAATATAAAGAAAATTATGTAAAAAAGTACCAAACAGAAGTTCTAGAGGAAAAAAAATTGACAATTGAATTGAATTTACTATGCAGGTTCACTAGTAGATTTACATAATGACAGGATGGAATTAGTAAATTTAATGAGATGAATCTTAGGAGCAGAAAGATAATGATTATCGCTCAATATCAATGGTCTCAGTTTCCCAATAAAAATAAATAGACTAACAAAATGGATGGGGAAAATAGGATCCATCTTTCTGCAGCATTCAAGAAACAAATCGAAGATAGACCTCACCTCAGAGTAAAAGGATGGGGAAAAGATAGTACAAGCAAATTAACCAAAGAAGAAAGCCTATGTAGACATTTTAATAGTTAGCAAAAATAGATTACAAACAAAAACTAAACATGGAAGGATATTAGACACTCAGAGGAAATATCCCCCAAGAGGACATGGTCGTCCTTACCATCTGTGCCCCAAGCACAAGGCACCAAACCTCATAAAAAAAGGTTTAAGTCACATATTGACCCTGACACACTGATAGTAATAGACTATATTAAAAGTTGCAAGGGGAAAATCCAAGTAACATATAAAAGTAGACCTACTAGAATTATACATGACTTCTCAGTGGAGACGCTAACAGTCAGAAGGGGGTGAACAAATGTCTTGCAGATTCTAAGAGACCACAGATGCAAGCCCAGACTACTATATCCAGGTAGCCTGTGACAGCACCTGTTGATCCGCATCTCGTCAATGTCTCATCTAGAGGTTTAGTCAAGACATTACAAGTCACTATCATTTTTAGAGGTTTTACTGGAGACCAATCAATGATCTAAGTGTTTGGTTGTGTGTTAACCTTCTCAATTTTCCCTAACTCCCAGTAAGGGGAATCATCATTATTATTATTGTCTCCAATTTATATCTGAGAAAACCTAAGGTATAAAATTTAAATAACTTTCTGAAGATCAAAGAACTAATAACCAGTGACTTCAAAGCCTGGCAGAAATTAAGGGAGTCAGGAGTTTCTTGTTCTTTCCTTTTAGAGAAAGAAACCTCTGGCTGCCCCGCCAGAGCCCAAAAGAAGAGTTTTCTGTTCAGCTAGTTGTTGTTTCTTTCTCAGTCTAGAGATTGCACCCAGCAACTCTCACACACGAGCTCTACCCCTGAGCTACTGCCCAGCCATCAGCTGTTCAATTCTTACAGTGACCTTTGGTGGTCGTGTGCACATTCATCGCATCTAACCCCATCATCATAGTCCTGTGGGTCAGGTCCAGGGTCCATGCATGACCCAGCTAAGATTTGCCACCCACTATTTATCTGTCCCCTGGCAAAAGGTTCTGAGTCGGTGACAAAGTCTTAGGAAGAAGGAAAGCCCAAAAAAAGAACTCATGGGGAGGGGGTTCTTTCTCTAATGGTATAGTCACTAGCCAACTGACCTTTTTTACTAAATAACTCCTCACCATGCTCAGGAAAGGAACTCTTACCAAACTCAGTGTTCCACACACAAAAGGAAGATGTGAAAAGTAGGAGGGAGACTTGGTCAGAAGGGTGCCCATGGAAGAGGAAGGGGGATGAGAGGGAAGAATATTGCTTACATAAATGTAAGAAGCTGTCAATCAAATGAAAAAGGTGTGTTTTTAAATGAACTCGGCTCCAGTGACACCATTTGAGATGACGAGCATGTCGCATGCATCTGTAAGGCCCTCATTGTGCTTCTCTGACTCTGAAAAGCATCCATGGAAACATTGCACAGTGATGCTATGGATGACAGAAGCAAAAGTGTGGAGGAGGAGGAGGTGTGTGTGTGTGTGTGTGTGTGTGTGTGTGTGTGTGTGTGTGTGTGTGTGGTCTGCCTGTGTGACTGGTTCCAAGCATCAAGCAGCAGCTGATGTCTCCATGACTTCTCACCCATAGCTCAATACATGAGACCGTCAAATCACTTGCTCTCACAGCAACCATTCATAACCAGAATTCAAGAAGAGGGGGAAAACCCGGGGCTACCCAGAATGACTCTCCAACGAAGGGGCAGGAAGAAGCCCTTCATAAAATCAGCTTGAAATCATTCAGAGAAAAGAGGGTTCTTCAGCTTTTCTGAGTCACTAAGTTAGCCACACGGAACAGAAAAAATGACTCAAGAGAGCACGGTTGATCCTGGAAATGGGTTCATTACTAGGAGGGTGAGGGGAGGGCCCTGGGCAAGGAAGAAGCGAACAATAGAAGCACCTCTCGTCTAAGACGATCTTAGATGCAGTTACTCGGGGATACCACCAGCATTCTCAGAGAACTGCAGACAGAATGGCAGGGTTCCTTCTGCCTTTGAGTTTTAAGAGATCCATTCTAGAATTAAGGAACCATCCAATGTGCACAGAACTGCATTAGAAACTGAGACAGAGCAAATACAAGTTGGCTGTCCTCTGCCTCTTCTTTCTCACTCATCTGGGTTCACAGTACCAATTAAGGGGACAAAATGAGGGCAGCGGTTCCTTCCCCAACCTAAGAAACTTTTAACTTCCTGGCTCCCCCACAGGAAAGGCAGTCATTTCTAGTCCCCTTCCTCTTTCTACTTGCTTCACTGATAGAAGATGTTCCTACACCTGGTGTGGTCAGGCTGTTGGGTAAGTCATCTCTTTAGGCCAATGGTTCTCAGCTTGTGGGTCACATAGCCAACCTATCAGATATTTACACGATGATTCATAACAGTCACAAAGTTACAGTTATGAAGTAGCAAGGAAAAGAATTTTATGGTCGAGGCCGGCACAGCGTGAGATACTGTAGTAAAGATTCGCAGCACTGGGAAAGTCGAGAGCCACTGCTTTAGGTGTTGTTGCATGTGGGGACCAGCGAGGAAAGCTAGAGCCTGCTACAGGAAACAAGATCCTTTCCCTCAAGGATACCGGAAGCTTTGCCGGCAGACAGACTCAAACTGGCTCTGTCAGGGTACGATCTGAGTGTCCTTAACTCCAATATTCTGCCCTGGGGCGGGGGAGTAGTAGTAAAGACACTCCTACAGATTAATTATCAGGATTGAATGACACACAAACCTGAAAGAAGTTCTTATATTTCGTTGCCAAGGACAAGTAAAACCTCCTATGCCTCCCTGTCCCATCTCCTCCCCCATAAAAAAGCAACCAAAACCAAACCAAAGCTTTAGTCTAGACAAGAGCAACTCATAGTTTGAAATTTTTGAGTTCTCATTTCTGTTTTTCCATACTAGGAAAATAATTTATGACAAGGGAAAAACGAAGAGGTGGATGAAAACACACATTGATTTGAACACCTCATAACTGGACTCCTAGTCTCCTGGAACTTTTTAGATTTTTAGACGGAGACTGTTCTATAGTGCAGGGCAGCCTTGAATTCACTGTGTAGCTGTGTAGCTGTGAGCAAAGCTGACCTTGAACCACGGGTGAGCCTCCTTCCTTGGCCTTTAAGTACTGGGCTACTAGGAATCACCATATGCACTTTCCTGCAATTTTCAGAAAGTGGTCTGAGAGTCACCAAGCTCTCTCCTCTTGGCATGTCACCTAGACAAGCACAGTAGAGAAAGGCACAGACATTTTCAGTTCATTTGTGTGGGGACATTTGTGCTCACCTTCAGGGGGGGAACACTATTTCTGATCCAGGCATCAATTCTACCATTAAGGTAGAGGCTTAAAGATTCCTGGTTTCTCCTGTCTATTGAGATGGGACATGAGCCCACGGGAACGGGACCTGACTCGTTTGATTTCCCCAGATCTGACTCCCAGCATAGTTACAATTCAGCATCTCGGCTACTGGTGTAAAGTAGAACCTTCCCTGTGTGGCAGCCTGGTCACAGCCTGTGAAGGTCTATATTCTCCTCCAAACGCTCTCAGTATAAGTAGGCAGAGTTTGCATCTGTCTCTCCGGCCCGATGTCATTGTGCCTAGATGCTCACAGAGATGGTATCTGTCTCTTCTAACCATCCTATGATGTTTTCTGGCTGGTGGGAGGCTCTTGTTGAAAGGGATGGGCTACAACATTCAAAGTGAGTAATTCGACTGCTACTGCTTGTGAGTCAGAGCACAGCACAAATGTGAATGGTTAAGTTCATGCTGATGATTTAAAATATTTATTTCTTTTAACTTAGAATAACATGAAATAACGACTAGAAAAGACAATGTACAATGTCAAGAAGGCTATTGTAGTCTATATTCTTGTTTGAATTCCTTCTCTGTTTAAGATATATGCACGGGATCAAATTCACCCACTACTTCTATCCTTTAGTCTGAAGGTCAGTGTAATAATTTAGGGAAGTATTGATAATTTTGTAACTTCTAGTAGGACAGAAGTCCTCTTTCTGTTTGTATTAGCCTACACCTCATGACAGTAACTGCTTATTACCACCTACCCAGTTTTCTTCTCTAACCCCTGACAGAACTACTATGTCCAAGCAAATATTTATTTTGCATACCATTACACCATATACAGGATGCATGTATATATGGTACGGGATAGATGGTATATAAGATATTAAATGCATGGATAATAAGAGACACTATATGATCAGTGCTGAGTCAGGACTAGAGAGAAAAGGTAGTAACTGGTCTCTAGATCATAGTTCAGGTTGAAATTTTCCTATAGATTATAAGAGCTCAGAGTAACAATGGGAAAATGTTTCGGGCCCCATTTCCAGAAGTTCTGGGATTTTAATGCGGGTCTCTTGGTGTAGCTCTATATGTCCTAGAACTCACTCTATGTTGACAGAGGCTGCTCATTCATTTTCCTGGCCGCCCAGATCTGAAATAATTACACAGAAACTGTATTATTACAACACTGCTTAGCCTATTAGCTGATACTTCTTATTGGCTAGCTCTTATATCTTTTTTTCTTTCTTTCTTTTTTAATTAAAAATGTCCATTTCCTCCCCTCCTCCCACTTCCCTCCCCTCCCCTCCACCCACACCCCCACTCCCTCCATCTCCAGGCCAAAGAGCAGTCAGGGTTCC